>NC_053399.1:70348786-71069876 GCF_905171765.1 Bufo bufo | reverse complement strand
CATTAGGGCCCCTGGAAAATGCCAGGGCAGTATAACTACCCCACAAGTGACCCCATTTTGGAAAGAAGACACCCCAAGGTATTCCGTGAGGGGCATGGCGAGTTCCTAGAATTTTTTATTTTTTGTCACAAGTTAGTGGAAAATGATGATTTTTTTTTTTTGATTTTTTTTCCTTACAAAGTCTCATATTCCACTAACTTGTGACAAAAAATAAAAACTTCAATGAACTCACTATGCCCATCAGCGAATACCTTGGGGTGTCTTCTTTCCAAAATGGGGTCACTTGTGGGGTAGTTATACTGCCCTGGCATTCTAGGGGCCCAAATGTGTGGTAAGGAGTTTGAAATCAAATTCTGTAAAAAATGACCAGTGAAATCCGAAAGGTGCTCTTTGGAATATGGGACCCTTTGCCCACCTAGGCTGCAAAAAAGTGTCACACATGTGGTATCTCCGTACTCAGGAGAAGTAGGGGAATGTGTTTTGGGGTGTCTTTTTACATATACCCATGCTGGGTGAGATAAATATCTTGGTCAAATGCCAACTTTGTATAAAAAAAATGGGAAAAGTTGTCTTTTGCCAAGATATTTCTCTCACCCAGCATGGGTATATGTAAAATGACACCCCAAAACACATTCCCCAACTTCTACTGAATACGGAGATACCAGATGTGTGACACTTTTTTGCAGCCTAGGTGGGCAAAGGGGCCCATATTCCAAAGAGCACCTTTCGGATTTTACTGGTCATTTTTTACAGAATTTGATTTCAAACTCCTTACCACACATTTGGGCCCCTAGAATGCCAGGGCAGTATAACTACCCCACAAGTGACCCCATTTTGGAAAGAAGACACCCCAAGGTATTCAGTGAGGGGCATGGCGAGTTCCTAGAATTTTTTATTTTTTGTCACAAGTTAGTGGAAAATGGTGATTTTTTTTTTTTTTTTCATACAAAGTCTCATATTCCACTAACTTGTGACAAAAAATAAAAACTTCCATGAACTCGCCATGCCCATCAGCGAATACCTTGGGTTCTCTTCTTTCCAAAATGGGGTCACTTGTGGGGTAGTTATACTGCCCTGGCATTCTAGGGGCCCAAATGTGTGGTAAGGAGTTTGAAATCAAATTCTGTAAAAAATGACCAATGAAATCCGAAAGGTGCTCTTTGGAATATGGGCCCCTTTGCCCACCTAGGCTGCAAAAAAGTGTCACACATCTGGTATCTCCGTATTCAGGAGAAGTTGGGGAATGTGTTTTGGGGTGTCATTTTACATATACCCATGCTGGGTGAGAGAAATATCTTGGCAAAAGACAACTTTTCCCATTTTTTTATACAAAGTTGGCATTTGACCAAGATATTTATCTCACCCAGCATGGGTATATGTAAAAAGACACCCCAAAACACATTCCCCAACTTCTACTGAATACGGAGATACCAGATGTGTGACACTTTTTTGCAGCCTAGGTGGGCAAAGGGGCCCATATTCCAAAGAGCACCTTTCGGATTTCACTGGTCATTTTTTACAGAATTTGATTTCAAACTCCTTACCACACATTTGGGCCCCTAGAATGCCAGGGCAGTATAACTACCCCACAAGTGACCCCATTTTGGAAAGAAGACACCCCAAGGTATTTCGTGATGGGCATATTGAGTTCATAGAACTTTTTATTTTTTGTCACAAGTTAGTGGAATATGAGACTTTGTAAGAAAAAAATAAATAAAAAATCATCATTTTCCGCTAACTTGTGACAAAAAATAAAAAGTTCTATGAACTCACTATGCCCATCAGCGAATTACCTTAGGGTGTGTACTTTCCGAAATGGGGTCATTTGTGGGGTGTTTGTACTGTCTGGGCATTGTAGAACCTCAGGAAACATGAAAGGTGCTCAGAAAGTCAGAGCTGCTTCAAAAAGCGGAAATTCACATTTTTGTACCATAGTTTGTAAACGCTATAACTTTTACCCAAACCATTTTTTTTTTTTTACCCAAACATTTTTTTTTTATCAAAGACATGTAGAACAATAAATTTAGAGCAAAATTTATATATGGATGTCGTTTTTTTTGCAAAATTTTACAACTGAAAGTGAAAAATGTCATTTTTTTTCAAAAAAATCGTTAAATTTCGATTAATAACTAAAAAAAGTAAAAATGTCAGCAGCAATGAAATACCACCAAATGAAAGCTCTATTAGTGAGAAGAAAAGGAGGTAAAATTCATTTGGGTGGTAAGTTGCATGACCGAGCAATAAACGGTGAAAGTAGTGTAGGTCAGAAGTGTAAAAAGTGGCCTGGTCTTTCAGGGTGTTTAAGCCATGGGGGCTGAGGTGGTTAAAGAGGACCTTTCGCTACTCTAGAAATTAAAAACTAACTATATCAGTGGGCAGAGCGGCGCCCAGGGGTCCCCCTGCACTTACTAGTATGTCTGGGCGCCGCTCCGTTCGCCCGGTATAGGCTCCGGTGTCTGCGCTCCCTCTGCTGTACTGGAGTGATTTCTTGTATGAGGCGTGTCCCTTGCTGCAGCGCTGGCCAATCGCAGCGCACAGCTCATAGCCAGGCTTACAATTTTGTATCCAACGGATACATCCAGGAATGTATTATTCCATACGACTCCAATACCTGCAACCAATGTACGTTCGGATCCTTCATCGGCATGGAAGGAACAGCCGTCTACGTACACACATGGTAACGATTTGCAATACTCCTCTTCATAAGATTTATATGGTGATGGTGATTGTTCCTCCAGGAAATCATTTTCCGTTGACTCACTTTTACGTTCCGTATGAGTACAGTCATGGAGTTCCGCTAATCCTTGAGCAACTGGGTTTTTATTATTTTGTTTGTACCTGATTTCCAATGGCCATCCCATTAAGGACATTGTCCAGGCGGTTATCCTGCTGTTTGACAAGTTTCCATCTCTTATACGATCACTCTGCAAGTATTGCAGTGGCTGATGTGCGGTCTCCACAATGATCCTTTCGCCTTGGATAAAACTCCTAAAATATTGCAAAGCCCACAGAGTTGACAATAATGCTTTCTCACAATCATTGAATTTTACCTCAACCGGTGACAAGGATTTGCTGGCATAGGCGATGATCTTGTTTCGGTTTTCCTGTTTTTGGAAAAGAACTGCACTTATGCTTTTATCAGTGAAACCTGTTTCCACAAAGAAAGGCTATCCCCCTTCTGGATAAGCAAGGCATGGAGCCTGGATAAGTTTGGCCTTGAGCTCGGTTACAGCTTGCTCATGACGCTCACTTCATTCCCATTTTACTCCTTTCTTTAGCAACTGTAAAAGAGGTTTTGTAATTTCGGCATAATTATCTATGAACTTACGTGAATAGTTCATCATGCCCAGGAATGATCTCAACTCCTTGAGATTTGTAGGAGATTTTGTCTTGGTCACTGCTTCCACCTTCTTTTTCTGTGGGTTAATTCCATCCGCAGTGACTTAATGACCTAGGAAATTCACCTTGGTCCGGCACCATTGAGCCTTCTGCAAAGAAAGTTTTACACCTGCTTTCCTCAGCTGGGTTAGTACATGCCTCAACTCCTGAATATGTTCCTCAAAAGTTGTACTTTTTATCTGGATGTCATCCACATGGGATAAGGTACCTCGTTCAGTGGCATCAGGCATTGCCTTATGCATGAACACTGCAAACTCATGGCCTGCATTTATGTACCGGAAGGGCAGTCGGGTCCACGCATGCTGTCGTTTGCCAAATGTAAAGGCCAGTTTGTACTGATCCCTTTCATCTACCTTAATCGTCCAATATCCTTGTGCACAGTCAAGGGTAGTGAAGATTTTGGATCCTTGTATTTGTGCTAAACACATTGACCAGTGGGTCAATGTATGGCACGGGCCATCCGGACATGTAAACACGTTTGTTTAACTGTCTTAGGTCCGAGCAGAGACGAAATTGACCGTTAGGTTTGAGGACTCCAAGTATCGGATAATTGAATGAACTGTGTACTGGACGGATGATACCCCTCTTCTCCAAGTTTTTGACGATTTCCGATAGTGACTCGTAAGCCGCCAGCGGAAGTCTGTATTGTTTGACAAAAACAGGGGGTGCATCGGGATCTGTCTGGATTCTTGTAACGTGTTGGTCTGTTTCCCCACAGTCATAAGAATCCTTGGCGAACATCTCCTGGAACTCTGCGAAGAGCTCCGTTAGCCGTTGACGCTTCGACTCATCGGAGCATGCGTCAGCCATGGAGATTTGTTCTTCCACCCGCTCCTGAAATTCTGGAAAAATCTCAGGCTGACTTAACTCGTAAGCTTCTTCAAGCTCACTAGTTAAATCGTTCTGGGTGTAGCATACCTTCTCCTTTCCTGGCTGGTACGATTCATACTCTTTTTCATCGATCTCATGGTTGAAAACCAAAGATGATTCTTCGATGTGGCATGTACCTTCTTCAGAGCTGAAAGGATAAACAGAGTGGATGTTAAATAACCCCTCAGGGGTTGAGGAAAAATGTTGTTCCACTGTTTGTTCCTCTGTCAGGTATTCATCAGGAATTATTCCAATAACATCATTTTGAAATCCAAATGTGTAGTATTCCGAATCCATAGCCAAACCAATTACGGTGTCCTTTTGTAGGGATATGCTATGGGAAACCATGTTATGAATTACCATATGTAACGGATCCTGATGGATATTGATCACGGGAGTAGGCTTTACCTTTAGGCCGAGTTGCTGTATTCTGTTGGATAAACAGATCAACGTGTCTGTGTTCTTCAGCTTCTGTCCCTTCTTTACTTTAATGGGTAGAAGAAATGGTTTGCATCCTTCAGGAATTTCAACTTTCTCAGCAACCATGATACTTACGGCATAGGACATCTGTTGTCCCCATCGTAAGGCTTGTTCTACATCCTGGAATCCCTCTGGGTTTCCCGGCAATCTGGACCATAAGGTGTTATTCACCAGGTCAATCTGTACGGCAAATCGGTGCAGAAGGTCATTACCTATATACATTTGATACCGTGGTTCATTTATCACGATGAAAACGTGCTCCGTAGTTTTATTTCCTATGGAGATAGACAAAACGCATCTTGCAACCACATTATGACTTTGGGAATCTCCATCCAGATCATGAACCCATTGGTCCTGTGGAGAGAAACTTTTAATCATTTTAGGATTGGTGATCTGTTTCAAGAGTCCTAGGCTTATGTAACTTGCTTCGGATTTCAAATCCAACTTGGCAAATTTCACCCGGGCTATATTGTTTACCTGTACGGGAATCAATAAATTGTCATTGACCTTTTTAATCCGTACCATCGATTGAATGTGCCTGGTCAGGTCCACGATTTCGTGATTCCCCCTTTCAAGAGAAATGGTTAATATATCATTATCCAGAGTTACCTTTTTGATTTTATCCCTCTGGATGGTAATGATGTGAGCGGCACTATTGACATCTTCCTCGGGCTTACCATTCTTCAGGATTGTGACCTCCGGTGTTTGATTGTTCCTGAAATGCACTTCAATAGAGCTAGGTTTCTCTTCAATCACATGACAACTGCATTGTGCTTGTGTGTTGCAAGAGTATTGATAGGCAATGGATGCCTTCACCTGAGTCCATACTGCTTCATTAATGAAATCAACTATGGGACTCAATCTTTTTAATAAATCGATTCCTATGATCATACGATCATATGGAAGATCCACAATCAATGTGGGATGTCTAATTGTCTTCTTGCCAATCTTAAATGTCAACCAGGATGTTCCTTTTACCTGTAAGGCATCTCCACCTACACTTATCAAAGATCCATCAAATGACCTTAATCGTGGCTTCTTTGATGTTAAATTCAAAATCTTTTGGAAATAACTATAAGATAAAATGGTGGCTTGTGATCCAGTGTCTATTAATCCTTTGATTGGTCTGATAAGTTCATTTTAACATAGTACATAGTACATACGGCCGAAAAAGACATTTGTCCATCCAGTTCGGCCTGTTCCCGACTCCAATCAGGCAATCAGAATAACTCCCTGGATCAACGACCCCTCTCTAGTAGCTATAGCCTATAATATTATTACGCTCTAGAAACACATCCAGGCCCCTCTTGAATTTCTTTATTGTACTCACCATCACCACCTCCTCAGGCAGAGAGTTCCATAGTCTCACTGCTCTTACCGTAAAGAATCCTTTTCTATGTTTGTGTACAAACCTTCTTTCCTCCAAACGCAGAGGATGTCCCCTCGTCACAGTCACAGTCCTGGGGATAAATAGATCTCTGTACTGACCCCTGATATATTTATACATAGTAATTAGATCTCCCCTCAGTCGTCTTTTTTTCTAACGTGAATAACCCTAATTTTGATAATCTTTCAGGGTACTGTAGTTGCCCCATTCCAGTTATTACTCTGCTATGTCTGCCTTGTTCACTGGAGCCAAGAACTGTACACAGTACTCCATGTGTGGTCTGACTAATGATTTGTAAAGTAGTAGGAATATGTTCTCATCACGGGCATCTATGCCCCTTTTTGATGCAACCCATTATCTTATTGGCCTTGGCAGCAGCTGCCTGACACTGTTTTTTGCAGCTTAGTTTGCTGTTTATTAAAATTCCTAGATCCTTTTCCATGTCAGTGTTACCAAGTGTTTTATCATTTAGTATGTACGGGTGACTTGCATTATTTCTTCCCATGTGCATAACCTTACATTTATAGTAACATAGTACATTTTGGAGATATATATCCAAAAAGTATCGGCCATCCACCTGGAACAAATCACAGAGAAAGTTAGGATGTTTACCCATCTGCTGTCTGAGAGGTTGACCTCTTTGCAGCTCCGTGACCTCTGCATTTCTGAGTCTCTCAGGACAAGCTGGAGGAGCAGCGTCAGCCCCCTCCTTTGGGACAAGCTGTGTGACACCACAAGTCACAGCTGGCTCACGGCTAGATGCTGGAACGATGGGATTACACACTGGAATAGACATCTGGTCATATGAATTGACATCATTAGACTGCAAGACAAATGACATATTAGACATTTTTCCCCTGGCCCTAATTTCAGGGTCAGAGGTACTGCAAGGAAATATAGAATTAGGAATCACATCAGATTCTACCACAATCAACTTAATATCCTTACAGTGGCCTGGGTTCTGACCCGGCCCAATTTGTTTTGTGATGTTGAGCTGGGACCTGGAGTTGCCCCTAAAAAAGGCTCAGGCTGTTTTCCTGGAGATACCTGGGACAACTTTCTCACAATGTCAGTCAACTGTGCCAGCTGATCAAACCTGTTTGGTCTGGGCACATTTTGGCTTTGCTGGGCACCCTGGTTATCAGTAGGTGACCTACTCCTATCTTCCCTCTGTTGTCTGGGTCTATTATCGCAGCGCCTGTAACCCTGTGTCATGGTCTTACCTTCTTGCTGTTCTCCTTCGTTTGACATGTGCTGGCGGCCATCTTGGTTTCTGGGTTTCTTGTAGCCTCCCACCCTGCGGCTCCTCCTTCCCACTGGGAGGAGCTGGATGCCTAGCTCATATATATAGGAGGTCTGTGGCTTCAGTTCCTTGCTTGGTCCTCCTGTGTTCACATGCTTCTAGACTGCTGCTGCTTCTGGTTCCTGATCCTGGTTTCGTCCGACTACCCTGCTGGTTCCTGATCCTGGTTTCGTCCGACTACCCTGCTGGTTCCTGATCCTGGCTTCGTCTGACTACCCTGCTGGTTCCTGATCCTGGCTTCGTCTGACTACCCTTCTGGTTCCTGACCTCTGGCTTCGCAAAGACTCTGCTTCGGTTTCGCCATCCGTTTGGACTTTTGCTTTACAGCTTTATTTTCAATAAAGCCTTCTTATTTTCACTTATCCCTTGTTGTACGTCTGGTTCATGGTTCCGTGACATTAGGACCAAGCCATGAATTCTGACGGTACAGGGCCATCCTCGCTACCCACGCTGGTTGCCAGACTTGATCAGCAGGATCACCTGTTGGGTCGGTTCGCTGTGGCGTTGCAAACCCTGCTTGAACGCACGGCTCATTTCGCTCCCGTTGCCGATGGGTCGGTTGTCGCTCCTGGGCCCGCTCCTACTGCCACTCCGGTTGTTGCGCCAGAGTCTACCCCGACACCTGTTGTTGCACCTGCGGTGTTTCGGGGTATGACCGGTTCTGCCCCTCTTCCACAGCGCTTTGGGGGAGAGCCAACTCAGTGCCGAGGTTTCCTTAACCAGGTGGGAATTTATTTCGAGTTGCTGCCACATGCCTTTCCTACTGAGAGATCAAAGGTGGGCTTCTTGATCTCGCTGCTCTCGGACAAGGCCTTGGCCTGGGCCAGCCCTTTATGGGAGAACAACAATCCGGTGGTTGCCGAGTTTTCCGGTTTTGTTGCTTCTCTTCGGAAGGTATTCGATGTGCCGGCTCGTGCTGCCTCTGCTGCGAAGCTCCTTATGTCCATCAGACAGGGTTCACGATCTGTAGCTGAATACGCCATTGAGTTTCGTACCCTGGCAGCAGAGGTGGGCTGGAATAATGAGGCTCTGGTCGCTGCTTTCTCTCATGGTCTCTCGGATGCCTTGAAGGATGAGGTTGCAGCTAAGGACCTACCAGTGGAGCTCGAGTCTCTTATTTATTTCCTGATTTTGATTGACACCAGACTCAGGGAGAGACCTTCCTTTAAGGAGAACCTGCGGAGGTTTTCTAACAGATTGGCGCCTACGTTTGCTGTCCCACCCGTGCCTCCCTCTCCTCCCACACCTCCTGGGGATGACTTGTCTGGGGGTGAACCCATGCAGCTGGGGTTTGCTCGCCTGTCCGAGGGGGAGAGGGTACTCCGGAGACGCGAGGGCCGATGCATGTACTGTGGTCTCGGTGGGCATTTTCGGTTGGCATGTCCGACCCGTCCGGGAAACGCTCGCACCTGAGATCCTGTCGGGGGCAGATCTTGGGTAGAGTCTCCTCGTCCCCGGTTTCCCGTGTTGACAAACCACTGATCACTGTTGTCCTCTCCTGGGTCGGGGGCTCGGTGACGACCCAGGCGTTGGTGGACTCTGGTGCTGGTGGTTTGTTCATTGATAATGTGTTCGCTGCCGCCAATTCCATTCCTCTGCAGGCTCGAGGTTCCCCACTGGCTCTTGAGGCGATAGACGGCAGACCCCTTCTGCCGCCACACGTGACTCATGAGACCCTTCCAGTTGGGATAGCCATTGGTGCCGTTCACAGAGAGTCGGTCTGCCTCCAGGTTATTTCGTCTCCACACTACTCGGTGGTCTTGGGGTACCCCTGGCTCCGGAAGCATAATCCGACTTTCGATTGGAGATCGGCCGAGATCCTCTCGTGGTCACCGCAGTGTGGGGCTAGTTGCATCCATGGGTCTGTCAAGTTGCTGTGTACTTCCTCGGACTCTCTGTTGCCTCCTGAATACGAGGAGTACCGGGATGTATTCGATAAGGTGCGCGCGGTTGCCCTACCTCCGCACCGCCCATACGATTGTGCCATAGAGTTACAATCTGGTGCCTTTCCTCCTCGTGGCAAAGTCTATCCACTGTCGGTAGCGGAGAATGAGGCCATGGAGGAGTACGTGAGGGAGGCGCTTTCACGCGGACACATTCGCAAATCCTCGTCCCCGGCAGGGGCTGGATTTTTCTTTGTGAAAAAGAAGGGCGGTGAGTTGAGGCCTTGCATCGATTACAGGGGTCTCAATCGCATCACGATCAAGAACGCTTACCCGATACCCTTGATTTCCGAGCTGTTCGATCGCCTTAAAGGGGCCACGGTCTTTACCAAACTCGACCTGAGGGCGGCATATAACCTGGTAAGGATCAAGGCGGGCGATGAGTGGAAGACCGCGTTTAACACCAGGACCGGTCATTATGAATCCTTGGTTATGCCCTTTGGGTTGTGCAATGCGCCCGCAGTCTTTCAGGAATTCATCAACGATGTTTTCCGTGACCTGTTGCAGCAGTGTGTGGTGGTCTATTTGGATGACATCTTGGTATATTCTGAATCCATGGAGGCCCACATTCTGGATGTCAGACGAGTGTTGCAACGGTTACGAGAGCACAAGCTGTTCGGTAAGCTTGAGAAATGCGAATTTCACCGATCCCAGGTAACCTTCTTAGGTTACATCATTTCCGCTGAGGGGTTCTCCATGGATCCTGAGAAGGTTTCGGCTGTCTTACAGTGGCCCCAGCCCAGTGGTCTTCGTTCCCTGCAGCGCTTTTTGGGCTTCGCCAATTATTATCGGAAGTTCATCAGGGACTTTTCCATGCTAGCCAAGCCTCTCACGGATCTGACCAGGAAGGGCAGTAATTCCCAGGTCTGGCCGCTCGAGGCCATCCGAGCTTTTGAGGCTCTTAAGTCCGCCTTTGTGTCGGCTCCGATTCTGTCGCATCCCAACCCTGGGTTGCCCTTTGTCCTCGAGGTGGACGCGTCTGAGACGGGAGTAGGCGCCCTTCTGTCTCAGCGTAGAACACCAGAGGGTCCTCTGCTTCCTTGTGGGTTTTACTCCCGGAAACTGTCTTCCACGGATTGCAACTATCAGATTGGTGACAGGGAGTTATTGGCCATCGTGCAGGCCCTTAAAGAATGGAGGCACTTGCTCGAGGGTTCGGTGGTTCCGGTCCTCATCCTGACGGACCACAAGAATCTGACCTACCTTTCTGAGGCCAAGAGATTGACACCACGTCAGGCCAGATGGGCTCTGTTCTTGTCACGTTTTAATTACGTGGTCTCCTACCTACCCGGTTCCAAGAACATCAGGGCGGATGCCTTATCACGGCAGTACTCCGAGCTGTCCAGGGAGGAGTCGATTCCGACTTCGGTCATACCTCCGAATCAGATCTTGGCCGCCATTCGCACCAGCCTGACCTCTCCCCTGGGTGAGCAGATTTTGGCGGCTCAATCTGGTGCTCCCTCTGGGAGACCCAACGGCAGATGTTTTGTGCCTGAGGAGTTGCGCACTCGGTTGTTGCGAACCTACCATAACTCCAAGACCGCGGGGCATCCTGGAAAGAATCAGCTGTCCTGGGCTGTTTCACGTCTGTTCTGGTGGCCTTCCCTACGTTCCGACATCGCCGCATATGTAGCGGCATGCTCCGTTTGTGCCCAGAGTAAGTCCCCTCGGCACCTTCCGTTGGGCCTTCTGCAACCCATAGCCACCGGGGAGCGCCCATGGTCACACCTGGGGATGGATTTCATTGTGGACCTCCCTGCATCCCGAGGCCATACGGTCATTCTCATGATTGTGGATCGGTTTTCCAAAATGTGCCACTGTGTTCCTCTCAAGAAGTTACCCTCTGCACAAGAGTTGGCCACGATTTTTGCCAGGGAGGTCTTCCGGTTGCACGGTTTGCCCAAGGAGATTGTGTCGGATCGGGGGAGTCAGTTTGTGTCCAGGTTCTGGCGCGCCTTTTGCTCCCAGTTGGGGATTCATCTCTCCTTCTCCTCGGCCTACCACCCTCAGTCCAATGGGGCCGCAGAACGATCCAATCAGGCCTTGGAGCAATTCCTTCGTTGCTATGTCTCCGATCACCAAGACAATTGGGTTGACCTCCTGCCTTGGGCTGAGTTTGCCAGGAACACGGCGGTGAACTCTTCCTCTGGGACGTCTCCCTTCATGGCCAATTATGGGTTCCAACCTGCCGTGTTACCGGAGGTATTCTCTCCCCAGGATATTCCGGCTGTGGAGGATCACCTTTCCGTCCTACGTGCTTCTTGGGTACTGATCCAGAAGTCCCTTGAGGTCTCTGCGCAGCGCCAGAGACTCCAGGCTGATCGCAGACGAGCGCCTGCTCCTTCCTACCAGGTCGGAGACCGTGTATGGTTGTCCACCCGCAACCTCAACCTTCGAGTGCCCACTCCCAAGCTGGCGCCTCGCTTTGTTGGTCCCTTCCGAGTGCTTCGCAGGGTAAACCCGGTAGCCTATGCCCTTGCGCTTCCTCCTGGCATGCGGATCTCCAACGTGTTTCATGTCTCCCTGTTGAAGCCACTGGTGTGTAATCGTTTCACTTCCTCGGCCTCGTCCGGTCCAAGTGGGTAATCGTGAGGTGAGCAATATCCTGGACTCACGCCTGGTCCGCGGTCGGGTGCAGTTTTTGGTCCATTGGCGTGGTTATGGTCCAGAGGAGCGTTCCTGGGTTCCCTCCGCAGATGTCCATGCTCCTGCCTTGCTCCGAGCCTTCCACGCACGCTTCCCTCAGAAACCGTTCTTTACTCCGCGGAGGAGGGGCCCTTGAGGGGGAGGTACTGTCATGGTCTTACCTTCTTGCTGTTCTCCTTCGTTTGACATGTGCTGGCGGCCATCTTGGTTTCTGGGTTTCTTGTAGCCTCCCACCCTGCGGCTCCTCCTTCCCACTGGGAGGAGCTGGATGCCTAGCTCATATATATAGGAGGTCTGTGGCTTCAGTTCCTTGCTTGGTCCTCCTGTGTTCACATGCTTCTAGACTGCTGCTGCTTCTGGTTCCTGATCCTGGTTTCGTCCGACTACCCTGCTGGTTCCTGATCCTGGTTTCGTCCGACTACCCTGCTGGTTCCTGATCCTGGCTTCGTCTGACTACCCTGCTGGTTCCTGATCCTGGCTTCGTCTGACTACCCTTCTGGTTCCTGACCTCTGGCTTCGCAAAGACTCTGCTTCGGTTTCGCCATCCGTTTGGACTTTTGCTTTACAGCTTTATTTTCAATAAAGCCTTCTTATTTTCACTTATCCCTTGTTGTACGTCTGGTTCATGGTTCCGTGACACCCTGGTAATTCCTATTGTTATAGGGCCCGTATCCCTGGGGGCCCCTATTGTAATAGGGACGGTAGTTAGACCTCCCATTACCTGAATTATTCCCCTCTGATCCATTAGTATTTTGGGGTTTGGTCTGTTTGGGCGGTCCTACCTGTTGTTGCTGGGCTTGTTGAGCAGGTCCTGTAGACTGAGGGAACCTTCGTGGCTGGCTTTCAAATCCCAAGCTAGGGTTTACCTTAGCTTCAGCTACCTTTTGCTCTGGGGATTTTTTAAACCTTCTCTCCTCTGTTGCATGACACTCACTGATATTATACAGCGTGGTGGCAGCCGTCACCAACCAATCCAAGGGGGCATCAATATCCAGATCTCTGGCTAAGTTAAATTTGATCTGGGTTGGCATAGCATCATAGAATAACAGTTTGAATTCTTCAGATTCCCAATTTGGGGATCTATATGCCAACCCATAGGCATTTTTGAGGACAGAGAGGAATTCACGGGGACTCTGATTGGGTCTACACGTAAGGTTATATATGTCCCGTTTTGTAGCAGTGGTGGTTCGGTACGGTCCGAATTCCAATTTAACCTCATGCAAAACACATGGCCAATCTTGAATGCCTCTCTCCCCAAATGAGGTAAAGTAATGACGATACTTATCATCAAATGCCCATGGAAGGAATCTGATCCGGTCAGCATCAGAGTATAATTTTAAAGAATCCATAGTGGATTCATACAGTTCCAAGTGATTGGCTATCTGAGAAGAACCTTTTTTGGATACTGTAGTATTCAAAAACTTAATTATGCTGGAGGAGCTCTGATCCTTATCTGAATATTGGGAATTTTTAGTCCTAGAAACCACCTCAGCATATGTTGGTCGCCTGTGATCCTGTGGCAAGGAATAAGTCACATGCTTCCCCACACCACTGTCAAACTCACATGAACTTTCACAACTTTCATGAGACTTATACGGCACAGGTGATTTAACCCTAACATCTCTTCTCAGTGGAACATGTGGAGAGGAACTTCTAGGGGCTTCCATGTTATTGGCACCTAGTAAGGCGGTTGCAGTTTGGAATGCCCGACTCAATTGGGTGAATGCCTCCTGTGTAATCATGCCAACACTTTCAGGTCGCTGAGTATCTTGGATGGGGTCTGCTTTAAGAGCATGTAATGGCATGTCTGGATAGTGGGGAGTAAGACATGGAGGGTCATGATATCCCACAGCGTTAGATGGATCCCTTTCAGCATTGACTATATTATGGGCTGATCCATCTGTCTGTTTAATTTTGGAATACTGGAGATATAAATCCTCTAAATCATGGTATGCATCATGGCTGTGACTAAGGTTGTACTCTAAATCTTTGATCTTCGCTTCTGCGGATTGTAGTTCTGATTCTATCTTGGATACATATTTTTTTGTACCCATTATAGACTCATACCTATCTTTGGAAAGAGTACTGACTGCCAACAATGCATACAAAACAGGTGGCAATGCACATAAGAGGTGTTGGTCCCTCTTGGTATTATCATTTGCCAAATCCATATATGTCAGGTATCTATCAACCATGCCACCTAACTTCCATATATCTCCACGTTCTTCATAGGCTCTTGCCTGCAGCTCATTAGTCCATTCATCTATATTTTTATCTAACTTCAAACGGGAATAAACATATTTGATAACCTTACAGATTATCTTTCCTGGGTCAGATGGACTATCTGCTAAAACCTGGCCATTACCTGGGTCGCTGCCTGTTACACTCATGATTCTGATCAATAATCAATAACAACAACAATTTGACTTGCCAATAAGGATTAAGGAATATTTTCACTAATTGCACAAATTGGTTATAGAAATATGTCAATCAATCTCGGTGGGACCTCCAAAATATGTCGGGTATTTATTTCATATAAGATATGAAATCATAAAAATTATGATTTCATATTTTTATGAAATATGAAAAATTTAATTGGTGGACATATAAACACCAGTTCTTTTATTGACCAGATCTAAAGTTAATTTGTGCAGATAATGAAACAGGGTGCAATTAATTATATAAAATATAATTTATTACAAATAAATACATGCAGTAAAAATGGCATACAAATGAATACAAGGATAATATCAAAATTGACCACAAGATGATGCTCCACCGTTTAAGCTCCACCGTTTACGCTGGGCTCAATTAATTTACTACACCAAGTACAATACAATACTACTCTTTTCTTTTATCAAATTATTACCGATTAGTGTACTGATTATCAAAATATTATAATGTAACAACAAAAACAATAGAAATGAATCTGTGGAAAATCCCTTATGCTCAATCAAAGAATATGGCAGTAAGAGACACCTTATAAATACGCTCATTGGCCTAACTACAGATAATAAAATCTGATCAGAGATCCCACTCTGATATCAATATTACAGGAATTCTAATGATGTGCACGTTCATTAAAATTTCCCACAAAATTATTTTCACCTTTCAACTATATGCCAATTGGAGCGATTTATAATTACTGCAAATGAAATAGATTATACATTACCCCTGGCTTTGGGATAAAGAGCTTTTAGAATGGACCCAGCTTTCCAAGATTTAGATATGTCCCGTCCTGTGGTACATTCCTGACGTGTGAAGTGATGCTGATGAATGAATCTTTGTGAACTGATCCCCTTTGTGAAGTTCTTTTGAAGTGTCCTGATCTCCCAAAACTGGATCAGATATTCCAATCCTTATCTATGCCCATCCCCTCTTGGATTAGGGATTTCCAATTAGATAAGGTGGGTGTGACGTATGTTAAACATGTGGATGATGTCATTTAATTAACCACTTAAACTTTGATCTCTTCCACCTTAAATCAATTAGGAGGGACTCTTTCTGACACTTTGCTCAGACTGACTGGCGGTATCAGAAGTTTCCCTAATCCCTGAATTTATGGGGCAGATAAGAGTATAATGGTCCTTAGAAAGTTTTCTCCTGGTTTGTGTATCTGAACTGTCTCAGCTATTGAGTAATGATGTTTGAAATAACATCAGCTCCTCTAAAATAGACCCTATTTAAGAAAATTCAACTTAAACACTCTCTATATCCCCTAGAATATATCCTCTCAGTGAGATACAGACACATAAAGATACATTAATAATATTTGGTTATAATACATCAATATTGCATAGTATATATGAATCATTAACAAGTTCAAACGCTAAATGAATGCACACAGGAATATAAATATATATATATATATGTATGAATAGATATCTATTCCACACCAGATGTGTTTTATGGACGTCTCTTATCAGATTATGGTTTAGCCATGAAACGCCCATTGTTCCTCAGACAGACAAGTTTAGAGAAACCAGTGTAGATAAATCCATGTCTCTAAACAATAATAAAAGTATAGTCTTCTCTATATATTCACTTTTAACACATTGAACTTGCCATGAACTTTTTAGGTTCATGCTGATCACATGCTGTTAAAGGCAATGATCATCCATATTAAATATAATATCATCAGATACATTGTATACTTATGAAAATGCACAACAACCTCTGAATGGAGCCTTACAGGGGGGTGATCAATGACAGGGGGGTGATCACCCCATATACACTCCATGATCACCCCCCTGTCATTGATCACCCCCTGTAAGGCTCCCATCAGACGTCCGTATGTGTTTTGCGGATCCACGCATCCATGGATCAGATCCGCAAAACACATACGGACGTCTGAATGGAGCCTTACAAAGGGGGTGATCAATGACAGGGTGGTGATCACCCCATATAGACTCCCTGATCACCCCCCTGTCATTGATCACCCACCTGTAAGGCTCCATTCAGACATTTATTTGGCACAAGTTAGCGGAAATTGATTTATTTTAATTTATTTTTTTTGTTTGTTTTTTCTTACAAAGTCTCATATTCCACTAACTTGTGTCAAAAAATAAAATCTCACATGAACTCAACATACCCCTCACGGAATCTAAATGCGTAAAAAAATGTTGAGCCCCTTTGCGCATCTAGGCTGCAAATAAGTGTCACACATCTGGTATCCCCGTACCCATGCTGGGTGAGATAAATATCTTGGTCAAATGCCAACTTTGTATAAAAAAATGGGAAAAGGGTTCTTTTGCCGAGATATTTCTCTCACCCAGCATGGGTATATGTAAAATGACACCCCAAAACACATTGCCCTACTTCTTCTGAGTACGACGATACCACATGTGTGACACTTTTTTGCAGCCGAGGTGGGCAAAGGGGCCCACCTTCCAAAGAGCACCTTGAGGATTTCACAGGGCATTTTTTACAGATTTTGATTTCAAACTACTTACCACACATTAGGGCCCCTAGAATGCCAGGGCAGTATAACTACCCCACAAGTGACCCCATTTTGGAATGAAGACACCCCATGGTATTCCGTGAGGGGCATGGCGAGTTCCTAGAATTTTTTATTTTATCAAGTTAGCGGAAAATTATGATTTTTTTTTTTCTTACAAAGTCTCATATTCCACTAACTTGTGACAAAAAATAAAAAGTTCCATGAACTCACTATGCCCATCACAAAATACCTTGGGGTGTCTTCTTTCCAAAATGGGGTCACTTGTGGGGTAGTTATACTGCCCTGGCATTTTAGGGGCCCAAATGCGTGGTAAGTAGTTTGAAATCAAAATATGTAAAAAATGGCCGGTGAAATCCTAAAGGTGCTCTTTGGAATTTGGGCCCCTTTGCCCACCTAGGCTGCAAAAAAGTGTCACACATCTGGTATCGCCGTACTCGGGAGAAGTTGGGGAATGTGTTTTGGGGTGTCATTTTACATATACCCATGCCGGGTGAGAGAAATATCTTGGCAAAAGACAACTTTTCCCATTTTTTTATACAAAGTTGGCATTTGACCAAGATTTTTATCTCACCCAGCATGGGTATATGTAAAATGACACCCCAAAACACATTGCCCAACTTCTCCTGAGTACTGCGATACCAGATGTGTGACACTTTTTTGCAGCCTAGGTGGGCAAATGGGCCCACATTCCAAAGAGCACCTTTCGGATTTCACCGGCCATTTTGATTTCAAACTGCTTTGCACGCATTTGGGCTCCTAAAATGCCAGGGCAGTATAACTACCCCACAAGTGACCCCATTTTGGAAAGAAGACACCCCAAGGTATTTCATGATGGGCATAGTGAGTTCATGGAAGTTTTTATTTTTTGTCACAAGTTAGTGGAATATGAGACTTTGTAAGGAAAAAATAAATAAAAAATTAATCATTTTCCGCTAACTTGTGACAAAAAATAAAAAGTTCTATAAACTCACTATGCCCATCAGCGAATACCTTAGGGTGTCTACTTTCCGAAATGGGGTCATTTGGGTTTTTTCTACTGTCTGTGCATTGTAGAACCTCAGGAAACATGACAGGTGCTCAGAAAGTCAGAGCTGCTTCAAAAAGCAGAAATTCACATTTTTGTACCATAGTTTTTAAACGCTATAACTTTTACCCAAACCATTTTTTTTTTCATCAAAGACATGTAGAACAATAAATTTAGAGAAAAATTTATATATGGATGTAGTTTTTTAAACAAAAAATTTACAACTGAAAGTGAAAAATGTCATTTTTTTGCAAAAAAATCGTTAAATTTCTATTAATAACAAAAAAAGTAAAAATGTCAGCAGCAATGAAATACCACCAAATGAAAGCTCTATTAGTGAGAAGAAAAGGAGGTAAAATTCATTTGGGTGGTAAGTTGCATGACCGAGCAATAAACTGTGAAAGTAGTGTAGTGCAGAAGTGTAAAAAGTGGCCTGGTCATTAAGGGTGTTTAAGCTAGGGAGGCTGAAGTGGTTAATTCTTGTGGAACGCCTGAAGGGTTAACAAAGTTTGTAAAATCTGTTTTAAGTAACTTAAGGCCCCTGTAACACGGGCGAGTTTTTCGCGCGGGTGCAATGCGTGAGGTGAACGCATTGCACCCGCACTGAATCCGGACCCATTCACTTCTATGGGGCTGTGCATATGAGCGGGTATTTTCACGCATCACTTGTGCGTTGCGTGAAAATTGCAGCATACTCTATATTGTGCCTTTATCACGCAACACAGGCCCTATAGAAGTGAATGGGACTGCGTGAAAAAACGCAAGCATCCGCACTGTTGCTAGGAGACGATCGTGATGGGGACCCGATCATTATTATTTTCCCTTATAACATGGTTATAAGTGAAAATAATAGCATTCTTAATACAGAATGCATAGTACAATAGGGTTGGAGCGGTTAAAAAAAAAATTAAAAAATTTAACTCCTCTTAACCACCTCAGCCCCCTTAGCTTAAACACCCTTAATGACCAGGCCACTTTTTACACTTCTGACCTACACTACTTTAACAGTTTATTGCTCGGTCATGCAACTTACCACCCAAATGAATTTTACCTCCTTTTCTTCTCACTAATAGAGCTTTCATTTGGTGTTATTTCATTGCTGCTGACATTTTTACTTTTTTTTGTTATTAATCGAAATTTACCGATTTTTTTTGCAAAAAAATGACATTTTTCACTTTCAGTTGTAAAATTTTGCAAAAAAAAACGACATCCATATATAAATTTTGCTCTTAATTTATTGTTCTACAGGTCTTTGATAAAAAAACAATGTTTGGGTAAAAAAAAAATGGTTTGGGTAAAAGTTATAGCGTTTACAAACTATGGTACAAAAATGTGAATTTCCGCTTCTTGAAGCAGCTCTGACTTTCTGAGCACCTGTCATGTTTCCTGAGGTTCTACAATGCCCAGACAGTACAAACACCCCACAAATGACCCCATTTCGGAAAGTAGACACCCTAAGGTATTCGCTGATGGGCATAGTGAGTTCATAGAACTTTGTATTTTTTGTCACAAGTTAGCAGAAAATGATGATTTTTTTTTTAATTTATTTTTTTCTTACAAAGTCTCATATTCCACTAACTTGTGACAAAAAATAAAAACTTCTATGAACTCACTATGCCCATCAGCGAATACCTTGGGGAGTCTTCTTTCCAAAATGGGGTCACTTGTGGGGTAGTTATACTGCCCTGCCATTCTAGGGGCCCAAATGTGTGGTAAGTAGTTTGAAATCAAAATCTGTAAAAAATGGCCGGTGAAATCCGAAAGGTGCTCTTTGGAATGTGGGCCCCTTTGCCCACCTAGGCTGCAAAAAAGTGTCACACATGTGGTATCGCCGTATTCAGGAGAAGTTGGGCAATGTGTTTTGGGGTGTCATTTTACATATACCCATGCTGGGTGAGATAAATATCTCGGTCAAATGCCAACTTTGTATAAAAAAAAAATGGGAAAAGTTGTCTTTTGCCAAGATATTTCTCAAACCCAGCATGGGTATATGTAAAAAGACACCCCAAAACACATTGCCCAACTTCTCCTGAGTACGGGGATACCAGATGTGTGACACTTTTTTGCAGCCTAGGTGGGCAAAGGGGCCCACATTCCAAAGAGCACCTTTCGGATTTCACCGGCCATATTTTACAGATTTTGATTTCAAACCACTTCTCACGCATTCGGCCCCTAAAATGCCAGGGCAGTATAACTACCCCACAAGTGACCCCATTTTGGAAAGAAGACACCCAAGGTATTTCGTGATGGGCATAGTGAGTTCATGGAAGTTTTTATTTTTTGTCACAAGTTAGTGGAATATGAGACTTTGTAACGAAAAAAAAAATATTAAAAAATCATCATTTTCCGCTAACTTGTGACAAAAAATAAAAAATTCTAGGAACTCGCCATGCACCTCACGGAATACCTTGGGGTGTCTTCTTTCGAAAATGGGGTCAGTTGTGGGGTAGTTATACTGCCCTGGCATTCTAGGGGCCCTAATGTGTGATAAGTAGGTAAATGACCTGTGAAATCCGAAAGGTGCTCTTTGGAATGTGGGCCCCTTTGCCCACCTAGGCTGCAAAAAAGTGTCACACATGTGGTATCGCCGTATTCAGGAGAAGTTGGGCAATGTGTTTTGGGGTGTCTTTTTACATATACGCATGCTGGGTGAGAGAAATATCTCGGCAAAAGACAACTTTTCCCATTTTTTATACAAAGTTGGAATTTGACCAAGATATTTATCTCACTCAGCATGGGTATATGTAAAATGACACCCCAAAACACATTGCCCAACTTCTCCTGAGTACGGCAATACCAGATGTTTGATACTTTTTTGCAGCCTAGATGCGCAAAGGGGCCCACATTCCTTTTATGAGGGCATTTTTAGACATTTGGATCCCAGACTTCTTCTCACGCTTTAGGGCCTCTAGAATGCCAGGGCAGTATAAATACTCCACATGTGACCCCATTTTGGAAAGAAGACACCCTAAGGTATTCAATGAGGGGCATGGCGAGTTCATAGAAAAAAAAATTTTTGGGCACATGTTAGCAGAAATTGATTTTTTATTTTTTTTCTCACAAAGTCTCCCTTTCCGCTAACTTGGGACAAAAATTTCAATCTTTCATGGACTCAATATGCCCCCCACGGAATACCTTGGGGTGTCTTCTTTCCGAAATGGGGTCACATGTGGGGTATTTATACTGCCCTGGCATTCTAGGGGCCCTAAAGCGTGAGAAGAAGTCTGGAATATAAATGTCTAAACATTTTTACGCATTTGGATTCCGTGAGGGGTATGGTGAGTTCATGTGAGATTTTATTTTTTGACACAAGTTAGTGGAATATGAGACTTTGTAAGAAAAAAAAATATTTCCGCTAACTTGGGCCAAAAAAATGTCTGAATGGAGCCTTACAGGGGGGTGATCAGGGAGTCTATATGGGGTGATCACCCCCCTGTCATTGATCACCCCCCTATAAGGCTCCATTCAGATGTCCGTATGTGTTTTGCGGATCCGATCCATGTATCAGTGGATCCGTAAAAATCATACGGACATCTGAATGCAGCCTTACAGGGGGGTGATCAATGACAGGGGGGTGATCAGGGAGTCTATATGGGGTGATCACCCCCTGTCATTGATCACCCCCCTGTAAGGCTCCATTCAGACGTCCGATTGTGTTTTGCGGATCCGATCCATGTATCAGTGGATCCGTAAAAATCATACGGACATCTGAATGCAGCCTTACAGGGGGTGATCAATGACATGGGGGTGATCAATGACAGGGGGGTGATCAGGGAGTCTATATGGGGTGATCACCCCCCTGTCAGGCTGCATTCAGATGTCCGTATGCGTTTTGCGGATCCGATCCATGTATCAGTGGATCCGTAAAAATCATACGGACATCTGAATGCAGCCTTACAGGGGGGTGATCAATGACAGGGGGGTGATCAGGGAGTCTATATGGGGTGATCACCCCCGTCATTGATCACCCCCCTGTAAGGCTGCATTCGGATGTCCGTATGCGTTTTGCGGATCCGATCCATGTATCAGTGGATCCGTAAAAATCATATGGACATCTGAATGCAGCCTTACAGGGGGGTGATCAATGACAGGGGGGTGATCAGGGAGTCTATATGGGGTGATCACCCCCTGTCATTGATCACCCCCCTGTAAGGCTGCATTCGGATGTCCGTATGCGTTTTGCGGGTCCGATCCGTGTATCAGTGGATCCGTAAAAATCATACGGACATCTGAATGCAGCCTTACAGGGGAGTGATCAATGACAGGGGGGTGATCAGGGAGTCTATATGGGGTGATCACCCCCTGTCATTGATCACCCCCCTGTAAGACTCCATTCAGACGTCCGTATGTGTTTTGCGGATCCGATCCATCTATCAGTGGATCTGTAAAAATCATACGGATGTCTGAATGGAGCCTTACAGGGGGTTATCAATGACAGGGGGGTGATCAATGACAGGGGGGTGATCAATGACAGGGGGGTGATCAGGGAGTCTATATGGGGTGATCAGGGGTTAATAAGTGACGGGGGGGTGTAGTGTAGTGTAGTGTGGTGCTTGGTGCTACATATTACTGAGCTGCCTGTGTCCTCTGGTGGTCGATCCAAACAAAGGGGACCACCAGAGGACCAGGTGGCAGGTATATTAGACGCTGTTATCAAAACAGCGTCTAATATACCTGTTAGGGGTTAAAAAAAAACACATCTCCAGCCTGCCAGCGAACGATCGCCGCTGGCAGGCTGGAGATCCACTCGCTTACCTTCCGTTCCTGTGAACGCGCGCGCCTGTGTGCGCGCGTTCACAGGAAATCTCGCGTCTCGCGAGAGGACGCGCCGGCGCGTCCAGGAGGGATCAATCAACCACCTCCAGGACGCGTCGCTGCGTTCGGCGGTCCGGAGGTGGTTAATCCACTTGCTCGCGCAGCCCGGCTTCTCTTCTGTCTTCATCTTTGCTGTGCACAGGAAAAGGACCTTTGATGACGTCACTGCGCTCATCACATGATCCATCACCATGGTGATGGACCATGTGATGAGCGCAGTGACATCATCATACGTCATATTCCTCAAAGAAGATAGAAGAGAAGCCGGGCTGCGCGAAAAAGTTGATTAGGGTCCATTCACATGTCCGTTGTTTCTTTCCTGATCTGTTCAGTTTTTTCCGGAACAGATCTGGACCAGTTCTGTACCCATTCATTTTCAATGGGTCCTGAAAAAAATCGGACAGCTCAATGTCTGATTTTTTTTTCAGGACCCATTAAAAATGAATGGGTACAGAACTGGTCCAGATCTGTTCCACAAAAAACGGAACAGTTCAGGAAAGAAACAACGGACGTGTGAATGTACCCTTAAGGTGAGTTAATACAATCTACACAACACCGATGACAAACCCGAACTTCTGTGAAGAAGTTCGGGTCTGGGTACCACATTCAGTTTTTTATCACGCGCGTGCAAAACGCACACCCCGCACGATAACAACGGAACGCAATCGCAGTCAAAACTGACTGCAATTGCTTACCTACTCGCGCGGGTTTGCCGCAATGCACTCGGAACGCATTCGGACCTAATCCGGACACGCTCGTCTGCAAGGGGCCTAAGGGGTGTAGTTTCTACAATGGGGTCATTTATGGGGGCACCCACTATGTAGGCCCCACAAAGTGACTTCAGACCTGAACTGGTCCTTAACCACCTCCTGACCGCCTAACGCACGAATGCGTCCTGGAGGCGGTCGATTCATTCCTCCTGGACACATCCGTGCGTCATCTCGCGAGACGCGAGATTTCCTGTGAACGCGCGCACACAGGCGCGCGCGTTCACAGGATCGGAAGGTAAGCGAGTGGATCCCCAGCCTGCCAGCGGCGATCGTTCGCTGGCAGGCTGGAGATGCGATTTTTTTTTAACCCCTAACAGGTATATTAGATGCTGTTTTGATAACAGCGTCTAATATACCTGCTACCTGGTCCTCTGGTGGTCCCTTTTGCTTGGATCGACCACCAGAGGACACAGGCAGCTCAGTAATAAGTAGCACCAAACACCACTACACTACACCCCCCCTGTCACTTATTAACCCCTAATCACCCCATATAGACTCCCTGATCACCCCCCTGTCATTGATCACCCCCCTGTAAGGCTCGATTCAGACGTCCGTATGTTTTTTATGGATCCACGGATACATGGATCGGATCCGCAAAACACGTACGGACATCTGAATGGAGCCTTACAGGGGGGTGATCAATGACAGGGGGGTGATCACCCCATATAGACTCCCTGATCTCCCCCCTGTCATTGATCATCCCCCTGTAAGGCTCCATTCAGATGTCCGTATGTGTTTTGCGGATCCGATCCATGTATCCATGGATCTGTAAAAAACATACGGACGTCTGAATGGAGCCTTACAGGGGGGGGTGATCAATGACAGGGGGGTGATCAGGGAGTCTATATGGGGTGATCACCCCCCTGTCATTGATCACCCCCCTGTAAGGCTCCATTCAGACATTTTTTTGGCCCAAGTTAGCGGAAATTATTATATATTTTTTTTTCTTACAAAGTCTCATATTCCACTAACTTTTGTCAAAAAATAAAATCTCACATGAACTCACCATACCCCTCACGGAATCCAAATGCGTAAAAATTTTTAGACATTTATATTCCAGACTTCTTCTCACGCTTTAGGGCCCCTAAAATGCCAGGGCAGTATAAATACCCCACATGTGACCCCATTTCAGAAAGTAGACACCCCAACGTATTCGCTGAGGGGCATATTGAGTCCATGAAAGATTGAAATTTTTGTCCCAAGTTAGCGGAAAGGGAGACTTTGTGAGAAAAAAACAAAAAAATATAAATTTCCGCTAACTTGTGCCCAAAAAAAAAAAATTCGATGAACTCGCCATGCCCCTCATTGAATACCTTGGGGTGTCTTCTTTCCAAAATGGGGTCACATGTGGGGTATTTATACTACCCTGGCATTTTAGGGGCCCTAAAGCGTGAAGAAGTCTGGGATCCAAATGTCTAAAAATGCCCTCCTAAAAGGAATTTGGGCCCCTTTGCGCATCTAGGCTGCAAAAAAGTGTCACACATCTGGTATCGCCGTACTCAGGAGAAGTTGGGCAATGTGTTTTGGGGTGTCATTTTACATATACCCATGCTGGGTGAGATAAATATCTCGATCAAATGCCAACTTTGTATAAAAAAATTGGAAAAGTTGTCTTTTGCCGAGATATTTATCTCACCCAGCATGGGTATATGTAAAATGACACCCCAAAACACATTGCCCAACTTCTCCTGAGTACGGAGATACCACATGTGTGACACTTTTTTGCAGCCTAGGTGGGCAAAGGGGCCCACATTCCAAAGAGCACCTTTAGGATTTCACAGTTCATTTTTTACACATTTTGATTTCAAACTACTTACCACACATTAGGGCCCCTAGAATGCCAGGGCAGTATAACTACCCAACAAGTGACCCCATTTTGGAAAGAAGACACCCCAAGGTATTTTGTGATGGGCATAGTGAGTTCATGGAAGTTTTTATCACAAGTTTGTCACAGGTTAGTGGAATATGAGACTTTGTAAGGAAAAAAAAAAATCATCATTTTCCGCTAACTTGTGACAAAAAATAAAAAATTCTAGGAACTCGCTATGCCCCTCACGGAATACCTTGGGGTGTCTTCTTTCCAAAATGGGGTCACTTGTGGGGTAGTTATACTGCCCTGGCATTCTGGGGGCCCTAATGTGTGGTAAGTAGTTTGAAATCAAAATCTGTAAAAAATTGTTGGTGCAATCCGAAAGGTGCTCTTTGGAATGTGGGCCCCTTTGCGCATCTAGGCTGCAAAAAAGTGTCACACATCTGGTATCGCCGTACTCAGGAGAAGTTGGGCAATAAAAAATTCTAGGAACTCGCCATGCCCCTCACGGAATACCTTGGTGTGTCTTCTTTCCAAAATGGGGTCACTTGTGGGGTAGTTATACTGCCCTGGCATTCTAGGGGCCCTAATGTGTGGTAAGTAGGTAAATGACCTGTGAAATCTGAAAGGTGCTCTTTGGAATGTGGGCCCCTTTGCCCACCTAGGCTGCAAAAAAGTTTCACACATCTGGTATCGCCGTATTCAGGAGAAGTTGGGCAATGTGTTTTGGGGTGTCTTTTTACATATACCCATGCTGGGTGAGATAAATATCTCGGCAAAAGACAACTTTTCCAATTTTTTATACAAAGTTGGCATTTGACCAAGATGTTTATCTCACCCAGCATGGGTATATGTAAAATGACACCCCAAAACACATTGCCCAAATTCTCCTGAGTACGGCGATACCAGATGTGTGACACTTTTATGCAGCCTAGATGCGCAAAGGGGCCCACATTCCTTTTATGAGGGCATTTTTAGACATTTGGATCCCAGACTTCTTCTCACGCTTTAGGGCCCCTAAAATGCCAGGGCAGTATAAATACCCCACATGTGACCCCATTTTGGAAAGAAGACACCCCAAGGTATTCATGGCGAGTTTATAGAATTTTTTTTTTTTGGCACAAGTTAGCGGAAATTGATTTTATTTATTTTGTTCTCACAAAGTCTCCCTTTCCGCTAACTTGGGACAAAAATTTCAATCTTTCATGGACTCAATATGCCCCTCAGCGAATACCTTGGGGTGTCTTCTTTCCCAAATGGGGTCACATGTGGGGTATTTATACTGCCCTGGCATTCTAGGGGCCCTAAAGCGTGAGAAGAAGTCTGGAATATAAATGTCTAAAATTTTTTACGCATTTGGATTCCGTGAGGGGTATGGTGAGTTCATGTGAGATTTTATTTTTGGACACAAGTTAGTGGAATATGAGACTTTGTAAGAAAAAAAAAAAATAATAATTTCCGCTAACTTGGGCCAAAAAAATGTCTGAATGGAGCCTTACAATCAATGACAGGGGGTGATCAGGGAGTCTATATGGGGTGATCACCCCCCTGTCATTGATCACCCCCCTATAAGGCTCCATTCAGTTGTCCGTATGTGTTTTGCGGATCCGATCCATGTATCCGTGGATCCGTAAAAAACATACGGACATCTGAATGCAGCCTTACAGGGGTGGTGATCAATGACAGGGGGGTGATCCTGGAGTCTATATGGGGTGATCACCCCCTGTCATTGATCACCCCCCTGTAAGGCTCCATTCAGACGTCCGTTTGTGTTTTGCGGATCCGATCCATGTATCAGTGGATCCGTAAAAATCATACGGACGTCTGAATGGAGCCTTACAAGGGGGTGATCAATGACAGGGGGGTGATCAGGGAGTCTATATGGGGTGATCACCCCCCTGTAAGGCGCCATTCAGACGTCTGTATGTGTTTTGCGGATCCGATCCGTGGATCCGTAAAAATCATAAGGATGTCTGTATGGAGCCTTACAGGGGGGTGATCAATGACAGGGGGGTGATCAGGGAGTCTATATGGGGTGATCAGGGGTGAATAAGGGGTTAATAAGTGACGGGGGGGGGGGTGTAGTGTGGTGCTTGGTGCTACTTATTACTGAGCTACCTGTGTCCTCTGGTGGTCGATCCAAACAAAAGGGACCACCAGAGGACCAGGTAGCAGGTATATTAGACGCTGTTATCAAAACAGCGTCTAATATACCTGTTAGGGGTTAAAAAAAATCACATCTCCAGCCTGCCAGCGAACGATCGCCGCTGGCAGGCTGGAGATCCACTCGGGTGATTAAGCTAAGGGGGCTGAGGTGGTTAAAAAGTGGGTTTTGGCGATTTTCTTAAAAATTTTAGGAATTGCTTCTAAACATCTAAGCCTTCTAACGTCCCCAAAAAATAAAATTACATTTCCAAAATGATGCCAACATAAAGTAGACATATGGAGAATGTTAAGCAATTAATTTTTTATGAGGTATCACTTTCTGTTTTAAAAGCAGAGACATTGAAATTTTAGAAAATTGCTAATTTTTCCAAAATTTTCTTAAATTTGGGATTTTTTCATAAATAAAGTTGAAATATATTGACTCAAATTTATGACTAGCATGAAGTACAATGTGTCACGAGAAAACAATCTCTGAATGACTTGGATAAGTAAAAGCGTTCCAAAGTTATTACCGCATAAAGTGAGATATGTCAGATTTGCAAATTTAGGCCTGGTCAGGAAGGGGGCAAATAGCCCAGATGTGAAGTGGTTAATATAAAGTTAAATTGATAGCAGCGAAACGGATTGGCATAATTGAGGTCTCATTTTACTCGGCAGGGTCAACCCTACCACACATAATAGGGAATTATGAGGATTTGTAAACTTTGCACTTTATTTATTCGACAGTGTTCTATTTATATGTGAGACCTCAATAAGCAAAAAGCTGGAAGCATTTTATAGACTTTGCTGTATTTGTCTGTATAATTTATTTTCTGGCGTCACATTTCTACACTTGATTTCAGCTGTGATTAGTAAGATTTCACCTGGTATTGCAAGAGTTCAGTCTTCTGTTAATCCGGTAATCTCTCTAAGATGAAAAAAGTTATTTGCAATGCTATCACCAAATGTGTATAGTTAAAAAAAATAAAAATAATAAAATAGATGTCTTGCATTACTTTCATCTGTTCTTCCTTTTTTTTTTTCTGCCCATTGACCAACAGCAGATTGTGAAAATGAGAGTAATTCAGCTGAATGACAACTGGAAATGTGTGATACATGTGCCTGATGTGTGATTCAATGCATAATTTAGTTATTCGTAAAATGTAGTCATTGCACTTTCTTATAGGCCTCGACTTGGAGCTACACTGCACAAGGTGGTCATGGCTGGAGCACTCTATCTCCTTTTTTCCGGCATGGAAGGTGTTCTACGTGTTACAGGAGTAAGTACATTGAGAATGAATATAGTGGTAAGATCTTCAGCATGGGCCTTGCTCTTTTGGTATTGTTGTGTTGTAATTTATAGAGCAGTGGTACACCAGACCCAGCAGTTTCACAATACACACTGCATACTTCACCAATGGACAACACCCAATGTACCTCATATCCTACACAGTTGGGCAGATTTACTAGTCCTGAAATGATCTAAGAGGGGTTGTCTCACTTTAGCAAATGACATTTATCATGTAGACTAAGTTAAAACAAGACACTAATGTTTTGTGATAGTCCATATTGCTTCCTTTGCTGGCTTGATTCATTTTTCAATCTCAGTATATACAGTTCATTTCTAGGGGTTAAGTCCACCCTGCAATCCATCAGTGGTGGTCGTGCTTGCAAACTATAGGAAAAAGCGTCGGCCTGTGGGAGCGCGCACAGTCATGCATGCACAGCTGCTCTAGTCTTGGCCGCCTTTATATCTGTGTTTTAGCAGTGGTCATAAACCCTGGAAACGAACCGTGTATAATGTGATGGAAAAATGAATCCAACCAGCAAAGGAGACAATATGGACAATCACAATATATTAGTAAGTGCCTGGTATTAACTTTCTCTACATGATTTGCTGAAGTGACAAAACCCCTTTAAAGTATAGTATACTGTATCTGAATAACCACTTGCTATCTTTTATTTACACAGCCATACAAATATAGAAATATGTGACTGAAGTTCTATATGTAGTTTTCAGAACATACACCTGAGAAACATTCATTCTCAGAAAATTTTTAAAATCTTAATTATGTGTTTTTATTCTTGTGATTGAATGTTGTGGAATGAATATTCTGTTTTTGCCATTTCGATTGCTGCTGCTAATACTTTGTGTGTGTGTGTGTGAGTTATGTTTTATCACTACCATCTGCATGTAGCCTAGCCATTAACATTAACGCAATGTGATCTGCCTCCTCTCTGCTCTAGCATTACTTCTATACCATGGCATTGATAGCAAATCTGAGCTTGTCATTTATCGATGCCTGTATTCTTTTTTGGATATCCTTTTAGATGCAGTTTTCTTGTTCTTCCATTTCATCAGCCTGCACGTATGTTGTTAGATTAAGAGTTCCAAACAATTGTAAATCGCAGTTATAATTCTCTAATACATAAAAAAACTTATATGAAAACATGGCAGCAGTCCACTAAAGTCCAATAAAAAATGGTTTATTCACCCTTGTACAGACAGTACTGTTTTAGGCAGGAGGTTTTAAAAGTTCTTAGTGTACTGCCTGCTAACAGTTTTATACTTGGAAAACTTGATGGCTTATCCTGCCTAGTACCATAAATATCTGAACAAAAAAAAAATATGTATAAAAACCACACAGATAAACAGACACCCGGACTGAGATGACTGTGCAGGAACTTGTCCCTTTCAATCAAAAAGGAGGGGAAGGGGCTAGCAGAGGTTGCAGATTGCATATAAATATTTTTATACCGGTAAAAAAAATTGGCAAAATTTGCATATAATATACCGGTAAATATTTTTACATTTTAAAAATTGCCCAGTCATTTATATAAATGCCCCAAGATCCAGCTATTTGGTATGTGATGCTAAAATGAGGTCCTGGTTTTCCAGGTAGAATAGTTTCTAAGATGTGTTACGATGCTGTTCCTGTTCCCACTGCTCTTCAGTTCCTGGTCCCCGCTCGACATACCAGAACCATCACAGGTTGAGGAGGGTCACCGATGCAGTCAGTGATTAGCTGAGCCAGCCTGTACTGGCATTTCCACAGTGTTGAGAGTGGGTCAGCAAGTGAAGAGCATTGGGGAATCAGTGGAGGTAAATACTGATTCTGTTTACCTTTATTAACTGTATGCATGTTTTTGTACTGACATATCAAATTAGATAAGAATATTAATCATTTACTTAGTTTACCATGATGGACAATTTTATTCCCAGAAAACCCCTTTAAATGAACCTACAAATTCCACGTTACAACTGGCCATTTCAATCAATGTTACTTTAAAGAGGAGCTGTCCCGCAAAAAGGTGCTGAGCAGATTGATATATGGTTTTGTGGCAAAAGATTTAGTAAAACATATATTTTTTACTTTTAAATCTCTACTTTTCATAAGTTCGTTTGTACACAGGGGAGGCGTACTCTGTGACTGATAGAATTGCCTGTGTAATTGTGTCTATAGAGAGTTGTCAGTCACTGATAGCTGCTCATGGGGGTGGTCTTAAAGAGGTATTCTTGTTATGGAAATCTATCCCCCAGCCACCGAATAGGGGATAGCTATTAGATCGGTCGGGGTCCTACCACTAGGACACCCACTGATCACAACAATGGGAACTTGTAGCTGTGGACAGAGGGTTTTCTGGGTGTCAACATAACACTACCTTCCAAAATGCCTGATATATGTTGAATAAATTTTTACCTCCCTTCCCTGCCAGCATGCATGTCTGTATTTTCAGCATGAAACTAATACCTACTACAATTGCTGCCTTGGAAAGTACCAAGGACGTTTAGCACAGCACGCTTCACCCCCAGACTTCCTTCTGTCTCCCCACTGTAATAGGATTGCAGCATAAAACGCCCAGTAGTTTTTCCTGCCCACGATCTGATAGGTTACCAATGACATTCCTTACATTGGGAAGCGTTAGGGAGAAGACAGCCACCTGACCAACGTATGGAATGTCAAATAAAAAGGAAATAAACACTTTAGCATGCATCATGGCACCCCTTAAAGTAGTGGGAACTTTAGAAATTCAAGTAAAATACCATATGAATGCTTTTTGCATATTTACAAAATGTGGAAAACCTGGTACATTTCTTAAACATGTGGCAGACATCTAAGATAAAGTAATTTTCACAAACCTTGACGAACCTCAAGTATATTGTGAGGCATACAAGGAGCAGGCAGGTTAGATAGATCATTCTGAATACATCTGAGTATGTTTATGTATGTATATGTTTATATGTATATTTGTATACATTTAAGTTTCCTATTACTAGTAAAGGACAATATTTGCTCTTTATTTCACATGATCGTATGCAAAGCTTTGCCTATTGGGTGACAATCTTCTGAATTGCTGCTGTTTTGCAGATTTTTCACATTTCCAACCTTAGATGAGTATACAGCGTCCACATGTCACTTGTTTTTCTTCTGTGCTCCATTCCCGCTTTAGGCGCAGTCTGATCTTTCCTCCCTGGCTTTCATTCCTCTGGCTTTTCTTGATACTGCCTTGTGCTGGTGGATATCCTTCCTTTGATGGTTTTTGTTTTGTATCCCTAACTTTCTTTTATGTATTTATTTTTGTTACACTTAGAGGTCAGAATTTAAAAAAGGCAGTAGGTGGAATGTGGACAATTAGATGGTCTCCCAACTTACTATGACAATCTTTCCAGTGAAGATTTGATTTATTTAATTTTAGTTAAATTTAGATGTAAGTCTGTAAAAGATAAATGTATTTTTTAATGTTGGACTGTTTTATTATATATTTTTTTTCTGTTTACAGCCATATAATAGACATACATTAAATGGAAATTGTCAGCAGTTTTGCCCATGCTAAATTGCTGACAGCACTAGCTGAGGGCAGAACAGTGCAACCATACCTTTTGCATGGCTGCTGTTATGAGGAGGAGTATGAATATAAAACTAATTCTGCCAGATTCTGTTCCATCAAGTGCCCTAGAGGTGTTACTTTAATGTGAAGTGCTTTTTGCCTTGAGTTGCTTCTCTACCCCTCCCATCTGCACAGACTGACAGCTATAGCATTCAACCAGGAGACAAATACAGCTGTCACTCTGAGCTGAGGGGAGGGCTATGAAGCATATCAGTGCACAGATCTTCCTGGACATGTGCTAGAGCAGCATTTTGATAAGAGTTCACATTTACACTAAGGGTCCATTCACACATCCGCAATTTCGTTCCGCATTTTGCGGAACCATTCATTTCTATGGGGCAGCACTTCCGGGTCCGCAATTCCGTTCCTGAAAAAAATAGAACATGTCCTATTCTTGTCCGCAATTGCGGACAAGAATAGGCATTTTCTATAAACTGCCAGTGATGTGCGGACGCACATCGCCGATGTCCGTGTTTTGCGGATCCATGGCTACGTGGATCCGCATAACACACACGGACGTGTAAATGGACCCTAATCCTGATGATAAAAGCTAGTGCTATAAGCAGTTTAGCATGGTCAAAGCTGCCGACAGACTTCCTTTCAGGGCTGTGGAGTCGGAGTCATGGAGTCTGTGTCGAAGCTAGTTTTGGGTAGCTTTGGAGTCATTAGAAAACTTGAGACTCCTGCTTAGAAAATATTATCTGTTATGAATATTGTGTATTTAATCTATTAAGTTTCATAGGTATTTAAAAAATGTTAATCATAAATTTATTTTGTGCGTATCTATCTAAAGGCATGTTCAGACCGAGCAGGCAATTATTAATAAGCAATGGTCAGTTAGTTGCCTGCTTGTCAGTGGAGGTGAAAAGCTGCTTTTTCATCTCATTTACTGTATGTAGCAGCTGCCTGACACGGTTTGCTATAGTTAGGAGTTTTAGTTGATTTTAAACTTAAGTTCATGTCAGTGTTGCCCAGTGTTTTCTCATTTAGTATGTATTGGTGACATGCAATTTCCTTTCCCATGTGCATAACCTTACATTTATCGGTGTTAAAGGGGTTGTGCAGCCAGTAATATTGATGACCTATCTTCAAGATACGTCATAAATACCTGATCAGTGGGTGTCATCTTCCAGCACCCCTGCCTATCAGCTATTTAAAGTGGAGGGGATGCTCGTACAAGCACAACTTCCTCTTCTAGATTACACTGCATGTTGTCTCACTTGTGGCGGTGCTTGTTCTATTCAAGTAAACGGTGCCGCCGAGACTTCAGAGACAACACGAATCTTGAAGCGCAATTAACGCTGGTACAAATGCTTCCTCCTCCTCAAACAGCTAATCAGCGGAGTCCGATCTCCATCAATCAGGTGTTGATGATGTAATGGCTGCACGACCCCTTTAAGGCTACTTTCACACTGGCGTTCGGTGTGGATCCGTCTTGTATCTGCACAGACTGATCCGCACCAATAATGCAAACGCTTGTATCCGTTCATAATGGATCAGTTTGCATTATTCCTAAAAAAAAAAAAGTCTAAGTCAAAACGGATCCATCTTGACTTACATTGAAAGTGAATAGGGGACGGATCACTTTTCAATTGCACCATATTGTGTCAGTGAAAACTGATCCGTCCCCATTGACTTACACTGTAAGTCAGGACGGATCCGTTTGGCTCCGCATCGTCAGGCGGACACCAAAACGCTGCAAGCTGCGTTTTAGTGTCCGCCTTAAAAGCGCAACGGAGACCAAACGCATCCAAATTGATGCATTCTAAACGGATCCTTATCCATTTAGAATGTATTTGGGCCGAACTGATCAGTTTTGGGCCGCTTGTGAGAGCCCTGAAACGGATCTCACACGTGGACCCAGAAACGCCAGTGTGAAAGTAGCCTAAACCTCTTTAGCCCGTTTTGTCTACGCTTACAATCTATCCATTTCCATGAGCAGCAGTATACTGTCCATTTTTTTTTTTCTAATTACTTCGCACAGTTTAGTATCGTCTGCAAAAATTGGTATTTTACCGTGCAACTACTCTACAAGATCATTAGTGAAGATATTGTAAATAGTGCCCAATACTGACCCCTGTGGTACCCCAATAGTGACGGGGACCCAATCTGAGTGTGTTATATAAATAACCACCCTCTGTTTTCGCTGAGTCAGTTACTTTCACACTACCGGCAGCCTTCCGTTGTGCCACTAGTGCAACGTGCCGCCGGAAGTCTGGCCGCAGCATGGCAAACATGCCAAGAACAGCCTGGCGGAGAAGGATGCCGCTAGTGTGACACTAGCCTTACCCACATACCCACATTTTCCCCAGTCCATGCATTCTTGTTTTATATACTAACCTTTCATCTGGCACAATATCAAATGCTTTGAAGAAGTCAAGATATGACATCCAACAACTTATCCCGATCCAGTCTAGAACTTCCCTACTCGTGGAAACTGAATAGATTATTCCTCATAAACCTGTGCCGATATGGCATTCTAGACTTATTTCATTGAGATACTCCAAGATAGCATCTCCTAGAAAACAAACAGTTGACCGTCAATAGTAGAGATGAGCGAATTTCATGTTATGAAATTCGTTCACGCTTCGTTTGGTGGTAGAAGCAAAATTGCGTTATGGATTCTGTTACCACGGACCATAATGCAATTCTATGACGGAATAACGGATCTGTCCCATTTCCGTTATGCAGGAGAGGACTCCCCTGCATAACGGAAACGGGACATCCGTTTTGCAGCCCATAGACTTCTGTTAGGATGGAATGAATAACTGAATGCCTCTAAAGACTTTCCGTTATGCGTTCCGACATAGAATTGCGTTATGGTCCATGGTAACGGAATCCATAACACAATTCTGCTTTTACCACCAAATGAAGCGTGAACGAATTTCAAAATATGAAATTCTTTACTCTCTAGTCAATAGATGATAAACTTACCGGCTTATCGTTTCCTGACTCAGGGATATGAAAATATTTTCATGTACTATTAAATCAAAAAGCCATTTTTTGGTATTTGTTTCTTTTGCTTACAAAGATGGTGGTTTTACTGGGCTCAGAGATGATGCCTATCTCAGGAAAGGTCATCATTTCATATTGGCGGGGTCAGATCCACCACCAATCTACTATTTAAATAGGCTACAAAACTTAATTGAATGAGACGAACAGCTGCAACCTATACTGAGGATACGTCATCAGTATCATGACACTACACAACCCCTTTAAAATAAGCAGTAAATTAATCAGTAGTACGAGCTGCAGTTTAGGCTACTTTCAAATCTGCAGAGGATCTTAAAACCAGAGCAAAAGGCCTCAGTTTTGTCCCCAATCATTGTCATTGGGGACAAAACAGATCAGGATGTATTCCGTTCCGGTCTTTTCCGCTTTGTGACCGGACTCAAAGCTGCTGCAAGCTGCAATTTTGTGTCCGCTCTGTGAAACGGAACAAACCGGATCTGGCACTAAGATCAATGTAAGCCAATGGTGCCAGATCCGGAAAAAAAATTAATCCGTCACACATGGACTTCCATTGTTTTTAGTGCCGGATGCGGTTTGTTCAGTTTCGATTTAATACCAGGCGGCACTGATGCATCCTGATATCTTAAATTGGACGGAAGCGTTTTGCTCTGGTTTTAAGATCCTCTCCCACCCAGATCTCAAATCCCGAATACAAAGCACAAATGTGAAAATAGCCTTAATCAGAAATTCAGAATATGATCCCTCATTTCAAAACTGCCTTGCCAACTGCAGACCTCAAAGTTTGAGAAGCACAGATCTCTGTTTGTGTGTATTGTATCCCCCTTGCCTGAGTCATTTAAAGAGTTTCCAGCCTTCAATGGGGATTGAAACTCACCATCATCAGTATGTGTATAGGCTCTTTTACACCAATGGCTGATCTATCTAGCAGAGACATCTTTAAAACTACTTTGGGTAATAGGGCAAAATGTATTCATACAGATAACAAGTATAAATGGCTAAGCTTAATGTCCCACTTTGCTTGTAGCTATAGTTAAAAGAGCAATAAACAGTAAAAAGGGGCATTTAAAAGAGAGAAATCTGAGGGTTCAGCTATAGCTGTTGAAATTTACAAAGGGCTTATAAGATCTAAATGAAAATAGTAAAATCTGCTAAAATTCAAACTGAAAGTCAGGTGGCCAGAGAGAAGAAATCAACCCCCCCACCCCCTTCCCCAAAAAAAAATATATATATTATATATAATTTAAAAATCAAGGTCAGACCTGTTATGCTAATGGTGAGATGGTCACTGAAGGTCAGAAAAATGCAGAGCTGCTAAATGTATTTTTTTTCTTTTTTTTTAGCTCGTATATACAGTACAAACAAAAAAAAAAAAAAAAAAAAAAAGGATCTTATCATGGTGGTGCTGTAAGTACATCCAGTAATATAATTAAATGGGTAAATGTAGATGTAGGCGAAGTTAAACAAGGTAAATGTCAACAAGCTTCAGGTCTAGATGGATTACACTAGGGAGTTCATAAAGAATGCAGTTCAGTTATTGCTGTATATTGGTAGCCATTTTCAAAACAGTCTGTAGGTCTTCCCCAGGTAATTACAAATCAGTAAGCTTAAAGAGGTTTTAACGGCACCCCGGGCATAAAAGGGGGTAAACGCCGTTTAAGAGATATATTCCCTTTCCAGATGCAAAGGCAGCTACTAAAGACACCAATCTCCCGAACTGGAAACCATATGAATGCTGCATACAGCCGAATAGGAAAAACCATATGAAAGGTTTACACTCCTAGCAGTCGAATTGGAACAGCATACAATAAATCCCCCCCCCCCCCCCCCCCAGAACGAGACAAGGCGCCGTGTTGAGGGTCAAGCAGTGGTCAGCCAGAGCTGTGTGTTTATTGTTCTTATATACACATTCTTACACATTAGTACCACCCACAGGGTTTTATAAAACCACCAGTAACCCCATACAATACACTCAGACACTCCCACACAAAATCCTCCCCTCTGCCTGTGATACAATTACCTTACACAATGGGTTAATGTAATTATCACAGGCAGGAGAATACACAGTTTTACACAATGTCTTCTGTCCTGGAGATAATTGGGAAGTAATACAATTTATCTCCAAGGGCAGAGGCCAGCGGTACTTTGCCCTGGTGCCAGCGCTACCACGGAAGAAGCCTGGTTTGAGCCTGGTTGTTGGAGGGGGAGACCGACTGTCTCCCCTTTGGCTAAACAGCCCTGTTGCTGGAGGACAGGACTGACTGTCCCTACCCCCTGTGCTGTAAGTGCAGAGACCACGGTCCCATCTGCACTCTTGTGGGGCTTACTGTCTCCCCCTGGTACGTTAAGCTGCCACTGGGGAGAGGGGGTAACAAGCTCCTCTCCCATACATACTTACAGCCGCTGGGGAGGGCGACTGACCGTCTCCGCTCCCAATACAGTGTTCTGCTGCTGGGGAAAGGAGACTGGGCTCTCTATTCCCTGCTGGCGACTCTGCCACTGGGGTGGGAGGCTCCCAATTCCCAATAAATCACATTGCCGCTGGGGAGAGGGGGTAGTAAACTCCTCTCCCATACATACCTCCAGCCTCTGGGGAGGGAGACCGACTGTCTCCGCTCCCAATACAGTGTCCTGTTGCTGGGGAAAGGAGATTGGGTTCTCTATTCCCTGTAGGACACTCTGCTGCTGGGGGACAGGACCGACTATCTCTGCCCCCTGTAACTCAGCCTGCCGCTGGGGAATGGAGACTGGGCTCCCAATTCTTTGCAGGACCGGTGGAGAGACCTTGGTCCCATCTCCACCGGCCCCCTGGGGTTCTTCCCAGTAAACCTCCACAATATCTTCCCAGCTGAAGGGTTCTGGCTCTGGGTATGTCACTCTGCTCTCCTGCTGAGCCTTCTCACTGGAGTGGAACAGCTGCTGGTAGCCCTGTAACAGCTCCATCTCCCAGGTCACCAGGTGGAGCAGGTCCTGCTTAATCTCATGAGTGTCGTCCCAGTCATACCTGCTCTCCCTCCATTCAAAGAGATCACGGAACCGGGCTTGTGTAGGGCTCCTAAACTCCAGCTCTGAAAAAGTCTCTCCTAACAAGCCAGGACCATCAAACTCCTCTCCCTCTGGCTCGTCATGCTCAGCTGTCCTGGGTAGGTACTGTTCCCCATACCACCAGAGCGCCTGGTAGGCATCTTCCAGCCACAACTCCTGCCATTTCTTTACCCATTCCTCCCGGGGCTGCTCTCCCAGGAAGGGCATCCGAAGGGCTACTCGCTTCTGCAACCGCTGGTCTTCCGTGGGGAGTCTCTTGTCCCGCAGATACTCCACAATACCCAGTGCCTGGTACCAGATGCCTTTGCGGACTGCATCTCGGTCATCCATGACACCATCATCGTACTCCACTGCTGTTTCCATTCTGTTGATCTTAGGGTCGCTGTACTGGGACATGCATTCCCCCCAACTTGTAAATCCACGAAATGGTGTCTCCTGGAGCTGTCCCTCTGGCTGTGGGAACGATCCCGCCGCTTGCCACCAATTGTAACGGCACCCCGGGCATAAAAGGGGGTAAACGCCGTTTAAGAGATATTCCCTTTCCAGATGCAAAGGCAGCTACTAAATCACCAATCTCCCAAACTGGAAACCATATGAATGCTGCATACAGCCGAATAGGAAAAACCATATGAAAGGTTTACACTCCTAGCAGTCGAATTGGAACAGCATACAATAAATCCCCCCAAGAACAAGACAAGGCGCCGTGTTGAGGGTCAAGCAGTGGTCAGCCAGAGCTGTGTGTGTGTTGTTCTTATATACACATTCTCACACATTAGTACCACCCACAGGGTTTTGTAAAACAACCAGTAACCCCGTACAAGACACTCCCACACAAAATCCTCCCCTCTTCCTGTGATACAAGTACCTTACACAATGGGTTAATGTAATTATCACAGGCAGGAGAATACACAGTTTTACACAATGTCTTCTGTCCTGGAGACAATTTATCTCCAAGGGCAGAGGCAAAACTCCATTAGCCACATGGTAGCAAAAGACATAAGAATATTTAACTGTGCAGCTATTGCATAAAACATAGACATTTAACATATCCCCAGATAGCTCAGGTCTGAGCGCATATTATTAGGTGAATGGCACTCAGACTAAACTAATACAGTTGAATCGCCATGGAGCCAAAGTCTTTCACATAGTCTTTCGTTATCCGAATGGACTCCATGGCATAGCTATCTGGGGTATCATTGTGCAAATAGGGCAAGTACCAAATGACCCGGCTTTCATGTCTTTGCAGGGGAAAATCAAGCGTTTCAACATGGGGCCATAGTCTAAAGGAAGCAGGCGGGCAACCAGGCTTCTCCAATGCCCCTATTGTCTGATAGGTGCGGGTCTCACCACTGGGACCCGCACTTATATCGAGAAGAGAGCGGGAAAAGTGGTGGCACTCTTGAGCCCTTAGGTATAACATACAACCGTTTAAAAGTGGTATTCTCATCTAAGACAACCCTAGCGATATGCCCCGTTTGTCACACACACCTATCTTGTTAACGCGGCCGGCAAAGTGAAGTAGGGACCAGCGCAGTGCACTCCTATTCACTTCTATGGCGAGAGCTCTTGGAGGTGGCCGGACCCGAAGAAACCCAGGGTCCTCACCCTGGGTTTCTTCGGGTCCGGCCACCTCCAAGCGCTCTCCCCATAGAAGTGAATGGGAGTGCACCGCGCTGGTCCCTACTTAATTTTGCCGGCTGCGTTAACAAGATAGGTGTGTGTGACAACCGGGGCATATCGCTAGGGTTGTCTTAGATGGGAATACCACTTTTAAACAGTTGTATGTTATACCCAGGGGCTCACACAGAGACGTAGTGGATAATGGCGGGTTCACTATCTACTGGGTCACCCAGTCCCAGTACATAGAGGATTGTGAACTAGCACAAAGTAGGATAGGCACTCCTCTTGGTTTGTATGTAGTGCTAAAGAATTTATTGATACAGAAACATGATAAAAAAATTTAATCACACATAAAGATAAAAAATATACATAAAAAATTGCATGATTTAGTTCAAAAATGTATATACATGATTAGGTATAATTAAAAATATTTCATATGTTGGGGTCCCCAAATTTTTATTACACTACTTAATATTTCATAAAAGTAAGATGATAAATGAGTAATCCATGAATCCCTATAATTGATCTTGCAAAGATATATTCTGTAGTTAGCTGAAAAAACAGAGCTCCACAGTGTATAATTGGTTCTACTCAATCCAATCACTAGTCTAAATCTCCCATGATTGTTATAGTGCAAGTATATATTTGATTATTTGTTTATATACATGATTCTCACTTCATATCCATAATGTCGCTGGAAATACCAAAATTGATGTTCAGTCCACAGCAATTGAAAATAATTAAAAATAAATGTATGTATAGCTTGATGTTATTTAATATCCAATGGGGAACTTGCTATATATGGCAAATAAATAACGGTTATATCCAGCAAACCTGGGGGCAGTATTGGCATCTTGCCACGTGCAGTGAGCAGTTAATGTCGGTGTCTTGCTGTGTATATTCCACTTACTTGATTTCAAGTGGTTGACTCTCAGCACGAAGGTGTCTGGGTCTGTGCACTTACCCCTCCTCCTTCTGCCCGGTCACAAAGCGGTCTTCTCTCCGGAGGTGATTACCGCATCGGACTTGGTGTTCCCTCCTCCTCCTGTTATTTCCCAGGTGGGTTTGTTTCGCTGCCACAGTGCTCAGCTCCCTCCTTTAATCTGTAGAATCAAACCGGAGCGGCTTTGCTCTAGAACAGAACTTCCGTGGATGCGTTAGGTCCAGACCAAATATATCTTAGCATGCCAAAAAAAGTAAATAGTAGATGATATACGATGATTAGTAGTAGATGATATATAATAGTTGATTGGCGTATATCATCTACTATTTACTTTTTTTTTTGCATGCTACATCCGAAGCTGCGTTGCTAAAAAATTCCTTATGATGCTGTACAGAGATCCGTTATTCATGAAGTCGTGCAAGACTTTGTTGAATAACTTTGATAATTGATTTATTACAGTGAAAAAACATTTCAAAACTTGGAACTGAACTCTGCTTCGGTTCCAAGATTTTTCACTGTAATAATCAATTACCGAAGTTATTTAACAAAGTCTTGCACGACTTCATGAATAACTGAATTCGGCCTGTGGGAGGGAGTACATTCTAATGCTGTACGGAGAAGGATCTTTATACAGCATTATAACAAATATTTTTGCAAAGCGACTTCAGATGTCGAAGTCGCTTCGCTTATTTGTGACCATTTGACTTCCATCGTAGAGAAAATGCTTGAAGTACTCTTAAGGGACTATATGCAGGGGTATGTGACTAAATAATAACATAAATGATTGCCAGCATGGGTTTACTGAGGACAAAATTTGTCAGGCTGACATAGAAACATAGCAGATGGACCATGTGGTCTTTTTCCACTGTCAATCTAGTCTGCCCTTATTATCCTGTTTAGTTTTTATGAGGAGGTGAGTAGAAGCCTGAACAGGGGCTGCTGTGGATATAGTCATTTATTAAGTCTGGCTTAATAAGTCCCTGCGCTGGCGGTGATTCCACCGAAATTATGTAGAGGCCCAGACCTCTACATAATTTTGGCGTATCCAGCGCCGTTCTAAATTTAAGCCAGCTTCCTTGCTTGTTTACATTTAGACCATTTTCTATGCCTAAAACAGGCAACCCGTCCCCACCCACACCATGCCCACTTTTGTTAGACCTAAGGTACTAGTCGGAACCAAAACCGAATTCGGTTTCAAGTTTTAAAGTGGTTTTCCACTTTAAAAATCAATTACCGAAGATATTCAACGCGCAACTTCGTTAATAACTAACTTCGGCTTATTGGAACCCATACATTCTAATACTGCACGGAGACGAACCTCCGACCAGTATTCCGAAATTTTGAACAAAGCGACTTCGGATGAAGCATCCGAAGCTTGCTTCACACCACACTAGTTATTATTAAAGTTTCAAAGAATTAAACCTACTGTATTCATTCTTAAGAAGCGGCATCTAAGCGGGGACATCATTAACATATAAATGGCCTGTACAAAATTAGGGCTTATGCACACGACCGTGCAATTTTTTTGCGGTCCGCAAGAAACGGATGCCGCCCGTGTGCCTACCGCAATTTGCGGAACGGAACGAGGCCCATTATAGAAATGCCTATTCGTGTCAGCAAAATGGACAAGAATAGGACATGCCTCATAATTTTTGCGAGGCCATGGAACGGAGCAACGGATTCAGACAGCACACAGAGTGCTGTCCGCATCTTTTGTGGACCCATTGAAATTAATGGCTCTGTAAACGGAATCAAAATACGGCCCGTATTCGGAACGCAAAAAAAGTTCGTGTGCATGAGCCCTTATGGTGAAAAGCTTTTTCATGTGTCTAGGGAAGAGAAAAGCTTAAGAAGTGATGTGGCTTTTTCACCTTAAGAACTGTGAATCTGTAGAATAGTCAGTGTCAGGAGATAGTCACAGAAGGAACAGTTGATTGCTTCAAAAAAGACTAAGGCCTAGTTCACACAAACGTTTTTTTTGCGAGTGTACGGGACGTTTTTTTGTGTTCCGTATACGGTCCGTATACGGATCCATTCATTTCAATGGTTCCGCAAAAAAAAACGGAATGTGTTCCGTATGCATTCCGTTTCCGTATTTCTGTTTTTCTGTTCCGTTGAAAGATAGAGCTTGTCCTATATTTGGCCGTAAATCACGGGTCGTGGCTCCATTAAAGTCAATGGGTCCGCAAAAAAAACCAAACACATACGGAAATGCATCCGTATGTCTTCCGTTTCCGTTCCGTTTTTTCTGAACCATCTATTGAAAATGTTATGGCCAGCCCAATTTTTTCTATGTAATTACTGTATACTGTACATGGCATACGGAAAAACGGAACGGAAAAACGGAAAGGAAACGGAAACACAACGGAACTCAAAAACGGAACAACGGATCCGTGAAAAACGGACCGCAAAAAAAACAATAAAAGCCATACGGTCGCGTGAACTAGGCCTAAGGGCCAGTTCACACGACTGATTTAGGAAAACGCGCTTAAAAAATCAGATTTTAATTCACTTTTTTTGTGCGTGAAAATCACGTGTTTTTGACACCATTTTTTTTTTTTTTTTTTTTACCAATGGGTGTTCACTACATTACAAAGCAGAATTTTCTGCTTTTGGTTTCTGAAGCAGATCTGCCAAAAAAAAAGCGTGGAAAATGCACAAAAATGCATGAACTTACATGGAGCTGTTTTTTTCAGCCTCCTATTCATTTCAGTGGGAGATTCAGCACGGATTCTGCCCCAAAATAGAGCATGCTGCTTCTTTTTTTACACTTGTAGAAAGAAAAAAAAAAAAAAGAAGCAAGTGCTGCTTCCCATTAAAATGAATAGGAGTATGTTTTGAGGCAGAAACGCTCCAGAATCTGCGCCAAAAACTCAGTGTGAACTGGCTCTGATAAATTCTTAGAAGTTTCCACTCACCTTCCCTTAAACTAAGGGAACCTGTCACCTGGATATTGGGTATAGAGCTAAGGACATGGGCTGCTAGATCGCCACTAGTACATCCGCAATATCCAGTCCCCATAGCTCTCTGTGCTTTTATTGTGTAAAAAAAAACTTTTATATATATGTAAATGAGAACTACAGTAGATGGACATATGTCTTTTTTCACCTGTACTCTGTGAAATACTGTGCAGACTGATACTGCACTAACTGGACACATTTTTTATTTATTGAATTATTACTGAACAGGTTGCACAGCAAACAGCATGTTGTTGAGACCATGTTCAATACAAAAGTCTATTTAATATACAGGGTGGGCCATTTATATGGATACACCTTAATAAAATGGGAATGGTTGGTGATATTAACTTCCTGTTTGTGGCACATTAGTATATGTGAGGGGGGAAACTTTTCAAGATTGGTGGTGACCATGGCGGCCATTTTGAATCCAACTTTAGTTTTTTCAATAGGAAGAGGGCCATGTGATACATCAAACTTATTGGGAATTTCACAAGAAAAACAATGGTGTGCTTGGTTTAGGGGTGCACCGAAATGAAAATTCTGGTCCGAAACCGAAAATTCTGGATGCCCTTGACCGAAAACCGAAACCGAAACTGCCTTTTTGCCCAAATACTTTTAAAATACTTTTTTTTTAATGATTTTATTAATAATTCTTTTTCATGAATTTAATAAATCATATTATATATGGAGAGGGGGATCTGTGGGTGGCTCTGTTATGGAGAGGGGGATCTGTGGGTGGCGCTGTTATGGAGAGGGGGATCTGTGGGTGGCGCTGTTATGGAGAGGGGGATCTGTGGGTGGCGCTGTTATGGAGAGGGGGATCTGTGGGTGGCTCTGTTATGGAGAGGGGGATCTGTGGGTGGCGCTGTTATGGAGAGGGGGATCTGTGGGTGGCGCTGTTATGGAGGGGGGGATCTGTGGGTGGCTCTGTTATGGAGAGGGGGATCTGTGGGTGGCGCTGTTATGGAGAGGGGGATCTGTGGGTGGCGCTGTTATGGAGGGGGGGATCTGTGGGTGGCTCTGTTATGGAGGGGGGGATCTGTGGGTGGCACTGTTATGGAGAGGGGGATCTGTGGGTGGCGCTGTTATGGAGAGGGGGATCTGTGGGTGGCGCTGTTATGGAGGGGGGCATATGTGCACTGTTATGGGCATAGCAGTGCCATAGACCGATCCCCCTACCCATAACAGCGCCGGCCCTGCTGCTCACAGCAGACTAATCACTCACTGCATCTTTATTTTACCTTACAATCGTGACGCTCCAGTAACAACTGTGCAGGCAGAGCGGAGGGCGGCGTAACGTCACTTACTCACGTGACGCACCTGCTCCGCCCACTTTATGAATGAAGGAGGCGGAGCAGGCGCGTCACGTGAGTAAGTGACGTTACGCCGCCCTCCGCTCTGCCTGCACAGTTGTTACTGGAGCGTCACGATTGTAAGGTAAAATAAAGATGCAGTGACTTAAAGTAAACCGCCCGCCCGGCGCCCGCCCGCAGATGGTGAGCTACTTGGTGGGTGACAAATCCCACACCCCATATTTTCGGCCGATATGTAACAATATCGGCCGAAATGGATTAGGTACATTTTCGGCCGATATTTTCGGCTGCCGGAATTTCGGTGCACCCCTAGTTTTAATGTAACTTTATTCTTTCATGAGTTATTTACAAGTTTCTGACCACTTATAAAATGTGTTCAATGTGCTGCCCATTGTGTTGGATTGTCAATGCAACCCTCTTCTCCCACTCTTCACACACTGATAGCAACACCGCAGGAGAAATGCTAGCACAGGCTTCCAGTATCCGTAGTTTCAGGTGCTGCACATCTCGTATCTTCACAGCATAGACGATTGCCTTTAGATGATACGAGATGTGCAGCACCTGAAACTACGGATACTGGAAGCCTGTGCTAGCATTTCTCCTGCGGTGTTGCTATCAGTGTGTGAAGAGTGGGAGAAGAGGGTTGCATTGACAATCCAACACAATGGGCAGCACATTGAACACATTTTATAAGTGGTCAGAAACTTGTAAATAACTCATGAAAGAATAAAGTTACGTTAAAACCAAGCACACCATTGTTTTTCTTGTGAAATTCCCAATAAGTTTGATGTGTCACATGACCCTCTTCCTATTGAAAAAACAAAAGTTGGATTGAAAATGGCCGACTTCAAAATGGCCGCCATGGTCACCACCCATCTTGAAAAGTTTCCCCCCTCACATATACTAATGTGCCACAAACAGGAAGTTAATATCACCAACCATTCCCATTTTATTAAGGTGTATCCATATAAATGGCCCACCATGTATAATTGAGGTAACTGCGTTTCATTATGTTTCTCAGTGTGGTTTTCTGCTGCCGTTTGCCTGCTCGTCAGTGAAGGAGGCTGCTACGTTTACCTCCACAGTATGGGGAGGATTGATGGCTATCGCCATAGCTCTTTCCCGTACAGAATCATTGTTTGCCGGCAGCAGAGGCTGTTTAGATGGCACAATCTACTGCCAGCAAACGATCATTTAGGTGACCGCGTTTTGCTCGTTCATTGGGCAATTGGCACCTTTACACCAGCAGATTCTCGCTAATGAGCATTGCTATGAACCTACCCGATATTGGGGCAGTGTAAAGGCCCCTTTATGTCTAAGCAAGTAAGTCTTTTAGAAATGTTTTAACTAGCCTGAATGTTTCTGAATTTCCTTAACATATTGCCACATCTTCATAAGCCTAACTCAGACAATGAAGCTACTGACGCTGCGAAGGAATGTGGTCAAGCTGTCTTTGTACAGACACTTCACAAATACCCTTATCTTAGCAGTAGTAGGTATGTATGTATGTTCACCTATTCATAGCGCTTATATTTTATGTAAGGGTATTTTTTTCCTGTTTTGCGTTCAATCCTAGGGGCTCAATACTGGAAAAGAACGGATCAGTTTTATCCTAATGCATTCTGAATGGAGAGCAATCCGTTTAGTATGCATTAGGACGTCTTCAGTTCAGTCACTGTACGGTTTTTGGATGGAGAAAATACCGCAGCATATTGATCTTGGGACTGGGATTTGAGAGTATTTTTTCTACAGCTTAGGGCTCTTTCACACTTGCGTTCTTTTCTTCCGGCATAGAGTTCCGTCGTCGGGGCTCTATGCCGGAAGAATCCTGATCAGTTTTATCCTAATGCATTCTGAATGAAGAGAAATCCGTTTAGGATGCATCAAGATGTCTTCAGTTCCGGACCGGAACGTTTTTTGGCCGGAGAAAATACTGCAGCATGCTGCGCTTTTTGCTCCGGCCAAAAATCCTGAACACTTGCCGCAAGGCCGGATCCGGAATTAATGCCCATTGAAAGGCATTAATCCGGATCCGGCCTTAAGCTAAACGTCGTTTCGGCGCATTGCCGGATCCGACGTTTAGCTTTTTCTGAATGGTTACCATGGCTGCCGGGACGCTAAAGTCCTGGTTGCCATGGTAAAGTGTAGTGGGGAGCGGGGGAGCAGTATACTTACCGTCCGTGCGGCTCCCTGGGCGCTCCAGAGTGACGTCAGGGTGCCCCACGCGCATGGATGACGTGATCGCATGGACACGTCATCCATGCGCATGGGGCGCTCTGACGTCATTCTGGAGCGCCCCGGGAGCCGCACGGACTGTAAGTATACTGCTCCCCCGCTCCCCACTACTACTACGGCAACCAGGACTTTAATAGCGTCCTGGGTGCCATAGTAACACTGAACGCATTTTGAAGACGGATCAGTCTTCAAATGCTTTCAGTTCACTTGCGTTTTTCCGGATCCGGCGTGTAATTCCGGCAAATGGAGTACACGCCGGATCCGGACAACGCAAGTGTGAAAGGGCCCTTACCAGCTGACATCCATATGTTTTTATCCTTGGAATATTTTACTGAATAATCACAGTGCTGCTATCATTTGGCTATATTTTTTTATACTCTACCCATTTAATAATACGTTTTATTGATCTACTACATATTTAGTCTATGTGATTCCATCTATAAGGCCTCTTTCAGACGGGCGTTGCGGGAAAATGTGCGGGTGCGTTGCGGGAACACGCACGATTTTTCCGCGCAAGTGCAAAACATTGTAATGCGTTTTGCACTCGCGTGAGAAAAATCGCGCATGTTTGGTACCCAATCCCGAACTTCTTCACAGAAGTTCGGGCTTGGGATCGGTGTTTTGTAGATTGTATTATTTTCCCTTATAACATGGTTATAAGGGAAAATAATAGCATTCTGAATACAGAATGCATAGTAAAATAGCGCTGGAGGGGTTAAAAAATAATAATTTAACTCACCTTAATCCACTTGATCGCGAAGCCGGCATCTCCTTCTGTCTTCATCTTAGCTGTGTGGAGGAACAGGACCTGTGGTGACGTCACTCACATGATCTTTTACCATGGTGATGGATCATGTGATGACCGGAGTGCCGTCACCACAGGTCCTAGAAAAACAGAGGTCACCCCAGGTCCTGTTCCTCCACACAGCTAAGATGAAGACAGAAGGAGATGCCGGCTTCGCGATCAAGTGGATTAAGGTGAGTTAAATTTTTTTATTTATTTTTTTTAACCCCTCCAGCGCTATTTTACTATGCATTCTGTATTCAGAATGCTATTATTTTCCCTTATAACCATGTTATAAGGGAAAATAATAATGATCGGGTCTCCATCCCGATAGTCTCCTAGCAACCGTGCGTGAAAATCGCACCGCATCCGCACTTGCTTGCGGATGCTTGCGATTTTCACGCAACCCCATTCATTTCTATGGGGCCTGCGTTGCGTCGAAAACGCACAATATAGAGCATGCTGCGATTTTCACGCAACGCATAAGTGATGCGTGAAAATCACCGCTCATGTGAACAGCCCCATAGAAATGAATGGGTCGGGATTCAGTGCGGGTGCAATGCGTTCAACTCACACATCGCATCCGCGCGGAATACTCGCCCGTGTGAAAGGGGCCTAAGAGTGCCCATTCACTTTTCCTCAATTATTTTATTTGGTGAACAGAGTGCAACATCAGTTTGGAGCACCTCATCACCAACCAGAGGGAGAGCCGCCCTATATATCCCCCTAAATAGCGTGAACAGAGCTTTATCTGGTCATTGATCAGATGTTAAGGGGCATTGTAATAATTTAATGTTCTTTCATGTGGCTTGGATATAATGGCAGTGATCGTTCTTTCGAACAGCAGTGCTCCCTTTCAAATGAATAAGGCTTTGTTGAAGTTCCCTGCAAAGTGGATGGTTATCGAGAATGAACGGTGTTTCAGTGTTTTAAGGGAAACTGTCGCTAGGAAAATCCAGTGTAATCTGCCAGCAGGCGTTATAGAGAAGGATGAGCTGAGCAGATAGATATACCGGTATACAGTTTTGTGGGAAAAGATTCTGTATATCTTATCTTGCATTTTAATTCCTACTCATTCTAGGCTTTGTGAAGGAAGTTGTCTTCTCAGGGACTGACGGCTATCTCTATATGCACACGTTGTCAGTAACTGATAGAATTGCCTCCTTGACTTCAAAGCACAGAATGAGTAGTGCTGTGGCCCTGTGGGGGTTCCAGCAGTCAGAGCCCCACCATTTGATCAAGTGATGATAATCAAAAAATTAATATGTATGTGATGTTTCAGTACACTTCAGTACACATGGAATATAACATTATTTCTCTTGTAGCATCAATCATTTTTATTATCTGGACCTCTATGAAGTTCCGCCTTGTAGACTGTCAGTCGGTGAGTTTTTACATGCATATATTGCTATTATCTTACTCTTTACAAATGACAAAATATATTGGGCTTAAACATGCTTGTGAATAAGGCTGTCCATATAGTTTTTTTACTCAAACCGTTTGAGTTTTTCAGGTTTAACAGTACAGCATATAAAGTGTACAGTACACAACATACTAGTACTAGTAATCAATATCCGCCATATTCATAGTACCTTAACTCCTAGAGTTTGCATTTTTGCACCCATATGTCATCTATGGATGCCCTCTTCTCAATAAAGACACTGTAATTGTGTGTCTATCATCCATACCCTCATCACCATTGGAGATGCCAATCCTGAGCTTTTAATCCATGAGTCCCATTGCTCCAGTCATTTAGTGAGCGTAACCCTTTTGAGGTGAACCCCCTTTCCTTTCCAACAGTATCAGGTAATTTAATCACACCTACCAAGTTCCAACTCCTGCATACTCTGAGAATTAGATTGGATTCAGTATTTTGCAATCAATTTGTGAGTTAAGTGCAAAACCTTAGCTATCACCTGCTTTCCACCCTCCGTAACGGGCAGGTTTTGTACATGGCCAAGTAGGCCAGCCAAAGGAGTCCGGGGAATCACAATGCCATACAATTTATCTAGAGGTTCGAACACAGAGCTCCAAAATGTGCTTAGCCCCCTGCAGGACCACAACATATGCTTAAGAGTTGCCTTAGATTCTGTACATCTAGGACATTGGACATCTGGTCTAATCCCCATCTTAAAAAGCAAATGAGGGGTTTTATATACCCTGTGCAGCAGAATCAATTGTGAATGGCACTGAGCGGCACTGAGAGATAGGTGAGGAGTGCTTTCAAGTTTAGATTGCCAATCTGCTAATGTCAAGGGGCCCACATCTAACTCCTATTTCTCTTTAAGGCCACATATCGGGTCCCCCAGGCTTTTATCCAAATGATTCTGAAGGAGAGATTGTATAATTAATCTCCTTGAATCCTCTGTATCAGAAGTGTCCCATGCCTGTAGATGCTGGAGTTGTATAGCTAAAAAATAAGTCCAAGGGTGTGGCAGCCAGTTGTAACTTTGTCCATATAGTTTTAGTAATTATCCCCCTCTCTACATCAGCTGTACATATAGGGTGCCTTTCGACTGTACTTTCTGGCATCCGGTAATTATTAGGCTACTTTTACACTGGCGTTTTGGCTTTCCGTTTGTGAGATTCGTTCAGGGCTCTCATAAGCGGTCCAAACCGGATCAGTTTTGCCCTTATGCATTCTGAATGGATAAGGATCTGCTCAGAATGCATCAGTTTGCCTCTGTTCTGTCACCATTCCCCTCTGGAGGAGGACACCAAAACGCTGCTTGCAGTGTTTTGGTGTCCGTCTGATGAAACTGAGCGAAACGGATCCATTTTGACACAAAATGTAAGTCAATGGGGACGGATCCGTTTTCTATGACACAAATCTGGCACAATAAAAAACGGATCCGTCCTTCATTGACTTTCAATGGTGTTCAAGACGGATCCGTCTTGGCTATGTTAAAGATAATACAAACAAATCCATTCTGAATGGATCCAACCGGTTGTATTATCTGAACGGACCCGTCTGTGCAGATCGATGACGGATCCGCACCAAACGCGAGTGTGAAAGTAGCCTTAGGCCTCATGCACACGACAGTATTTTTTCACGGTCCGCAAAACGGGGTTCCGTTGGTCCGTGATCCGTGACCGTTTTTTCGTCCTTGGGTCTTCCTTGATTTTTGGAGGATCCACGGACATGAAAAAAAAGTTGTTTTGGTGTCCGCCTGGCCGTGTGGAGCCAAACTGATCCGTCCTGACTTACAATGCAAGTCAATGTGGACGGATCCGTTTGACACAATATGGTGCAATTGCAAACGGATCCGTCCCCCATTGACTTTCAATGTAAAGTCAGGAGTTAATATACTATAGGATCGGAGTTTTCTCCAATCCGATGGTATATTTTAACTTGAAGCGTCCCCATCACCATGGGAACGCCTCTATGTTAGAATATACCATCGGATTTGAGTTAGATCGTGAAACTCATATCCGACAGTATATTCTAACACAGAGGCGTTCCCATAGTGATGGGGACGCTTCAAGTTAGAATATCCTACAAACTGTGTACATGACTGCCCCCTGCTGCCTGGCAGCACCCGATCTCTTACAGGGGGCTGTGATCCGCACAATTAACCCCTCAGGTGCCGCACCCCTCTCCCTCCCCTGTATTACATTCATTGGTGGCCAGTGCGGCCTCCCCTCTCCCCCCCCCCCACCCCCCTAATTAAAATCACGTTCCCCCATCATTGGTGGCCAGTGCGGCCTCACATCTCCCCCCCCCCCCACCCCAGTTAAAATCACGTTCCGAATCCCCCATCATTGGTGGCCAGTGCGGCCTCCCCTCTCCCCCACCCCCCCACCCCCAGTTAAAATCACGTTCCGAATCCCCTATCATTGGTGGCCAGTGTGGCCTCATATCTTCCCCCCCCCCCCCCCCCCAGTTAAAATCATTGGTGGCAGCGAAGAGTTCCGATAGGAGTCCCAGTTTAATCGCTGGTGGAGTGGAGAGTTCCGATCAGAGTCCCAGTTTAATCGCTGGGGCTCCGATCGGTAACCATGGCATCCAGGACGCTACTGCAGTCCTGGTTGCCATGGTTACCTAGCAATTTTTAGAAGCATTATACTTACCTGCGATGTCTGTGACCGGCCAGGCGCTCCTCCTACTGGTAAGTGACAGGTCTGTGCTATAGGCAATGCGCCGCACAGACCTTTCACTTACCAGTAGGAGGAGCGCCCGGCCGGTCACAGACATCGCAGCTCGCAGGTAAGTATAATGCTTCTAAAAATTGCTAAGTAACCATGGCAACCAGGACTGCAGTAGCGTCCTGGTTGCCATGGTTACCGATCGGAGCCCCAGCGATTAAACTGGGACTCCGATCGGAACTCTCCACTGCCACCAATGATGGGGGAACGTGATTTTAACTGGGGGGGGGGAGAGGTGAGGCCGCACTGGCCACCAATGATGGGGGATTCGGAACGTGATTTTAACAAGGGGGGGAGATGTGAGGCCGCACTGGCCACCAATGATGGGGGATTCAGAACGTGATTTTAACAAGGGGGGGAGAGGGGAGGCCGCACTGGCCACCAATGAATATAATATTGGGGAGGGAGGGGGTCTGCCCCCTCCTGCCTGGCAGCACCTGATCTCTTACAGGGGGCTATGATACGCACAATTAACCCTTTAGGTGCGGCACCTGAGGGGTTAATTGTGCGGATCACAGCCCCCTGTAAAAGATCGGGTGCTGCCAGGCAGCAGGGGGCAGTCATGTACACAGTTCTCAGTATATTCTAACTTGAAGCGTCCCCATCACTATGGGAACGCCTCTGTGTTAGAATATACTGTCGGATATGAGTTTTCACGAAGTGAAAACTCATATCTGAAAAAGCTTTTATGCAGACGGATCTGCGATCCGTCTGTGTGAAAGTTGCCAACGGTCACGGACGCGGATGCCAATCTTGTGTGCATCCGTGTTTTTTCACGGACCCATTGACTTGAATGGGTCCGTGAACCATTGTCCGTCAAGAAAATAGGACAGGTCATATTTTTTTGACGGACACGAAACATGGATCACGGCCGCGGATGAACAACGGTGCATTTTGCGAGTTTTCAACGGACCCATTGAAAGTCAATGGGTCCGCAGAAAATCACGGAAAACGGAACAACGGCCACGGATGCACACAACGGTCGTGTGCATGAGGCCTAACATGTACAACGCAGGGATGGCAGAGGCCCAAGAGCGCAGTGCATGACTTTCTGGTGCAATGACTGGGATCAGAGAACTCTGATCTATGATGTAAACCCCTTAGATGCTGCACCATCTAACTAGTCATCTCATTGCACTCCTTCTCCTTACGCTCGTGTTTACAGGTTGCTCGAGCTTAACAGTGACAGCTGTTATCTTGGTACACCTATTAGGAGAAAGAAATGTCCATTATGACAAAAAATATATTTAATTGGCATTGCAGCTTCAGCCACATTGTTTATCCCACACAATGAATGACTGACTTTTGGTCACTTCGGCTTAAATTAACTTTTAACATACTTTTTATAAAAAAATTAAGTTCTGGCTGGTAGCTGGAGTTACAGAAACATAAGGGCGACAGGCACCCTGCTGTTTTAGTAACCCCTCCAGCAGTAAATGGGAACTACTCAAACAGTGTGATACAGGAAGTTGCGCTGTTTCCAATAACACAGGAGTTACAGAAATACAAGAACACCAGCCACTCAGCCGTTTCTGTAATTAAATTTTATTTTGTTCTGTGAGCTAATGAGGTTTGTTAAAGAGAAACTGTCACCATGAAATGCAGTGCAATCAGCAGGCAGCATGGTATAGAGCAGGAGGCGCTGAGCAGACTGATATATAATTTTGTAAGAAAAGATTCAGCAAAACTTGTAATTTATACTTTTAAAGCCTCATGCACACGACCGTTGTGTGCATCCGTGTCCGTTGTTCCATTTTCCATGATTTTCTGCGGACCCATTGACTTTCAATGGGTCCGTTGAAAACTCGTAAAATGCACCGGTTTGTCATCCGCGTCCGTGATCTGTGTTTCCTGTCTGTCAAAAAAATATGACCTGTCCTATTTTTTTGATGGACAACGGTTCGCGGACCCATTCAAGTCAATGGGTCCGTGAAAAAACACGGAGGCACACAAGATTCTCATCCGTGATCCGGGTCCGTAGGCTACTTTCGCAAAGACGGATCCGCAGATCCGTCTGCATAACAGCTTTTCAGATCTGGGGACGCTTCAAGTTAGAATATACTAAGAACTGTGGACATAACTGCCCCCTGCTGCCTGGCAGCACCCGATCTCTTACAGGGGGCTGTGATCCGCACAATTAACCCCTCAGGTGCCGCACCTGAGGGGTTAATTGTGTGTATCATAGCCCCCTTGTAAGAGATCGGGTGCTGCCAGGCAGCAGGGGGCAGACCCCCCTCCCTCCCCAGTTTTAAATTCATTGGTGGCCAGTGCGGCCCTCCCCAGTATTAAATTCATTGGTGGCCAGTGCGGACCCCCCTCCCTCCCTCCCCAGTATTATATTCATTGGTGGCCAGTGCGGCCCCCCTCCCTCCCCTGTATTAAATTCATTGGTGGCCAGTGCGGCCCCCCCTCCCTCCCCAGTTTTAAATTCATTGGTGGCCAGTGCGGCCCCCCCCTCCCTCCCTCCCCAGTTTTAAATTCATTGGTGGCCAGTGCGGCCCCCCCTCCCTCCCCAGTTTTAAATTCATTGGTGGCCAGTGTGGCCCCCCCTCCCTCCCCAGTTTTAAATTCATTGGTTGCCAGTGCGGCCTCCCTCCCTCCCCAGTATTAAATTCATTGGTGGCCAGTGCGGCCCCCCCTCCCTCCCTCCCCAGTATTAAATTCCTCGGTGGCCAGTGCGTCCTCCCCTCTCCCCCCCCCCCAATTAAAATCACCCCCCCCCCCCCATCATTGGTGGCAGCGTAGAGTTCCGATTGGAGTCCCAGTTTAATCGCTGGGGCTCCGATCAGTTACCATGGCAACCAGGATGCTACTGCAGCAATTAAACTGGGACTCCAATCGGAACTCTCCGCTGCCACCAATGATGGGGGGGGCGGGGAGAGGGGAGGCTGCACTGGCCACCAATGAATTTAATACAGGGGAGGGAGGGGGGCCGCACTGGCCACCAATGAATTTAATACAGGGGAGGGAGGGAGGGGGGCCCGCACTGGCCACCAATGAATTTAATACAGGGGAGGGAGGGGGGCCGCACTGGCCACCAATGAATTTAATACAGGGGAGGGAGGGGGGGCCGCACTGGCCAACAATGAATTTAATACAGGGGAGGGAGGGAGGGGGGCCGCATTGGACACCAATGAATTTAATACAGGGGAGGGAGGGAGGGGGGCCGCATTGGACACCAATGAATTTAAAACTGGGGAGGGAGGGGGGGCCGCACTGGCCACCAATGAATTTAATGGAGGGAGGCCCGCACTGGCCACCAATGAATTTAAAGTTGGGGAGGGAGGGGGGTCTTCCCCCTGCTGCCTGGCAGCACCTGATCTCTTACAGGAGGCTATGATACGCACAATTAACCCCTCAGGTGCGGCACCTGAGGGGTTAATTGTGCGGGTCACAGCCTCCTGTAAGAGATCAGGTGCTGCCAGGCAGCAGGGGGCAGACCCCCCTCCCTTTCCAACTTTAAATTCATTGGTGGCCAGTGCGGGCCCCCCTCCCTCCCTCCCAGTATTAAATTCATTGGTGGCCAGTGCAGCCCCCCTCCCTCCCCAGTTTTAAATTCATTGGTGTCCAATGCGGCCCCCCCCTCCCTCCCTCCCTCCCCTGTATTAAATTCATTGGTGGCCAGTGCGGCCCCCCTCCCTCCCCTGTATTAAAGAGGACAGGTCGGCAGGCCCATTTCATTCATCATTTTTTACTCCTATTTTAGGCAAAGAAAAGGGTCTTAAATGTAAGCCAACTAGGAAACTGTCTTACATTTAGAACAGGCGCTGGATACGCCAAAGTTATGTAGAGGTCGGCACCTCTTCATAACTTCGGCGCATTTACCACCACATATATGGGTTAAGACCGGCGTCTAAAACACCCCCATAGTTTCTAAAATGGGGTCATTTATGTGTGGTTTCTGCTGTGTAAGCCCCACAAACTGACTTCAAAACTGAAAAAGTGGGTGTCAGGATTCGCAGACTTAGATTCAGGAGGGGAGCATGCAAGGTCAGCACTCCTTCCTGAAACTAATTAATCTTCGGCTACTTTCACAGTAGCAGTGGCCTTCTTCGGCAGACTGTTCCGGTGGCTGTTATAGTTTTATTCCTGCCGCCTCTCTGCATGTTTGCCGTGTTGCCACCGGAACTCCGGCCTGCTCCCATTTAGTCAATGGGGCTGGAGTGGGCCTCCAGCGGTACGCGTGCACTAGCGGCAGCACGGATCCGGCAGGCTCTTCACCCACCAGAACAGTCTACCAGAGAATGCTGCCGCTAGTGTGAAAGTAGGCTTAGCTGCCACCACTCAGGCTGACGAGACACACTTAAGTACATGCTACAACTGCTAGCATTCACCGGGTTAATAACTCAATATAGGTAACGCTTCTTATTAACTCTTTCTACCTCTGAGGTTTTTTTTTGTTTTTGCGTTTTCGGTTTGCGCTCCCTGACTTCCAAGAGCCATAATTTTTTTATTTGTCTGTTCACATAGCCGTATGAGGGCTTGTTTTTTTTTTCAGAACAAGTTGTACTTTTCAACGCCACCATTTAATATTGCATATGATGTAGCAGGAAAAAAAAATCCAAATGGGATGAAATTGCCAAAAAAATAAATAAAAAGAAGCTATTCCACCACAGTTTAACATTTTTTTTTATTTACGATGTGCGATAAAACTGACCGTTTACAGGTTAGTACGAGTCCAGCGATACCTTATATGTATATCTTTTCTTGCGTTTTAATAAAATAATAAAGTGGGGAAAAATTCTGTTTTATTTCTTCGTCGCCATATTTTGACCCCTATAACTTTTTTGTAATTATATCTACGGAGCTGTGTGGGGGCTCACTTTTTGCAGGGCGATCTGAACTTTTCATTGATACCATTCTGGGGTGTGTATGACTTTCTGATAAAAAAAATTTATTTATTGTTTTGAAAATGAAGCGACCAAAAACGGCGAATCGGCCTTTTTGATGCTTTTTTCTGTTTTGTTGTTTGCCGTATGGGGAATATATTTTTATACTATGGGCGTTTTTGCACATCACGACACCCATGATGTGTATTTTTTTATTTTTTTTAGTTATTTTTATTATTTATTATTTTTTACACCATTTGATAGTTACCATAGGGAATGCACTAGCATTGGAGTCTGAGAAAATTGCTAGTTTCCTATGGAGTCCTATTACAGGCAAGGGCTCCATAGGAAATACTATGCAGCAGCCTCCTGTCAATCAAAGAGACGGGGGCTGCTGCACACAAGCTCCGGCTCTTCCGTTCGCCGCACGGGGAGGCGTAGCATCACCGGAATAAGCGCACGCTTCCTGTGTCCGCGATCCGCATTGCTGCCAGTTGCGGACAATAACCGCGGGTGTCTGCTATAAGAAACAGCAGGCCACCCATGGCTATGGCACCCGCTCCGCTCAAAGACCCGGCCAGCGCTGTACTAGTACGGCGCTGATCCGGAAAGGGTTAAAGTGAAGTTTTAATATCAAAAAAGGACAGTGCGTACAAACAGTGGGGTTATCATAGAAAATATAACCTAAAATATACAGACATATAAACAGTGCAAAATAACAGTATGTAAAATAAAAACAGAACTTAATACGTTACGCGATGGTTAAGTCCAGTTGCCTGGGGAAGCAGAAATATCGGTCCGTCCGTCAGCTAGTAATCCCCAAAGAAATGACACTTTGCTTCTCTCCATGCATGTGTTAAAAAGGGTCAATATCATCCACCCCATCACCCCCCCCCCCCCCATCTGTGATGTCAGAGGAGGCCAGGGATTATGGTAATGACCTTTTCTGACAGTTTTTACGACAACTTGCTGGAAACCATGTCTGCCTCAAAATCTTTGTATGAAAATATCTTTTTGGATATTCACTTTAGCAATTTCATATTACCTCCATCCACTCAGTCTGAATGTCCCGCACACGTGTGTACCAAACATGGCGGAGGTAATGGTAGGATGGATGGAGTTATCTAATTGCTCCCTGTTACTGAGCTGAGATTGATTTGGTTTTAATACCATGGAAGCATATACAGTCGGGTCCATAATTATTGGGACATCAACACAATTCTAACATTTTTGGTTCTATACACCACCACAATGGATTTGAAATGAAACAAACAAGATGTGCTTTAACTGCAGACTGTCAGCTTTAATTTGAGGGTATTTACATCCAAATCAGGTGAACGGTGTAGGAATTACAACAGTTTGCATATGTGCCTCCCACTTGTTAAGGGACCAAAAGTAATGGCACAATTGGCTTCTCAGCTGTTCCATGGCCAGGTGTGTGTTATTCCCTCATTATCCCAAATACAATGAGCAGATAAAAGGTCCAGAGTTAATTTCAAGTGTGCTATTTGCATTTGGAATCTGTTGCTGTCAACTCTCAAGATGAGATCCAAAGAGCTGTCACTATCAGTGAAGCAAGCCATCATTAGGCTGAAAAAACAAAACCAACCCATCAGAGAGATAGCAAAAACATTAGGCGTGGCCAAAACAACTGTTTGGAACATTCTTAAAAAGAAGGAACACACCGGTGAGCTCAGCAACACCAAAAGACCACGGAAAACAACTGTGGTGGATGACCGAAGAATTCTTTCCCTGGTGAAAAAAACACCCATTACAACAGTTGGCCAGATCAAGAACACTCTCCAGGAGGTAGGTGTATGTGTGTCAAATCAGCAATCAAGAGAAGACTTCACCAGAGTGAATACAGAGGGTTCACCACAAGATGTAAACCATCGGTGAGCCTCAAAATCAGGAAGGTCAGATTAGAGTTTGCCAAACGACATCTAAAAAAGCCTTCACAGTTCTGGAACAACATCCTATGGACAGATGAGACCAAGATCAACTTGTACCAGAGAGATGAAAAGAGAAGAGTATGGAGAAGGAAAGGAACTGCTCATGACCCTAAGCATACTACCTCATACTGATGAAGGTGGTAGTGTCTTGGCGTGGGCATGTATGGCTGCCAATGGAACTGGTTCTCTTGTATTTATTGCTGATGTGACTGCTGAAAAAAGCAGCAGGATGAATTCTGAAGTTTTGGGCAATATTATCTGCTCATATTCAGCCAAATGCTTCAGAACTCATTGGATGGTGCTTCACAATGCAGATGGACAATGACCCAAAGCATACTGCAAAAGCAACCAGAGAGTTTAAGGGAAAGAAGGATGCAATTGCCTGAATCCGATTGAGCATGCATTTCACTTGCTGAAGAGAAAACTGAAGGGAAAATGCCCCAAGAACAAGCAGGAACTGAAGAGAGTTGCAGTAGAGGCCTGGCAGAGCATCACCAGGGATGAAACCCAGCGTCTGGTGATGTCTATGCGTTCCAGACTTCAGGCTGTAATTGACTGCAAAGGATTTGCAACCAAGTATTACAAAGTTAAAGTTCGATTTATGATTATTATTCCGTCCCATTACTTTTGGTCTCTTAACAAGTGGGAGGCACATATGCAAACTTTTGTAATTCCTACACCGTTCACCTGATTTGGATGTAAATACCCTCAAATTAAAGCTGACAGTCTGCAGTTAAAGCACATCTTGTTCGTTTCATTTCAAATCCATTGTGGTGGTGTATAGAGCCAAAAATTGTAGAATTGTGTTGATGTCCCAATATTTATGGACCTGGCTGTACATGGCCTCAGTTCTAAGGTGGAAGCATGTGGCTCAAATATGGATTTTTCCCCTCATTTCTTCCATGTATATTGCAAGATAGGTGTTCCATGTGTGACCTTGGCTGAAAAAGGACACTAGCCTTTTCCTGGCCCCTATAACTGTTCTGGTCTGTATCACGCGGGTATCTGACATCTTCACACTTTATGATAGGGGTCTGGTTTATTACTGATTTGTATTGCTGCAATCTCCAGCCTGGACAGACATGTGATGACCCCCTACAGGAAGGTTGCCTACTCCTAACAATAATTTTAATAAATGGATCAATCACCACAATGGGCTTTGGAAATTTTCTTAAATTAAAAAAATTGCTTCTAAAATAATAAGCCTACTAACATCCTAAAAAATAAAATAACATTTATAAAATTATGCCAACATAAAGTAGATCTATGGTGAATGTAAATTAATAACTATTTTGAGGTTTCACTGTCCATCTCAAAAGCAGAGAAATACAAATTTAGAAAATAACGAAATTTTCCAATTTTTCTGTAAATGTATTGTTGGAAGGAATAAGGGGCCAACGAGGTCCCTGGCCTCTGTGAGGTAAGAGCCTTTTTTTCCTGAAGTGTCATTGCCTTGCAGTCTGACACTTCAGCTGTTTAGTATGGCTGCAAAGCCGATCTGGGACGGCTCTTACTGGGAGTAGCCAAAGTGCTGTGTGGGTGGCTATTCCCCACGTTCCAGGCCGGGTCTTGGGAGGCTTATAAAAAGCAGTCACCATTAATCAGGTGTGGTGCATTATCCTCCATCTAACAGAAAAGCGGAGAAGTACTCTGTGCTGAGCACTGCAAACAGGCGTGTAGGCCGTTTGGAAGCCTACTAGTAAACTTGTCTGTGGCTGAGCTAACCTGTCTACCAGAGCAAAACCCCACAGTATTTATTAATTTTTTCCATAAATAAAAGTGAAAAATGTCGACCCAGATTTACCACTAACATGAAGTGTAATGTGTCATGAGAAAACTGTTTCAGAATGACTTGCTTAAAGGGAACCTGTCACCTGGATTTTGTGTATAGAGCTGAGGACATGGGTTGCTAGATGGCCGCTAGCACATCCGCAATACCCAGTCCCCATAGCTCTGTGTGCTTTTATTGTGTAAAAAAAACGATTTGATACATATGCAAATTAACCTGAGAGGAGTCCTGTACGTGAGATGAGTCAGGGACAGGACTCATCTCAGGTTAATTTGCATATGTATCAAATCGGGTTTTTTACACAATAAAAGCACACAGAGCTATGGGGACTGGGTATTGCGGATGTGCTAGGGGCCATCTAGCAACCCATGTCCTCAGCTCTATACACAAAATCCCGGTGACAGGTTCCCTTTAAGTAAAAGAATTCCAAAGATAAGGTGAAAATTGGCTGTGTCCTTAAGGGGTTATTAGCATAGATATAAATATGCAAATTAGAAGACGGATCCGCTCCTATAATGCAAACAATGGTATCCGTTCAAAACGGATCAGTCTGCATTATATTTCAGAAAAAAATCTAAGTCTAAAAGTTAGTCAGACGGATCTGTCCTGACTTTGCATTAAAAGTCAATGGGGGACGGATCCGTTTGAAATTGCACCATATTGTGTCAATGTCAAACGGATCCGTCCCCATTGACTTACATTGTAAGTCTGGACGGATCCGTTTGCCTCCGCACGGCCAGGCGGACACCCGAACGCTGCAAGCTGCGTTCGGGTGTCCGCCTGCTGAGCGAAACGGAGGCCAAACGGTGCTAGACTGATGCATTTTGAGCGGATCCGCATCCACTCAGAATGCATTGGGGCTGTACGGATCCGTTCGGGGCCGCTTGTGAAAGCCTTCAAACGGAACTCACAAGCGGAACCCCGAACGCAAGTGTGAAAGTAGTCTTAACTGACATCCGCCATACATGTATGGCAGAGGTCGGAACTTTGAAGATGGTGCTTTCTCAGGAGCTCAGTGGGTGGCATAGCCTGCTGTTTTATACAGCAGACACAGTCTTTGATCAGAAATAATGCCAATAGAGGAGTTTAACCTCTCAGATGCCAAGGTGAATTGTGACCACGGGATCTGAGCAGTCAAATATTGGGAGGTCTGTGCTCCCAGTGTCCGAATTTCTCCCAAATTCTCCCAAACGGCAAGATCTCGGGAGTAGTTGGGTTTCAGAAGTTTCGCCTCCCCCAAAAAATAAATAAGTGATCACAAAGTCATACACACCCCAAAATGTTATCTCTGAAAAATACAAATTGCTCCACCAAAAAAGAGCCCTCAAAGTGCTCGGAAAATTTAGTGTTGCAAAGAAAAACATGTTAAGTATTAAAAGACAAGAAAAACTATAAAAATATGGTATCTCTTGTACTGACCCATAGAATTAAGATTTTGTTTCCAGCTTACCACTATATTGTATGCAATAGTAAATGGTGCCATTGGAAAGTGCAACTTTACCTGCAAAAAACAAGCCTACATATATCTATGTGAACGGAAAAAGTTAAACTTTCCGGGAAAGTAGGGATTTTAAAAAAATCGTCGGGAAGGGGTTAAAGCCTACCTACACTTGCAGATAACGTTTGAGGGAAAGCAATTATGTTTTGTGTACATAGGTAATGGCACTATTTCTGACTATTATATGACTTGTATTTGAATGGCAGCCATGTAATGGTAGCTTACAGACTCATTGCGCAGTAGGTTGCCAAGCCACACCCACATGGAGCAGTCAGTGGCCTCACACATTGCAGTAAAACTGAGTAGCTCTTGGCTACAGCAGGTGGGCGTAGGTTGTTAACGTGGCCAGCCACACCATTGGGCCATACTTTACATTTCCCATTATATAATTGTGTTCCATTGTTAATGGAGCTTTGATTATATTAATATTATTATATATTAATAATTTAGATTGCGGTGTATTATTAACGGTGAGATTTTAATTTTTACATTTTTTTTTCCAGGATTGGCAGGAGCTCTGGGTGGACGATGCTATCTGGCGCCTGCTGTTCTCCATGATCTTGTTTGTTATAATGGTCCTGTGGAGACCATCTGCAAACAATCAGAGGTGTGTATTGCTCAACAGATTATAGGGGTTAACTGGAATCTGTCACCAGTTTTATGGCGTACTAACTAAGGGCAACATAAACAAGTGACAGATCCCTTTAGCAAAATGCTGGGTCACTTCTATGATTGAGTCCCAAACATTCATGAGCTCCTGGCTTTCCCCGCCCATTTGCTGCTGATTCAGTTGGAAAAAAAACTGTCAGTCAGAGGCAGGTGGGCGGGGAGAGCCGTGAGCTCATGAATATGGGGACTCCATTTCATGTGCTGGAGATGTTAGGGTATAAAAGTGAGGACAACAGAAAACTGGTGACAGATTCCCTTTAAAGAGGACCCATAACCTTTCCTGACATGTCCGTTTATTTGTATTCCCCATGTAATAACAAAACTGGAGCATCTTTTCTTTTCACTCTGTGTTGTGGTATCCCTTTATTATTCCTGCTAGAGGTTATGAATGAAATATCAGCAGATTGCAGTGAAGATCCAAATGGAGGTTACCAGTTGGGGAGGGGGAGGGTATTTGAACAGTGTGGCAGGGAAACACACACAACTGGAGACACCAAAATAGAAATCTACTAGCTGACTATGTTTTAATCATCATAGTTCCACCAAACACTGTGTAGTTGTTACCTTTTCCCTCAAAAACTCTACAGTTAATAAGTACTCAATAAGTGTACTTTTGAGTGTCACCGACAACAAACATTTTGGCTGCCAACATATGGCTATGTGGAAAGAAAAAATGATGGCTCCGGGAAAGCAGGAAGTGAAAATTGTAAATGCAAAAACTAAAAAAACGCAGGGTCTTGAAGGGGTTGAATATTCTTTAAAATAAAATGGTAAACATCAGAGTGACAGTGGGTGGGGTCATGAAATTAATTGAAAGGTGGGGTCATGAAATGAAAGGCTCATGCGACTTCATACACAAGTGAAAATGTAGGTGGCTGTAGTAGTGCAGGCTGCAGCACAGTCAGCACCAGCTGTTTGGCCAGTAGTAGTAACAGGCCTCAGTTCTCCCTCACTTCTGCTAGGTTACAGATACTTATTTTGGAGGAAAAGGATGGTATTGTGGACTCCATGGCTTAGTCATCATCTCAGCCACAACAGGATAATGTTGATGTCACCTCTAAGTCTGACACCGAGCTTTTGAACCAGGTTCTACTGCTGCTCCTCTTTGCAGACCCTAAGAAGAATTTCATACACATCATCTTTGTCTTCACTGCCACCCTCCTAGTGAGGATCCTTTTTTATAAGAAGAGACAACACCCCTGGTGCTATGGAAGATATTCAAGATAGTCTTCAAGTTGATGAGTTGTGTGAGAACAGTTAACATTTGGACTGCCATGAGGAGGAGGTTCAAGCAGAGGAAATGATGATGGAAATGCATAGCTGTGTTGGTGATAGTGGTGCCACTTGTAACCAAGGTGATGGCTGTAGGGGCACTTACATATCACAGTCTGAGAAAAGCGGCAAGGAGGATGACTACTATGATGATGACTGTATGTTGGACCTAAATAAGTATCCTGGCTTGAAGAAAGTGTTGACCATATCATACGCAACTAAGCCTTTCTTATGTGGCCAAGTGCTCTGTACCGCTCAGTCTGAAACGTTTTCACTCTCTGGAATTCCTTCCATCTTGCATATGCTGGAGCATCTGTACAAGCAGCATAAAGTGGTTAGTGATTACATCATGCATCAGACTACCACAGCTGGAAGTGTTATTTTGAGCAACTGGAAGAGGTGGGGCAGTTGGTGCAGGGTGTCAAGAAGTTTTCACAGGCAAAACTAGGGGATGAGGCTGATCATAGTTATGGCACACATGGTGATAATGATGGTGGCAAAATTATAACCAACTATCGCAGTGCAGGGCGGAACCTGAAACAGCTGGATCCTTAGGTGTGCTGGCAAGCCGCATGTTTCGTTGCTTACATGCAGACAAGCGTATTGTTGGCTTCAAGCAAAATTGAAAGCCATGACTTTAGACCATCGCTATCATGAGGCCTCTCTCTTCAATGTGTCCGCTGTCCACGTTCTGCAGACAAGTTGTAGGACATGTTAGTATGTCTGTTCCACAAAATGCAGACCACAAACCCATTGAATACAAAGGGTCCACAAATAAAATGCAGGCGGCACACGGACCAAATCCATATTTTGCGCATCTGAGATTTGCAGACCTGCAATTTTATCCTTTTATTTTTGGCTATTCACATGCAAGTTGAATAGTGTGATCAATACAAATTATGTGTACTTTTTTATGTTCTTTGATATTGTAAAGGATATTTACTGAGGAAAACAGGAGGGGGGGTTGTTACATGATTTTTTTTTAAACTAGTTTCCAGCACTTTTAAAAAGTTTTCTCTTTCTTTATTTAGTGCTATTTCTTAGGGGAGCCTGAGCCCTGATTGCTCAGCTAATACACGCAATACTTCTGTATGTAAGAGTATGTCCAGACAGCATTTTTTGCAGCTTTAAAATACACAGCTGATTTCAAGAGAAAGGAGTATTTGTTTGTGTTTGGCAAGCCGGCTGATCTTGCAGTTTAGCATGGGTTGTCACCCTGAGGTGAAGTTGGATGCTAAACTTATAAATTACCAAAGAGGAACAGCGTTTTATCATACACTCTTTGTGGGCAAAAAGTGTTCCGGGAGCACTAATTCATCTCAACATGTGTTCTCAGTATGGGGATAAAGTTCTCTTTTATAGATAACTTGGTCGTTATTGCGAAGGTGACAATTTGCTGCAAAAAATAGTCAATGGCGGTGAAACATGGGTTCAGCATTGCGAGATGGATATGGTAGCATCCGATATCTCCTGTAGCAAAGAAATTCAAGACTCAACCATTGGCAAGAAACTTGATGACCATCTTCTGAGACTCTCAAGAGCTTATTCTCTCACAAGAATGTGAGATCAGGATGGCTTTCTTCTGGAGTCTTGTAACCGGAATCCACTTTCACTAGACAAAGTAGTGACTTTTCCTTCTCGAGTAAATAACTCTGAACTAAAGAACTATGGTGGTGGTACCTCTGCTAGAAGAATATGGGAAATTCAAGCTCTATCTTGTAGACCTTCTTATCTTAACATTCTGGACGATAGAATTGTGCTGAAACATGAACCTTCTTTTTTGCCCAAAGTATTTTCCAAATTTCACTGCCAGCAGGAGAATTTATTGCCCACCTTGTGTCCTCGGGCTAAGTCGGCAGGCATGAAGAAGTTTCACATTTTGGATGTTTGAAGATCTGTCCTATCATATCTAGAGGTCACTAAACAATTGAGGAAGTCAGATCATCTACTAGTTCAGTACTCAAGGCAGAATAGAGGTCAAGGGGCCTCAAAAACTGCAATTTCTTGCTGGATAAATCTGAGAGCGCATTCGACTAGGGTAGTGTCAACTTCCTGGGCAGAAGGTGCCTCGGCATCTTTAACCCAGATTTGCCAGGCTGCGACCTGGTCCAGTCCATCCACTGTCTTTAAACACTACAGACTTGATGTTATGGCTAACAGGGACTTGTCCTTCGGACAGAAAGTCTTGTCTGCGGCAGTCCCTTCCTAGTATTGTTTTCTTTGTTAATCCTCCTGTTTAGTGCCGTTGTGGAGGCGTATGGAAAATCTAATTTCCGGTAAAGAGTAATTATCTTTTGCTGATGGAATTTAAAAGTTGGTATGATGCTGGGAAAATGCATTGCAATTGAAGGGGACTATTTAGGAAAGTAAAGTAATGTATATTTGTTTTTGAAATTCTTAATAAAGATTAGCACTAGAGTTGAGCGAACACCTGGATGTTCGGGTTCGAGAAGTTCGGCCGAACTTCCCGGAAATGTTCGGGTTCGGGATCCGAACCCGACCTGAACTTCGTCCCGAACCCGAACCCCATTGAAGTCAATGGGGACCCAAACTTTTCGGCACTAAAAAGGCTGTAAAACAGCCCAGGAAAGAGCTAGAGGGCTGCAAAAGGCATCAACATGTAGGTAAATCCCCTGCAAACAAATGTGGATAGGGAAATGAATAAAAATAAAAATAAAATAAATAAAAATTAACCAATATCAATTGGAGAGAGGTCCCATAGCAGAGAATCAGGCTTCATGTCACCCACCACTGGAACAGGCCACTGTCAGATATTTAGACCCCGCCACCCAGACAGAGGAGAGAGGTCCCATAGCAGAGAATCAGGCTTCATGTCATAGCAGAGAATCATGCTTCATGTCACCCACCACTGGAACAGGCCATTGTCAGATATTTTTAGGCCCCGGCACCCAGACAGAGGAGAGAGGTCCCATAGCAGAGAATCAGGCTTCATGTCATAGCAGAGAATCAGGCTTCATGTCATAGCAGAGAATCAGGCTTCATGTCACCCACCACTGGAACAGGCCATTGTCAGATATTTTTAGGCCCCGGCACCCAGACAGAGGAGAGAGGTCCCATAGCAGAGAATCAGGCTTCATGTCATAGCAGAGAATCAGGCTTCATGTCATAGCAGAGAATCAGGCTTCATGTCACCCACCACTGGAACAGGCCATTGTCAGATATTTTTAGGCCCCGCACCCAGACAGAGGAGAGGTTCATTCAACTTTGGGTTGCCCCGCAATATAATGGTAAAATGAAAATAAAAAAAAAGGATTGAATGGGGAAGTGCCCTGGAGTACAATAATATATGGTTAAGGGGAGGTAGTTATAAATGTCTAATCTGCACAAGGGATGGACAGGTCCTGTGGGATCCATGATTGGTTCTTTTTTTGAACGTCAGCTTGTCCACATTGGCTGTAGACAGGCGGCTGCGTTTGTCTGTAATGACGCCCCCTGCCGTGCTGAATACACGTTCAGACAAAACGCTGGCCGCCGGGCAGGCCAGCACCTCCAAGGCATAAAAGGCTAGCTCTGGCCACGTGGACAATTTGGAGACCCAGAAGTTGAATGGGGCCGAACCATCAGTCAGTACGTGGAGGGGTGTGCACACGTACTGTTCCACCATGTTAGTGAAATGTTGCCTCCTGCTAACACGTTCCATATCAGGTGGTGGTGCAGTTAGCTGTGGTGTGTTGACAAAACTTTTCCACATCTCTGCCATGCTAACCCTGCCCTCAGAGGAGCTGGCCGTGACACAGCTGCGTTGGCGACCTCTTGCGCCTCCTCTGCCTTCGCCTTGTGCTTCCACTTGTTCCCCTGTGACATTTGGGAATGCTCTCAGTAGCGCGTCTACCAACGTGCGCTTGTACTCGCGCATCTTCCTATCACGCTCCAGTGTAGGAAGTAAGGTGGGCACATTGTCTTTGCACCGGGGATCCCGCAGGGTGGCAACCCAGTAGTCTGCACACGTTAAAATGTGGGCAACTCTGCTGTCGTTGCTCAGGCACTGCAGCATGTAGTCGCTCATGTGTGCCAGGCTGCCCAGAGGTAAGGACAAGCTGTCCTCTGGGAGGCGTATCGTCATCGTCCTGCGTTTCCCCCCAGCCACGCACCAGTGATGGGCCCGAGCTGCGTTGGGTGCCACCCCGCTGTGAACATGCTTCATCCTCATCCTCCTCCTCATCCTCGTCCTCCAGTAGTGGGCCCTGTATGGCCACATTTGTACCTGGCCTCTGCTGTTGCAAAAAAACTCCCTCTGAGTCACTTCGAAGAGACTGGCCTGAAAGTGCTAAAAATGACCCCTCTTCCTCCTCCTCCTCCTGGGCCACCTCCTCTTCCATCATCGCCCTAAGTGTTTTCTCAAGGAGACATAGAAGTGGTATTTTAATGCTGATAACGGCGTCATCGCCACTGGCCATGTTGGTGGAGTACTAGAAACAGGGCACACAGGTCTCGCATGGAGGCCCAGTCATTGGTGGTGAAGTGGTGCTGTTCCGCAGTGCGACTGACCCGTGTGTGCTGCAGCTGAAACTCCACTATGGCCTGCTGCTGCTCGCACAGTCTGTCCAGCATGTGCAAGGTGGAGTTCCACCTGGTGGGCACGTTGCATATGAGGCGGTGAACGGGAAGGCCGAAGTTACGCTGTAGCGCAGACAGGGGAGCAGCGGCAGGATGTGAACGCCGGAAGCGCGCACAGACGGCCCGCACTTTATGCAGCAGCTCTGACATGTCGGGGTAGTTGTGAATGAACTTCTGCACCACCAAATTCAGCACATGCGCCAGGCAAGGGATGTGCGTCAAACCGGCTAGTCCCAGAGCTGCAACGAGATTTCGCCCATTATCGCACACCACCAGGCCAGGCTTGAGGCTCACCGGCAGCAACCACTCGTCGGTCTGTTGTTCTATACCCCACCACAACTCCTGTGCGGTGTGGGGCCTGTCCCCCAAACATATGAGTTTCAGAATGGCCTCCTGACGTTTACCCCGGGCTGTGCTGAAGTTGGTGGTGAAGGTGTGTGGCTGACTGGATGAGCAGGTGGAAGAAGAGGAGGAGGAAGCCGAGTAGGAGGAGGAGGCAACAGGAGGCAAAGAATGTTGCCCTGCGATCCTTGGCGGCGGAAGGACGTGCGCCAAACAGCTCTTCGCCTGGGGCCCAGCCGCCACTACATTTACCCAGTGTGCAGTTAGGGAGATATAGCGTCCCTGGCCGTGCTTACTGGTCCACGTATCTGTGGTTAGGTGGACCTTGCCACAGATGGCGTTGCGCAGTGCACACTTGATTTTATCGGATACTTGGTTGTGCAGGGAAGGCACGGCTCTCTTGGAGAAGTAGTGGCGGCTGGGAACAACATACTGTGGGACAGCAAGCGACACGAGCTGTTTGAAGCTGTCTGTGTCCACCAGCCTGAATGACAGCATTTCGTAGTTTAGAAATGCTGGCATTCAGGGCCAGGGATCGAGGGTGGCTAGGTGGGAATTTACGCTTTCTCTCAAATGTTTGTGAGATGGAGAGCTGAACGCTGCTGTGTGACATGGTTGAGATGCTTGGTGACGGTGGTGGTGTTGGTGGTACATCCTCTGTTTGCTGGGCGGCAGGTGCCAACGTTCCTCCAGAGGCGGAGGAAGAGGCCGAGGCGGCAGCAGCAGAAGAGGTAGCAGGGGGAGCCTGAATGACTTCCTTGTTTTTAAGGTGTTTATTCCACTGCAGTTCATGCTTTGCATGCAAGTGCCTGGTCATGCAGGTTGTGCTAAGGTTCAGAACGTTAATGCCTCGCTTCAGGCTCTGATGGCACAGCGTGCAAACCACTCGGGTCTTGTCGTCAGCACATTGTTTGAAGAAGTGCCATGCCAGGGAACTCCTTGAAGCTGCCTTTGGGGTGCTCGGTCCCAAATGGCGGCGGTCAGTAGCAGGCGGAGTCTCTTGGCGGCGGGTGTTCTGCTTTTGCCCACTGCTCCCTCTTTTGCTACGCTGTTGGCTCGGTCTCACCACTGCCTCTTCCTCCGAACTGTGAAAGTCAGTGGCACGACCTTCATTCCATGTGGGGTCTAGGACCTCATCGTCCCCCGCATCGTCTTCATCCCTGACCTCCTGTTCATGTAATAGAAAGACCAGCACTCCGTAATTTCAATGTTGAAAGAAAATCTCTTTATTCGTCACCCATATGTACATATGGGTGACGAATAAAGAGATTTTCTTTCAACTTTGAAATTACGGAGTGCTGGTCTTTCTATTACAAGTACATGGGGATTCGACCTGCTGACCGTGCACCTGGACCTTGAAGGAAGCATAGTGCCGTCCATTTGTTCCTGTTCAGTCTGCACACTGCAGAAAGACGCAGCAGTTGGCACCTGTGTTTCGTCATCATCAGAGACGTGCTGAGGTGGTATTCCCATGTCCTCATCATCAGGAAACATAAGTGGTTGTGCGTCAGTGCATTCTATGTCTTCCACCGCTGGGGAAGGGCTAGGTGGATGCCCTTGGGAAACCCTGCCAGCAGAGTCTTCAAACAGCATAAGAGACTGCTGCATAACTTGAGGCTCAGACAGTTTCCCTGATATGCTGATATCCCTGATAAGGTTTTCAGGCCCCATCTGTGCGCTTTCTGCAGAAGACTGGGTGGGAGATAATGTGAACGTGCTGGATCCACTGTCGGCCACCCAATTGACTAATGCCTGTACCTGCTCAGGCCTTACCATCCTTAGAACGGCATTGGGCCCCACCAAATATCGCTGTAAATTCTGCTGGCTACTGGGACCTGAAGTAGTTGGTTCACTAGGACGTGTGGCTGTGGCAGAACGGCCACGTCCTCTCCCAGCACCAGAGGGTCCACTAACACCACCACGACCATGTCCACGTCCCTTACTAGATGTTTTCCTCATTGTTACCGTTCACCACAATAAGAAAAAAATTATTTGGCCCAATGTATTGAATTCAAATTCAGACCTTTTTTTACAGGCACCTAACACTATCTGGCTATCTATTTAGGTACCATATTACACTAATACAGGCACAGCAGTAACGACAGATTTAGCTGAATATAAATTGTAGGCCTAGTATTTAGGCGCTGGGTGACAGATATACGTTTACGGACAGAATTATTTAAACTTGGAAATGCACGGTAGCATGTGAAGTTATTGAGGATGACACTATCCGCACCTTCAATCTAATATACCCTTTTATGGATAGATTTAACCTTGGCCTGATAGTAATTCCCTAAATTTGTGGTTTCTGCTCTAAGTTGGGAATTGTATTCAACCCAGAACAAAAACTGTGCTTTGGCAGACACTAAATAGATTGACCAGCCACAGCAGTATCAACAGATTTAGCTGAATATAAATTTGAGGCCTATTATTTAGGCGCTGGGTGACAGGTATACGTTTACGGACAGAATTAGACTTGGAAATGCACGGTAGCGTGTGTGTGAAGTTATTGAGAATGACCCTATCTAATATACCCTTTTATGGATAGATTTAAAGTAGGCCTGATACAGCAGAAACCACTGATTTAGGGAATTGCTAAGTTGGGAATTGTATTCAACCCAGAACAAAAACTGTGCTTTGGCGGACACTAAATAAATTGACCAGCCTCAGCAATAAACATAGATTTAGCTGAATATAAATTTTAGGCCTATTATTTAGGCGCTGGGTGACAGGTATACGTTTACGGACAGAATTATTTAAACTTGGAAATGCACGGTAGCGTGTGAAGTTAATGAGGATGACACTATCCGCACCTTCAATCTAATATACCCTTTTATGGATAGATTTAAAGTAGGCCTGATACAGCAGAAACCACTGATTTAGGGAATTGCTAATTTGGGAATTGTATTCAACCCAGAACAAAAACTGTGCTTTGGCGGACACTAAATAAATTGACCAGCCTCAGCAATAAACATAGATTTAGCTGAATATAAATTTTAGGCCTATTATTTAGGCGCTGGGTGACAGGTATACGTTTACGGACAGAATTATTTAAACTTGTAAATGCACGGTAGCGTGTGAAGTTATTGAGGATGACACTATCCACACCTTCAATCTAATATACCCTTTTATGGATCAATTTAAACTTGGCCTGATACAGCAGAAAAAAAATATTTAGGGGATTGCTAAGTTGGGAATTGTATTCAACCCAGAACAAAAACTGTGCTTCGGCCAAGCCCCTGATGTAGGATATAGCAAAAAAATAACCACACTATTGATGGTTAAATGGACTTGGTGGCAGCTTGTGCTGGCGCACCACAAGACACAAAATGGCCGCCGATCACCCAAGAAAAAAGTGACATAAAAATGCTCTGGGCAGCCTAAAAACAGTGAGCAATTAAATAGCAGCAGTTCAATGATCCACAGGTGTAGATCGATCACTGAATTAAGTGTTTTTGCTGAGTAAATCCCTGCCTAATCTCTCCCTAACAGAAGCAGCTGCAACCTCTCTCCCTACACTGATCATAGCAGAGTGACGTGCGGCGCTACGTGACTCCAGCTTAAATAGAGGCTGAGTCACATGCTGCACTGGCCAATCACAGCCATGCCAATAGTAGGCATGGCTGTGATGGCCTCTTGGGGCAAGTAGTATGACGCTTGTTGATTGGCTGCTTTGCAGCCTTTCAAAAAGCGCCAAGAAAGCGCCGAACCCGGACTTTTACGAAAATGTTCAGGTCCGTGTCACGGACACCCCAAAATTCGGTACGAACCCGAACTATACAGTTCGGTTTCGCTCATCCCTAATTAGCACCACTTCTGTATTTTGGACCCAGTCTTGTTTTTTGCTTAGGCTATGTGCACACTGCCAGATTTGTCATAGCAATGGGTAATTCCTGATGAAGCGATTTTTCCTTTTCATTTTTCTTTTTTTTTTTTACCCCCTCCCTTTCTGGAACTTTCATTTTTCTGTTCACATAGCTGTATGAGGACTTGTTTTTTTGTGGGACAAGTTGTACTTTCTAATAGCAGCATGAGTGAAGGCTCTTCTGTAGTTTTTATTGATACCATTTTGGAGTGTGTAAATATTTTTATATTTTATTAGTACGGGCGTTTGGAACAATGTTTTTTTAAAATAAATTTTTAATATGGGGAAAAGGGGGTGATCTGGGTGTTTATATATTTTGTTTTTACATTTTGTAAAAAAAAAAAAAAATTGCACACATTTTAAGTCCTCCTAGGGGACTTCAACATGACATTGTCTGACCATAGACTGCATTGAATTACCGTTGCAGCCTATGGGAGAATAATACATTCCTGTCAAGCCCTGCAAACATTATGACAGGCCTCATAGGCTGCCATAGCAAACAAGTGGCTTGAACTAGCAGTTCAGTTCCTGGGAGCACAGAATTGCCAACTGGGTGTTACTAAATAGGGGTGTGTTCTTGCCTAATATAGTCCATTCAGTGCTTCCAATGTCAGACTGTGCAGGAACACACCTCCATGTGGTAACATCCAGTTGACAATTCATTCATATCCTAGCGATATGCCACATTGTCTATGATGAGACAACCCCTTTAAGGAATTGATACCTTCCACTATTTTGTAGCCCATCAGTTTTTATCCTCAACCCATAAGCTTTTCTAGCTGCCTTGTCAGAAATCTCTGCACAGTGTTATACTCTGTATAATTGCCTTTATTTCTCATTAGTTTTGTTTTCTCCTCTAGGTTTGCGTTTTCACCACTTAATGAAGAAGATGATGACGACGATGAACAGAAAGAACCTATGCTGAAAGAGAGCTTTGGTATGGAACTCATGTAAAATGATAATCATATCGTCACACACATACTTGCCAATATGAATGTTAACTAAACAGACAGTTTCCACATTTTTTGTTATTTACAATGTCTGCTACCTTTTAAAACTTTCAAAGTTGCACAATATGTTAACCCCTTCCAGACATGTGATGTACTGTTATGTCACAGCGGGAAGTGAGGTCCGGCAAATTGACGTAATGGTATGTCATGCTGATCGGACAGGCACAGAAGCTGTTCGCATCTGATCACTGCAGGGGCCTAGCTGTATACACCAGCATCACTGGGTCTCATAGGCACACTGTCAGTGTGAAACTAACAGTTTCAATGTGGTACAATACAGCATGTTTTTTAATGCATTAAAACAGAGATCCGACCCTGAAATGTTGAAGTCCCATAGTGGGACAAAAATAATAAGGGAAAAAAGTACAAAAAAGTGTGTAAGAAAAAAAAAAGTTTACAATAAAAAAAAGTGCCCTTTTTCCTTCATCAAGCCAAAAAAATACATATTAGGTATCGCTATCTCATAAAAAGCGAGATATCGAGCCATAAAAAAAATCATATGTACTCCAAAATAGTCATCTTATCGTAGTTTCTAAAATGGGGTCACCTTTTGGGAGTTTCCACTGTAGAGGTGTATCACGGGGGTCTTTAATTGTGACATGGCACCTGAAAATTATCCCAGTGAAATCTGCCCTCCAAAATCCATAGGTTGCTCCTTCCCTTCTGAGCTCTGCCATGTGCCCATACAGCAGTTTACGACCACATACCCTGCAGAATCGGGGAAATAAATATTGAGTTTTGTTTGGCTGTTAACCCTTGTTGTCTTTCAGTAAAATTTGATTAAAATGGAAAATCTACAAATAAAAAAAGTGAAATTTGAAATTTCTCTTCTATAACTTGAGGGATGCAATTTCCAAAATGGGGTAATTTATGGGTGGTTTCTATTATGTAAGCCCCACAAAGTGACTTTTTAACTAAATTGGTCAATAAGGGTACTTTTACACTAGCGGCAGGACGGATCCAACAGGCTGTTCACCCTGTCGGATCCGTCCTGCCGCTATTTCTCCGTGCCGCTCTGTCCCCATTGACTATAATGGGGACAGGGGCCGAGCTCCGGCACAGTGCGCGATGAGAGGCCGCCAGACTAAAAAGTTGGACATGCAGTACTGCCGTGCTGCGCCGGACCTCCACCCCCATCCCCATTATAGTCAATGGGGACGGAGTGGCAGTCCAACTGCACGGCGAAATAGCAGCAGGACGGATTAGACAGGGTGAACAGCCTGTCAGATCCGTCCTGCCGCTAGTGTGAAAGTAGCCTTAAAAAGGATTAACATTTTTTAAGTTGTATCTAAAATTCTAATCCATTTAACATCCAAAAAAATAAAATGATATTTACATACAAAGTGATGCCAACATAAAGTACGGTAGACATATTGATTGTCTAATGAACATAAAAGGGTAACATCCGTGACATCTATATTTTTTGTAACAGAAAATCTCCAGTGTCACGCAAACAGTCTGGTAATCTACGTACTATTTCTTGCAGATAACTATCAATGTATACTGCCAAAGGATGCAACAAGGATTTGATTCCCGAGACAATAGGACATCCCAGGGGAAATGTCAGATCCTTGTGCACCTTTGGCAGTAGATATAAGACTCGAACACAGGGATAATCCTTTCTAGTGCTTTATTCTGGATATAATTTATAATGCTTTCAGCCAACGCTTTTTCCAATGTCTCATCAATTCCTTTTTTGAACTGGAAAGTAGGGTCCCCTTTTAATTTACAGTACACCTATTCATTAGACATTTGTGACCAAGTCTCGGCAGAACTTTTATTTATTACCCCTGTTGCTCCTTATCAAAAAGTCTTATCTGCCTTTTTGATTATTATAGACCTGTCATTTGTTAATAATATAATAGCTTTTCTTTCTTCCTCTGTAAGGTTAGGTCTATGCGTGTTCTGATATTGTTCCATTTTTTTAAAATGTCACTAGTAACCAGTTGTTGAAATGATTGTAACATATGTGAATCCACCTCCGGATCATACCAGCAGTGGGTTCTCAATTTTGATGGAACATCAGACTCGCGCATAGTTCTTGCTCTCCCTTCACCAAAACAATGCATTAAAATGGAGCTCCGGCGCAGCGGGAAAATGTATAAAAATCAACCAATAAATTTAAATGACTCCTGGTTATAGGTAGGAACAAAACCCAAACTTTTTTCCAAGACTGACAGTTCACTTGTCATTACTGTCCTAGAGAAAATTTTAACCGTAAGTCCGTTTGTTGTTTTTGGACTTCAATTCTTTGTCTTTCTCCTCTTGCCTTTATTCTTTCGTTTTGTAGAACCACTGCTGCCTATGTCTGTATCCTCTGAAGATGCCTCTGTTACTGAAAAATCGGAGATATTCCTTTTATATTTTGAAGATCGCAGTGTCATACCTCCTGTCTCACTCAGACAGGTCTCAGCTGAAGTTGATCCACCTTTAATTGGCCGTTTTTGTTTCCTCCTTTCTTCGAGTCATGTATACACCCTATTATGTAGATAATCTTGGGTGTCCCGTTTCGATAGAATTTAAAAATAAATCTATCTCTAATACTTGGATCTCTTTATGTGCATTTACAATGGACATTTGCAAAGGGGGGATCGTTAATAACATCAGACCAAAAGAATGTCTTTTACAAAGAGCATACCACTTCTGTACCATTCCTATGTTAGAGGGTATTTCACACGTGATAGCAAGTGCATTATCTATATGTTGAAATGCCCTTGTGGTAAGGTTTATGTGGGTCAGACGACGATACCAATTAAAGGGGTTTCCAAAGTCTAAAACATGCCTCCGAATATCCAGGCCCCTTATATAGATTAGGTTTACCCCGTGCATGGCTGCCGCTGCATCTCCCTGTCTGGCAGATCAAAACATCTGGCGAACAGCCATTAGCAGGCCGTGACAGAGACCAGCCTCCCTAGCGTCAACCACAATTCTAATGAGACTCATCCCCGGGACTGTGAGACAGTGTAATGCAGCTCTCCCAGATTTTCCTGAGCAGATAATCTCAGGGAGAGATTACTTTTATTTTTCCCGCCTAATCCTTATGCTCTCCTAGGAGATAAACACCACCAGCATTTATGTGTTTGGGGTAGTGAAACAATAAACTAAAAAAGTCTGTGGATACAGTTTGCAACGCAAACCGGAGCAAGTGGGAAATAAGAATCTCAGAAGGACTTATACAAAGCTTCTCATCAGGTTTACAGTACCTCTGTATTCAAAGAACAGACAACATACCACATAAACAAGTAAAACCCCAGACATGATTACATTTGCAAGGTAGAGTGTCTTGGTAGGAAACAGGGAGCCCTGTACTCCTGCCTAGCACTGTCCCTGCCTACTTGCACAACCGAAAGCCCGAAACTGGATGGCAGCCCTTTCCCTATATATGTGCTGGGCCCGAATCAGGGAGTGGAAAACAGGAGAACAAAATAAGGCTACTTTTACACTAGCGTTTCTATTTTCCGGTATTGAGATCCGTCATAGGGGCTCAATACCGGAAAAAACGCTTCCATTTTGTCCCCATTCATTGTCAATGGGGACAAAACGTAACTAAACAGAATGTAATGCGTTCTCATACTGAAGAGCAAACTGCAGCATGCTGCGGTTTGCTTTCCATCCTGGGATGCAGAGCAAGACGGATCCGTCATGACCCACAATGTAAGTCAGCGGGGACGGATACGTTTAACTCTGACACAATAGAAAACGGATCCGTCCCCCATTGACTTTCAGTGGAGTTCATGATGGATCCGTCTTGGCTATGTTAAAGATAATGCAACCGGATCCGTTCATAACAGATGTAGATGGTTGTATTATCAGTAACGGAAGCGTTTTTGCTGAGCCCTGCCGGATCCAGCAAAAGCACTAGTGTGAAAGTAGTAGTGACAGAACCAGAAAACGTACCAAGCCAAGGTCTATACCAGGAGAGTCCAAACCCAAACAGAATCACAACCAGTAAGTCAGAGTCGGGGTAAAAGCCAGGCCAGGTCAGGAATAGCAACTTCACAGGAACAAATGCTAGTGTGGCAATGCAGAGGATTATCTGCTTGCTGTCGACATTGCTGTGGTGAGCAGTGTAATTACAGCTCCTCCATCCCATTCACTTCAATTAAATGGATCTGTCCTGTTCACTTTTATTCACCTTGGAAATAATTCCTCGCTTTGGATGCCTTTTTAAAAAACGTCATTTCATTTTTTCCTACAGAGGGGATGAAAATGAGAAGTTCTAAGCCCGAAACTAATGGAAATGCTAAAGTTACTAAAGCTGTAAGTATACACTGCACAAGATGTTCTGCTGGCAGCTGTTGCAACAGGAAAAGTAGTCAGTTGCCAAAATGTTAATCACAGTGCCACTGTCCATTGATTGGTGTAAGTTTCACAGGTATTGCAGGTAAGAGGGTGTCTTCCCTGCTAAAAGGGAACTTGCCATGTAAAACATCTGCAGCGAGCAAGTCATAAAGGAGCTGAGCATTCATTTAAATCCCAGCTCCTTCAATGCATAAGAGTCCACATTACGCTGAATCATTTCCCACAAAACTGTTTGAATTCCTCCTGCTAAAAATAGGTCTGTTTTAAAGGGAACCATTCATGTTGTATAAATACCATGCCATGCACAGATAGGACTGCATATACAACATGAATGGTTCCCTTTAAAACAGACCTATTTTAGTATTCAGGACCAAGCTATTTTATTATTAATTCATTGACTCATTCCAAGAGCCAGACCTTTTTTACATTTCAAGCAACAAAGCTGTATCATGTTTTTTTTGTTGTAGTTTTTACTGGCACAATTTTGGGGCACATGTCATTTATTAGCTAACTTAATTAGTTTTTCAATCATTTTTATTTATTTTTTACACTACACACCATACATGAATGCCCATCCATGCAATAAAAAGGGGGTTCTAAACCGCCAAAATGGGAGCCACCCCTGCAGTGCTGCTCTGTTTTATCTTGTGGTGGTGGGCAAGGGGGGGGGGGGGGGGGGGCGGCGGGTGGCCTTGTAGAGGTCATATGCGCAACGGCTGTCTTTTTATGAGACAAGCACTTTTAATTTTTCTTTTTCTGGGAATGGGAAAAACAGCATGTTTTTCAGGCACTGTGATTTAAATAATTCTGTTCTATAAGTCATCACGATTGCAAGGTTGCCAGAAATCAATTTATTTATTTTATGATGAACTGATGAAGATCACAGGCGATCAGTGCTTTAGGTACAAACCCAGCTGAAACAGTAAGGATATCATGCACTCACCATAGAAACATAGAATGTGTCGGCAGATGAGAACCATTTGGTCCATCTAGTCTGCCCAATATACTGAATACTATGAATAGCCCTTGGCCCTATCTTATATGAAGGATGGCCTTATGCCTATCCCATGCATGCTTAACCCCTTTAGGACACAGCCATATTTCACCTTAAGGACCAGGCCATTTTTTTGCAAATCTGACCAGTGTTACTTTTAAGTGGTGATAACTTTAAAACGCTTTTACTTATCCAGGCCATTCTGAGATAGTTTTCCATAGCATCATCACGACGGCAAACAAGGAGATTGACCCCTGACCTCTGTAGGGGCAGGAACAGAGAAAGGTTAAATACCCCCCTCCCACCACCAACACCAGTGTTTCCTGTCCCTACAGAGGACAGGGCAGAGAAAGGTCTCCCTGTATGCAGGGAGATGAAACTAGGAACTACAATGATTTCTTTATTTACCTGACAAAATCGCTGGCATCCTGCCATGGCGTCCCCCTGCACTCCCGCGGTCTCAGTACTAACGCTGGGCAGGGGTGTTAATGGGAATACTCGCTCCGGTCATATCTGGGGCCTGATCCCAGGGCGACTGCTCCCTCCTGGCCTACCGAGGCTTCAGCAGGGTTGCGCGCACTGCGCCTGTGGCGCATAGGTGATGACGTCACGTCCGGCGCTCCGGAGTGACGTAGGCGGCATACAGTGCCCGGCTCAAAGCCGAGGCCCCGATATCCAATGGATGCTCCTGGCCTGAGAAATCTGGGGCCCCTCACCTGCCTCTCCTGCTGGGGGAACTGAGAGGGAAAAGTATTCTGCCGCGATGTCTGGAACGGACGCACGCTCTCCTAAGGAGACCGAACCACCGCTGCTGCCATCCGTGAGTCCCCTCAGGGGGTGTTTTTTGCATGGTCAGGGAGTCTGCTGGTCCCCCTCTCCTGCGGCAAAAAAGGGGGGGGGGGGAGAATATTGATCCTCCTGTCTAAAGCTTACTATTGGTCTTTAACTGCTTATCTCTGGAGATAATGTTGGGGTCTCCTCTCTATATCTTGAGAGGCCCACTTTATGTGCAGATGTTACATTTGGGGGATTCCTCAGGCCTCTGGCTCCAGTATACACCTCTTTGGATCCCCCCCCCCCTCCCTTTCCTCTGACCGTCCCTTTATAGCAACCTTCTCCTCCTTTCAGGTGTCCAAGGAGACTCAAAAAGGGAGGTCAAGAGATCCCTCAGATGTATCTCCTGTAATGACAATCTTCTAAACAATTATCCCAAAAAGTTTAGCAAAAATTGTTTATCAAACATTGTACGTGACGAAGCACCCTCTCTGAAAGAGGAACTTAAATCTATGATACAGGTTGAAATTCGATCTCGGGCCCACCTATCCGCTAATCCCTCTGATTTACCGCAACCCAAGAGGAAGGGTACTGGGTCACCTTCCTCTTCTTATTCTGAGGCCATAGCGGACGAGAGTGTCCATTCGGCCAAGTCAAGGGAAGAGGGGGAAAGAGTCTCCGATTCGGACTCTGTGGACAGTGGCCGCAGATTCTATTTTTCTATGGAATATGTCCGACCTACTCAGAGCGGTCAGATCCACAATGGGTGTGGAGGAAGTACAACGTTATCCACTCTATACAGGAAATGTTTGGAGGGTTAAGAGAAAAAAAAAAAGAACACGTGTGTTTCCCAGAAACGAGAACATTAGGGACATGATTTGTAGGAATGGGCAGACCCTGAAAGACGTCTGGGAGTCTCTACTTCCTTTTAAGAATAGGTTACTATTTGATCTCGAGGAATCCAAGATCTTCAATGAGATTCCTAAAATAGATGTTCAGGTTGCTAAGGTGAACAAAAAGACATCCCTCCCATTTGGGATGCCTACCAGCCCAAGGATTTCATGGATCGTAAAGCCGACAGCCTGCTCAGGGAATCTTGGGAGGCTGCTATGTTTAATATTAAGACTAACATTGCGGCTACTTCCGTCGCTAGATCCATGTTTCTTTGGCTGGGAAAATTAGAGGATCATATAGAGAATAAAACGTCTAGAGAAGAAATCCTCAACTCCCTTCCTCTCTTAAAATTTGCTACTGCCTTCCTGGCGGACGCTTTGGCTGAGTCGGCTCGATTCTCCGCCAGAGATGCGGCGCTTTCCAACTCGACCAGACGGGCACTTTGGATGAAGTGCTGGTCCGGGAACAAGACTTCAAAATTAAAACTTTGCTCAATACCCTTTTCCGGGGAGAACGTTTTCGGTCCAGTCTTGGACAAAATTTTAGAAAAAGCCACTGGGAAAAAAAAAAAAGGGGTTTCCGGAGGGTCGTCCCTTCAGGCGCCGATTTCCCTTTCGCTCTTCCTCCGGTCAAGAGAAAAGCTACAGGGGAAAGGGAAGTCGGGGTGCTGGGGTTACCCAAAAAGGGGAAGAGGGAAAGGTCAATCCTCTTCCCACCACAAACTATCCGACAAGCAATGATGCCGGAGTGGGGGGAAGACTCTTAAGTTTCCTGGCGGAGTGGGAATCTATTTCCCCAAATTCCTGGGTCTCCAGAATAATCGGAACAGGTCATCAAATAGAGTGGTCTTCAAAACCCCCAAATAAAGTTTCACTAACATGTTTCAACCCAACCTTTGACAGGGAGTCCAAAATCTGACGAATGTAATCACCCCAGGGGGCCGGGGATACTATTCAACATTATTCCTAGTCTGGAAAAAAGAAGGCACATTTCGAACATTCATAAACCTAAAACCTTTAAACAAATTTATTCTTTACTGGAAATTCATAATCATCAGTTCAAAGCCCTCCCCTTCGGGATCTCATCGGCCCAGAGGATCTTTACCAAAGGGTGGTAGAGATGGTTGCTTTCGTCAGGGGAAGGGGGCTTATGGTGGAAACCTACTTGGACACCTTTCTCCTGATCAGCAAAGATCTCTATCAGATCAACTCTGATCTGAAATATTTTCTGTCCATCCTAAACAACCTCAGGTGGATTAGAAACTAAATCAAGTCTGTCCTCACCCCCTCAAGAAAAGTCAGTTTTCTAGGTATGACCCTGGACTCCCGAAGGCAAGCGGTATTACTACCTCAAGACAAGATCTTGACTGTTCAGCAAAAAATCTAATTCTTTCAGAAGAAAAGGTCATGCTCAATCAGAGAAGCAATAAATCTGCTAGGTCTGTTAACATCCTGTATCCCGACAGTTCCCTGGTGCCAGATTCACTTCAGACCTCTTCTGTCTTGGATCCTGGGCGTCTGGAACAGGCGTCAATCCTCCCTGGATCATCGAGTAATCCTACCAATTCGGGTACTTCTGTCCCTAAACTGGAGGAAGAACCACGAGAACTTACCCAAGGGGCTCCCTGGCAGGAAACTCCCCTAATACAAGTAGTAACGGACGCAAGTCTGTCCGGCTGGGGCGCAAAAGTAGGGGATCATCTTTTTCAGGGCACCTGGCCACAATCTATCAAATCCCAGTAGTCAAACTTCAGGGAACGGAGAGCAGTCTGGGAGGCATTGAAAGCAGCAGAGGGAATACTACGTCTTCACTATATAAGAGGGCTATCAGACAGCACTAATGCCATCGCTTACCTCTCCCATCAAGGGGGAACGCGATCAGCAACTCTTCAAATACTGACAATGAAAACATTTTCATGGGCAGGGCAGAAAGTGGCCTCCATCTCTGCAATTCATCTGAAGGGAACGCTGAACATGGAAGCGGATTTCCTCAGCCGCCACAGGATCGATCATACGGAATGGTCCTTAAGCTCAGGGACATTCAGGTTGGTGGTAGACAAGTGGGGGATGCCCGATGTGGACCTATTTGCCACCAGGGTAAACCCAAAGGTGGAGACATTCTGTTCCTTAAACCTTAGGGACAGACCTCACGCCTTGGACGCCCTCGCCATCCGTTGGCATTGGAAGCTATGCTATGCTTTCCCTCCGCTTCCTTTTAATTCCGAAAATTCGCCAGGACAAGGCCACAGTAATCGTGATCGCTCCCCTATGGCTGAAGAGGAGCTGGTTCGCATCTCTCCAGGATCCCTGGCCCCTTCCGATACGAGGGGATCTATTCCATCAAGGTCTGGTTCTACACCCAAACCCACAGCTTCTGATACTAGCAGCATGGATCCTGAGACCCAGACTCTAAAACGACAGGGCTTATCAGATAAGGTTATAACTACCTGGAGAGCCTCCAGGAAAAAGGTAACATCCGCAATCTACCCTGAAAACTGGAAGCGCTTCTGCCCCTGGAGTGGCGAAAAATCTCCACACCTGCATAGAACCAACATTCAAAGAATCCTGGATTTCCTAACAGGGTTTCGACCTAGGGCTTGGACCCTCTACCCTGAAGGCCCAAATCTCAGCCCTAAATTGTTTTTTCGACTAAGATATAGCTAGTCATCGTTGGGTCACAAGGTTCATTAGAGCAGCTACCAGACTTCGTCCAACAATCACCTCCCGTGTCCCCTCCTGGGATTTAAATACTGTCCTTACGGGTCTCACTCTACCACCATTTGAACCCATTGCCGATTGTCCAATAAAATTATTGTCCCTAAAAACCGCATTTCTAGTTGCAATAACCTCGGCCCGCAGATTAGGCGAGTTACAGGCTCTGTCCGTTAGGGAACCTTACCTTCGTGTCCTGGATGATAGGATCATTCTCCGACTCGACCCAGGCTTTCTCCCTAAAATTGTATCCAGCTTTCATTGGAGCCAGGATATTACCCTGCCTTCCTTTTGTCAACACCCCTCTAATGACAGAGAGTATTCCTTCCACTCTCTGGACGTTAGACGGGCAGTCCTAAACTATATATCTGGTATCGAAAAGTTCTGAAAATCTGACAACTTACTAGTACTCTTTGCAGGAAAGTACAAGGGCCAGAAGGCCTCCCGGTCTTCTATAACGAGATGAATCAAGGAAACCATTTACCTGTGTTACCAAATTCAAAATCTTCCATGTCCAGTCAAAATTAGGGCCCATTCCACTAGGGCCATGTCTTCCTCTCAGGCAGAGCGAGCTGGCACCTCCCTGGAAGAAATATGTCAAGTTGCCACTTGGTCCAGCATCCATACATTTATAAAACACTACCGCTTGGATCTTTCCAGATCCTCTGATCTGTCCTTTGGACAGAAAGTCCTCCAGGCCGTAGCTCCCCCCCTTAACTGATATATTTTGTATATCTCCTTGTATGCCGTCGTGATGATGCTATGGAAAAACCGGAATTAGTCTTACCGGTAATTCAGTTTCCATGAGATCATCACGACGGCACGTTATTCCCTCCCTACATATATTTCTAAATTTTTTAACTTTTGGAGGGTCTCCAGAAGGTATGAAGTAATACCTTCTCCATTGTTTGTTGTTTTTTCACCACCGGGTTACTCTGTGTGATTTTGGAAGCACTGGTGTTGGTGGTGGGAGGGGGGTATTTAACCTTTCTCTGTTCCTGCCCCTACAGAGGTCAGGGGTCAATCTCCTTGTATGCCGTCGTGATGATCTCATGGAAACTGAATTACCGGTAAGACTAATTCCTTTTTTTTTTTCCTCACATATTGTACTTCATGACACTGGTAAAATGAAGTAAAAAAAAATTATTTTTATTTTGAAATACCAAATTTACAAAAAATTTGGAAAAAATTGCACATTTCCAAGTTTCAATTTCTCTACTTCTATAATACATAGTAATACCTCCAAAAATAGTTATTACTTTACATTCCCCATAGGTCTACTTCATGTTTGGATCATTTTGGGAATTAGATTTTAGTTTTTGGGGACGTTACAAGGTTTAGAAGCAAATCTTGAAATTTTTCAGAAATTTTCAAAAACCCAATTTTTAGGGACCAGTTCAGGTCTGAAGTCACTTTGTGAGGGTTACATAATAGAAACCACCCAAAAAAAAATAATTTTTTTTTAGTGTCTCAAGTCTGAGAACCAGTTTTTTATCCGATTGTCAGTGGCTAAATTGGAATATAAATTAGGTTGAATATGGGAATCTCGCCCCTCGTACACACAAAACTTGTAAGTATACCCTGAGGTACTCTCGCAAAAGTTTGTACAGCTTCACGCCATACCTCGCCCACTTAGAGGGAACATACTGGCGGAAAAGGAGTCTCCCCTTGAAAGCAATGAGAGACTCATCAACCGCAACCTCCCTTCCAGGTACATAGGCCTGTACAAATTTGGCCCCAAAGTGACCGGCCTGATTTTGTACAGGCGGTCATAGGCAGGATCACCTTGGGGGGGACATGCTGCATTATCTGCATAATGCAGGCATTTCCGGATGGCCTCAAACCGTAAGCGTGTCATGGCCGTACTGTAAAGTGGGGTCCAGTAATGCCTGACACTAGGTTTCTTGACTAGGCCCATGTGCAACACGAGGCCCCAAAATGTCCTCATCTCGGCTGCACTGACCGGGGTCCAGCCACCTGGCCTAGCCAAAAAGTAGCCCGGGTGTTGAGCAACAAACTGTTGGGCGTACAGGTTTGTTTGCTCCACCATTAGATTTACAAAGTGGTCACTGAAAAAAAGACTAAAATAGTCTTATTCAGTGAAGCCCACTGTGGAAATCTGGATTCCTGGTTGGCCTACAAAATCAGGAATCACGGGCTCAAAACGCTCTGAGGTACACCAGACAAGTTCACCTGCAGGGGGCTCCGGTGGATTTAACTGGTGGGCCGGAAAACTAGTACGAGCCCCAGAGCTGCTCGTACTAGGGTGGACCACATGGTCACTAGCATGGCGGTCCCCTTGCTCCGCCTGGCGGTGTCTCCGCCGCCTTGGGGGCTCATCATCATCGCTAGATGATGAGGAGGACGCGGATAACAAAAGGAAAGTGGGGTCATCCTCGTTCTCACTGGGACTCTGAGTCGGAGGCAAGCTGGGCGTATGCCTCCTCGGCCGAGAACATCCGGCAGGCCATAGGGGAGTGTGTGTGTAAATCTTTATTCAGTGTGCGTGTGTGTGGGGGCACGGGTGTGTGCGAACTTAGCATACACCTAGCAGACAAAAAAAATAGACTAACTAAAAAAAGGGCACAAAATGTGAAAAATAAAAATAAAAAAATTCAAAATCGCTGATCAACCGTCCGAAGTTGATCAGCAGTGGGGTGTGCGATGCGCTAACAGTGGCTGGACACTAAGAGTGCCGGCCACAGTCAGCGTACGCACAAAAAAAAATAAAAAATGCACCCCAAGGTGCAGCACCCTGGGGGGTCTAGGGTCACACAGCTGTGCTGTGGACCCCAGACACCCGATTTAGGGTGATTAACCACCTCAGCCCCCAGTGCTTAAACACCCTGAAAGACCAGGCCACTTTTTACACTTCTGACCTACACTACTTTCACCGTTTATTGCTCGGTCATGCAACTTACCACCCAAATGAATTTTACCTCCTTTTCTTCTCACTAATAGAGCTTTCATTTGGTGGTATTTCATTGCTGCTGACATTTTTACTTTTTTTGTTATTAATCGAAATTTAACGATTTTTTTGCAAAAAAATGACATTTTTCACTTTCAGTTGTAAAATTTTGCAAAAAAAAACGACATCCATATATAAATTTTGCTCTAAATTTATTGTTCTACATGTCTTTGATAAAAAAAAAATGTTTGGGTAAAAAAAAAATGGTTTGGGTAAAAGTTATAGCGTTTACAAACTATGGTACAAAAATGTGAATTTCCGCTTTTTGAAGCAGCTCTGACTTTCTGAGCACCTGTCATGTTTCCTGAGGTTCTACAATGCCCAGACAGTACAAACACCTCACAAATGACCCCATTTCGGAAAGTACACACCCTAAGGTATTCGCTGATGGGCATAGTGAGTTCATAGAACTTTTTATTTTTTGTCACAAGTTAGCGGAAAATGATGATTTTTATTTATTTTATTTTTTTTCTTACAAAGTCTCATATTCCACTAACTTGTGACAAAAAATAAAAAGTTCTATGAACTCACTATGCCCATCACGAAATACCTTGGGGTCTCTTCTTTCCAAAATGGGGTCACTTGTGGGGTAGTTATACTGCCCTGGCATTCTAGGGGCCCAAATGTGTGGTAAGGAGTTTGAAATCAAATTCTGTAAAAAATGACCTGTGAAATCCGAAAGGTGCTCTTTGGAATATGGGCCCCTTTGCCCATCTAGGCTGCAAAAAAGTGTCACACATCTGGTATCTCCGTACTCAGGAGAAGGTGGGGAATGTGTTTTGAGGTGTCATTTTACATATACCCATGCTGGGTGAGAGAAATATCTTGGCAAAAGACAACCTTTCCCATTTTTTTATACAAAGTTGGCATTTGACCAAGATATTTATCTCACCCAGCATGGGTATATGTAAAAAGACACCCCAAAACACATTCCTCAACTTCTCCTGAATACAGAGATACCAGATGTGTGACACTTTTTTGCAGCCTAGGTGGGCAAAGGGGCCCATATTCCAAAGAGCACCTTTCGGATTTCACAGGTCATTTTTTACTGAATTTGATTTCAAACTCCTTACCACACATTTGGGCCCCTAGAATGCCAGGGCAGTATAACTACCCCACAAGTGACCCCATTTTGGAAAGAAGAGACCCCAAGGTATTCGCTGATGGGCATAGTGAGTTCATGGAAGTTTTTATTTTTTGTCACAAGTTAGTGGAATATGAGACTTTGTATGAAAAAAAAAAAAAAAATCATCATTTTCCACTAACTTGTGACAAAAAATAAAAAATTCTAGGAACTTGCCATGCCCCTCACGGAATACCTTGGGGTGTCTTCTTTCCAAAATGGGGTCACTTGTGGGGTAGTTATACTGCCCTGGCATTCTAGGGGCCCAAATGTGTGGTAAGGAGTTTGAAATCAAATTCTGTAAAAAATGACCTGTGAAATCCGAAAGGTGCTCTTTGGAATATGGGCCCCTTTGCCCACCTAGGCTGCAAAAAAGTGTCACACATCTGGTATCTCCGTACTCAGGAGAAGGTGGGGAATGTGTTTTGGGGTGTCATTTTACATATACCCATGCTGGGTGAGAGAAATATCTTGGCAAAAGACAACTTTTCCCATTTTTTTATACAAAGTTGGCATTTGACCAAGATATTTATCTCACCCAGCATGGGTATATGTAAAAAGACACCCCAAAACACATTCCTCAACTTCTCCTGAGTACGGAGATACCAGATGTGTGACACTTTTTTGCAGCCTAGGTGGGCAAAGGTGCCCAAATTCCTTTTAGGAGGGCATTTTTAGACATTTGGACACCAGACTTTGGGGCCCCTAAAATGCCAGGGCAGTATAAATACCCCACATGTGACCCCATTTTGGAAAGAAGACACCCCAAGGTATTCAATGAGGGGCATGGCGAGTTCATAGAAAAAAAAAAAAATTTTGGCACAAGTTAGCGGAAATTGATTTTTTTGATTTTGTTCTCACAAAGTCTCCCTTTCCGCTAACTTGGGACAAAAATTTCAATCTTTCATGGACTCAATATGCCCCTCAGCGAATACCTTGGGGTGTCTTCTTTCCAAAATGGGGTCATTTGTGGGGTGTTTGTACTGCCCTGGCATTTGAGGGTCTCCGCAATCATTACATGTATGCCCAGCATTAGGAGTTTCTGCTATTCTCCTTATATTGAGCATACAGGTAATGAGATTTTTTTTTTCCGTTCAGCCTCTGGGCTGAAAGAAAAAAATGAACGGCACAGATTTCTTCATTCTTTTTTTGGCAGAGATTTTTTCATCCACATTGATCGATGCGAATGAAGAAATCTCTGCCAAAAAAAGAAAAAGGAGGGGAAAGGCGTCTGCCAGGACATAGGAGCTCCGCCCAACATCCATACCCACTTCAGCTCGTATGCCCTGGCAAACCCGATTTCTCCATTCACATCAATCGATGTGGATGAATAAATCATTGCCGGGATTTTTTTTTTATATATACAAAGTGTTTGCCAAAGTATATGAACACCGCCACCTCCTCAACTCATATGCCTCGGCAAACATATCTTTTACTGCAGAAGAGAAATCTCGTCTTGCAGCGCCGCATACACCGACTTGCGTGTAATCTGACAGCAGCGCAATGCTTCTGTCCGAATGCACATTAGTGCTGCAGCTAGTCGATCGGTTGGTCCACCTGGAAGGTAAAAAAAACAAAACAAAAAAGAAAAAACCAGGCCGCAAAGCAATAACTTTATTAACTTTAGAACAGAACATATTAACTTTTTTTAAACTTTTTTACTTACCGGTAATTTTTTTTTTTGTTTAGTTTTTTTTACCTTTATAGAACAAACCCCTCCTTCCCCATGGGACAATGTGCAAAGCGCAAATCGCCCAAAGATGTGGCGAAGTACGTTATGCACTTTATCCCAGGTGAAAGGAGAGGTTTGCAGCAGCTGTGAGTAAAAGGGCCCTAATAGCCCTGTGTGCCTGTCCTGTGAGATGCAATCCCTATGCTAGGTGTACCTGTGTGTGGTACTTCCGGAAACACTCACCTAAGCATAGGGCAGGGTGGTCAGGGCAGTCAGGACAGAAATAGCGGGTGTCACGCCTTATTCCACTCCTGCTACAGACACGACATTTTTTTCGGGGTGGCGGTTGGGTTGAGGTACCAGCAACGACACTGGGGAAATGTCGCTCGTGTAGACGGCTAACTACACTGGTGGATGGGGCCACGGAACCTCCTGGGTAAAGGAGGTTCGCGATGATCTCTTCCTGGAATTTGAGGAAGGATCCTGTTCTCCCAGCCTTACTGTAGAGAACAAAACTATTGTACAGCGCCAATTGAATTAAATATACAGACACCTTCTTATACCAGCGTCTGGTTCTGCGGGAAACTAAATAGGGAGCCAACATCTGGTCATTGAAGTCCACCCCTCCCATGAGCGCATTATAGTCGTGGACTGAGAGGGGCTTTTCAATGACACGGGTTGCCCTTTCAATTTGGATTGTCGTGTCTGCGTGAATGGAGGAGAGCATGTAAACGTCACGCTTGTCTCTCCATTTCACCGCGAGCAGTTCTTCGTTACACAAGGCAGCCCTCTCCCCCCTTGCAAGACGGGTGGTTACAAGCCGTTGGGGGAAGCCCACGCGACTAGTTCGCGCGGTGCCACAGGCGCAAATCCGTTCTAGAAACAAATGCCTAAAGAGGGCCACACTTGTGTAAAAATTGTCCACATAAAGATGGTACCCCTTGCCGAATAAGGGTGACACCAAGTCCCAGACTGTCTTCCCACTGCTCCCCAGGTAGTCAGGGCAACCGACCGGCTCCTGGGTCTGATCTTTTCCCTCATAGATCCGAAATTTGTGGGTATAGCCTGTGGCCCTTTCACAGAGCTTATACAATTTGACCCCATACCGGGCACGCTTGCTTGGGATGTATTGTTTGAAGCCAAGGCGCCCGGTAAAATGTATTAGGGACTCGTCTACGCAGATGTTTTGCTCAGGGGTATACAAATCTGCAAATTTCTGGTTGAAATGGTCTATGAGGGGCCGAATTTTGTGGAGCCGGTCAAAAGCTGGGTGGCCTCTGGGACGGGAGGTGGTGTTGTCGCTAAAATGCAGAAAACGCAGGATGGTCTCAAATCGTGTCCTGGACATAGCAGCAGAGAACATGGGCATGTGATGAATTGGGTTCGTGGACCAATATGACCGCAATTCATGTTTTTTTGTCAGGCCCATGTTGAGGAGAAGGCCCAGAAAAATTTTAAGTTCGGAAACTTGGACTGGTTTCCACCGGAAAGGCTGGGCATAATAGCTTTCCGGGTTTGCGGTTATAAATTGTGTGGCATACTGGTTGGTCTCTGCCACGACTAAGGCTACTTTCACACTAGCGTTCGGGGCTCCGCTTGTGAGTTCCGTTTGAAGGGGCTCACAAGCGGCCCCGAACGGATCCGTCCAGCCCTAATGCATTCTGAATGGATGCGGATCCGCTCAGAATGCATCAGTCTGGCTCCGTTTGTCCTCTGCTCCGCTCAGCAGGCGGACACCTGAACGCAGCTTGCAGCGTTCAGGGCTCCGCCTGGCCGTGCGGAGGCAAACGGATCCGTCCAGACTTACAATGTAAGTCAATGGGGACGGATCCGTTTGAAGTTGACACAGTATGGCTCAATTTTCAAACGGATCCGTCTCCCATTGACTTTCAATGTAAAGTCAAAACGGATCCGTTTGCATTATCATGAACAAAAAAAAAAAAAAAAAATTTTTTTTTTTTTTTTTTTTTTTGTTCATGGTAATGCAAACGGATCCGTTCTGAACGGATCTAAGCGTTTGCATTATAGGTGCGGATCCGTCTGTGCAGATACCAGACGGATCCGCACCTAACGCAGGTGTGAAAGTAGCCTTAGTCCAAGAGCTCCGCAGTCAAGAACAGCTCAAAAAATCCCAGGGCCGAACCGATTTGAGGGGGTCTACGGGCCTGTCTGCGCGGTGGCTGCGACGGGGTAACTACTGCACGTGCCACCGTACCAGCTTCAACTGCCCTTCTGGTGCTCGCTACTTCACCATGTTGTACGGCAGTGCTGGTACTAGGTCCAGGAAGGGCTGCGCTGCTGGTGTATGCCTCACCACGTGATCCGGCAGCGACAGCCCCACTCTGCTGCTCTTGAAGCGGATCCTGTGTAACCTGTGGTCTAGCGACACGGGGCCGGGTACGCCTGGTGCTGCCAGGGACCTCCACCTCCTCGTCCGAACTTTGGGTCAGAGAGCCACTGCTTTCCACAGGTTCATATTCTGACCCGCTAGATTCGTCAGATGAGGGTTCCCACTCCTCATCCGACTGGGTCAGAATCCTGTAGGCCTCTTCAGAAGAATACCCCCTGTTTGACATTTTGGACTACTAAATTTAGGGGTATTCCCTGAGACTACCCAAGAAAAAAAGCAAACCTGTCTTACAAAGGGGAGGCTAGCGAAGTACCGGAGGCCGCTGCGGTTGATAAAAAATATCAAAACTGATTTTTTTATCGCCGCAGTGCGTGTAAAGTGAATGTGCAGTGATCAAAAAATAATAATTTTTTGTCACTGCGGTGGGGCGGGTGTGGGTGAACGCACGTGTGGGCGACCGATCAGGCCTGATCGGGCAAACACTGCGTTTTGGGTGGAGGGCGAACTAAAGTGACACTAATACTATTATAGATCTGACCGTGATCAGTTTTGATCACTTACAGATACTATAAAAGTACAAATGCTGATTAGCGATACGCTAATCAGCGAATAAAAGTGACTGCGGTGCGGTGGGGTGGACGCTAACTGACGCTAACTACCTAACCAAGGGGCCTAAACTATCCCTAAAACCTATCAGTCAATACCAGTGAAAAAAAAAAAGTGACAGTTTACACTGATCACTTTTTTCCCTTTCACTAGTGATTGACAGGGGCGATCAAAGGGGTGATCAAAGGGTTAATTGGGGTGCAGGGGGGTGATCTGGGGCTAAGGTGTAGTGTTTGGTGTACTCACAGTTCAGTCTGCTCCTGTGCTGGATCCAACCGACGAAAAGGACCAGCACAGGAGCAGAGAAGCCATATAACAGATCATATTTACTAATATGATCTGTTATCTGGCTTGTGATTCGATTTTTTAAAAATCAGCAACCTGCCAGCGACGATCATTGGCTGGCAGGTTGCTGATGCAATTCTCCTCGAACTTTTGCCGGCCCGCGATGCGCATGCGCGGGCCGGCTGAGACCGAAATCTCGCGTCTCGCGAGAGGACGCGCCGGCGCGTCCACTCGGAATGAAACAACCACCTCCAGGACGCGTCTGTGCGTACAGCGGTCCGGAGGTGGTTAAATCAGTAACTGTTTTTTTTTTTTTGTTTTTTTTTTCTTCAACTATCTTTCCCTAAATATCCCTGCCTAATCTTACTTGTCCCTAGCTTTTCCCTAAATACCTGGGGGTGCTGGGGCACAGATGGGGTGCTGGATCCTGATCACTGCACAGATGGGGGGTGCTGGCTCTGAGATCCGACGCAGCGGATCCCGGACTGAAAAGGAGGAAGAGAGGAGCGCTGCGATGATTTGAACCTCCCGCCCGCCGAGCCGACCAATGACAGGCGATCCTGAGAGGTGATGTCACATCACCTCTCAGGATCGCAGGATGGTGACTGGTGGTGTATTATCACACCACCGATCACCATCCTGTTCCGGGTTATCAGGTCCCCAGAGACCCGAATAACCCGGAAACGCAGCAAACCGCGGGTCTGAATTGACCTGCGGTTTGCTGCAGTCACCTACACGATACATTGCCCCCAGGTGCCTGCTCAATGATTTAAGCAGGCACCGGGTTCCGATCACCGCCTGCCGAGCGGCGATGATCGGAAATACATAGGACGTACCGGTACGTCCTGTGTCCTTAAGGATCGGGACATCAGGGCGTACCGGTACGCCCTATGCCCTAAACAGGTTAAACTCCTTCACTGTATTTGCAGCTACCACTTCTGCAGGAAAGCTATTCACTGCCTTTCAGTGTGATTTACGGTTTTGTATACAACTGGGTATATTCTCCTCCCTGATGTTGGGGGATGGGTTCTCCGGACAGGGTTGTATATAGCTGCCCTCACACAGGCAAGACATGCCAATCATGAATAAGAACTCACCTGTTTGAAACGCGTAGATTGCAACAGGACCTGTGAACAAGTTTTACTGCTGTCTCCTTGTCACTGAAAATAAAGAAAATTTCGCTCAAGAAAGCAGTGATGCTTGAAAATTCTTCTCTATTGCTACTATCAAAGTCTTACCTTTACTTCCGTTCACCCTAGGTGGAACATTTATATCATCACAAAACAAGGGTGAGCTGGATACCTACATTATCTATCACAATCTCAGGTACCCTTTGCTCAGGGGGTATGGATTACATAGTGTGACACTTTGAGCCTAGAATATTGAACCTTTTCACAATATTCTAATTTTAAGTTGCATTAATGCAACTCCTTTTAAGTTGCATTACTGAAATAAATGAACTTTCGCACAATATTCACATTTTTCGAGTTTCCACCTGTATGTGTGTGGTACAGGTGTTTTTGATTTTTTCACTTCTAGGACATGTTAGGATAATTTATGGTCTGAGGAAGGTCAAAACCGTTACCAAATTGGGTCATAAAATACATTATATTGAAAAGACCATTGTGAGTGCTGGATATCCTTACTGCATTTACAGGTGAAATATGTTTAGTAAATGTGTTTCACTTGTAAAAACTGCATTGGAAATTGCAAAATACCAAATTGCAAAACCGTGTCAAACATTTGTTTGTAACAATGAATGGGTTTACAGGTCTGCAATGTGTCAACCCATCCATAATATTCTTCTCAAAGTTGTAACCAAATGATCTTCCAAGTCCCTGCTTCTAACCCATATGTATATGATTAGGATGAGGATTACATTCTTGAGCCTTCCTGCAGTTGTAGCATTGGCGCTTCATTAATTATTTGAATGTGTATAAAAATTGCAATGCTCCTTTAAGGTGGATTTACATGTAGAGGGGCAGATAGTTATTTGGAAGGAAGCGTTCCTTCTTGACAACTGGCTGCTTTTCATGGGGGTAAAGTGCTGCAGTGGTCATCCTTATACAGCTGCATTGTTTCTGGGCAGAGTCCTTTTTTTAACAGCATGTTCTGCTGCCGAGAAACGATAATTTACTTTCCAGCAATATTGAGACTTTCATCCAATTAAAGAGAGTTTCGCTCGTTCATCAGGTGATCGGCTGCACGTGTAAATCCACCATTAGATGCATGGTGATTGACAGTAGCATCCAAGAGGCCTGTGATCAGAGTCATCTCTAATATCAGCAATTACAGTTGGATGTCGCTGTATTCTGCAGCCAACAGTTGCTACTGGTGGTGCAGACATGCCACACTGAACGTCTCGGTGAGGAAGACTCGGGCCCCAGAAGTTGTTCACACCAAGATAAGCAGACTGGAACGACAGTGATGTACTTCCAGTGTTCATCACCAAAACTGGAGTGATGCACATCCAATGCGATTATTGGCATGTAGTGGGATTGAAACCTAGTTGCTCCCAGATCTCCAGTGATGAGGAGATGGCTGCAATTGCCCGGTGGAGCATCCAGGTTCTTCTCCGGATCCAGCCCACCTTCCTTCTCCTACGGTCCCCCAGTTCCAGAAGATATGATTGAAGCCCATTCTAAAAAGCTTTTTTTTTAAAAAAAATTTATTTATTATTAGATAAAGGATTGGATTTGTTACTTTGGACTTCTAAGTTTAATTATGTGTCACATGATTCATCTGAAGAAATCATTCCTCATCATCAGATTAAGAAACAAAGGGGCATCCTTGTTTTCCTGTTGAGGACACAGATAAGTTATTGAGAGCAATTATATCTAGAGAAAAATAGGAAAGCCAAATAAAGACGCTATAGATGTTTTCCAGTTTCCAAGCTTTTATTCCCGAGATATTAAAAGAAAATATCCCTTTGAAGAGGATGTCTCGGCTTCTTGGGATAAGGCTCCCAAAATTGATGTAGCCATTTCAAAGGTTTCAAGGAGCTCAAGGCCACTTCTAACATCTGGCAGATCATAGATATCTTTTCCTGAGTATACCCATTAAAGCTGTCAATAGATCCACCTCGGCCCCTCTTCCTAGGGTTCCTTCTTGGAATCTAAATTTAATTTGGAATGCTTTAACCCCTCACCTTTTAAACCCTTACCTTTTAAATAAATTAAACATCTTACACACAAATTAACTTAATTGGTAGCTCTCACTTCTGCCCAAAGGATAAGTAGTTTGCAGGCTCTTTCCATTAACTCCTTGATTCCCGGAGGACTTCTTGTTTTTGCGTTTTCATTTTTCTTTTTCCCATTCACATTGAGACAACTTGTAGTTTCTAATGGCACCACTTAATATTGCATACAATTTTGTATGAAGCGGAAAAATATTCCAAATGGGTGGAATTGGAAAAAAATTCTGCCACAGTTTTATGGGTTTTGTCTCTACAGCATTCCCTATGCGGTAAAATTGCCCTGTACTCTTCATTCTCTAGGTTAGTACCATTACAGCAATACCACATTTATTTAGTTTTGCTTGTATTTTAATACTTAAAAAAAAAATTACTTAGAAAAAAGTCATTTTTTCTCTTCATCACCAGATTTTTACCCCCATTGCTTTTTTATAGTTATGTCTACGGAGCTGAGTGGGAAGGCCCTTTTTTTTGTGGGACAATCTTTAGTTTTTATTGATACCATTTTGGAGTAGGTAAAGATTTTTTTGGGTAAGTGAAGTGAGGAAAAAATGGCCAATCGGCCATTTTCATTTTTCTTTCTCTTATGCCATTCGCCATATGCAATAAATATTTATATATTTTTAAGTCATGGGCGTTGATGCCCATGATAATTTTTTTATTTTAATTCTGGGGAAAGAGGGTGATTTAAATTTTAAGTCTAAGCTCCATTTGTGGTTATACTATGGAGGCCTGCCACCGGTAGGCCTCAATAGGAACTACAGCTCTGATACACTGCGTCTCTTCAGAGAGAAACGGTGACTCAGAGTGAAGGAACGGCTCCCCTGATTGCTGCATAAAGGAGCTGCTCCTGACCCAGAGGCGCACTTTTTTTTTATGGTTTGTCAGCATTTAGATGCCGTGGTCATCCTCCATTTGCTACATTTCTGGAGGATAGAGTCATAATTTGCATGAACCTGGCTTTCCTTCCCAAGGTAACCTCAAATTTGCACAGGTCACAAGAGAGAGTACTGCCCTCCTTCTGTCATACAGGGAGTTCAGAATTATTAGGCAAATTAGTATTTTGACCACATCATCCTCTTTATGAATGTTGTTTTACTCCAAGCTGTATAGGCTCGAAAGCCTACTACCAGTTAAGCATATTAGGTGATGTGCATCTCTGTAATGAGAAGGGGTGTGGTCTAATGACATCAACACCCTATATTAGGTGTGCATAATTATTAGGCAACTTCCTTTCCTTTGGCAAAATGGGTCAAAAGAAGGACTTGACAGGCTCAGAAAAGTCAAAAATAGTGAGATATCTTGCAGAGGGATGCAGCACTCTTAAAATTGCAAAGCTTCTGAAGCGTGATCATCAAACAATCAAGCGTTTCATTCAAAATAGTCAACAGGGTCGCAAGAAGCGTGTGGAAAAACCAAGGCGCAAAATAACTGCCCATGAACTGAGAAAAGTCAAGCGTGCAGCTGCCAAGATGCCACTTGCCACCAGTTTGGCCATATTTCAGAGCTGCAACATCACTGGAGTGCTCAAAAGCACAAGGTGTGCAATATTCAGAGACATGGCCAAGGTAAGAAAGGCTGAAAGACGACCACCACTGAACAAGACACACAAGCTGAAACGTCAAGACTGGGCCAAGAAATATCTCAAGACTGATTTTTCTAAGGTTTTATGGACTGATGAAATGAGTGGCTGGATTGGTAAAGGGCAGAGAGCTCCTGTCCGACTCAGACGCCAGCAAGGTGGAGGTGGAGTACTGGTTTGGGCTGGTATCATCAAAGATGAACTTGTGGGGCCTTTTCGGGTTGAGGATGGAGTCAAGCTCAACTCCCAGTCCTACTGCCAGTTTCTGGAAGACACCTTCTTCAAGCAGTGGTACAGGGAGAAGTCTGCATCCTTCAAGAAAAACATGATTTTCATGCAGGACAATGCTCCATCACACGCGTCCAAGTACTCCACAGCGTGGCTGGCAAGAAAGGGTATAAAAGAAGAAAATCTAATGACATGGCCTCCTTGTTCACCTGATCTGAACCCCATTGAGAACCTGTGGTCCATCATCAAATGTGAGATTTACAAGGAGGGAAAACAGTACACCTCTCTGAACAGTGTCTGGGAGGCTGTGGTTGCTGCTGCATGCAATGTTGATGGTGAACAGATCAAAACACTGACAGAATCCATGGATGGCAGGCTTTTGAGTGTCCTTGCAAAGAAAGGTGGCTATATTGGTCACTGATTTGTTTTTTTGTTTTTGAATGTCAGAAATGTATATTTGTGAATGTTGAGATGTTATATTGGTTTCACTGGTAAAAATAAATAATTGAAATGGGTATATATTTGTTTTTTGTTAAGTTGCCTAATAATTATGCACAGTAATAGTCAACTGCACACACAGATATCCCCCTAAAATAGCTAAAACTAAAAACAAACTAAAAACTACTTCCAAAAATATTCAGCTTTGATATTAATGAGTTTTTTGGGTTCATTGAGAACATGGTTGTTGTTCAATAATAAAATTAATCCTCAAAAATACAACTTGCCTAATAATTCTGCACTCCCTGTAATCCTAAATTGGACAAGGAAAGGGAATTTTTTCGTTGTAAGGAGGTGTTTACTTAAATATATTCAGGCTTCAGCAGAATGGAAAAAGTCTGCTCGTTTTGTGATCTTTCAGGGTCCTAATAAGGGCAAGGCAGCATCAAAGAGTTTATTGGCTAGGTGGGTCAGAGTAGGAATCTCTCTAGCATATCTAGCTTTAGGTTGTTCTCGGCTCACTCTACTAGATCCTTATCTACTTTATGGGCTGAAAAGGCTAATGCATCTGTGGATCAGATTTGCAGGGCTGCCACGTGGTCTTATCCTTTTACACGTCTTGATCTCAGTCCTTTTGATCTTTCTTTTGGCAGAAAGATTTTACAGTCAGTGGTCCCTCCCTAAGGAAGGGTTCTATTTCTCTGTTGTCTCTGTGGTGGAGTAGAATAATTATGATTACACTTACCGGTAATCAGATTTTCCGGACCCCGTGACTACACCCTTCCTTATTCCCTCTTTGGGTTTTTTTCTTCATGGTTCTTCATTTTATACCTACTGATGGAAGAAAGGCTTCACCTTTTTACTCTGTAGGTCTTCAGTCCCTGTGGGAGGATTCTTTGTGGTGCTGTTATGGTGTCTGGAAAGTCTGATTATCTAGAAGTGTAATCATCAGTTCCTTTCACCAGTTTTGATAAACCTGTCACGTTAAACATGGCGTCTGAGTTTCAGACAGCATGTTGTAGAGCAGGAGGAGCTGAGCAGATTTATGGAAAAAGATTCAGTATACCTTGTCCTTTATGCATTCAAATTTTTGCCTGTTCTGGGCTTTCAAGTCAAGGAGGCAATCCTATCAGTGATTGACAGCCTTCCCTCTATGAATATGTATAGACATGAGACAGAGACGTGTCAATTACTGATAGCACCACCCCCTTAACTTCAATGCTCAGAAGAAGCAGGAATTTAAATTAATAAAATAAGGTATACTGAATCTTCTCCAATAAAACTATATATTAATCTGCTCATCTCCTCCTGCTTTATAACATGCTGCCTGTAGCTTACATTGCATTTTCATGCAGGTACCCTTTAATGTGTACTCTATTGCAAAAAGTATTTGGACACCTGACTATCATACTTGCTGTATATGGGTTTGTTGGACATCTTATTCAGAAACCATGGTTTAATATGGATGTGGGGGTCCTGTTTGTGCCTTTAACAGCCTCCACGTTTCTGAGAGGTTTTTCCACAAGATTTTGTAATGTGTATCTGGAATTTGTGTCGATTCTGCCATAAAAGCCTTTGTCAGGTTACCCACTGATGTTCAGCATTGAAGGTCATATCGGAGTTGAAGTCAAAGATCTATAAAGGCATTCAAACTGCTCAAATTAGATCTTTGTCATTGCTTTGTGTGCAGGTGCACAATCATGCTGGAACAAACTGTTGGCAGAAAGTTGATAGCAAAATGACTTTTTGTATCCTGTAGAAGACGGGAGATATTTATGCAGCGTCCTTGCTGTGTGTTTTTCATGGTCTGCTGCTCAGCGGCTTAGCTGTTGTTACTTCTAGACAGTTAAAGAGAATCTGTCACCATAATCTTGACCCATTATCTGAGGTAGTATATCAGCAGTACTGCAGATAAGGAGTCCAAAGTCCCATTGTTTTATTTTCCTTCTGCCCCTGTACCCAGCTGTCAGCACTGCAAGTTGCAATGAAATACACAGTCTGCACTGCTCTACCATGCAAATATAATGCATACACAGCAGTTCTGGCAATTTATTTCAGTGCAGCTTTAAATGCTGACTGTGGGGGGATTGGGGCAGTAAGAAAATAACAAAAATAGGGATCTGGACCCTTTCTGCAGTACTATTCATGTACTACTGTAGATTATGGTCCAAGACAGACCTGGTCACAGATTCCCTTTAAACTTTACAATAATAGCACTTGCATATGACTGGGGCAGATCTAGCAGATCATAAATTTCACAAACTAGCTTATAGCAAAGTTGGTATCCAAAGACAGCACCACATCTAAAGCTATTGAGCTCTTAAGTATGACCCATACTATTGATGTTTAAGTGTATGGCCACACATGGCTGCTTTTGGGTTCAAATGTTGCATATTAATAAAGGCACGCATGGCTAAAAAAACTGAATTCAGTAATTAGGAAGGGTGTTCGCATACTTTTGATCATATTAAGTATCTTTCAATTGTGACGTCCAAGGTCTCTTCCCTGTTTGCTATGAATATGACTGATAGGAAAATGAAATACTTGAGTCTTCCTGCAGTCACAACATTGGAGCCAGTTTAATACCATGAAAGTGTTTTAAAGTTGTATATCTAGCTAGCATAATAAGGGCACATACATTGATATAAAAAGTCTACAAACCCCTGTTAAAATGTCTGGTTTCTGTTATGTAAAAAAGAAAAATAATTTCAGAACTTTTTCCACCTTTTAATGTGGCCTATAAACTGTACCACTCAATTGAAAAACAAACTGAAATCTTTTAGGTGGAGGGAAGAAAAAATATGGTTGAACACGTGTGCACACCCTTAAACTAATACTTTGTTGAAGCACCTTTTGATTTTATTACAGCACTCAGTCTTTTTGGGTATAAGTCTATCAGCATGACACATTTTGACTTGGCAAGATTTGCCCACTCTTCTTTGCAAAAACACTCCAAATCTGTCAGATTGCGAGGGCATCTCCTGTCAGGGCTCCAGACTAAAAAAAAATATCAAGGAGCCATTGGCTCGTAACCTGAAAAATTTAGGAGCCAAATGAAATTTTTAGTCGCCAAATTTAAAATACATAATATAACTGGGATGCTTAGGAGCATGGGGTTTTCTAAGCTACAGCCACTCATTTCCATGACCTGTCGGACTAGCCAGATTCGTGTTGATAATCCCTAGGTGCTGGGTCCCGGCTCATTCGCTTCCCGGCCTCCGCTGCTTGTCTTGGGTTTCTCCACGAAAACGTTTGGCTGCAGTGGCATCAAGACAATCTCTGGCCACAGTGGAGATCCGCTTTCCGTGCATTACATGACCATTTAACATAATGCATGGGAAGCAGTGGTCAGTCATTGGCTGTAACACCGTCAAATAGGAGGTTTTCATGAAGGGACTCAAGACAAGCAACAAAGGCTGGGGAGCAAATAAGCCGGGATCCAGCACTGGGCATCAGGCAAGTATGATCACCAACAAAGGTCCTGCCAGTCTGAGGTCCAGAAATTAGTGTATCCGAACCCTTTAAGGAGTAATTTTTATATTTTTCTTTAAGGGGTTTCAAACCAGTATTATTCTATATGTGACACAGAATGGGTTCAAAAAAACTATCCCCACTGCACTCCTTAAAAGGCCAATCACTTGAGAGTCGCCACTGCAACCAGTGACCACATCAGCAGGCATCACGTGTTGACGGGACCAGCATGACAGTGGGGGTAGGGCAGCTTTTTTTCTTTTTTTTTTACATTAAGAAAAAAGCTTTATTCTTTATTCTCAACCCCTCTGCTTGCCGGTCAGTGAATGAAAACCTCTTGTTTGCTGTTTCTTGAGGAAAGATTGCCCATATTCTAGTGCTGCTCACTGTGGCTGGACATGGACATTCAGTCTGTCAATGTCAACCTTAAAGGTTTCCATTCACTGCCAGCAAGCAGAGATGTAGGAAAGCTAGGGGACCTCCTCTGGCAGCTGAACTAGCCTGTGCTTAACCCCTTATAGGCTGCTTCAGTGCCATTTTCCCTCTTTTTAACTCTACCACATGACTTTGGCACAGAAAGGAGCCGTTAAGGCCTCTCTGCCCATCACCCCCGTGTCAGTAGTTTTCTAGAACGTGCGCAGTATAGGCGGCAATCTCTCCTTGTCAATTGGCGTGCCTTGGGACTGCTGAGCGAACCCCTAGGCCGGGGGAGTCCCACCATTTCATCACAGACTGACGGGAAGGTTGACATCCGATTGCTACTCCCTATGTGGAAGTGAATACTGGTCTTGTGAAAAAAGGGGAATAGATTAGATGATTTATGATCAGAAATGGTTACTAGTCTGTGCATTGATAGGATTGCGCTGGTTTCACTCCGGAGTCTGTCTGCAGGAGCTCTGTACTGCCGGGGTCGCAGAGCATTATATTGATTTATGATGCTATGTAACCCTTACAGTTCTGGAATGTATTGGATAACACTGGCCGCATTAGGTCAGTGTTATCCAGTACATTCCAGACCTCTAAGGGTTACATAGCATCATAAATCAATATAATGCCATGCGACCCCGGCAGTGCTATGCAGACCAGGACAGCTAGTGTTAAAGCAGCACAGCCGGTGCTTATACTTGTTCTTACGGATCTCTGCCTTCTCCTCGTGACCCCATAAGGACCCAGTCCTATAAAACACACTAATAAATCTGCATACGGGTGACTCGCCTCGTGTTATCAGCCGTGGACTGTGCGGCCCTAGTTGAAGTGTCTCCAGCAGCTCAGCGCCACAGCACAGACTCAACTCCAAAACTTGCCAGACTGCTGGAAGCGGGAGCACAAGCCACGCCCACCCTCTATGCCGGGTAATCTGAGGGGCGGGTCTTCACCCAGCAGACGGCTGCAGCGTGTCTCTGTCTGCTGGATGAAAGCCTTTTTTTTCTTAGAGGCAGAGCAGCGAGCGGAGGGTCTAGGCGCAAATGGCGACAAGACTACAAAGTCTTGTCGCCATTTAGCAGTTCTAAGTCGCATTGGCGACCATTTTGGTCGCCATCTGGAGCCCTGTCCTGTGCACAGCCCTCTTCACACCACCCCACAGATTTTCAATCGGATTCAGGTCTGGGCTCTTGCTGGGCCATTCCAAAACTTTAATCTTCTTCTGGTGAAGCCATTCCTTTGTTGATTTGAATGTATGGTTTGGGTCGTTGTCATGCTGAAAGATGAAGTTCCTCTTCATGTTCAGCTTTCTAGCAGAAGCCTGAAGGTTTTGTGCCAATATTGACTGGTATTTGGAACTGTTCATAATTCCCTCTAGCTTAACTAAGGCCCCAGTTCCAGCTGAAGAAAAATAGCCCCAAAGCCTGATGCTGCCACCTCCATGCTTCACTTGTGGGTATGGTGTTCTTTTGGTGATGTGCAGTGTTGTTTTTGCACCAAACATATCTTTTGGTATTATGGCCAAAAAGTTCAACCTTGGTTTCATCAGACCAGAACACCTTTTCCGGCATGCTTTTGGGAGACTTCAGATGTGTTTTTGCAAAATGTAGCCTGGCTTGGATGTTTTTCTTCGTAAGAAAAGGCTTTGGTCTTGCCACTCTACCCCATACCCCAGACATATGAAGAATATGGGAGATTGTTGTCACATGTACCACACAGCCAGTAGTTGCCAGATATTCCTGCAGCTCCTTTAATGTTGCTGTAGGCCTCTTGGTAGCCTCCCAGACCAGTTTTCTTCTCGTCTTTTCATCAATTTTGGAGGGACGTCCAGTTTTTGGTTATGTTACTGTTATGCCATATTTTCTCCACTTGATAATGACTGTCTTCACTGTGTTCCATGGTATATCTAATGCCTTGGAAATTCTTTTGTACCCTTCTCCTGACTGGTACCTTTTAACAACGAGATCCCTCTGATGCTTTGGAAGCTCTCTGTGGATCATGGCTTTAGCTGTGGCTAAGAAGATTTCAGGAAAGGCCAACTAGAGCAGCTGAACTTTATTTGGGGTTAATCAGAGGCACTTTAAATGATGGCAGGTGTATGCTGACTCCTATTTAACATTATTTTTAATGTGATTGCTTAGTTCTGAACACAGTTATATGTGCACACTTACGCAACCACATTATTATTATTATTATTTTATTTTTTTCCCTTCACCTAAAAGATTTCAGTTTGTTTTTCAATTGAGTGGTACAGTTTATAGATCACATTAAAGGTGGAAAAAGTTCTGAAATGATTTATCTTTGTCTAATTTTTCTACAGCACAGAGACCGGACTTTTTATATCCACTGTACGTATTCAATGAGCTACATACAAATTTGTGGATCTGCAGCACACATTGGCATGCTCTTCATGTCGTGCAGGTTTTGTTTGTGGACATTTTCTGCAATATGTGAATGAGATTTAAAAATAATAATCTTTTTGCTACTGTACACACAAATCTTCTGCAGAAAATTTGTCTAGTGTGGCTGTATCCTAAAAAAGTCTGTAATTTTTTTAATAGGAGGAAGATTTGAAGTGGGTAGAAGAGAACATTCCTTCATCGGTTACTGATGTGTGAGTATGTCTAGTTCACAGTAGGTGCAGAATATATAAATGTATCTAGTGTTGCACTCTTAGAAAAATGCCATCCATTTATGTTATTGAAAGGAAAACTGAAGACCACAGAATGTAATAAGGCTAGGATTACATCTGCAGTGGAGGTTTTGGTGAGAGCCTCCATTGCAAAAAAAACAAGACAAAATACCAGTATCTAGCCACAGGCTTGCACTTATTTGCCTTATTTATTGATATGCCCATACGTTGTCTGTAACTTAATAGTAGTAACAATAGTACTGGACTACAAAACTCAATTTGTCTCCAAAGCACCAACAAGATACTGTTGACACATCGACAGACCTGGTACTTTGAGTATGTAAAGGTTTTTGTTTGTTTGTTTTTGCTTTGAATCGGCATTGTAACACATGTCTCAGTAATGCTACTTCCAGGATTTCTATATTTGGCATATGCAGGACACCACCAGTGCCCAAAGAATCCCATTCATTATAATGAATTCGGTATTAATTTGTCAGAATGTGGTATTCATGAGAGAGATCCGGCAGAACCCAACATAGTAAATTGGATCCTTCGGGCACCAGCTTATGCCAGTTACAGCAATTCCAGTATTCTGTTTCTCTGACTGAACACAATACTGGAATTAGGAAGACCGATGTGGACGTAGCCTAACGGGAAACTTGTAAGGATATCAGTCAGCTGTAGAATTGTCAGGTGCAGCTTTTTTGCTTTTCTTTTACCCATCACATGACAAATAAACAACCCTGCTTACAGTATTTCATGCTTTTCTAAAAAAAAATTGCATATTACAAGCAGTAATTCCAGGCAACCACTTTAACCACTTAGGGACCAGGCTAATTTTCACCTTAAGGACCAGGTCATTTTTTGCAAATCTGACCAGTTTCACTTTAGTCACATATTGTACTTCATGACACTGGTAAAATGGAGTAAAAAAATATCTTTTTTATTCATAAAAAAATATCAAATTTACCCAAAAAATTTAAAATTAGCAAATTTCAATTTCTCTACTTTTATAAAATAGTTATTATTTTACATTCCCCATATGTCTACTTCATGTTTGGATCTTTTTGGGAATTACATTTTATTTTTTGGGGACGTTACAAGGCTTAGAAGTTTAGAAGCAAATCTTGAAATTTTCCTGAAATTTTCAAAAACCGACTTTTTAACCAGTTGCCGCAACTGTAACGCCGAAAGGCGTCATCGCAGCGGCTGACCCAGGCTACGCTAACGCCGATTGGCGTCATCTCGCGTGAGCCGAGATTTCCTGTGAACGCGCGCACACAGGCGCGCGCGCTCACAGGAACGGAAGGTAAGAGAGTGGATCTCCAGCCTGCCAGCGGCGATCGTTCGCTGGCAGGCTGGAGATGTGATTTTTTTAACCCCTAACAGGTAATTAGACGCTGTTTTGATAACAGCGTCTAATATACCTGCTACCTGGTCCTCTGGTGGTCCCTTTTGTTTGGATCGACCACCAGAGGACACAGGTAGCTCAGTAAAGTAGCACCAAACACCACTACACTACACTACACCCCCCCCCCCGTCACTTATTAACCCCTTATTAGCCCCTGATCACCACTGATCACCCCATATAGACTCCCTGATCACCCCCTGTCATTGATTACCCCCATGTCATTGATCACCCCCCTATAAAGCTCCATTCAGATGTCCGCATGATTTTTACGGATCCACTGATAGATGGATCGGATCCGCAAAACGCATACGGACGTCTGAATGGAGCCTTACAGGGGCGTGATCAATGACTGTGGTGATCACCCCATATAGACTCCCTGATCACCCCCCTGTCATTGATTACCCCCCTGTCATTGATCACCCCCCTGTAAAGCTCCATTCAGACGTCCGCATGATTTTTACGGATCCACTGATAGATGGATCGGATCCGCAAAACGCATACGGACGTCTGAATGGAGCCTTACAGGGGCGTGCTCAATGACTGTGGTGATCACCCCATATAGACTCCCTGATCACCCCCCTGTCATTGATCACCCCCCTGTAAAGCTCCATTCAGACGTCCGCATGATTTTTACGGATCCACTGATAGATGGATCGGATCCGCAAAACGCATACGGACGTCTGAATGGAGCCTTACAGGGGCGTGATCAATGACTGTGGTGATCACCCCATATAGACTCCCTGATCACCCCCCTGTCATTGATCACCCCCCCTGTAAAGCTCCATTCAGACGTCCGCATGATTTTTACGGATCCACTGATAGATGGATCGGATCCGCAAAACACATACAGGCGTCTCCCTGGAGCCTTCCAGAGGGGGTGATCACCCCATATAGACTCCCTGATCACCCCCCTGTCATTGATCACCCCGCCTGTCATTGATCACCCCCCCCCCCCCCCTGTCAGGCTGCATTCAGATGTCCGTATGATTTTTACGGATCCACGGATACATGGATCGGATCCGCAAAACACATACGGACATCTGAATGGAGCCTTATAGGGGGGTGATCAATGACAGGGGGGTGATCACCCCATATAGACTCCCTGATCACCCCCCTGTCATTGATCACCCCCCTGTCATTGATCACCCCTCTGTAGGGCTCCATTCAGACATTTTTTTTGGCCCAAGTTAGCGGAAATTATTATTTTTTTCTTACAAAGTCTCATATTCCACTAACTTGTGTCAAAAAATTAAATCTCACATGAACTCCCCATACCCCTCACGGAATCCAAATGCGTAAGATTTTTTAGACATTTATATTCCAGACTTCTTCTCACGCTTTAGGGCCCCTAGAATGCCAGGGCAGTATAAATACCCCACATGTGACCCCATTTCGGAAAGAAGACACCCCCAGGTATTCCGTAAGGGGCATATTGAGTCCATGAAAGATAGAAATTTTTGTCCCAAGTTAGCGGAAAGGGAGACTTTGTGAGAAAAAAATAAATAAAATCAATTTCCGCTAACTTGTGCCAAAAAAAAAAATATTTCTATGAACTCGCCATGCCCCTCATTGAATACCTTGGGGTGTCTTCTTTCCAAAATGGGGTCACATGTGGGGTATTTATACTGCCCTGGCATTTTAGGGGCCCTAAAGCGTGAGAAGAAGTCTGGGATCCAAATGTCTAAAAATGCCCTCATAAAAGGAATGTGGGCCCCTTTGCGCATCTAGGCTGCAAAAAAGTGTCACACATCTGGTATCGCCGTACTCAGGAGAAGTTGGGCAATGTGTTTTGGGGTGTCATTTTACATATACCCATGCTGGGTGAGATAAATATCTTGGTCAAATGCCAACTTTGTATAAAAAAAATGGGAAAAGTTGTCTTTTGCCGAGATATTTCTCTCACCCAGCATGAGTATATGTAAAAAGACACCCCAAAACACATTACCCAACTTCTCCTGAATACGGCGATACCACATCTGTGACACTTTTTTGCAGCCTAGGTGGGCAAAGGGGCCCACATTCCAAAGAGCACCTTTAGGATTTCACAGGTCATTTACCTACTTACCACACATTAGGGCCCCTGGAAAATGCCAGGGCAGTATAACTACCCCACAAGTGACCCCATTTTGGAAAGAAGACACCCCAAGGTATTCCGTGAGGGGCATGGCGAGTTCCTAGAATTTTATATTTTTTGTCACAAGTTAGCGGAAAATGATGATTTTTTTTTTTTTTTTTTTTTTTCCTTTACAAAGTCTCATATTCCACTAACTTGTGACAAAAAATAAAAACTTCCATGAACTCACTATGCCCATCACGAAATACCTGGGGGTGTCTTCTTTCCAAAATGGGGTCACTTGTGGGGTAGTTATACTGCCCTGGCATTCTAGGGGCCCAAATGTGTGGTAAGAAGTTTGAAATCAAAATGTGTAAAAAAATGACCGGTGAAATCCGAAAGGTGCTCTTTGGAATATGGGCCCCTTTGCCCACCTAGGCTGCAAAAAAGTGTCACACATGTGGTATCTCCGTACTCAGGAGAAGTTAGGGAATGTGTTTTGGGGTGTCATTTTACATATACCCATGCTGGGTGAGAGAAATATCTTGGCAAAAGACAACTTTTCCCATTTTTTTATACAAAGTTGGAATTTGACCAAGATATTTCTCTCACCCAGCATGGGTATATGTAAAATGACACCCCAAAACACATTCCCCAACTTCTCCTGAGTACGGCGATACCACATGTGTGGCACTTTTTTGCAGCCTAGGTGGGCAAAGGGGCCCACATTCCAAAGAGCACCTTTCGGATTTCACCGGTCATTTTTTACACATTTTGATTTCAAACTACTTACCACACATTTGGGCCCCTAGAATGCCAGGGCAGTATAACTACCCCACAAGTGACCCCATTTTGGAAAGAAGAAACCCCAAGGTATTCGCTGATGGGCATAGTGAGTTCATAGAAGTTTTTATTTTTTGTCACAAGTTAGTGGAATATGAGACTTTGTAAGAAAAAAAAAAGAAAAAAAAATCATCATTTTCCACTAACTTGTGACAAAAAATAAAAAGTTCTATGAACTCACTATGCCCATCAGCGAATACCTTAGGGTGTCTACTTTCCGAAATGGGGTCATTTGTGGGGTGTTTGTACTGTCTGGGCATTGTAGAACCTCAGGAAACATGACAGGTACTCAGAAAGTCAGAGCTGCTTCAAAAAGCGGAAATTCACATTTTTGTACCATAGTTTGTAAACGCTATAACTTTTACCCAAACCATTTTTTTTTTACCCAAACATTTTTTTTTTATCAGACATGTAGAACAATAAATTTCGAGAAAAATTTATATATGGATGTCGTTTTTTTTGCAAAATTTTGCAACTGAAAGTGAAAAATTTCATTTTTTTGCAAAAAAATCGTTAAATTTCGATTAATAACAAAAAAAGTAAAAATGTCAGCAGCAATGAAATACCACCAAATGAAAGCTCTATTAGTGAGAAGAAAAGGAGGTAAAATTCATTTGGGTGGTAAGTTGCATGACCGAGCAATAAACCGCTAAAGTTGTGGAGTGCCGATTTGTAAAAAAGGGCCTGGTCTTTAGGGGGGTATAAACCTGTGGTCCTTAAGTGGTTAAGGACCAGTTCAGGTCTGAAGTCACTTTGTGAGGCTTACATAATAGAAACCACCCAAAAATGACCCCATTCTATAAACTACACCCCTCAAGGTATTCAAAACTGATTTTACAAACGTAGTTAACCCTTTAGGTGTTCCACAGGAGTTAATGGCAAATGGAGATAAAATTTCAGAATTTAAATTTTTGGGCTAATTTTCCATTTTAATCCATTTTTTCTAGTAACAAAGCAAAGGTTAACAGCCAAACAAAACTCAATATTTATTGCCCCGATTCTGTAGTTTGCAGAAACACCCCATATGTGGCCGTAAACTACTGTACGGGCACACAGTAGGGTGTAGAGGGAAAGGTGCGCCGTGTAGGTTTTGGAAGGCAGATTTTACTGGACTGGTTTATTTACACCATGTCCCATTTGAAGCCCCCCTGATGCACCCCTAGAGTAGAAACTCCATAAAAGTGACCCCATTTTGGAAACTACGGGATAAGGTGGCAGTTTTGTTGGGACTATTTTTAGGGTACATATGATTTTTGGTTGCTCTATATTACATTTTAGTGAGCCAAGGTTACCAAAAATCGAAATTCTGAAATTTCATTCAACACGTTTCACGGCCTCTCGAATCTGAAGATTAACTTTCAGAAATCAGAGGCCTTGAATGTGTCTCTACCGGCCGCGCTTGTGTCCGACCTAGTCGCCTCCTTCCCATTCAAGTGGGCATCTGGGGCAGTGAAATATCTAGGCACATTTATCCCCACTGATCTGAAGGAGGTGTACCACAGAAACTTTATCCCTCTCCGGGACCGGATCAGGGAAGATCTTAAGAAGTGGTCGAAAGGACTGCACACGTGGTTTGGACGCTGTGCCATTTTCAAAATGAACATCCTCCCACGGGTGTTATACCTCTTTCAGACCCTCCCCATCAAACTCCCCTCTAGTTTCTTCAACAGGATCCATGGGGACTTATTTTGGTTTATTTGGGCAAAGGGTGGCCCGAGACTTGCCAGATCTCTTTTACACATACCGAGGGACAAAGGGAGGCTAGGTGTACCTGACCTACGTAAATATCACTCGGCCTCCCTGCTCCAAAGGATAGTGGACTGGTCTAGGCACTCACAGCTTAAGCAGTGGGTATCAATTGAACAACTCTGCTCGAACTGTCCGCTGGCCTCCCTACCCTGGGTAGATATGAAACTCCCTTCAGTTCTTTCTAATCATCCCACAATTGGTCCCACCATTTCACAGTTCCATAAAGTTAGAGATAATCCTCTGATCTCGCCCTCCCCCTCGCCTTTATTACCTATCTTGGGAAATCCCACCTTCCCGGCGGGTTGCAGGGGAGGACCATTCTTGCAGTGGCGGGCTAATGGTAGGTCCCGTGATCCCTTTTTCAGAACTTCAGGCAGATGGCTCACCTATGACGAGATTTTGAGTATAACAGATTCCTGCCCTTTGGGTTTCTGGAGAGCTAGACAACTGACGCATTTTCTATCCTCTATTCCGACCTCCACGGGGTATGACAGGGCTCTTACCTCTTTTGAGAAAATTTGTGTTGGGCGCCTACAGACATTCCCTTTCCGAGTGTTATCAGTCCTTGGTAGCCCCTCAACAGGACTATCTTCCACCTTATGTGGCTAAATGGTCCCAAGACTTGGGAGTGAACATCCCCCCTGATCACTGGTCAAAACTTTTCTGTCTGCTCTACAGGTCATCCATGGCGATTAGGTTCCAGGAGGCGGGTTATAAGATAATGTCCAGATGGTACTATGTTCCAGACTGCAGAAAATGTTCCCATCCGCGTCGCCTGTTTGCTGGCGCTGTGACTCTGCTATGGGCTCCATGTTGCACATTTTCTGGGATTGCCCAAAAATTGGTCCTTTTTGGCAGTTGGTCCATAAAACTTTGTCCTCAATTTTCCGATTTACAATACCACATACCCCTGGTTTCTTATTATTATTCCTCTCGGATCTGCCAATGAGTGTGCTTCGTAAGTCATGTCTGTGCTCCCTGGTGATAGCGGCTAGGTCATGCATCCCTGCGAGATGGAAGCTGTCTTTGCCTCCAACAATTAGTTGCTGGATCCAAAAGGTGGAGGAGATCCGGAGAAGGGAGGAACTTACCTCGCAGCTGCGAGCCAAGCATAAATCCTTCCTTGATTCATGGGCCCCTTGGTTTTCTTTTCAGGAGTCTCAGGAGTTTCAGGACCTTCTGACCTGAGTTGCGGATCTTACCCTGTGGTGGTACACCCTGTGGTGGTACCCCCCCTCTATTACCCCCCCCCCCCCCTTTTAGTGTTCATTGTCTGTGAGTATTGCTCCTCTCCTTCTGTTGTTATTTGTCTAGTGGATTCACTCTTCAATATGTTTACACTTATGCTACCTCATGCTTCCTGGTAGTTTTGTTTAAAGGCCAGGATTATGTTTTTATTATTTTATCCCGACGAGGTCATTGATCAGCCAAAAGGGATCCTGCTCTGACGAGGTTCCTCACATTATACTACAGTTGCCAACAGACATTATGTTGATTGGTATATAAGGCGATCTCGGTGTTGTGCTATATCGTTGATACACTGGAAGTACTGTATTGACTTTGCTGATGCACGGTTTGTTATCCGTATACATTTAAATAAAGAATTTAAAAATATAAAAAAATCTGAAATTTCATCTCCATTTGCCATAAACTGTTGAACACCTAAAGGGTTAATAAAGTTAGTAAAATCAGTTTTGAATACCTTGAGGGGTAAAGTTTCTTAGATGGGGTCACTTTATGGAGTTTCTACTCTAGGGGTGCATCAGGGGTCCTTCAAATGGGACATGGTGCCCAAAAAAAAGGCCATCAAAATCTGCCTTCTGCGCCCTGCCATTTGGTCATACAGCAGTTTACAACCACATATGGGGTGTTTCTGTAAACTGCAGAATCAGGGTAGACTCTAAGATGGCCGCTGTATTTATAGGGCTGTGACATCACCGGGCTGGCTGGCTGCTGATCGGCTGTATACATGGCATTATGGGTCATCCCGCCTTCCCAGAGTTCATTGCCCATGTCCTCGAACATGTAGCGCCATTGTAGCCGGCTAGCCGCCATGTTAGGAAAAATTGTGATTCGTTACCACGAAGCAAGAGGAAATTAGCATTAGTTAAGAATCAAGTTTTTCCTGAAATTCGGCAGCTTCAATTCGCTCATCTCTACTCACCACCCATCCAGAGGGACTTATGAAGAGATTGTTCCCGCACTCCCCCCTCAGTTCTAGCTCCCTGACTCCCCTGCACTTTTGGTCCCCATCAACATCTGCACAGTCAGGGTCAGGTGCATTCCTGCAGCTAATAACTGGCCTCAGATGAGATGTGCTCCCCAAGCAGCACATCACATGCCAGTCATTGTCTGCAGTGGCACACGTGACCCTGTCCATGCAGATGTTGACAGACTGGTAACAGAAGTGCAGTGAACAGCCAGGGAGACTGAACCAAGCAGGTTAGCATGTTTCTCTTCACAGGTTCAGCTGGCTGGGAGTGGGATTTAAAAATAAAATAAAAAATCCCTGACAATCCCTTTAAGCACTAAGATGCACAATGTAGATATTTAGGCCTCTTTCACACGGGCAAGTTTTCCACATGGGTGCAATGCGTGAGGTGAACTCATTGCACCCGCACTGAATCCGGACCCATTCATTTTTATGGGGATGTGCACATGAGCGGTGATTTTCACGCATCACTTGTGCGTTGTGTGAAAATCTCAGCATGCTCTGTATTGTGCGTTTTTCATGCTACACAGGCCCCATAGAAGTGAATTTGGCTGCTTGAAAATCACAAGCATCTGCAAGCAAGTGCGGATGCGGTGCGATTTTCACACGTTTGCTAGGAGACTATCGGGATGGGGACCCGATCTTTATTATTTTCCCTTATAACATGGTTATAAGGGAAATAATAGCATTCTTAATACAGAGTGCTTAGGGAGGGGTTAAAAAAATTTAATTAAATTAAACTCTCCTTAATTCACTTGACTGAAGAAGTTCAGGTCTGGGTACCAAACATGCTGATTTTTCTCACGCGCGTGCAAAACGCATTACAATGCTTTGCACTTGCGCGGAAAAATCACACATTTTCCTTTGACTCACCTGCTTCCTATCCGGCCCTCACACGCGACGCCCATGTGAAAGAGGCCTTATGCAGAATTATGTCAGGATAAATACAGTGCAATTTCATTTTGTGTCTTTCTTGCAGGGCTCTCCCTGCATTATTGGATTCAGATGAGGTCAGTATGTGGTTTTTTTTTTCCTCCTAGTTGCAAAAGTAGAACTTATGATAGTCATGTGCTTGGCTGTAGTGAGTCACCCTGCACTTACTAGCAGTGAATTGTCAGAAACTGAAGATCATGTTAATTTTGGGTTTCCATGGGGGAATGAGATAAAGAATGAAGTCCCTCTCGCCTTATTGGGATCAGACTGCATAGGTGCACGGGCCCGCCTAGAGGAAAGGCTTAATTCAAGTTTTAAAAGAATATTGTCCTGCTCTCTGATTAAAGCACAATACAATCCACATTTATTTCATTACATTAAAATGCATTCAGCATTGTGTCCAGCAGACAGTAACCTTACAGAGTTCACATATCCGAGATATCCAAAATGCGTAAACGTTACTGTCGGACACAATGCTGGATGCATTTTAACATGTTCCATTAAAATTACCTTGAGGATGTAAAAAAAATACAGTAATTTCACTGAAGAATATGGATGTTGTTATTATTTTTTTTTTTACAGGAGAGGATGATCACACATTTTGAAAGATCTAAGATGGAATAAAGAAATTGAATGAAATATGGAAGCACCAGATGGGATGCACAAAGCAGTATACTGAACATCACAGATTAGTTGCCCTGGTTTTAATCTTGAAGGAAAATATTGATTATAAAGACTTCCCTTGGAACTTTACACTTCAAATCCTTCTTATTTTAAAAAGTTCAAAGAATTTACCCAACTGTATAACATTTGTCTATACAAGCAGGAAGCTTGGAGCAAGAAAAAAATGTTTTCACCTGATAGCATCTCCGAAACTCTGGTGTGGAAAAGTGCTTTGTACCAAACTGGAACAGACAGGTGTTTGCAGAACTTGCACTTTAGTTTCATGTGTTCTGATTTGCATTTAAAAGAGAAAAAAGACTGGCAGCACAGTCTATGTTTAGGTGGCTAGCTGATTTGGGGTGAACAATATGTGGAATATTTGTACATTTTATTCTTTTGCATTTTTATGGGATATTCTGTTTACAAAATTCATGCTTACCATTTTTAGGCCTCTTTCACACGACAGTATTTTGCGTTCAGTATACTGGACATTTTTTGAGTTCAGTATACGGAACATATACTGAACCATTCATTTCAATGGTTCAGCAAAAAATACTGAAGTGTCTCCGTGTGCATTCCGTTTCAGTATTTCTGTGCCGTGAAAAGATAGAACATGTCCTATTCTTGTCCGCAAATCACGGTGCTTGGCTCCATTCAAGTCAATGGGTCCGCAAAAAAAACTGAACACATACGGAAATGCATCCGTATGTCTTCCGTTTCCGTTCCGTTTTTTGCTGAACCATCTATTGAAAATGTTATGCCCAGCCCAATTTTAGCTATGTAATTACTGTATACTGTATATGCCATACGGAAAAACGGAACGGAAAAACGGAACAAAAACGGAAACACAACGGAAACAAAAAACGGAACAACGGATCCGTTTAAAACGGACCGCAAAACACTGAAAAAGACATACTGTCGTGTGAAAGAGGCCTTAGTTTAACTGGGCTTTTTCAGCCTAAAGAATCAGACCTGTTTTGCTCTTTACATCTATGTATTTAATGGGACTATAAGAGCTTTTGCATGACACTATAATGCAGCTCAGCAGCGTAAGATAACACGGGTAAAAAAAAAAGGCCGCTGTGACATTTGTTTATTGGTTTTGACAGAGAAAGTGACCTTATTACCATAGCAGCCAGTATCCAAAAACTGCCTTTTTTGCCCCAGTAAAATAACTTCATGGAATTTTCCAGCTTTTTAAGATTGATAGCCTATTCTTCAGATGGGTCATGAAAATCAAATTGGTGGGGGCTAGAAACAGAAAGCTATGTTCACTGTGTGAAGAAAAAAAAAAAACACTGTGATATATGGGTACTGGTTTTATTGACATAGAAAGTGACCTTATTACCCATAGTAACCACAATCCAACAACCACCTTTTATTTTTTGCCACAGTTAACAAAAAAAAAATAATTAAGGGTTTTTTCCAGCTTTTTGATATTATTGACCTATTCTCCGGATAGGTCAAAAATATAAGATTGGTTGGAGCTGGAAGCAGAGGGTTCCATCCACTCTGTAGGGACAATTTGGGCGTACTGCAACCCAGCTCCCATTCACTTGAAGGATAATAGGAGGAAGGGTCATCAATTAGAAAAAAAAAAGGGAAACCCCTTGAAGTTTTACTCTGGTTGCTATGAGCAAAAATGCCACTTTTTGTCTGAGAGTTCAAACATATGAGGTCCAATGTGTTCAGAATATACTGTATGTCATGAAGTACATTTTAGGCTTCAGCAATAGGCCCACGCAACTGAAATTTCGCATAAGATAGTCTGTAGAATTTTTTTCACAGTAGTTTACATGGCACTAAAATTAGATTATAACAATTGGTGAACAACATACTGTCAACCTACAACTGGATAGGTATGATCTACAGGCACATCATACACTGGAGTTTATGAACTGTTCGGAGGCCAAAGACAAATGTAAGCTGGCCTACAGTGCAAATGGTTTTTACATAGATCTTGAACATTTTTGTCATTTGCCATTTTTATTCATGTATTTGTGCTTTTGTCTTTTTTTATTGATATAAAATAACTTAAACATGCACCTTTCTGCATCTTTCTTCATGGATATATTTTGTCTACTAAACTTCTAATCTGCTAACCTGTAAAACTCAGGTTTACGCTATTTATTTACTGTGGATTATAAAGTGCCAACATAGTCTGTAGTTCACAATCTAATTTTCTTATCTTAGATACACACTAGGTCCACTTTACCTATCGGTATGTTTTAAAATGTTGTAGCCAACTGTATTACCTTTTATATACAGTAAATGGAGAGCATCAAAATATGGCATTTTATTTACTACAGGGAGAATACTGTAGCATTATTGTTAACACAGATGAGGGTCTTTTTGCAACCTCTCTTGTTGCTATGACAGGGGGCTATACACCCATCACTTCATAGAGACTAATTGGGACCTCAGGACACATGGGCGGAGGGTGAATGCTCCCTGCAAGCTGTATACACAGTTTCCTGGTAATAAGGTAATTTGCCCTCCCTTTTGGCAAGAGGGAAAACATTCCCCCATTTTGCTTTGGTAGCGAGGGTCTAAAAACAAGTCTATCCAGTAATCATCAGACTGCTTCATGTGAATTATACAGCTGTCAGTACATAAGCAAGTAAGCTTACAGCCTGCCTGTCACGGCTGAGGATGGGGAAAACCCTCAGCCGTGCGATGACAGAGGATGGTAGTCACGTCTTGGCCAGAACCACAGAACTAGGGAGCAGGTCACCTCCTATTGCCTCCCTAATCTGACCCTAACTCCTAGCGACATGAGCCGACCTTGAAGGTAGGAGGACTCATGTTCTGGAACCTCGGGTCCCTACTTGCCCTCCCCCAGTCCCTACACTAGGAGCTGGGTAGACTACCTGTTCCTCCTGGACATGGAGAAATAGGAGTCTAAAGATGGCCAAACTATAAAGACAGGGGAAACGGAAACAGGCATATGGCAATGGCAGGTAAGTGCAACTAGTACTAACACCCACCTGCCACAGACACAGGGACCCAAGTATCAGTGCTGCTGTCCACAAACACCACACAGGACACCAGGAAACCATACGCTGCAAAGAATAGACATGACACACAAACACATCCTCATAACATTGTGTATAAACAATACATAACAATTTGTTTATGACCACAAGGGTGGCCCCCACTGGCAGATGGAAATACCAGGAGGGTTTCTCCAGAACCCCTCAGCTTCAGATCTCCAAAGAGGCTTTATAGCCCAAAGTGGCCAGACACACACAGGAGAGGGAATTAACCCTTCCAACACTAACAGGGAGTGAAACCACTTAAAGGGGAAGTGTCCAAATGCACATCACACTGTAGCTGTTACCGCAGGCAACGACATGGGTGGCGACCATGTCCTGGGAGTCAGCCAGAAGGCCGAAACACTGCCACCACATGTACATATACCAAACGTTGCCACGGGCAGCCACAGTGAAGGGAAGTGTCACAGTGCACACCAAACATACAAAGTGCATAACATACACACACCTAACAGAGAGGTTGCTAGGTGCAACCGCATGAACATTGCCGCAAGCTGCCTAGCACCAGCTCAGGCTGCTCTACTGCGACAATAACCAACTACTTGTTGCCCGCGGCAACCACAAGTGAGGCTACACACTAGCGGCCCTCACCTGTGGTTGAACAACTAAACCAGACCGCAGGCAACCGCATGCGGTAAAGGAGTCACGGCCATGACTATGGCCGTGACACTGCCATTTTGGACCAAGGCTTTTCCGGCACCGCCCTCCATTGAGAAGATAGGTCATTGTGGGTGGTGTCGTCATCATCTTCATCCACCTTCTCCTCCACCACTAACTCCTCATTCTTCATGGAAGTTTCTGCTTGTGGGTCCCCAACAGCAACACTGAGGCCAGCAAGGTATGTAAGCTGTTCTTCTTTCGCCATAATCCCTTGTTCCATCAGCGTGAGCGTCTGTTCGAAGATAAATATCAGAGGGATTACATAGTTAATGCCTCTGTTTTCCCTACTGATACATTTTATGGCCTCTTCAAAGGGCTTCAGTATTTGACAGGTGTCTCTGATGAGGTTCCACTGCCTGACGTCAAAACAACACATGCTGCAGGTCTGGTGCATGATAAAATCATTCACGGCTTTACAGTGCTCGTACAGACGCTCTAGCATATGCAAGGTGGAATTCCAGCTAGTTTAAACATTGTGAATTAAGCAGTGTAATGGCAGTGTAAGTCCAGGAGGGCATTCATTGCCACATAAGAATGGCCAAAATGCGAGGAAAGTTCTTGTGGACATGTCCAGCACCTTCTGCAAGCCAGTGTACTTTTTTAAAAAGCCACTTTTTCAAATTACCACAATGCTCCAACAATTGTCGCTGAATATCTTGCCTAGTCGGAGTTGGCAGCAGAATGTTTACTTCTTAATGCACTTTAGCAAGTAATCAGCTGTATGCCTAGTCTCACCCAGGCTCACCAATGCTTCACTTTACACATGACAGAAAGTGTGGGAGCAACACTCTGCCATGCTTCTGTTGGGGGTGGGAGAATGTCTGTGGAGGAGGCGGATAAGCATGTAGCGTGGGAACCAGACTGACACAAACATCGAAGTGTTAATAGAACCTGGCCTTATTGCTTCAGTGCTGCCTCACAGTGAAAGAAATTGACCCAGCGGGCGATTAAAGACAAGTACTGTCTGCCCATAACAGCTGCTCCAGGTGTCCACTGTGGCATGGAGTTGCTGCACAATAACCATTGCAAGGAGTGGCCCATTTTCTCCACCAAGTGACAGTACAAAGCAAGGATGACTTAAATTTTTTTTTCTTTGCAAGAAATAATGCTGGCTTAGGTATCTTTCAGTGAGGCTGAGTGCACGTCTTCTTCAGCTCCCTAAAGGCAGCAGAATACAATAAGTAGTACAGAAGAGGCTGCACCACCAGTAACTTGGCCAGGTAGGAGTTAATCTTGCGCACCAGTAGATTGCTGGGTGCATATACAGTCAGGTCCATAAATATTGGGACAGCAACACAATTCTACTATTTTTGCTTCTATACACCACCACAATTTATTTGAAATGAAACGAACAAGATGTGCTTTAACTGCAGACTGTTAGGTTTAATTTGAGGGTATTTACATCCAAATCAGGTGAACAGTGTAGGAATTACAACATTTGCATATGTGCCTCCCACTTGTTAGGGACCAAAAGTAATGGGACATAATAATCATAAATCAAACTTTAACTTTTTAATACTTGGTTGCAAATCTTTTGCAGTCAATTACAGCCTGAAGTCTGGAACGCATAGACATCACCAGACGCTGGGTTTCATCCCTGGTGAAGCTCTGACAGGCCTCTACTGCAACGGTCTTCAGTTCCTGCTTGTTCTTGAGGCATTTTCCCTTCAGTTTTGTCTTCAACAAGTAAAATGCATGCTCAATCGGATTCAGGTCAGGTGATTGACTTGGCCATTGCATAACATTCCACTTCTTTCCCTTGAAAAATTCTTTGGTTGCACTTGTGGTATGCTTTGGGTCATTGTCCATCTGCAAGATGAAGCTCCGTCCAATGAGTTATGAAGCATTTGGCTAAATATGAGCAGATAATATTGCCTGAAACACTTCAGAATTCATCCTGCTGCTTTTGTCAGCAGTCACATCATCAATAAATACAAGAGAACCAGTTCCATTGGCAGCCATACATGCCCACGCCATGACACTACCACCACCATGCTTCACTGATGAGGTGGTATGCTTAGGATCATGAGCAGTCCCTTTCCTTCTCCATACTCTTCTCTTCCCATCACTCTGGTACAAGTTGCTCTTGGTCTCATCTGTCCATAGGATGTTGTTTCAGAACTGTGAAGGCTTTTTTAGATGTCGTTTGGCAAACTTTAATCTGGCCTTCCTGTTTTTTAGGCTCACCAATGGTTTACATCTTGTGGTGAATTGTATTCACTCTGGTGAAGACTTCTCTTGATTGTTGACTTTGACACACATACACCTACCTCCTGGAGAGTGTTCTTGATCTGGCCAACTGTTGTGAAGGGTGTTTTCACCAGGGAAAGAATTCTTTGGTCATCCACCACAGTTGTTTTCCGTGGTCTTCCGGGTCTTTTGGTGTTGCTGAGCTCACCGGTGCGTTCCTTCTTTTTAAGAATGTTCCAAACAGTTGTTTTGGCCACGCCTAATGTTTTTACTATCCCTCTGATGGGTTTATTTAGATTTTTTTTTTTTTGCCTAATGACGGCTTGCTTCACTGATAGTGACAGCTCTTTGGATCTCATCTTGAGCGTTGACAGCAACAGATTCCAAATGCAAATAGCACACTTGAAATAAACTCTGGACCTTGTATCTGCTCATTATAATTGGCATAATGAGGGAATAACACACCTGGCCATGGAACAGCTGAAAAGCCAATTGTCCCATTGCTTTCGGTCCCTTAACAAGTGGGAGGCACATATGCAAACTGTTGTAATTCCTACACCGTTCACCTGATTTGGATGTAAATACCCTCAAATTAAAGCTGACAGTCTGCAGTTAAAGCACATCTTGTTTGTTTCATTTCAAATCCATTGTGGTGGTGTATAGAGCCAAAACTGTTAGAATCGTGTCGATGTCCCAATATTTATGGACCGGACTGTGTTTCTTGGCCACACATTCCACTATCAATGGCTATTGATGGAGTGGAGTAGGAATAGTCTGAGCGGGAAAAGCAATAAGTGATAACAAGAAACACTGTTGTCAAGGTCTCTAACGTGACAGATGTCAGAAGATCTAAGAGACTGGCTGCACATGATGTGATCTGACAGTCTATTTTGGTTTCACTTCAGTGTTGTTGCTGGTAATGACCACACCTCTTGTCTCAGGTGTAGCTTAGTGGTCATTCCAACTCCTCTATTTAATCTGGCTTCACCCATCATGCTATGCAGTTGATAGCTTCAGTTTGGTTTTTGAAAGAGCTGGTGTGTGGTCCTCTTCTGAGTTCTTGCTCATCCATTTACTTCAGAAGTTAAGTGTCCCTTCCCTTTTTATACTTTGTTGTTTCCCCTCTGTCTTTTTTTTTACTAGGCCTCAGGGAGACTCTTGTTCTTTCATATTGGAACACTATTCCAGGGCAATTCAGGGTTTCCAGGGTCCTAGGTTCCAGAGTATGAACATTCCTACCCTCATGGTCTGTTCATACGGATAGGAGTCAGGGCTAGGATTATGGTTTCTATAGGTGGTGTCCATTTTCCTTTCCCTAGCTTTGAGGCCGAGTTCCTTTTCCCTTCCCTCCTGTTGTTGGTGTGGTGTTCCCTCCCACATCACTAACGTGACATTATAAACCGCTCCAAAACTGTCATTTTTTTGTTTGTGTCAGTGAGGCTATGGATCCTATTGCTGCACTGGCTAGACGATTGCAGGGTCTGTCTTTGGAGGTAGCCGACCTCCACACGCGGATCCAGGGATTACAGGCTGCTGATGGCAGTAGTAGTTCCAGGTCTGTCCTGAACCTAAGGTTGCATTTCCGGACAGATTTTTTGGGGGAAGCGATAATTTCCTTCTGTTCAGAGAGTTCTGTAAGTTGTACTTTAAGTACAACTCTGGGGATGAGAGTCAAAGAGTTGGCATTATCATTTTGTTGCTTAAAGGGGATGTTCAGTCTTGGGATTTTTCTCTGCCGAGCGGATCACAGTCCCTCCGGTCGGTAGATTAATTTTTCAGAGCGTTGGGTCTTATCTACGATTATCCAGATCGGATCTCCCTGGCCGAGACTAAGTTACGTGGTTTACGGCAAGGAGTGCGTTCTGCAGAGATCTATTGCTCTGAATTTAGGAGATGGGCTACGGATATGGAGTGGAATGATCCAGCTTTCTGTAGCCAATTCTGTCGGGGATTATCTGAGAGGCTAAAGGACACGTTGGCCTTTCAGTAAAATCCTGAGTCATTGGAAGCGGCTATTTCCCTTGCAGTACGTATTGATAGACGCCTGAGAGAGAGATCTAAGGTCCCTCACTCTCAGGACGAACCATCATACAATGTGGCGGTTTCCTCTGACACTTTAGATGGAGAGACTGGTGACGTACCTATTCAGTTAGGGGGAGCTACCCCTGGGTCTGCTTGCAAGAGTTTTAGGCATAAGAAGGGAGTATGTTTTTCCTGTGGAAAAAGGGGACATTTTGTTAATATATGTCCTTACGTTCAGCGTCAAGGTGAAAACAAGAAAAAGACATTCAGCATTCAGTCCCCATCTTACCCTTGGTGATGTGGGTGGGGAGCCAAAGAACTTACTTTTGTCATTTACTGGTATTACACAATTGACTCTGCACCATTTACTCAGTAATGTTTGTGTCAGATCGTGCAGGACATCTGTTTAAGAGTGGGTGATTTTCATCAGGAATCCATTTCGTGTTTTGTGCTGGAGGGTCTGCCTTCTCTGTTGGTTCTGGGTTTACCTTGTTTGTTTGTTTTTTTTTTGTTTTTCAGCATATAAAAAATAACAAAAGAACAGACAGGGAACAAAAGATATAAACCGTGATGGTTCCCAAATATGCACAAAAGTTTGTTACACAATTATCATTATTCATCAGGAGTCTAACCCTTCTTTTTTTTTATTATTTTTTTTTTATTCCTACATATATCATATCAAATTATAATAACAAATTATAAAGACAAGTTATAAGCCCCCCCTTCCCCCCACCCCCCCCCCCCCCCCCCCCCCCCCCTTGGTTGTCTTGGTGGTTTCTACAAAAAAAAAAAGAGAAAATATTGATTTCTTGATCTCATATCGGGGATTTCAGTCTGGGATCTCAATCCTCCCTCCTTCGTTTCCTATTTTCTTTTCCTTTCCCATTTCATTATATTAATTCTAAATTTTAAGCACATCTCACCTACTCCTTATCTCCCCCCTTTCCTCATATCCATTTACCTTCCCTGTTCTTTTTTATTTTATCTTACAGGCATATTCATATCTCTGCACCCTATCACATAGGTTCTTCCATTCTTCAATATTTGGTGGTGCGTTTGGGTTTACCTTGGTTAAGCAAACATAATCCTACCATTGACTGGTAAGCGAGACAGATTCTCGATTGGAGTGATTATTGCATGGACAACTGTCTTAATACATCTCTTTCTGTCTTAACCACTAAGGCTGTACCCTCTTTCATTTCAGATTTTTCTGATGTATTTTCGGAGAGTGGTTGCCAGGATTTACTAGTACATCGGCAATATGATTGTCCTATCAATCTTATTCCCGGAGTGAAGTTGCCCAAATCTCGATTGTATAACCTTTCTGAACCCGAAAGAGCGTCCATGCGAGAGTATATTGCCGAGAGTTTGGCTAAGGGACATATTAGACCTTCCAAATCTCCACTGGCAGCAGGGTTTATCTTTGTAAAGAAGAAAGACGGAACTCTTATGCCATGTCTGAACTTCTGTGAGCTCAATCAGATTATGGTCCGTGATCCGTATCCCCTTCCTTTTGATTCCTGAATTGTTTAACCAGATTGTTGGTGCCAAGGTGTTCTCCACGTTGGACTTAAGTGTGGCATATAATCTGGTCAAGATCAAGGAAGGGGATGAATAGAAGACATCATTTAATACCCCAGTGGGTCTTTTTGAGAATCTGGTCATGCCGTTTGGGTTACCTAATGCTCCTGCAGTTTTGCAGAATTTTGTTGATAATATCTTTCATCATCTAGTGGGGAGGTTTGTTGTGGTGTATCTGGATGACATACTAATTTATTCTCTAGATATGGAGACTCATCAGGATCACGTGAGACAGGTGTTACAGATCCTAAGAGAGAATAAATTGTATGCTAAGTTGGAGAAGTGTGTATTTGCAGTTCATGAAGTGCAATTCCTGGGTTACCTACTCTCATCTTCAGGTTTTCGTATATGGATCCAGAGAAGGTCCGTGCTGTGTTGGACTGGGATCGACCCGAAAATCTGAAAGCGCTTATGTGGTTTTTGGGGTTCACTAACTACTACCGTAAATTCATTTTGAACTACTCAACTGTGGTTAAACCTTTAACGAACTTGACTAAGAAAGGTTCGGATGTCTCAGTCTGGTCTAATGAGGCATTGCAAGCCTTTGCAGCTTTGAAGGAATGTTTTTCTTCTGCTCCTATACTGGTGCAACCAGATGTGACACAGCCATTCATTGTGGAAGTTGACGCATCTGAAGTAGGGGTAGGAGCAGTCTTGTGGCAGGGTCCTTCACCTAGTAAATGGAGCCCATGTGCATTTTTCTGTAAGAAACTCTTGGCTGCAGAAAGGAATTATGACGTGGGTAATAGAGAGTTGCTGGCCATTAAGTTGGCTTTTGAAGGAATGGTGTAATTGGTTGGAAGGAGCAATTCATCCTATTGCTGTGATTACCAATCACAAAAATCTGGCGTACTTGGAGTCAGCTAAACGACTGAACCCAAGGCAGGCCAGATGGTCGTTATATTTTACCAGATTTAATTTAATTGTCACCTATCACCCTGGGGTTAAGAATGTCAAGGCTGATGCTTTGTGGCGTAGCTTTCCTGGGGGGGGGCTGTTTTGGAAGATCCTGTTCCGATATTGTCTGAAGAGGTAGTTATATCCACCCTATATCCTGACCTTGAAGCAGAGGTGTTGGAGGCCCAGGGAGGTGCACTGGATTCTTTCCCTCCGGGGAAGTTGTTTGTTCCTTCTGAATTACGTCACAAGGTGTTCGAGGAACATCACTGTACAGTTTTCACAGGACACCCTGGGAGCAGATCCACTGTCGATCTCTTCTTTCGTAGATTCTGGTGGCCGGGGTTGCGTAAGTGTGTTGAGGACTATGTGTCAGCATGTAGTACTTGTGCACGTGCTAAGGTAACACATACTCGGCCTTTTGGATCTTTACTTCCGTTGCCCATCCCGTCTCGACCTTGGACTCATTTATCCATGGATTTTATCACAGATTTACCGAATTCTTCAGGAAAAACGGATTCTGTTGGTTGTTGATCGCTTTATTAAAATGGCGCACTTTATAGCATTGCCAGGTCTACCTAATGCGAAAACTCTTGCACAAGTGTTTGTCGATAACATAGTGAAATTACATGGTATTCCTTCTGATGTAGTGTCTGATAGGGGGACTCAGTTTGGTTCCAAATTCTGGAAAGCGTTCTGTAGTCTTCTGGGGGTACAATTGTCCTTCTCTTTAGCATTTCACCCTCAGTCGAACGCACAGACTGAACGCACTTATCAGAATCTGGAGACTAACTTGAGATGTTTTGTCTCAGAATCGGGAGAATCATTTTTGTCTTTAGCAGAGTTTGCCATAAATAACCGTAGACAGGAGTCCACTGATAGTTTTGTCGTTTTTGGGGGCATATGGGTTCCACCCGCTATTTTGGCACATTTTCTGTTACTCAGACTTCTGGTATACCTGAAGAGGAATGTTTTTCCTCTTCTTTGTCATCTATTTGGCAGAAAATTCTAAATAATCTGAAAAAGATGGGTAACAAGTATAAACGTATAGCTGACAAGAGACTTATGAATGGTCTGGACCTGAGAGTGGGTGATTCTGTGTGGCTGTCCACAAGAAACATTAAGTTTAAAGTACCTTCTTGGAAGTTGGGCCCAAGGTTTATTGGTCCATATAAGATCACTGCCATTATTAACCCGGTAGCCTTTCGTCTTGAACTTTCTCAGGCTTTGAAGATTCATAATGTGTTCCATAAGTCGTTGTTGAAGATATATTTCGAACCTGTTGAACCGTCCTCTTTGCTTCCCGCTCCTGTCATGGTGGACGGCAATTTGGAATTTTAGATCACCAGGATAGTGGACTTCCGAGTTCTCTGCGGATCCCTTCAGTACCTCGTTCACTGGAAGGGTTACGGACCAGAGGAGAGGATGTGGGTTCCTGCGGCCGACGTGAATGCTAGTTGGCTGGTGAAAGCCTTTCACATAGCTTATCCGGATAAAGTTGGTACTGGGTGTCCGGAGGCCACCCGTAAAAGGGGGGGTACTGTCACGGTCTCTAACGTGACAGGTGTCAGAAGATCTAAGAGACTGTCTGCACGTGATGTGATCTGACAGTCTCTTTTGGTTTCACTTGCTTCAGTGTTGTTCCTGGCAATGACCACACCTCTTGTCTCAGGTGTAGGTTAATGGTCATTCCAACTCCTCTATTTAATCTGGCTTCACACATCATGCTATGCGGTTGATGGCTTCAGTTTGGTTTTTGAAAGAGCTGGTGTGTGGTCCTCTTCTGAGTTCCTGCTTGTCCATTTACATAAGAAGTTATTTATATTTTGTTGTCTCCCCTCTGTCTTTTTTTTAATTTTATTTTTTACTAGGCCTCAGTGAGACGATAGTTCTTTCATATTGGAAGGAACAGGTTGTCTCAAGCCCTGACACTATTCCAGGGCAATTCAGGGTTTCCAGGGTCCTAGGTTCCAGAGTATGAACATTCCTACCCTCAAGGTCTGTTCATATGGATAGGAGTCAGGGCTAGGATTAGGGTTTCTATAGGCGGTGCCCGTTTTCCTTTCCCTAGCTTTGAGGCTTAGTTCCTTTTCCCTTCCCTCCTGTTGTTGGTGTCGTGTTCACTCCCACATCACTAACGTGACAACTGTAGATGCAGCCTGACTGCCACAAAGGAGACCAAGAGAATGAGGACACGCTACATGTTGCACTAGCTGGCAGCCACTACTATTTTCCCACTGGAACGGGTGATGCCACTGCATATGCTGTAGTTTACAGAACTGTTTTTTAGTGGGTCAGGCTACAGTAACTAAATAGTGAGCTAAACCCTTTTATGCCACTGCATATGCTACATTAGAGCCATGGTACACACAGCTTATTTTAATCCTGCAGAGCTTGTACATGGCAGTGCTTTTCTCTTCTGGCACTGAAGTTTTTTTCCAGACATACTTGCACATTCCGCAGAGAGCTAGCAGCAGCCGAATATGGATTAGGCCTGGTACATTTTGAGCCTGCACCTACAGTATCCGTGGTATCACCAGTTCTCGAGCTGACCAAAACAGAAGCCGATCTGGCCCTGGTTGGGGAGCAGGACTGGTTGCCACCACTTGTAGAGCTGTTGAGCGGTTGAGGCCACACTACACTGATAGATTGTAATGGTGCTATCCTGTCTATGGGGGTCCCCAGTGTTGGCACTAGTAGGTGGATGTGGCGGTGTAGGTGGAAGTGGAGGAGGAGGAGGCGAGGTAGCCAACACTGGTTTCTGTTTTTTTATTTTTATTATTTTTTGTTTAAATTTGTGTAGACCCCAAAACATTGGGAAATATAAAAAACAAAGAGAAAGTGTGCTGGAGTACAATGACTGGGTGAGTCAGGTATACATGTAACATATCTATTCTGCACAAGTAACGGACAAGTCCTGTGGGATCCCTGCCTGGTTCATCTTAATGAACGTGAGCTTGTCCACATTGGCTGTAGACAGGCGGCTGCGCTGGTCTGTGATAACCACCTCCTGCCGTGCTAAACAAACATTCAGACAATACACTGGCTGCAGGGCAGGCCAGCACCTCCAAGGCATAAATGGCAAACTCAGGCCATGTGCCCAATTTGGAGACCCAGAAGTTGAAGGGGGCAGACCCTTCAGTCAGTATGTGTAGGCGTGTGTACACATACTGCTCCACCATGTTGCACGTCCCCGTGACCTCCACGATCCAATTAGATATCTTCCCTATCAACTTTTGATGTTCTTTTCTGCGCCTACCATGGTGATCACAGGTGGCGGGGAATCAGGGTTCCATGCCGGAGAGGGAGCCTGAGAAATGGCTACCACATGCAAGGGAGGTCAATGGCTGAATTCTGATAGGGTGGAAATGTGGTACAAGTTATTGAAGCAGAAGCATCAGAAGTAAAGGAGGGGGTGTGCGGCAATTACCCACTCCCTACTCTGGGAGGTAGTGATGATAAATAACAATACAGGACTCTTAAGATGCCCTGTTATTGTAATGAGTAATAAAAAATTAAAGGGAATGTCACTGCGGTATTTTGGATTATAAAACGTTATACAGAAGAGCCCCTGCTGCCGATTTGTTGACTCTAGATAACTTCTGCCTGATCGCACGTCCCCGTGACGTCCACGATCCAATTGGATATCTTCCCTATCAATTTTCGATGTTCTTTTCTGCGCCTACCATGGTGATCACGGGTAACGGGGAATCAGGGTTCCATGCCGGAGCGGGAGCCTGCGAAAGGGATACCACATCCAAAGGAGGTCAATAGCTGAAATCTGATCGGGCGGAAATGTGGGACAAGTTATTAATGTGAAAGAATCGAATGAAAGGAGGAGGCGTCAATTAAAGACTAATTTTAGAAATTTAAGTCCCTGTCACCTATGCAGAGCTGGGGTTTTTCAACTGCAAAAATGGGTTAATGTCACCCACCAATGGAACAGACGATTTTACAAAAATGAGGTCCCTGTCACCTATGCAGAGCACGGGTTTGTATATGGCAAAAATGGTAAAATGATAGAAGAAAAAGGGGGGAGTGAGCACTCGCAACACCTGGACCATAGGATATGTTTATTGAGATAGGACCTACCAAGTCCAATAAATGAATAACAATCACACAAAGCATACACTAAAATATAATAAAATACAATAAAAAAAATTGGTACCAATGTAAAAGTATACTGATGATGGGGTGGAAACCTTATTGGCACATCCTTGGACAATGATATCACTTAAAAGCACCTGATTCCTAAAGTGAAAATCGCATGTAGTAAAGTCACTATTGGTATTTGTTGTGCCGCAATCCGCAGTTCAAATGGAAGTGTCCCAAAAATACATGTAATAAGTTACTCCAAGTGCTGGTTTATTTCTTAGTGCATACAGATGGTATATAGTTCCAGCACCGTAGTACAATCAGTCCCTCCAAAAGTTATCCTCTTACAGTTATTAACCGCTCAGAACGGTGAGTTTTAGCTCACTCCTGCTCAAATTAGTAATTCAGGTTCCTACCTGATTCCTGGTACTGCGTCCCGCTATCGTGTCTCACGGTCTTTCCACGAGGTGCGAGCGGTGCCGGCCGCTTCGGCGTCTCGCGTCGCACGTCTCAACCAGATGACGTCACACTATCGCGGGGGGTGAGTAGGCAGTAGGGCTGCACGATATGGGAATTTTGTGCGATTGCGATTAGGGCCCTAAAAATTGCGATAACGCTATGCGATGCGATATTTTAAGGGAATTGTGCTAGAGGTCTATTTGCTTGGATTTTCCCATATGAGCCGCTGACGCGGCTGGGTATGACATAGTTATGGGGGATCTGTGGATGACGCTGTGTTGTGGGGGATCTGTGGATGACGCTGAGTTGTGGGGGATCTGTGGATGACGCTGTTATGTGGGGGATCTGTGGATGACGGAGGACGCTGTTATTGGGGATCTGTGGAGGACGCTGTTATGGGGGATCTGTGGAGGACGCTGTTATGGGGGATCTGTGGAGGACGCTGTTATGGGGGATCTGTGGAGGACGCTGTTATGGGGGGATCTGTGGAGGACGCTTTTATGGGGTATCTGTGGAGGACGCTGTTATGTGGGGGATCTGTGGAGGACGCTGTTATGGGGGATCTGTGGAGGGCGATGTTATGGGGGATCTGTGGAGGACGCTGTTATGGGGTATCTGTGGAGGACGCTGTTATGTGGGGGATCTGTGGAGGACGCTGTTATGGGGGATCTGTGGAGGACAGTGTTATGGGGGATCTGTGGAGGACGCTGTTATGGGGGATCTGTGGAGGACGCTGTTATGGGGGATCTGTGGAGGACGCTGTTATGTGGGGGATCTGTGGAGGACTCTGTTATGGGGGATCTGTGGAAGACGCTGTTATGGGGGATCTGTGGAGGACGCTGTTATGTGGGGGATCTGTGGAGGACGCTGTTATGTGGGGGATCTGTGGAGGACGCTGTTATGGGGGATCTGTGGAGGGCGATGTTATGGGGGATCTGTGGAAGACGCTGTTATGGGGGATCTGTGGAGGGCGCTGTTATGGGGGATCTGTGGAGGGCGCTGTTATGGGGGATCTGTGGAGGGCGATGTTATTGGGGATCTGTGGAAGACGCTGTTATGGGGATCTGTGGAGGACGCTGTTATGGGGGATCTGTGGAGGACACTTATGGGGACCTATGGATGGCACTGTTATGGGGTGGATCCGTGGAGGACGCTGTTATAGGGGATGTGTGCTATGACACATAGGGCCATGAGGGGGGCCAGCATAAGACATATAGCATCTTATGCTGGTTCCCCTCATGGCCCTATGTGTCCCCTCATGTGTCCTAAACTGCGCACATAACTGGCTTTGTAAAGTATTCAGTTTCTTCCTTAATATTAGATGTAAAAACTAGATTTAAATCATTGTTGTTAATCTCTTCCAGGAATCCAAACAATTCTAACTCTCCCTTCCTCCATGGAGGAAGGGAGAGTTAGAATTGTTGGGATTCCTGGAAGAGATTAACAACAATGATTTAAATCTAGTTTTTACATCTAATATTAAGGAAGAAACAGAATTTTTGGATCTATTGATAAAAAGAGAGGATAACCGCTATTCTTGCAGTACTTATCAGAAACCGACTGCTAAGAATGGCTTTATCCTCTTTAACAGTTGCAACCTACCCAGGTGGCTACTAAATGTACCCTTAGGACAATTCCGTAGGATTAAAAGAAATTGTACGGAATCAGATAAGTTTGAAGAAGAGGCAGCAAGAATGAAACTCCAATTTCTAGATAAGAAGTATCCAGTCACCATTTTGGACGAATCGCTAAATAAGGTGAGAGAACTTGAAAGAGAGTCCTTTTTTGAAGATAAAAGGATAACTGAGACATCTGAAGATCCTAAGATGGATATTAAGATGATTTTGCCTTTTAATAGTAATTATAAAAAGATTAAGAATATTATAACTAAGCATTGGTATCATATACTAAGTGATAAGGTAATCGGTTCACAATTGCCAAATACACCCAAGATAGTATACACAAAGGCCCCAAGTTTGAAACTTAAAGTAGCCCCGTCAATAAGAGAGAAAAGACCCACAATAATACATCTAGGTTCTTTTATGAATTTAAAAGGGTTCTTTAAGTGTGGGCGATGTATGGGGTGTAGAGTGAGCCTGCAAGAAAGGAAAATAACTACAATACACTCAGCACATAACTCCTTCACTTGGGAGATTAATGATTGCCTTACATGTAACTCATCTGGAGTCATTTATTTGATACAGTGCCCATGCAAATGCCAATATATCGGCAGGACGAAAAGGCCATTAAAAACTAGAATCAGTGAACACGTTTCAAATATTAAAAAAGGATACGCAAAACATTCACTCTCCAAACACTATGATGAGGTGCATAATAGGGATCCGTCCAAGTTACTTTTTATGGCGTTGGAAAAAAGCATTGGAGAGGGGGCGATTTTATTAAGAGGATGTCCAGAGCTGAATCCAAACACATTTACGAATTTGGCTGTTTATTACCAGAAGGCCTAAATTCGGATATGGAGATCTTCGGTTTTCTGTAGGGTGGTGGTCCCGTCTCTGATGGATGGTCCCATAGTTGGCCGTTTATCGGCCCTGGGACCCCCCCTCGGAGTAGGGATCACCGCCCCCAAACCTCTGAACTCCAACATTTACCATTGGCAGAACCTCGACCCCTTCTGCAATTATGCAAATAATGTCCTCCAATAAAAATAAAGGTCTTTCAGCCTATGGATTATAAGGGATTTGAATGGATGTGTATATTTATTTATTTAAATTTTTATCATGTGTATAATGTGATTTTTATACTTTTTATACTACTTATATCTATTAAAATGTTATTTTTAACCCAAATATTTAGTATGGCACAATCTTGGAATATGTTAGTTGCATTTTTAGAAAAAACGCATCTAAACTGAAGAAACCGCAACTATACCGCATCAAAACTGCATTGGAAGAATTGTACCCAAATGACCCAGAATCCAGAATTTCCGGATTGCCGAATGAACTATAAAAGGTGGAGTGGGATGTCTAGCGCTTCAACCACTGAGGAAGGGGTGTAGACGCCCCGAAATGCGTCTGGTGATAGGAAGAAGCGCCCACTTAACCTACTGGACCTCTATTAAAGAATTGCATGGCCATGCGATAGGAAAATCTTCAAGTTACAACTACCGCTCCAGTATACAATAACGGACGCTACTGCTAAGGCATTAATCCTTCCTACTCAGCCCCGCGATAGTGTGACGTCATCTGGTTGAGACGCCGAAGCGGCCGGCACCGCTCGCACCTCGTGGAAAGACCGTGAGACGCGATAGCGGGACGCAGTACCAGGAATCATGTAGGAACCTGAATTACTAATTTGAGCAGGAGTGAGCTAAAACTCACCGTTCTGAGCGGTTAATAACTGGAAGAGGATAACTTTTGGAGGGACTAATTGTACTACAGTGCTGGAACTATATACCATCTGTATGCACTAAGAAATAAACCAGCACTTGGAGTGACTTATTACATGTATTTTTGGGACACTTCCATTTGAACTGCGGATTGCGGCACAACAAATACCAATAGTGACTTTACTACATGCGATTTTCACTTTAGGAATCAGGTGCTTTTAAGTGATATCATTGTCCAAGGATGTGCCAATAAGGTTTCCACCCCATCATCAGTATACTTTTACATTGGTACCATTTTTTTTTATTGTATTTTTTATTGTATTTTATTATATTTTAGTGTATGCTTTGTGCGATTGTTATTCATTTATTGGACTTGGTAGGTCCTATCTCAGTAAACATATCCTATGGTTTAGGTGTTGTGAGTGCTCACTCCCCCCTTTTTCTTCTATCACTTATACCACTTTGGGTCGGGCACCCGATTTGTGAGCTAGCAGCACCCGTCATAGCCACTAGGTGAGAGCCCACCACCCATTTATTTTCAAAAAATGGTAAAATGTCACCTGAGAATGTAACAGACGATTTTTTTTAAATTTAGGTCCCTGACTGTCACTTATGCAGAGCAGAGGTTTATTCACGGCAAAAATTGTAAAATGTCACAGAATGTAACAGATGCTTTTGAACCCTGATCCCTCTTTTGCTGTGCTGGTGCCTCTGTGCACCTCTTCCTCCAAACTGCACATGTCACTCGCATGACCTTGATTCCATGTGGGGTCTAGTACCTCATCATCCTCAACGTCATCTTCCACCCACTCTTTACCCCTGTCCTCCTTGTCCAGAAAGTCGCAGCAGTTGGCACCTATGTTTCGTCATCATCGGAGATGTGGTGCGGTGGTCTTCCCATGTCCTCATCCTGAAACGTAAGTGGTTGGGCATCGGTGCACTTAATCTCTTCCACTTCTGGGGTAGGGCTATGTGGATGGCCCTGGGAAACCCTGCTAGCAGAGTCATCAAACAGCAGAAGAAACTGCTGCATGACTTGGGACTCAGACTGCTTGGCTGATTTGCAAGGGGGTGAGGTGAAAGACTGATGGCCATGGGCTGCAGGTGCCAACTCTGATCTTTCAGCAGGGGACTGGGTGGGAGACAATGTGAAGGAACTGGAGGCACTGTCAGCCATCCAATATACTATCGCCTGTACTTGTTCTGGCTCACCATTCGTAGAGCCGCATTCGGCCCTACCAAATAACGCTGAAGGTTCTGTCGCCTACTCGCACATGAGGAAGGTGTTTCACTTGTGCGTGTAACTGGCACAGGTCGACCACATCCTCTCCCTGCAACAGGAGCTCCACCAGCAGCACCACGACCAGGACCACGTCCCTTATTTGACGCTCTCCTCATTCTTTGCGTTCATCCACCAAACTAACATATGGTTTATGTCAGGCAACAATGTAACCGCCAATAGTCAACAATTAAGTTCACTGACAGTAAGGTTGTGCCGGTGTAATAAAGAGAAAATTTCTTGAGGTCACACAATAGTGTGACAGGCGAATTTAATACAATTACTTCACGGTCACCAAAAATGTGAATTTGTCAACCAACAATGTAACAGCAGTATTTAACGGTTGTATTGGACTGTCAGAAATGCAGCGAAGGCAGCAAATGTAGTATCTAGCACAAAATAGGTGTTTTTTTCAAACCACAGTATAACAGCAGTATTTAACAGCTGTATTAGGCTACTTTCACACCTGCGTTTAGGTGCGGATCCGTCTTGTATTTGCATAGACGGATCCGCACTGATAATGAAAACGCTTGTATCTGTCCAGAACGGATCTGTTTGCATTACCATGTTTGTTCAGGATAATGCAAACTGATCCGTTTTGACTTACACTGAAAGTCAATGGGAGGCGGATCTGTTTTCAATTGCACCATATTGTGTCAGTGAAAACGGATCCATCCCCATTGACTTACATTGTAAGTCAGGACGGATTCGTTTGGCTCCGCATCATAAGGCGGACATCAAAACGCTACAAGCAGCATTTTGGTGTCCGCCTCCAGAGCGGAATGGAGGCTGAACCGAGGCAAACTGTTGCATTCTGAACGGATCCTTATCCATTCAGAATGCATTGGGGCAAAACTGATCCGTTTTGGGCCGCTTGTGAGAGCCCTGAAACGGATCTCACAAGTGGACCCAGAAACGCCAGTGTGAAGGTAGCCTTAGACTGTAAGAAATGCAGCGCAGGCCTCAAATGTAGTATCTAGCACAAAAAGGGTGTTTTTTTCAAACCACAAACCACAAAAGTATTTAACGGTTGTATTGGACTGTCAGAAATGCAGCGCAGGCCGCAAATGTAGTATCTAGCGCAAAATTTGTGTTTTTTTCAAACTAAAATACACTGTTTAAAAAAAATAAAGGGAACACAAAAATAACACATCCTAGATCTGAATTAATTAAATATTCTTCTGAAATACTTTGTTCTTTACATAGTTGAATGTGCTGACAACAAAATCACACAAAAATAAAAAAATGGAAATCAAATTTTTCAACCCATGGAGGTCTGGATTTGGAGTCACACTCAAAATGAAAGTGGAAAAACACACTACAGGCTGATCCAACTTTGTAATGTCCTTAAAACAAGTCAAAATGAGGCTCAGTAGTGTGTGTGGCCTCCATGTGCCTGTATGACCTCCCTACAACACCTGTGCATGCTCCTGATGAGGTGGCGGACGGTCTCCTGAGGGATCTCCTCCCAGACCTGGACTAAAGCATCTGCCAACTCCTGGACAGTCTGTGGTGCAACGTGACGTTGGTGGATAGAGCGAGACATGATGTCCCAGATGTGCTCAATTGGATTCAGGTCTGGGGAACGGGCGGGCCAGTCGATAGCATCAATGCCTTCGTCTTGCAGGAACTGCTGACACACTCCAGCCACATGAGGTCTAGCATTGTCTTGCATTAGGAGGAACTCAGGGCCAACCGCACCAGCATATGGTCTCACAAGGGGTCTGAGGATCTCATCTCGGTACCTAATGGCAGTCAGGCTACCTCTGGCGAGCACATGGAGGGCTGTGCGGCCCTCCAAAGAAATGCCACCCCACACCATTACTGACCAAATGCCAAACCGGTCAAGCTGGAGGATGTTGCAGGCAGCAGAACATTCTCCACGGCGTCTCCAGACTCTGTCACGTCTGTCACATGTGCTCAGTGTGAACCTGCTTTCATCTGTGAAAAGCACAGGGCGCCAGTGACGAATTTGCCAATCTTGGTGTTCTCTGGCAAATGCCAAACGTCCTGCACGGTGTTGGGCTGTAAGCACAACCCCCACCTGTGGACGTCGGGCCCTCATATCACCCTCATGGAGTCTGTTTCTGACCGTTTGAGCAGACACATGCACATTTGTGGCCTGCTGGAGGTCATTTTGCAGGGCTCTCGCAGTGCTCCTCCTGTTCCTCCTTGCACAAAGGCGGAGGTAGCGGTCCTGCTGCTGGGTTGTTGCCCTTCTACGGCCTCCTCCACGTCTCCTGATGTACTAGCCTGTCTCCTGGTAGCGCCTCCATGCTCTGGACACTACGCTGACAGACACAGCAAACCTTCTTGCCACAGCTCGCATTGATGTGCCATCCTGGATAAGCTGCACTACCTGAGCCACTTGTGTGTGTTGTAGACTCCGTCTCATGCTACCACTAGAGTGAAAGCACCGCCAGCATTCAAAAGTGACCAAAACATCAGCCAGGAAGCATAGGAACTGAGAAGTGGTCTGTGGTCACCACCTTCAGAACCACTCCTTTATTGGGAGTGTCTTGCTAATTGCCTATAATTTCCACCTGTTGTCTATTCCATTTGCACAACAGCATGTGAAATTGATTGTCACTCAGTGTTGCCTCCTAAGTGCACAGTTTGATTTCACAGAAGTGTGATTGACTTGGAGTTACATTGTGTTGTTTAAGTGTTCCCTTTATTTTTTTGAGCAGTGTATAACAGCAGTATTTAACGGTTGTATTGGACTGTCAGAGATGTACCGCAGGCTGCAAATGTACTATCTAGCACAAAATGGGTGTTTTTTTTCAAACCACAATATAACAAAAGTATTTAACGGTTGTATTGGACTGTCAGAAATGCAGCGCAGGCTGCAAATGTAGTATCTAGCACAAAAAGATGATAATTACTTACCATTTTCCATTTAGCCTCCACAACGGCACTGAGCAGGAGGATACCCCGCCACCCAGGGACAGGAAACAACGTGGAGAACTAACCCCTTTAAAAGCCTCCTCCCCTTTACCTTCTCCAGTTAGTATTCGAGAACTCAAGATGATGCAGAAAAAACTACTTTATTGTAGCACCCTGATCAACAAGAGAAAAAATCAAGCGAGCACAGTTTATGGCCTTTAAGACATTTTTACTGATAATCAAAAAACAAGGAGGGGTGGGGAAAAAAAATCCCAGTGCCGTTGTGGAGGCTAAATGGAAAATCAAATTACCGGTGAGTAATTATCATCTTTTCCATACGCCTCCCCAACGGCACTGAGCAGGAGGACTAGCAGAGAAATCACTAGCCAATTAGGGTCGGACTACAGCGGATAGCACTTTCCGGCCAAAGGAAAGGTCCCTGTTATAAGCAACGTCCAGTCTGGAATGCCTGAAGAACGTGTTAGGATTGGACCAAGTGGCTGCTTGGCATATCTGGCTCAGTGAAGCAGAAGCTCATTCCGCCCAGGAGGTTGAAATTGCCCTAGTTGAGTGGGCAGTCAGTCGCCCTGGTGGTGAGGATTTCCTTTCCTTATACGCTCTAGTAATAGTCATTTTGATCCAATGTGAGATAGTCAATTTTGATGCACCCTTGCCCTTGTTAGCTCCCGCGAACTGGACAAAAAGTCTATTTGACTTTCTTATAGTTTTTGTGTCTTCCAGGTAGGCGAGGATGCATCTCCTCACGTCGAGATTATGGAACTTGGCTTCCTTGTCTAATCTAGCCTGTGGGCAGAATGTAGGTAGTGAGATATCTTGATCACAATTAAATCTAGAACATACCTTGGGCAGAAAGGAAGGTTCATGACGTAGGACAACTCTATCTTCCAAGATCGTCAGATAGGGCGGTCGGCAAGACAAAGCCTGGATTTCTCCGACTCTCCTGGCAGAAGTGATCGCAATAAGAAAGGCTGTTTTTAGAGAGAGCAGGCTAAGAGTGATTTCTGAAATGGGCTCGAAAGAAGGGTCCTCTAGAACTGAAAGGATTAAATTGAGGTCCCAGGGAGGGACAATAGATCTGACTGTAGGTCTCAATCTATTTGCGCGTTTAAAGAAACGTTTAAGGAAAATTCTGCGAGTTTTAGATCTAGAAAGGTGCTGAGTGCCGCTACCTGAATTTTAAGGGTGCTGACCCGTAGACAGTTTTCCCAGGCCTTTTTGCAGAAATTCCAGAACTATTTTTAAGTCAGGTTTTTTCGAGGGATCCCAGGAGCCCTGTGAAAAGGAAAGAAAGGTATTCCAGACCCTTTGACTTTTAGGATGCCGCGTTCAGCCTTTAAGCTGTCAGGTTTAGTTGATGGATCTTTGGGTGCTGGACCGGGCCTTGGAGCATAAGATCCGAGACTTGGGGAAGCTGGCAGAAGTCGCCCTTTGCTGTTATCGACAATAAAGGGAACCAAGTCCTTTTTGGCCAGTAAGGCGCTATCATTATGACATCGCATCTTTCCTCTAAAATTTTTGCTAGCGTCCTGGGGATCAGGGATATTGGCGGGAAAGCATACAAAAAGCCCTCTGGCCAGGGACCTAAGAAGGCGTCCACCCTCAGCGGATTGTCCTGGTATGATATAGGTCCAGGATTGGGATTCCCCATCTCTTGGTTAATTCCTGGTTAACTCCTGAAAAACGATTTTGTTCAGGGACCACTCCCCTGATTTTAGTGGATTTCTGCTCCCTTTTAAGTGTACCGCTGATATAGACACTATGTGATTCTGTGCCCAAGAGAACACCCAGGACACTGTTTGACCTAGAATCTTGCTTCTCGTGCCCCCCCTGCTTGTTTATATATGCCACCGTCGTGTCTGTCAGGATTTTCACGTCCCTGTGATGGACAGAGGATTGAAAAGCTTTTAATGCTAGGAACACTGCTTGTAGCTCCTTTGCATTTGAGGATAGAGGAAGAAAATTGGTTCCCCACATGCCTTGAACAATCTGGCCCTCGCTGTGAGCCCCCCTATCCTAATCCGCTTGCATCGGTTGTGATCGCTACTATATCTGACGGTCTCCACTGGACTCCCTGACTGAGATGATCTCTTTTTAGCCACCAATCTATGGTCAATTTGACCTGAAGGGGAACTTTTTTGTCCAGGGAGAGGGGACTTTTGTTCCCGGAGGACAGGAGAAAATTTTGGAGCGGTCTGCTGTGGAATTGTGCCCACTTTACTGCTGCGATAGTGGAAGTCATAAGACCTAGGATGACCATAATTTGTCTGAAGGATACCTTCTGACGGCGTTTGAACATATGGATTTTGATAATCAGATCCTGGATCTTCGAGCTCGGAAGGAAGGATGTCATTAACTCTGAATCCAGGAGGATGCCTAGAAATTTCTTCCTCTGGGAAGGAACGATATCTGATTTTTCCAGGTTCAGCTTCCACCCTAGAAAATAGTGTGTTTGGGACAAAAACAAGATTTTTTTTGGAGAATTCCCGGTGATGGAGCGGCTAGCAAGAAGTCGTCTAGATATGGGATGAAAACAATCTCTTGTTGATGAAGATAGCCGGACACTTCTGCGGATGAAAGACCAAATGGAAGGACTCTGAATTGTAGATGAGTCAGACGATCTTGTAGGAATATTGCAAATCTTAGGTATTTTTTGATGGCTTGGGTGGATGGGGATGTGATAACAGGCGTCTGCCAGGTCTAGAGATACCATGAAACAATTTTTGAATAGCAGGCCGATGGTGGAATTGATTGTTTCCATTTTGAATTTTTTGTATGAGATGTGTTTGTTCAGATCTCTTAGATTTATGATCGCCCTGTGGGACCCGTTGGGCTTCTTTATCAGGAATACTGGAGAATAGAAGCCTTCTTCTAGTTGGTCCCGGGGAACTGGGATGACTGCTTTTTTTGTCAGAAGAGCCTGTATCTGGGATTCCATCAGCAACTGAGTGGATTTTGGCAACTTCTTGTTTACCAAGAAACTTTTTGGTGGAGGAGAGGAAAACTCTATTCTGTACCCTGACCGGATTAGATCTAGAACCCAGGGAGAGTTGGTAATTTTTTCCCAATCCGGATAAAATTCCTGAAGTCTTCCCCCCCACAGGACCCCTGGCGTCATTGAGGAGGTTGTTTGAAAGACTTGTCGGGTTGAACAAAAAACCTCTCCCTCTTCCCTTAGATGTTTGCCAAGAACTTGATCCTTCTTTCCGTCTTTGAACCGATCTACCCTTTTTCTGGGAGCGAAAGGACCGCCGGTCGTGAAAGAATTTTGGTTCAGAGGGGAATCCTTTCTTCCGGTCGGACGCTTTGTAGTTTTTCTAGTATATCGTCTAGAACAGACCCGAATAGCCTGTCGCCTTCACAAGGAATGTTACAGAGTTTATTCTTTGAGGTATTATCTCCCAACCAGGATCTCAGTCATATGGATCTTCTAGCTGCATTGAATAGGGTTGCTGATCTAGCTGAGAGCTTGATTTTTCTGATATTCTCGCCACTGGCGCATCAACCCGAGGGGTCTTATCCCAGAGGGCAGAGTCAATCTCACTGAAGGTGTATTTTCTTTTAAATACCCTGGACACCCCAGATCTTTTTTCTGGGTCCCTCCATTCAACAGAATTTTATTTTTTTTATATTCTCATGAACTGGGAACACTCTTCTTTTTTTGTCGGCCAATATCCTGAACAATTGGTCCTGGATAGACTGTGGTTCCCTTGCCTGTTCAATGCTCATCATTGTCCTGATAGTTTTGAGGCGGGAGTTAGTGTCCTCAATAGAGCATAAGGGCTTGCCTGACATATCCTTAGAGGAAGACTAATCTGAATCCGAGGATATTTCGCCATCATTAAAGTCCATCTCCATGTCCTGAGAAACCTCCGTGACTGTTTTAGAGGTGGAGGGTGCTAGAGGGAGTGTCATCCATTTAGACTCAATGGCGGTGCTGACCTCTTCTTTGATAATAGCTTTTAGGCTGTCCACTAGGGATGGTGTCTAATCCGCCATTACTTTCTCAGTACACTTCTGACAAAGCAGCTTTTTATGGTGGCCAGCTAACTGCTTTTTACATATGGCACACTTCTTCCTAGCTGAAGGTTCCCCAATCCTGCTGGATTTACCCTGAAAAAATAGGGAAAATAGAAAAATAATTGTATCAGCCAGAAAAATAATACTAAGGAGGGGGGAACCTTCACCTAAGTGCGACCCAGGAAAAAAAAAAAACACCATGGAAAAAGAGTGCAGCAGCGGAAAGACCAAAGGGACTCCCAAAAGGAGGAGGCTTACCGGGCTGGGGGCCTTTGGAGGCTCTAAGGACATCTCTGCTGGAATGGACATGCTGCTGGAGTATCTTCAGATGCCGAGGACGCCATTCCACTGTCCTTCCCGGCGAATTTGAATACATTTCCGGTTCGCGTGGTACCGCGCGCACACCGACGTCAGCGCGCGCGCACCCACGTGACCTGTCTCGCGAGACTTCGGCCCCGGAAGTCTCGCCAACGCCGGCTGCCTCCGCACAGCCCCAAGAAGAAAACTGGACGCCCGGGGTTGCCTGGGGTGCCGCAGGACTTACACCTGGATGCCGGAAGGGCCTCTATCTTTGCCCCGCGAACCGGCGTCCCGCAGCAGCCCTCCTAATCTACCAGTCTAGGGAAAAAAAGTGAGGGAGAGAGGTCCTGGCAGGAACCCAGGCTGCGCGCAAATATTCTGGTGAGGAGCAGGAAGGATCCCGCTCCGTTCTCCACTTCGTCCCGAGGGACAGGAAACAACCAGAGAAGGTAAAGGGGAGGAGGCTTTTAAAGGTTAGTTCTCCACGTTGTTTCCTGTCCCTGGGAGGCGGGGTATCCTCCTGCTCAGTGCCATTGTGGAGGCGTATGGAAAAAGGGTGTTTTTTTTTTCAAACCACAATATAACAGCAGTATTTAACGGTTTTATTGGACTGTCAGATATGCAGCGCAGGCCGCAAATGTACTATCTAGCACAAAAAGGGTGTTTTTTTCAAACAAAAATATAAACGCAGTATTTAACGGTTGTATTGGACTGTCAGAAATGTACTTTATGTAAAAAATTAATATTATTTTTTCACCCACAGTGAAACAGATGTATTTACTGATTTACTTAAAAAGATTAAAATAGACAAATCGCCAGGACCGGATGGCATACACCCCCGTATCCTAAGGGAATTAAGTAATGTCATAGCCAGACCCTTATTTCTGATATTTGCATATTCTATACTGACAGGGAATGTCCCACAAGATTGGCGCATGGCAAATGTGGTGCCAATATTCAAAAATGGTCCAAAAACAGAGCCTGGAAACTATAGGCCGGTAAGTTTAACATCTGTTGTGGGTAAACTGTTTGACGGTTTTCTGAGAGATGCTATGTTAGAGCATCTTAACGGAAATAAGCAAATAACGCCATATCAGCATGGCTTTGTGAGGGATCGGTCATGTCAAACTAATTTAATCAGTTTCTATGAGGAGGTAAGTTCTAGACTTGACAGCGGCGAATCAATGGATGTCGTGTATCTGGACTTCTCCAAAGCATTTGACACTGTACCACATAAAAAGTTAGTATATAAAATGAGAATGCTCGGACTGGGAGAAGACGTCTGTAAGTGGGTAAGTAACTGGCTCAATGATAGAAAACAGAGGGTGGTTATTAACGGTACACACTCAGATTGGGTCACTGTCACTAATGGAGTACCTCAGGGGTCAGTATTGGGTCCTATTCTCTTCAATATATTTATTAATGATCTTGTAGAAGGCTTGCATAGTAAAATATCAATTTTCGCAGATGACACTAAACTGTGTAAAGTAATTAACACTGAAGAGAACAGTATACTACTACAGAGGGATCTGGATAGATTGCAGGCTTGGGCAGATAAGTGGCAGATGAGGTTTAACACTGACAAATGTAAAGTTATGCACATGGGAAGGAATAATGCAAGTCACCCGTACATACTAAATGGTAAAACACTCGGTAACACTGACATGGAAAAGGATCTAGGAATTTTAATAAACAGCAAACTAAGCTGCAAAAAAACAGTGTCAGGCAGCTGCTGCCAAGGCCAATAAGATAATGGGTTGCATCAAAAGGAGCATAGATGCTCGTGATGAGAACATATTCCTACTACTTAACAAATCATTAGTCAGACCACACATGGAGTACTGTGTACAGTTCTGTGTACAGTTAGAGCTGGAGATGGTCCAGAGGAGGGCAACTAAAGTAATAACTGGAATGGGGCAACTACAGTACCCTGAAAGATTATCAAAATTAGGGTTATTCACGTTAGAAAAAAGACGACTGAGGGGAGATCTAATTACTATGTATAAATATATCAGGGGTCAGTACAGAGATCTATCCCATCATCTATTTATCCCCGTGACTGTGACGAGGGGACATCCTCTGCGTCTGGAGGAAAGAAGGTTTGTACACAAACCTAGAAAAGGATTCTTTACGGTAAGAGCAGTGAGACTATAGAACAAGGTGGTGATGGTGAGTACAATAAAGGATTTCAAGAGGGGCCTGGATGTATTTCTGGAGTGTAATAATATTACAGGATATAGCTACTAGAGAGGGATCGTTCATCCAGGGAGTTAATCTGATTGCCTGATTGGAGTCGGGAAGGAATTTTTTATTCCCCTTAAGTGAGGAAAATTGGCTTCTACCTCACAGGTTTTCTTTTGCCTTCCTCTGGATCAACTTGCAGGATGACAGGCCGAACTGGATGAACAAATGTCTTTTTTCAGCCTTATGTACTATGTTACTATATTTCACTATCAGATTTGCAAAGGTACTTTCTGGCAAAAAAAAAAAAGATTTTTTCACCCACAATTACACAGATGGATTTAACTGATTTTCTTTCACTATCACAAATGCAGTGCAGGGCACAAATGTACATTTTAGCAAAAAAATATTAATTTGTCCCCCCCCCCCATAATCTAACAGATGGATATACTGAATTAATTACACTCACGTATGCAGCACAGGGGTACTTTACAGAAAAAAATGTGAATATGTCCCACCCTGGGTCCCTGAACTCACAGACAGATTAGGCTACTTTCACACTGGCGTTTTGAATTCCGTTTGTGAGATCCGTTTCAGGGATCTCACAAACTGTTCAAAATGGATCAGTTCAGCCCCAATACATTCTGAATGGATAAGGATCTGTTCAGAATGCATCAGTTTGGCTCCGTTCCGCCTCCATTCTGCTCTAGATGCGGACACCAAAGCACTGTTTGCAGCGTTTTGGTGTCCGCCTGGCATGTGGAGCCAAACGGATCCGTCCTGACTTACAATGTAAGTCAATGGGGACGGATCAGTTTTCACTGACACAATATGGCGCAATTGAAAACGGATCGGTCCCCCATTGACTTTCAATGTAAGTCAGGATAAATCCGTTTTGACTTGGACTTTTTTTTAAAAAGGATAATGCAACCGGATCTGTTCTGAACGGATACAAGCATTTGCATTATGGTTGTGGATCCGTCTGTGCAGATACCAGACGGATCCGCACCTAACGCAGGTGTGAAAGTAGCCTTACCTATATTATTTTCCCTTCCCCTGGCACATATGCAGTGCAGGTGCACTTAAAAAATGGGTATATGTTGCCCACTGAACTAAAAGAACATATGGCACATATGCAGTGCTGGTGCACTGAACTTGCACAAAATGACCGCTGACGCCCACCTAACTAACAGACGGATAAAACTTATTTTTCTGTGTCACTGGGCTCAGGGCAGGGTACAAAAATGTTGCATTGCACCCACAAAAAAAAAATCGCTGTAGATTGCAGAGTTAACAACAAGTTCTGATATCAGATTCTTTCCTATTCTCTCCCTCACAGCAGCAGCAGCAGCATCCTATCCCTACACTAGCAAGAGCAGAGTGACGTGCATCGCTGCGTGACTCCAGCTTATATAGAGGCTGGGTCACATACTGCACTGGCCAATCACAGCCATGCCATTAGTAGGCATGGCTGTGATGGCTTCTAAAAGCACACGAGTTAAACGCTTGTTGATTGGCTGCCCTGCAGCCTTTCAAAAAGCGGAATTGAAGCACCGAGCTCGAACCCAAACTTTTACAGAAAAGTTCGGGTCCAGGGTCAAAAAATTGTAAAGTTCGATACGAACCCGAAATTTACAGTTTGGGTTCGCTCAACACTAATTTAGAATAGATTTGCTCATTATTTTACAGCAATTTTCCAAATTAGAAAATTCCAGGAATTTTTAAATGGACTATACATTAGAAACCCCCATAAAACTACATTTTAAAAACGGCACCCCTCAAATTTTCATAACAACATTGAGGAAATTTCTTAACTTTATTGATACTCCACAGGAATTAACCCTGTTTTGCTGATAAGTGCAAGATGGCTCAAATACTATTTAAATTGAGACTCTAAACTGCAAGTACACTTGATTTGCAGGTGACAACTACACTTCAAATTATGGTTAATAATATGATTCTATTAAATGGAACAACAATAGTATATACATATAATAATATAATGTCCCTCTTTTGCAAATTAAGCATATACAAAGGATGAAGAACTTACACCACCGATGGAGTTATCATCTGACAGTCGCACATCAGCTGGGAAGCCCTTTCAACGAAAGTAATCAGTATCACTCAGGAAAACACCGGTTTCTAAACAAGTCATCCCCTGTCTTCTTATTGCCTGAAGGATTACAGCTTTTATACTGTTTAAACAGAGAGCTTAATTACCTAGTGGAATGTGGCCAGTGCACGTTCTCTATAATTGTCACTGTGTACGTGTGTTTCTTTATCTGCCACCACTCTGGACCTTGGAGCGGCAAATTCCTAGATCCGCAATGAATCAGAATCCCAAAACAACCTTAACAAAATATGCAGAAATAGCCTCACTCCCTTGCACAATAAATCTTTCTTTCATTCACAGGTCATGGAGTTTAAAGAGACACTGTCAGGCCTTCTGAGCATAATTAAATCTTTATATGCCCTCCTAGGTCTTGTAATAAGTTTCCAGTATTATCCCTGTGCGCATAGTAAAACGTGAAAAATAATCTTTATAATCACCTGTCAATCAACTGTCCTTTATGCCCAAGGGGCGTTCTTTGCGCCGCATTTGTGCCCAGCCGCGCCCCAACTGCCGGATCCTTAGACACACCCATCTCATTAGAATTCACTTCGCTGGGCGGTATTTTCCTGTCCCCGACATTCGGAGATCCCGCGCATGCCCAATACGAAGTTACAGTCATTGGCCTCAATAGGGGACACAGGCGCGATGTGATCCCGGCGAGTGAGGGTGCCGGGCACATGCACAGGATCTCGGAATGTTGGGGACAGGAAAATACCGCCCAGCGAAGTGAATTCTAATAAGAAGGGCGTGTCTAAGGATCCGGCAGCTGGGGATCGGCTGGACACAAATGCGGCGCAAAGAACGCCCCTTGGGCATAAAGGACAGTTGATTGACAGGTGATTATAAAGATTATTTTTCACGCTTTACAATGCACACAGGGATAATATGAATTGGAAATGTATTACAAGACCTAGGAGGGCATATAAAGATCTAATTATGCTCAGAAGGCCTGACAGTGTCCCTTTAAATGAATAGATACAAAATTGAGTCCAAATGATCAGAAACTACATCTTCACATTTTAATCCACCCCTGATCATTTGGAATACATTGAGTAACTGAAATACATTATTTCTAAAGTCTTTGGTCTGAAAAGCCTATATAAAAAGGTAATACATTGGATACAACAACAGATAGCTATCAATAAAAAATGACCATGCAAATTGTGTACATATATATGAAACAGTTATACAAATTGTATACATATATATGAAACGCCTTAGTTTCAAAGCAAATTGTATATAGCTATCTACAGAATAAGTAACCTATTCTACATAATGAATCAACCCTGTTCTTTAAAGGGGTTCTGCAGTTATTTTAAACTGGATATTTTAATCCTCTGGATAGATCATAAGCATCTGATCGGCTGTGGCCTTTTCGATGTTTACCACAGGCTCAGTGACGTCACGACTAGTATCACTGGTCTGGGCTAAGCTCCATTCAAGTGAACAGAGCTTAGCCCCGCTGTTTTTTTTAAAGTTTATGTGGTAGCTTTTACTTTATCCAAGCCATTCAGAGATTTTCTCGTGATACATTGTATTTCATGATAGTGAAAAATTTCAGTCAAAATATTTATTTTTATTTATTAAAAAAACAAAAAATTTACAAAAAATATTTGAAAAATGTTCAACTTCCAAATTTCAATTTGTCTACTTTTAAAACAGATAGTGATTAGAGTTGAGCGGACACCTGGATGTTCGGGTTCGACGAGTTCGGCCGAACTTCACAAAAAAGTTTGAGTTCGGTACCCGAACTTGACCCCGAACCCCATTGAAGTCAATGGGGACCCGAACTTTTAAGCACTAAAATGGCTGTAAAAATGTCATGGAAAGGGCTAGAGGGCAGCAAATGGCAGACAAATGTGGTTAGGAGCATGGCAAGTAAAATACGTCAAATTTTTCCTGTCTGGCTCTACCTCTGGCGATCCAGCCCACCACATGTTTCTGGTGAGCTTATTAGAATTTGTGCTCACACATAATTATTTTGTTTTTGACCGTACCTTTTTTAGGCATATTTCCGGTACCGCCATGGGTGCACGGTGTGCGCCTTCCTATGCAAACCTTTTTTTAGTTTGGTGGGAAGCCACCCCGGGTGTACCCATTGGAACAGTTCAGGGAACATGTGGTGGACTGGTATCGCTTTATTGATGACATTATCTTTATATTTTTTGGCAGGGCTCCAGACAGGATTGTGAACGCTTCATTGGCTACCTCAACGAGAACCCGCTTAATATATTCCTGACACATAAAATCTCTGAGTCTGAGGTTGACTTCCTAGATCTTCGAATAAAGTTGCAGGATTCAAAAATTACAACATCTTTGTTCCGCAAAAGCACTGCAACTAATAATCTACTTCACTTTGCGAGCTTTCACCCAGTACATTTAAAGAAAGGCATACCAAGGGGTCAGTTCTTACGTCTACGACGCAATTGCAGTGAATTTGGCGACTTCAAGGTGGCCGCACAGGATTTATCATCAAGGTTACACGAGAGGGGTTACCCTAAAAAGGTTGTAGCCCAGGCATTTGAAAGGGCCAAGGAATCCAAACGTGAGGATTTATTTGGCAGAGAAAGAAAGGAGTGAGCACTCACACCATCTGGACCATAGGATATATTTAATAGATGGTAAGCAATGAGTCAATCACATCAACATTCAAATATGAAATTTCATAAAATAATGGTTGGTACCAACATAAAATGACACTGACGAATGGTAGTTGTGCAATCCTTGCGTACTTAGTACTAGCACTTTATACTGAGTAGAATTGTATAGTGGAAGAACCACTCTGAATAGTGGTAATACCGCAGACCGCAGTCGGCAGTTCTAATGTCCCAGTGAGAAGTACATATGACTCCAAGTTAATATTCAAGTGTCCTCGTGCATAAAGATATGTCTTCCAGTATGACAGTCTCTCCACAATTACTCCGATATAACCGCACAGGGCTATAGATAGCACGCCACTAAGTATACAGTTCAGGTTCCTACCTTATCCCAAATTGTTCCAAATCGTTCCACGCTGAGCCGTCCTACCACGAGAAGCGAGTGATGCCGGCTGCTTCGGCGTCTCACGTCACAGATCTCGGGTTGCTGACGTCACGGTATCGCGGGATCACAAAATTCGGCTGATAGGAACAGTAAATCGTTGGTGGAACCTGTAGTTATCTCCTGTATCCTACAGCGGTATTATTGGAATTCCTTACGCATGGCCATGCAATGTCTTTCATCAGGATCCAGTGGGTTAGGTGGGCGCTTCTCTTCCAGTCACCAGACGCGTTTCAGGGCGTCTACACCCCTTCCTCACTGAGGAAGGGGTGTAGACGCCCCGAAACGCGTCTGGTGACTGGAAGAGAAGCGCCCACCTAACCCACTGGATCCTGATGAAAGACATTGCACAACTACCATTCGTCAGTGTCATTTTATGTTAGTACCAACCATTATTTTATGAAATTTTATATTTGAATGTTGATGTGATTGACTCATTGCTTACCATTTATTAAATATATCCTATGGTCCAGATGGTGTGAGTGCTCACTCCTTTCTTTCTCTGCCATTCAAAAATCTTTTTGGGTTCGGGCACCCAAGTTGTGAGTTAGTAGCACCTGCCCATAACCACCTGCGTGTGAGCCAACCACCAATCTATTATATTTTTCGTGAGGATTTATTTGTTCCCAAGATCAGATCACGGGACAACAAGGTACGTGTGATCACTAGATACAATAACCAGTGGTCTGACCTGTACAAAATCCATAACACACATTGGTTTCTACTCCGAGCAGACGGTAAATTGGCAACACATGTTGACGATAGACCTAGAATCATAGCAAGGAGGGCTCCAAACCTTAAAGATACCCTCGTCCGTAGCCACTTTCAACGACCGGTGAGCACTACGGGTAGAGGAGGCACACTAAAAGGTACATATCCTTGTGGAGACTGCAATGTTTGCCAATTTATGCTGAACTCTGACAGTTTTATCTATGGAGAAGACAACAGAGTGAATCTAAAACATTATGCCAACTGCCGCTCCAAAAATGTAGTTTATGCCCTTCTTTGTCCCTGTAACAGGATCTATGTGGGCCAGACCATGCAGGAGCTCAGGAAGAGAGTACAGCAACACACTTTGAATATTCGGCTGGCAGACCGGGACAGAAGTAAGGGGGGAAAACCCCTAACATCAGTGGCAACCCATTTCCTGGATAATCATGATGGCAGGTACGACGATTTACGGGTGGTGGGGTTGGACATTGTTCGAGGTAACATCAGGGGGACACATATTTCCAGGAGTTTGCTCCATTCAGAATCGAGGTGGATTTTTAACCTTGGTTCACAGGCCCCAGGTGGCCTGAATGAGGAGCTAACTTTTACTGGCTATTACACATAAGTTCTGTCTTATTTTGAACAGATCTATGTATCACTTAGCTAGTCCACTCTACTTGGTCTAGCAACACTCTCACTTCATTTATCTCATTCTTCCTTTTTTAGGTTTAAGGAGATTGGATGAGACTGGAGTGCGGGAACAGATGACCTATGGATTGTGTTCACTTGCTTTTTTTCTTTTTTTCACTTTTTATATGTTCTCCCTGTGGTTGTCAGGATACATGGGACGGTGTTGTCTCTGTTTATCCCTCACACCCATAGGGACATATCTCTGAAGCACTTAGCACTTTTTCACTGGTGTCCAGTGAGACATACTCAAGCTTTCGTTTGTTGTGTGCCCCGCTGGGACACCCCTTACACTTATATTTTTGTATTGACTTCTTTATACTTCGGACACTGTCTGATATTGTTTAGAATTTTCCACAATGTTATAACAATATGTCCTTTCGTCCACTAACTGCCTTGCATATATTTATTTTTATCATTTTTCATTTTTTATTTTCTATATGTATACAGTGTTTATTCATTTATATGTATTCAGTATATAGCAATCTATATTCTCTCCCTAACTTTGCGCTTGCTTGGCTGGTCCCCTTCTCCCCGGTGCATGGTCTGCCACTATTTGGTTAGTTTTCACCCTGATAGTATTTATATTGTTTATTGGAGTAGTAAATTCATGTGCACAAATTGCACATACTCAGGGATACAGGGGTTGTGGGTGCGGGACGCCCTTTGCATGCATTACTTTGTTATTGGAGCTAACGAGGAATATTGCCTTTAGGGCTGTATGCCCTCATGAATTTGTTTTTTTAATGTATCTATAGCACTATAACATAAAATGTCTCGTGATTAATTATTAATTGATGTGGGTCTTTTGTGGTATTAATTATGGTTTGAAGAAGAAGGGAAGAAGATGGCTAGAAGGTTGGAGGAGTGTTTAAACTAGGGACTGGGGGGGAGGGTAATTACACTATAGAAGGGGAAGATAGTGCAGATAGAGACCGGGGGCAAGGTAGTGGGACTGGGGGAGAAATGGAAGGAGGGACAAGAATAGTTCAGAAGGAAAGGTGTAGGGTAAAAAATATACATAAACCTCTCATATGTATGTATACTAATGCCAGAAGTCTGACTAATAAAACTGGTGAACTGGAATTAGTGATGTGTGAGGAGGACTATGACATAGTGGGAATAACTGAGACATGGCTGGATGATAGCTATGACTGGGCAGTTAATGTACAAGGTTACAGTCTGTTCAGAAAGGATCGTCAAAACCGGAGAGGTGGAGGGGTCTGCCTTTATGTAAAATCTTGTCTAAAGCCCACACTCCGTGAAGATATAAGTGATGGACATGAACATGTGGAGTCACTGTGGGTAGAGATACATGGAGCTAAAAACAACAATAAATTACTAATAGGAGTCTACTATAAACCACCTAATATACCAGAGTCCACAGAAAATCTACTACTAAACGAGATAGACAAGGCGGCAAATCATAATGAGGTGGTTATTATGGGGGACTTCAACTACCCAGATATAGACTGAAACTTGTATATCTCATAAAGGAAACAGATTCTTGGCAATAACCAAAGACCATTATCTCTCCCAACTGGTTCAGGACCCGACTAGAGGGACGGCCATACTGGACTTAATATTAACCAATAGACCTGACAGAACAACAGACGTGCAGGTTGGGGGACACCTGGGAAATAGTGACCATAAAGTAATAACCTTCCAATTATCATTCTACAGGGAGAAACAAAAATACCAAACTTCAAAAAAGCTAAATTTAGCCAACTAAGAGAGGCCATAGGCCTAACTAACTGGGACAAAGTCCTCAAAAATAAAAATACAGCCAAAAAATGGGATATCTTTAAAAACATCCTAAAATCTCATTGTGAGAGGTACATACCGTATGGGAATAAAAGGTTAAGGAACAAAAAGAAACCAATGTGGATAAACAGAACTGTAAAGAAAGCAATAAATGACAAAAAGAAAGCATATAAAACCCTAAAACAGGAGGGTAGCACGGAAGCACTGAAAAACTATAAGGAAAAAAACAGAACATGTAAAAAACAAATAAAAGCGGCCAAACTAGAGACCGAGAGATTAATTGCCAAACAGAGTAAAACTAACCCTAAAATGTTCTTCAATTATATAAATGTTAAAAAGTATAAATCTGAAGGTGTCGGCCCTTTAAAGAGTAATGAGGGGGGAGTCGCAGAGAGCGACGAGGAGAAAGCAAAGCTGTTAAATATTTTTTTCTCCAGTGTATTCACTGAGGAAAATAAACTGTCAGATGAAATGCTGAATGCTGAAATAAATTCGCCATTAAAAGTGTCCTGTCTGACCCAGGAAGAAGTACAACAGCGACTTAAAAAAATCAAAATAGACAAATCGCCAGGACCGGATGGCATACACCCCCGTATCCTAAGGGAATTAAGTAATGTCATAGCCAGACCCTTATTTCTGATATTTGCGGACTCTGTACTGACAGGGAATGTCCCACAGGATTGGCGCATGGCAAATGTGGTGCCAATATTCAAAAAGGGTCCAAAAACAGAGCCTGGAAACTATAGGCCGGTAAGTTTAACATCTGTTGTGGGTAAACTGTTTGAAGGTTTTCTGAGAGATGCTATGTTAGAACATCTTATGGGAAATAAGCAAATAACGCCATATCAGCATGGCTTCGTGAGGGATCGGTCATGTCAAACTAATTTAATCAGTTTCTATGAGGAGGTAAGTACTAGACTTGACAGCGGCGAATCAATGGATGTCGTGTATCTGGACTTCTCCAAAGCATTTGACACTGTACCTCATAAAAGGTTAGTATATAAAATGAGAATGCTCGGACTCGGAGAAAACGTCTGTAAGTGGGTAAGTAACTGGCTCAATGATAGAAAACAGAGGGTGGTTATTAACGGTACATACTCAGATTGGGTCACTGTCACTAGTGGAGTACCTCAGGGGTCAGTATTGGGCCCTATTCTCTTCAATATATTTATTAATGATCTTGTAGAAGGCTTGCATAGTAAAATATCAATTTTCGCAGATGACACTAAACTGTGTAAAGTAATTAACACTGAAGAGGACAGTATACTACTACAGAGGGATCTGGATAGATTGGAGGCTTGGGCAGATAAGTGGCAGATGAGGTTTAACACTGAGAAATGTAAAGTTATGCACATGGGAAGGAATAATGCAAGTCACCCGTACATACTAAATGGTAAAACACTCGGTAACACTGACATGGAAAAGGATCTAGGAATTTTAATAAACAGCAAACTAAGCTGCAAAAAACAGTGTCAGGCAGCGGCTGCCAAGGCCAATAAGATAATGGGTTGCATCAAAAGGGGCATAGATGCCCGTGATGAGAACATATTCCTACTACTTTACAAATCACTGGTCAGACCACACATGGAGTACTGTGTACAGTTCTGGGCTCCTGTAAACAAGGCAGACATAGCAGAGCTGGAGAGGGTCCAGAGGAGGGCAACTAAAGTAATAACTGGAATGGGGCAACTACAGTACCCTGAAAGATTATCAAAATTAGGGTTATTCACGTTAGAAAAAAGACGACTGAGGGGAGATCTAATTACTATGTATAAATATATCAGGGGGCAGTACAGAGATCTATCCCATCATCTATTTATCCCCAGGACTGTGACTGTGACGAGGGGACATCCTCTGCGTTTGGAGGAAAGAAGGTTTGTACACAAACATAGAAAAGGGTTCTTTACGGTAAGAGCAGTGAGACTATGGAACTCTCTGCCTGAGGAGGTGGTGATGGTAAGTACAATAAAGGAATTCAAGAGGGGCCTGGATGTATTTCTGGAGTGTAATAATATTACAGGCTATAGCTACTAGAGAGGGGTCGTTGATCCAGGGAGTTATTCTGATTGCCTGATTGGAGTCGGGAAGGAATTTTTTATTCCCCTAAAGTGAGGAAAATTGGCTTCTACCTCACAGGGTTTTTTTGCCTTCCTCTGGATCAACTTGTAGGATGACAGGCCGAACTGGATGGACAAATGTCTTTTTTCGGCCTTATGTACTATGTTACTATGTTACTATGTTACTAAGGGTTTGTTTATACACTGCTCAAAAAAATAACACATCCTAGATCTGAGTTAATTAAAAATTCTTCTGAAATACTTTGTTCTTTACATAGTTGAATGTGCTGACAACAAAATCACACAAAAATAAAAAATGGAAATCAAATTTTTAACCCATGGAGGTCTGAATTTGGAGTCACACTCAAAATTAAAGTGGAAAAACACACTACAGGCTGATCCAACTTTGATGTAATGTCCTTAAAACAAGTCAAAATGAGGCTCAGTAGTGTGTGAGGCCTCCACGTGCCTGTATGACCTCCCTACAACGCCTGTGCATGCTCCTGATGAGGTGGCGGACGGTCTCCTGAGGGATCTCCTCCCAGACCTGGACTAAAGCTTTTGCCAACTCCTGGACAGTCTGTGGTGCAACGTGACGTTGGTGGATAGAGCGAGACATGATGTCCCAGATGTGCTCAATTGGATTCAGGTCTGGGGAACGGGCGGGCCAGTCCATAGCATCAATGCCTTCGTCTTGCAGGAACTGCTGACACACTCCAGCCACATGAGGTCTAGCATTGTCTTGCATTAGGAGGAACCCAGGGCCAACCGCACCAGCATATGGTCTCACAAGGGGTCTGAGGATCTCATCTCGGTACCTAATGGCAGTCAGGCTACCTCTGGCGAGCACATGGAGGGCTGTGTGTCCCTCCAAAGAAATGGCACCCCACACCATTACTGACCCAATGCCAAACCGGTCATGCTGGAGGATGTTGCAGGCAGCAGAACGTTCTCCACGGCATCTCCAGACTCTGTCACATCTGTCACATGTGCTCAGTGTGAACCTGCTTTCATCTGTGAAGAGCACAGGGCGCCAGTGGCGAATTTGCCAATCTTGGTGTTCTCTGGCAAATGCCAAACGTCCTGCACGGTGTTGGGCTGTAAGCACAACCTCCACCTGTGGACGTCGGGCCCTCATATCACCCTCATGGAGTCTGTTTCTGACTGTTTGAGCAGACACATGCACATTTGTGGCCTGCTGGAGGTCATTTTGCAGGGCTCTGGCAGTGCTCCTCCTGTTCCTCCTTGCACAAAGGCGGAGGTAGCGGTCCTGCTGCTGGGTTGTTGCCCTCCTACGGCCTCCTCCACATCTCCTGATGTACTGGCCTGTCTCCTGGTAGCGCCTACATGCTCTGGACACTACGCTGACAGACACAGCAAACCTTCTTGCCACAGCTCGCATTGATGTGCCATCCTGGATAATCTGCACTGCTTGAGCCACTTGTGTGGGTTGTAGACTCCGTCTCATGCTACTACTAGAGTGAAAGCACCGCCAGCATTCAAAAGTGACCAAAACATCAGCCAGGAAGCATAGGAACTGAGAAGTGGTCTGTGGTTACCACTCCAGAACCACTCCTTTATTGGGGGTGTCTTGCTAATTGCCTATAATTTCCACCTGTTGTCTATCCCATTTGCACAACAGCATGTGAATTTGATTGTCACTCAGTGTTGCTTCCTAAGTGGACAGTTTGATTTCACAGAAGTGTGATTGACTTGGAGTTACATTGTGTTGTTTAAGTGTTCCCTTTATTTTTTTGAGCAGTGTAGTATGATAGATATGTAGTGATTTTGTAATCTATGTAATTATATTGGATGCACAATCATGTTATTATATATATATATTTTTTAATCAAATCATGCAAGTCAATTCATTGGCCCGTCTCATACATATTTTGCTATAATCTGTGAATATTGCATTGGCCTGACTTTATAAGGTACATATACAGTTGCAAGAAAAAGTACGTGAACCCTTTGGATTTCTGCACAAATTGGCACAAATTGGTCATAAAATGTGATCTGATCTTCATCTAAGTCACAACAATAGACAATCACAGTCTGCTTAAACTAATAACACACAAAGAATTAAATGTTACCATGTTTTTATTGAACACACCATGTAAATATTCACAGTGCAGGTAGAAAAAGTATGTGAACCCCTAGACTAATGACATCTGCAAGAGCTAATTGGAGTGAGGTGTCAGCCAACTGGAGTCCAATCAATGAGATGAGATTGGTGGTGTTGGTTACAGCTGCCCTGCCCTAAAAAAACACACACCAGTTCTGGGTTTGGTTTTCACAAGAAGCATTGCCTGATGTGAATGATGCCTCGCACAAAAGAGCTCTCAGAAGACCTACGATTAAGAATTGTTGACTTGCATAAAGCAGGAAAGGGTTATAAAAGTATCTCCAAAAGCCTTGCTGTTCATCAGTACACGGTAAGACAAATTGTCTATAAATGGAGAAAGTTCAGCACTGCTGCTACTCTCCCTAGGAGTGGCTGTCCTGTAAAGATTACTGCAAGAGCACAGCGCAGACTGCTCAATGAGGTGCAGAAGAATCCTAGAGTGTCAGCTAAAGACTTACAAAAGTCTCTGGCATATGCTAACATCCCTGTTAGCGAATCTACGATATGTAAAACACTAAACAAGAATGGATATCATGGGAGGATACCACAGAGGAAGCCACTGCTGTCCAAAAAAAACATTGCTGCACGTTTACAGTTTGCACAAGAGCACCTGGATGTTCCACAGCAGTACTGGCAAAATATTCTGTGGACAGATGAAACCAAAGTTGAGTTGTTTGGAAGAAACACACAACACTATGTGTGGAGAAAAAGAGGCCCAGCACACCAACATCAAAACCTCATCCCAACTGTAAAGTATGGTGGTGGGGGCATCATGGTTTGGGGCTGCTTTGCTGCGTCAGGGCCTGGATGGTTTGCTATCATCGAAGGAAAAATGAATTCCCAAGTTTATCAAGACATTTTGCAGGAGAATGTAAGGCCATCTGTCCACCAGCTGAAGCTCAACAGAAGATGGGTGTTGCAACAGGACAACGACCCAAAGCATAGAAGTAAATAAACAACAGAATGGCTGAAACAGAAGAAAATACGCCTTCTGGAGTGGCCCAGTCAGAGTCCTGACCTCAACCCGATTGAGATGCTGTGGCATGACCTCAAGAAAGCGATTCACACCAGACATCCCAAGAATATTGCTGAACTGAAACAGTTCTGTAAAGAGGAATGGTCAAGAATTACTTCTGACCGTTGTGCACATCTGATCTGCAACCACAGGAAACGTTTGGTTGAAGTTATTGCTGCCAATGGAGGTTCAACCAGTTATTAAATCCAAGGGTTCACATACTTTTTCCACCTGCACTGTGAATGTTTACAAGGTGTGTTCAATAAAAACATGGTAACATTTAATTCTTTGTGTGTTATTAGATTAAGCAGACTGTGATTGTCTATTGTTGTGACTTAGATGAAGATCAGATCACATTTTATGACCAATTTGTGCAGAAATCCATATCATTCCAAAGGGTTCACATACTTTTTCATGCAACTGTATATGGCTGATTGATCGTCCTCTGCACTCCATTACGCTTGCTTGTGCCCCCTGTTTGTTTGCGTTCCATTGGGTGTCACGGCGCAGGCTGGTGACCAGCTGTGACGTCGATGCCGGGCTGCGCTTCCGGTCTTTGGAGCGCATCGCGGCGTCGACTTCTTACACATGCGCACCTGTTTCTCCAACACGCCGGCTTGTTCCGGCACTCACAGCTGCGCGCGACCATGCATCGGGGAGGATCCAGGTAACTCATATACCTTGCCACCGCCTCCCCTGCCCTTTCTATAGATGACCGCTCCTTGATTAGCTTTTACCACAGGTTTATTCAATTATGTCTTAACTATGTGAACTATAAATATTCTAACAGTCATTCGTACTTACATGGACCTCTGAGGAAGCTAGTATTTGTACTAGCGATACGCGTTAGAATTGCTCGGCTCCCCTCACTGATGGGTTTTTGTTACTCAATGTACTACCACTGTGCTTCATGATAAGTATTCCCCCTAGGGTTTGCAGATATTTTACTGTTGCCTGTTATGGTTTTGTGATTATATGGTCATTCATGCACTGCAGCACTTTAAATCTTTCCCTATGTGTGGGGTTTGCCTTGCCTATCCATGTTTTTAACTTGTAACCTATATGTTTGAATAAAATTATGCTTTATTTTTGGAGGTGCGGCTGTATTATGGTATTTCTTTCTCTGGTGTTGCTCAAGTAAAATACGTAAAAAAAAATAATTATAATCTTGATCTAAGAGGACGAAGTCCATATGGAGTAGGAGGTTGAGGAGGCGGTGGAAGCGGCGGTGGAGGAGGAGGTGGTAGCCTACACTGCTTTTTGGGTTTAATTTTATTTATATATTTTTCTAAATTAGGGTACACCCCAAAACATTGGGAAATATAACCTGTGATAACCCCCTCCAGTCGTACTAAACACACGTTCAGACAATACACTGGCTGCAGGGCAAGCTAGCACCTCCAAGGCATAAAGGGCAAGCTCAGGCCATGTGCCCAATTTGGAGACCCAGAAGTTGAAGAGGGCAGACCCATCATTCAGTACGTGTAGTCGTGTGCACACATACTGCTCCACCATGTCGCACGTCCCCGTGATGTCCACGATCCAATTGGATATCTTCTCTATCAATTTTCAATGTTATTTTATGTGCCTACCTTTGTGATCACGGGTGGCGGGGAATCAGTGTTCCAGGCCGGAGAGGGAGCCTGAGAAAGGGATACCACATCCAAGGGAGGTCAATGGATGAAATTAAATGTAATCGAGCATAAATGTGGGACAAAGTATTCAAGCATAAGCTTCCAAGTTAAGGAGGGGGTGTGCGGCAATTGCCCACTCCCGACTCGGGGAGGTAGTGACGATAAATAACAATACAGGACTCTTAAGATGCCCTGTTATTGGAAGGATTAATAAAAAAATTATAGGGAAGGCCAAATGTAGGAACAAATTATTAAAGCGCAAATGTGGGAAAAATGATGAAAGCGCAAATGTGGGACAAATTAGTAAAGCGCAATTGTTGGACAAATTATTGAAGCGCAAATGTGGGACAACTTGTTAAAGTTTAAGCATTGAATGAAAGAAGGTGGCGCGCATCAATTAAAGAAGAATTTCAGAAATTTTATTCCCTGTCACCTATGCAGAGCAGGGCTTTATTCACGTCCAAAATTGTAAAATGTCAACCCAATAATGTAACAGAAAAATTACAGAAATTTATTAACCTGTCTAATTGGTAGAGCAGGGGTCTACGACATAAAAAAACCAAATTACTTACCGGTAATTCCCTTTTCATGAATCCTCCATGATGGCATACCATGAGAGATGACCCGCCTCCAACCAGGTAGGGACAGGAAGTAAAAATTAGACCCTCCTTCAGCTCTTCCTCAGTGTCTTTCTGGACCGACAGCCTAAAGAGTCTTATCCTCACATATAAAGGATTATTATATATCTACAAATATTATATATATATTTTTTTTCTTTTTTCATTCACACCCACACACTCCTTCACCTAATTATTGGCCTATATGTGGGCCTGTATGTACATATTCTTACATATATTTATTCATATATGTACTTTAGGGTGGGAAATCCGTGCCGTCATGGAGGATTCATGAAAAGGAAATTACCGGTAAGTAATTTGGTTTTTCCCTTTCATCCTCCTTGACGGCATACCATGAGATATAACAGATTAATACTCTTATTAGGGGGGAACTATGGCCTGAAGCACCTTCCTCCTGAAAGCGAGCTCCTGACTAGCTCTAGTATCCACTCTATAATGTTTAATAAATGTATGAGGACTTGACCATGTCGCTGCTTTGAATATCTGTTCTAATGAGGCACTTGCCCAGGATGCAGCCACAGATCTTGTAAAGGACTTTGGTGGAAGAATATCTGACACTTTATATGACTCCGAAATTGCCATGTTTATCCATCTGGGTAAGGAGTTTTTTGTGGCTTTCTGCCCTTTATGTGTTCCACTGAATTGGACAAATAGTCTGTTTTCCTGAATGTTTTTGTAACCTCTAGATAGAGTAATACAGCCCTACGTACATCTAACTTGTGGAAATTCATTTCCCCTTCTGTTTTTTGGGTTTGAGCAAAATGATGGGACAATAATCTCCTCCTGTCTGTGGAAGTTTGATACCACTTTAGGAATAAAAGAATTGTCCAATCTGAATACAATTCTGTCCGGGAATACGATGCAAAAGGATTCCACTATTTTTAGAGCTTGGATTTCACTCACTCTACGCACTGAGGTGATTGATACCAGGAATAAAGTCTTTAGTGATAAACGAGGTTTCTGACAAAGGTTCAAACGGGGTGTTTGTCAAACCTAATAGCACCAAATTGAGATCCCAAGGGGAAACTCTAGGCCTTAGGAACGGTCTTAACCTGCCCCTCTTAAAAAACAGATAACCCATGGATGTTCCGCAATTTTTTCTCCAAACACTGCGCTTAAGGCTGATATGTGCACTCTTAAAGTGTTTGGGCGTAATCCTTTTTCGAATCCAGACTGCAGGAAACCTAGAACTGCTTGGACTGAGAACTTCTGAGAAGAAGTTTTTTCCTGGATACACCAACAGCAAAATTTACTCCACACCTTATGATACATTTTTGAAGTTACATCTTTTCTGCTGGCTGACATAGTGTTAATAATGGCTTCTGATAGGCCCTTTGATCTCAAAATCATCCTTTCAGGTTCCAGGCCGTTAGGGTGTCCATGTACGCCCTGTGTATTTCTGATCACTGCCGCCCGGCCGGCTGTGATCGGAACAAGGTGCCTGCTCAAATCATTGAGCAGGCACCTCTGCTTAATGCCCGGGGGGGTCCCGTGACCCCCCATGTCGGCGATCGCAACAAACCGCAGGTCAATTCAGACCTGCGGTTTGCTGCGCTTTTTGCAGTTTCTGATCGGATCAGAAACTTTAGTGTGCCTAAACTAATATATGTTTCACCCCCCCTGCACCCCTGAATGATTTTATCCCGGTGGGAGGTGCAGGGGGGGTGTTGCGGGCGGTGCGGGAGGCGGGCGGTGTGACAGGCGGGATCGCGATCCCCCGCCCGCCTCCCCTTGAATAATCGTTGGCGTCTAGTGGGTATACCAGGATGTCAGCCCATTGCTGACACCCTGGTATAAACGGCTGACATCTGTGATACAATGTTAGCCGTTTAACCCTTTCCATACCGCTGTCCGTACGGACCGCTGTATGGAAAAGGTTAACAGCTCAGGGAGCTCCCTCCCTCTCCCATCGGGGGGCTGCTGTGCCTTTGCAGCCCCCCGATGGAGAGGGAGAGAGCCCCCAGACAGCCCCCCTCCTTATCCTTCCCCGTCTGTGCAGTTCTGGCCACTACTGAGCAGACGGGGAAGGTTCCCATGGCAACAGGATGCCGTCTCAGGCATCCTGCTGTCCACGGTGCTGAACAGATCTGTGCTAAAGGCATAGATCTGTTCAGACAAAGTGTAAAATACAGTACAAAACACTACATAGTGTACTGTACTGTATTATACATCAGACCCACTGGATCTTCAAGAACCAAGTGGGTCTGGGTAAAAAAAAAAAAGTAAAAAAAAGTGAAAAAAAAGTAAAAATCAAAAAACACATTTATCACTGATTAAAAATGAAAAAAATAAAATTCCCTACACATGTTTGGTATCGCCGCGTCCGTAACGACCTGATCTATAAAAAGGTCATGTTACTTTACCCGAACGGTGAATGCCATAAAAATAAAAAATAAAAAACTATGATGAAATTGAAATTTTGCCTACCTTACTTCCCAAAAAAGGTAATAAAAGTGATCAAAAAAGTCGCATGTACGCCAAAATAGTGCCAATCAAACCATCATCTCATCCCGCAAAAATCATACCCTACCCAAGATAATCGCCCAAAAACTGAAAAAACTATGGCTCTTAGACTATGGAAACACTAAAACATGAAATCATTGTGTAAAACTTACATAAATAAAAAAAAGTATACATATTAGGTATCGACGCGTCCGTATCAACTGGCTCTATAAAAATATCACATGACCTAACCCCTCAGGTGACCACCGTAAAAAAAAAAAACGGTGTAAAAAAAGCCATTTTTTGTCATCTTACATCACAAAAAGTGTAATAGCAAGCGATCGAAAAGTCATATGCACCCCAAAATAGTGCCAATCAAACAGTCATCTCATCCCGCAAAAAATGAGACCCTACTTAAGATAATCACCCAAAAACCGAAAAAAAACTATGGCTCTTAGACTATGGAGACACTAAAACATTTTTTTAGTTTTAAAAATGGAATCATTGTGTAAAACTTACATAAATAAAAAAAAATTGTATACATATTAGGTATTGCCGCGTCCGTGACAACCTGCTCTATAAAATTACCACATGATCTAATCTGTCAGATGAATGTTGTAAATAAAAAAAACGGTGCCAAAAAAGCTATTTCTTGTTGTCTTGCCTCACAAAAAGTGTAATATAGAGCAACCAAAAATCATATGTATATAATATGCTCATAATATGCTCAGCGCTGGCATACAGAGAGGGTAGGGGAGAGTGAGGATTATTATATGTACATGCACAGGACGCTAATTACAAGATCTCTACCTGTTATCTGATGAATAGTCGTTTGTGATGTGGTGTGATCCCGTTGTTCCAGGAAGCGCTGTATAGATCTGATGAGACGCTTCTTGTTCTAACTCTCACCTAGCATGCTGCCCCGGCCGGTAGCTAGCGCACACGTGGAGGAGCCTGTAGGGATGAGTTCAGGAGCGTCTTTGTGTGACGTCACAACTTTGCTCTGGGTGCCTTCAAAGGACAAATTTCCACCAACGAGTTTCAGAACCTACGGGTTCCTTCGTCAGGGATAGTTCATGGTACAAGTCCTGGGGGTTAAATAGGTTTTCCATTCCCATAATCTTTCCTGCAGTATCTGGTCAGGAACCTAGGGGCACACCACTATTCATTTTACACCATCCCAGCCCATTGTTATATGGGATCCATGTCTCTATTTAAATGCAAATAACTAAATTTCCTGATTTAGGCCCTTTGGTGCCAGACTATTTAATGTGAATATCCACTTACTTTCACAGCGTGACATTTGTTGGATATAATTACCACCCCTCATATCTGTTTTAACCCTTTCAATACCACCAAAGATTGAACCTGTGAATGAACTGCAATGATATTCTGTATAGTGTTTGGATAATGGGTGTCCATCAAATTTTTTATTTATATTCCTGATGTGCTCCTGTATTCTAATTTTCATTTGGTGTTTAGTTCTGCCAACATAGATTTTCTGACAGGGGCATTTGATGAAATATATTACCCCTTTGGTGTCGCAGGTGATATAATTTTTTATTTTGTAGGTGGTTGGATCATCTCCTATTTCTAAAATGGGGTTATATTGTCTAGTCACCCTACAATTTCTGCACATTTTACAGGCGGAGAAACCTATTTTTGTTCCGTTTTGTGTGTTATTTTTCTTTAGAATAGTTTTGACAGATGGGGCTATTAGGTATGCTAAGTTTTGCGCTTTCCTAAAGATGAAAGTGGGTGCTTTTGGGATTCTTTCACCTATCAGTTTATCCTGTTTCAGGATATCCCAATGTCTCCCAACGATCCGTTTGAGGACCCTATCTCCTTCACTGTACTTGGTTATGATTGGGATTTTGAGTAAGGTGTCTCCATTTTCGTTTATATATTTATTTTTATTTTTATTTTTGTTTGTATCCTTTCTGTTCCCAATTGTTGGTACTGGGGATTCTTGTTTCCTATTCATTGGTATATTTTTTATTAATTCACTACGGTCTAATTTTTTCACTTCCTCTACTATTGGTTCTAGATCAGTTAATCTATAACCTTTTTCAATAAGTTTTCTGTTGAGCTCTGCTGTTTCCTCCTCAAAGTGTGTTATATTGCTACAGTTTCTACGGGTCCTGATAAATTGACTCCTGGGGATATTCTTCAACCAGGTTGACAGGTGGCAGCTTTCCAATGGTATGAAGCTATTACAATCTGTTGGTTAGTGGAATGTTCTTGTTTGTATTTTACCCTTCTCTATAAAAATTGTTAGATCCAGAAAATTGATCTGTTCTCGGCTCCAGGTTGATGTGAAGTGCAAATAAAATTCATTTTTATTTAAGTTATCTAAAAATTGATGCAGGCGAGATTCCCCTCCCTTCCAAATAAAAATGACATCATCAATGAATCTTTTCCAGAGGAATAGATCCGCACCGAGTCCGCCAGATGGACAGATGGTAAGCTCCTCCCACTTACCAACATATAGATTGGCAAAACTCGGCGTGAATCGAGTCCCCATAGCAGTCCCCCACATCTGGAGATAAAATTCATCAACCTGGAGCCGAGAACAGATCAATTTTCTGGATCTAACAATTTTTACAGAGAAGGGTAAAATACAAACAAGAACATTCCACAAACCAACAGATTGTAATAGCTTTATACCATACCATTGGAAAGCTGCCACCTGTCAACCTGGTTGAAGAATATCCCCAGGAGTCAATTTATCAGGACCCGTAGAAACTGTAGCAATATAACACACTTTGAGGAGGAAACAGCAGAGCTCAACAGAAAATTTATCGAAAAAGGTTATAGATTAACTGATCTAGAACCAATAGTAGAGGAAGTGAAAAAATTAGACCGTAGTGAATTAATAAAAAATATACCAATGAATAGGGAACAAGAATCCCCAGTACCAACAATTGGGAACAGAAAGGATACAAACAAAAATAAAAATAAAAATAAATATATAAACGAAAATGGAGACACCTTACTCAAAATCCCAATCATAACCAAGTACAGTGAAGGAGATAGGGTCCTCAAACGGATCGTTGGGAGACATTGGGATATCCTGAAACAGGATAAACTGATAGGTGAAAGAATCCCAAAAGCACCCACTTTCATCTTTAGGAAAGCGCAAAACTTAGCATACCTAATAGCCCCATCTGTCAAAACTATTCTAAAGAAAAATAACACACAAAACGGAACAAAAATAGGTTTCTCACCCTGTAAAATGTGCAGAAATTGTAGGGTGACTAGACAATATAACCCCATTTTGGAAATAGGAGATGATTCAACCACCTACAAAATAAAAAATTATATCACCTGCGACAAAAAAGGGGTAATATATTTCATCAAATGCCCCTGTCAGAAAATCTATGTTGGCAGAACTAAACGCCAAATGAAAATTACAATACAGGAGCACATCAGGAATATAAATAAAAAATTTGATGGACACCCATTATCCAAACACTATACAGAATATCATGGCAGTTCATTCACAGGTTCAATCTTTGGCGGTATTGAAAGGGTTAAAACAGATATGAGGGGTGGTAATTATATCCAACAAATGTCACGCTGTGAAAGTAAGTGGATATTCACATTAAATAGTCTGGCACCAAAGGGCCTAAATCAGGAAATTTAGTTATTTGCATTTAAATAGAGACATGGATCCCATATAACAATGGGCTGGGATGGTGTAAAATGAATAGTGGTGTGCCCCTAGGTTCCTGACCAGATACTGCAGGAAAGATTATGGGAATGGAAAACCTATTTAACCCCTAGGACTTGTACCATGAACTATCCCTGACGAAGGAACCCGTAGGTTCTGAAACACGTTGGATGGAAATTTGTCCTTTGGAGGCACACAGAGCAAAGTTGTGACGTCACATAAAGAAGCTCCTGAACTCATCCCTGCAGGCTCCACCACGTGTGCGCTAGCTACCGGCCGGGGAAGCGTGCTAGGTGAGAGTTAGAGCAAGAAGCGTCTCATCAGATCTATACAGCGCTTCCTGGAACAACGGGATCACACCACATCACAAACGACTATTCATCAGATAAGAGGTAGAGATCTTGTAATTAGCGTCCTGTGCATATACATATAATAATCCTCACTCTCCCCTACCCTCTCTGTATGCCAGCGCCGGTATTATATACATGTATAGGCGCGGCAGACGCCGCATTTGTGTGAGGGGAGGCGCCAGCAGGACTACAAAAGGTAGGAGCAGCGAGCTCCCGAGTGACGCGGTCTTCAGCTACAGCTGACGTCACTTCCGGGATTCTCCTGCTCCTACTCTTGCACCGGCGTCGGCGTGGAACGCGATCCCCCGATACTTCCTCCGGTGGGTAAGTATAGGGCGTGCAGCCGAAGCGAGGGACCGTACATCGGTACACACGGAGGGTAAGTGGGGAGGGGGGGCGGCACGGCGCAGACACCAGCCAGACACGTTTTCACACTTACCAGCGGCGCCGGATCACTGGCACGCACGCCCGGTCCTTGCGGCGCATCTACCCGCTTCCTCACATGTGTTCTTCCAACAGGTTGCCGCTAGTGGCAGTTCGGTATCCCTCACTATAGCAGCGCTACTGTAGGTGTGTTAAAGGCATTGTCTGGGGATAATAGGGCTGTGGCAATGCAAACATGGGAGTCCACCATCAAGTACATTTTCCCTTACAGGGCGCCAGTTTCAGTGATAAGGGGAAAATTAAATATAAATAAGGGGAGCATCTGCCCGTGGGAGAGGGGGGGGGGAGAGGAAAGAGGAAATATTGGCGATGTAGGGGAAATTCTCATAAGGGGCGTTCGGCCCAGGTATTCTGCAACAATCAGCTGCGCCCCCTCATCGCCGGGGCGCTAGTCGCGCATCATCATGTATTATCAGGTTCACGTGTCTGTCCTCTCTGAGTACCCAAATACGCTTAGCGCACGCGGGGCGCGTATTTGCAGTTGGCTCAAGCACGCGTGCTGGGTTAAATAATGGTAAATGTGGATCAACGGTTAATGATTTAAAAGTGGTCCATGACGTGTAGCGCTCTGGGGTGAAGGGGGTTGGGCTCCAATGGTCAAAAGATCGGGGTTAGGATTGTTATCTTCAAAGCTACATCCGTGTGTCTGCATTCACATTTTGTCCTATACGCCATTCACTACCAGAGCAGCGTTCGCTGTTGCATTACATTAATACTCTGCTCACTTCAGATTGCATTCATACGGCTGCTTGATACCATGCTCCTCATATTCATACTCAGAGCTGTGCCCATACCATGTTTAGGCTCCACTCACATCCAGAGCTGCATTCACCCACTTATTCTTACATCATGTGTTATACTCCGCTTCTACCTAAAGCTGCATTTCTTTCATTGCTACATAATGGTTACTCTGCATTTACTAGGGCTATCAGCACACCGCTCTGATACCGCTCTTCCGATAAACATAGCTGCTTTCTTTTCAGGCTTACGTTTCTTTCCTCGATGGTTTGTTACATTCTTAGGCCTACCCCCTTTTTCTGTTGGTGCTCTTTAAATCCTGGTTGGCATTCACTCAGACTGGTCTCCTTTACTTCGGGTTCGCATTCACTCAGATTGATCCCCTGCCCCAGTTAACCAAATAGCTCCCTAGTGGACAGTGGACCAATAGGAGTAAGTTCCTACAATGTTTCACAGGTGTTCATTCGGTTGTCATCAATTTCACGGTTGGTTAATGTTTCATTTATGCAAGTGGTTCGGATCATTTATGTCTATGCATTTTCCATTAGGTCTGGCTTACGTTTTTAAATTACTTATCGTCACTGTAAGGTCATCCAGGTCAGTCTCTTGGCTCAGGGGGCCTCATGGCTTAGGGGGCCCGATGACCGTTCTTCATGTTGTCCGTTAGGGGTACAATAGGGTGTAGGCTGGTTAGAGTCCCAGGTTGTTGGAGAGGGTCATGGTTATGCGAGTCCCCAAGTCATACTGGAGCTGCATAAGTGGTCAAAAAATAAATAAATAAATATAATATATATAATTAAAAATCCGCCCTTAGAATCTCTCTCACATGGCTCCGCCATTAGTCTCTCACGCATGACCTCTCCGTTTTAGTGTTACACATATGGCTCCACCGGTAGAGTCTCCCACGCATGGCTTCTCCGTTTTCAGGTTTACACATATGACTCCGCCACGAGTCTCTCACACTTGGCTCCGCCATTAGAGTCTCTCACGCATGGCTCTCTGTTTAGTTTCACACACATGACTCCGCCATTAGAGCCTCCCACGCATGGCTTCGCTATTAGTCTCTCACGCATGGCTTCTTCGGGTTTTAGGTTTACACATATGACTCCGCCATTAGTCTCTCTCGCATGGCTTCGCCGTTTTTAGGTTACACATATGACTCCGCCATTAGTCTCTCTCGCATGGCTTAGCCATTAGTCTCTCTTATGGCTTCTCCGTTTCAGTTTACACACATGACTCCGCCATTAGAGCCTCTCACGCATGGCTTCTCCGTTTTAGGTTTACACATACGACTCCGCTATTAGTCTCCCACGAACGGCTTCTCCGTTTTAGTGTTACACATATGACTCCGCCATTAGAGTCTCTCACGCATGGCTTAGCCATTAGAGTCTCTCACGCATGGCTTCTCCGTTTTAGTGTTACACATATGACTCCGCCATTAGAGTCTCTCACGCATGGCCCCGCCATTAGAGTCTCTCGTATGGCTTTTCCCTTTTTGTGTCACACATGACTCCGCCATTAGAGTCTCTCACGCATGGCTCCGCCATCAGAGTCTCTCACGTATGGCTTCCCCCTTTTAGTGGTACATATGACTCCGCCATTAGAGTCTCTCACGCTTGGCTTAGCCATTAGAGTCTCTCACGCATGGCTTCTCCGTTTTAGTGTTACACATATGACTCCGCCATTAGAGTCTCTCACGCTTGGCCCCCGCCATTAGAGTCTCTCTCGTATGGCTTTTCCCCTTTTTGTGTCACACATGACTCCGCCATTAGAGTCTCTCACGCATGGCTCCGCCATCAGAGTCTCTCACGTATGGCTTCCCCCTTTTAGTGGTACATATTACTCCGCCATTAGAGTCTCTCACGCTTGGCTTAGCCATTAGAGTCTCTCACGCATGGCTTCCCCCCTTTTAGTGTTACATATGACTCCGCCATTAGAGTCTCTCACGCTTGGCTTAGCCATCAGAGTCTCTCACGCATGGCTTCCCCCTTTTTAGTGTTACATATGGCTTAGCCATTAGAGTCTCTCACGCATGGCTTCCCCCCCTTTTAGTGTTACACATGGCTTAGCCATTAGAGTCTCTCACGCATGGCTTAGCCATTAGAGTCTCTCACGCATGGCTTCTCCGTTTTAGTGTTACACGTATGACTCCGCCATTAGTCTCACGCAGGGCTTCTCCGTTTTAGTGTCACACATATGACTCCGCCATTAGTCTCTCACGCATGGCTTCTCCCTTTCAGTGTTACACAGGTCTCTGCTATTAGAGTCTCTCACGCATGGCTCCGCCATTAGAGTCTCTCACGTATGGCTTCTCCGTTAAATTTTACACACAACAACGCCATTCGAGGCCGGCTGCGTAGTCCCACAACAAGTAAGTTCCATGTCTTATTCTGCCTTCAGACCCGCTCGCATGGCTCGGCAATCTGTGGCTCGCAATACAATTTCTCGTGGCGGCTCGCACATGTGACTCATGCCATTAGAGTCTCACTCACGTTATTGTTCTCCCTGACTTTTATTTTCTAGGTTGTTGGGTTTCATTGCTTTCTTTATTAGCAGTCATCCCAGGCCTACCTTTGCGGACATCATCTTCTCCCAGGCATGCTTACTTCATCTACAAACTCAGACTGAGGGTGTTGGTGTCCGGCCTAAGTCCTGGGTCTCGGTCCATCTTCCAGTAGGAGGTACAGTAATAAGGCGCAGCTTACGAAGTCCGTCATGTCTTCTGACACGACTAGTCCTATCACGACTATAGGCGCAGCATACACAGTTCATCACGACCTTAAGCATTTTTCTGTCACAAATGCAGGTATCGTGTACGTTCTGTCCTCATTACAGGCAACATTAGCTCGTTAATCTATATATCATGTATTCCTGTGGATGGTTCCCCAGGCCTGGTGGGCTTACACATTTCACTTAATTTACTACTACAGTAAGACGGCAGACACCATGTTCTGACTCGTGGGCCTTAATAGGAAGTGTGGCCTGGGGAATAAGTAGAGGTAAAGTATTTTGCCACCAGGAACAGTTGGTGCCCGATCTGGGCCCTGGGCGGATGGTTGGAATTCATCTAGGCCCGACCAACAGATTCACCATTGTTTGTTTCAGTCTGCAGCTCTCAGGATTCAGACCTTCTCGTAATATGGTCATACGTTAGTCAACATAGGAGTAAATCGTTTCTGGTTACTGGCCACTCTTTCAATTGCATCAGCATTAACCATCTCCAAGAACGATGTGGCGGTACACATGACAAAGAGGTAAGGTAGATGGTAGTCACTGTGATATATACGGTATATTCCGCACCTCCATCGTGAAGGGTCTTTTTCCGTTCAAATTCGGGTGTCGTAACGGTATGTATATATTTACTCTAAACAAGGTCGGCTCTTTTTTTGGCCTCTTTAGGCCACCCTACCACGGCGGTCATGGCATAACTCTACTGCTCATGGTAGATAGGGTAGGCCCGCCTTTCTGATAGCCTATCCGACCACAGGTATTAAGCAAATATATTGCGGCATTTGTGGGAGGGGAGGCTGTTTACAAGGCTGATTACACGCACCAGTGGGCCCCGGCTGACGATGATTCAGCTGATCTCCCCTACTAGCTCTTGGCTCCGTTCCCCTCAGCATTCTAGTCTTCCCAAAGCACGTCCGGATCCTCCTCCCCAAGCTAAAGGTAAACCCGCGATCTATCACGGGGCATTCCTTTAGGATAGGCGCAGCTTCTGCAGCTTCAAAATATAGCACCCCAGCGCACATCATAATGTAACTAGGTCAGGTGGCAGGCGTCATGCTATACCAGGTACATTCCCAATCCACGCTCCGAAAGCTCTTGTGCTTTTCAGAAGGTATTACTATAAGTCAGTAACATGAGTCCTTTGTACCATCCGTGTCTCACGCGTCATTTTTGGCCCCCTTTAGGCTTTCCTTACACAAGCAGTTCCGCCACACCCCCACTGCTAAGGTTAGGGCTCATCATCTGCTAGCCGATCCGATCACAAGTATAGGCGCGGCAGACGCCGCATTTGTGTGAGGGGAGGCGCCAGCAGGACTACAAAAGGTAGGAGCAGCGAGCTCCCGAGTGACGCGGTCTTCAGCTACAGCTGACCCTCCCACCCATAGCCCTCAACTCACACATCCTCCTTTCAAGGTGGCCCCCTTTAGGCTTTCCTTACACAAGCAGTTCCGCCACACCCCCACTGCTAAGGTTAGGGCTCATCATCTGCTAGCCGATCCGATCACAAATATATATAGCTATTAGCCACCTATTAAAGGTGAGAACAGGTTGGACACTCACCCCAATACTAGGCAACGGCAAACAAGGTGATAACATCAGCCTCAGAGATATATCTAACGGCAGCGCATGTGTCTCTGTTCATCATAAACAAAAATCATATGTACCCTAAACTAGTACCAACAAAACTGCCACCCTATCCCGTAGTTTCTAAAATGGGGTCACTTTTTTTGGAGTTTCTACTCTAGGGGTGCATCAGGGGGGATTCAAATGGGACATGGTGTCAAAAAAAACAGTCCAGCAACATCTGCCTTCCAAAAACCGTATGGCATTCCTTTTCTTCTGCGCCCTGCCGTGTGCCCGTACAGCAGTTTACGACCACATATGGGGTGTTTCTGTAAACTACAGAATCAGGGCCATAAATAATGAGTTTCGTTTGGCTGTTAACCCTTGCTTTGTAACTGGAAAAAAAATATTAAAATGGAAAATCTGCCAAAAAAGTGAAATTTTGAAATTGTATCTATATTTTCCATTAAATCTTGTGCAACACCTAAAGGGTTAACAAAGTTTGTAAAATCAGTTTTGAATACCTTGAGGGGTGTAGTTTCTAAGATGGGGTCAGTTTTATTGAGTTTCTACTCTAGGGGTGCATCAGGGGGGCTTCAAATGGGACATGGTGTCAAAAAACCAGTCCAGCAAAATCAGCCCTCCAAAAACCAAACGGCGCACCTTTCACTCTACACCCCGCTGTGTGGCCGTACAGTAGTTTACGGAATACCAGGGCAGTATAAATACCCCACAAGTGACCCCATTTTGGAAAGAAGACACCCCAAGGTATTCCGTGAGGGGAATGGCGAGTTCCTAGAATATTTTATTTTTGGCACAAGTTAGCGGAAAATGATTATTTTTATTTATTTTTTCTCTTACAAAGTCTCATATTCCACTAACTTGTGACAAAAAATAAAATTTTACATGAACTCGCCATGCCCCTCACGAAATACCTTGGGGTGTCTTCTTTCCAAAATGGGGTCACATGTGGGGTATTTATACTGCCCTGGCATTTTAGGGGCCCTAAAGCGTGAGAAAAAGTCTGGAATATAAATGTCTAAAACTTTTTACGCATTTGGATTCCGTGAGGGGTATGGTGAGTTCATGTGAGATTTTATTTTTTGTCAATTTCCGCTAGCTTGTGCCAAAAAAAAAAAATCTTCTATGAACTCGCCATGCCCCTCAAAAGTGATATTTATAGCGCCACAGCGATTTTACGGTGTTTTTGCAGGGATCATAAAAAAAACATTTCTGTCACTGCGGTGGGGCGGACTGATCGCAAGTGTGCGCACAAGATCAGGCCTGATCGGGCGAACACTGCGTTTTTTGTAGAGCCTATAGAACATGTCCTATTCTTGTCCGCAATTGCGGACAAGAAAAGGCATTTTCTATATAGTTCTGGCAATGTGCGGATCCGCAAAATGCGGAAAGCACATTGCCGGTGTCCGTGTTTTGCGGATCCACAAAACACATACGGACGTCTGAATGGAACCTTACAGGGGGGTGATCAGGGAGTCTATATGGGGTGATCAGGGGTTAATAAGTGACAGGGGGGGAGTAGTGTAGTGTGGTGATTGGTGCTACTTACAGAGCTGCCTGTGTCCTCTGGTGGTCGATCCAAGCAAAAGGGACAACCAGAGGACCAGGTAGCAGGTATATTAGACGCTGTTAACAAAACAGCGTCTAATATACCTTTTTGGGGTTAAAAAAATCGCATCTACAGCCTGCCAGCGAATGATCATCGCTGGCAGGCTGTAGATCAACTCGTTTACCTTGCGATCCTTTGAACGCGCGCTCCTGTGTGCGCACATTCACAGGAAATCTCGCGTCTCACAAGATGACGCGCCGATGCGTCCAGGAGGAATAACCCGGCCGCCTGCAGGACGCATCCCTGCATTAGGCGGTCGGGAGCTGGTTAATGCTTCCCAGACTGCCGTCAATTCTCTTTGATTTGATGACAGAGATTTTTGAGTGACGGACCACTCTCCTTGGGGATAGAGATGGGAACAATGTGCTCCCCATCCCCAAAGGCTTGCGTCTGTCGTGATAACAACCAGGTGTTCGGGCTTCCAAGGAACTCCCTTTGACAGATGTTCTGTTTCCACCACTGCAGGGACTGAAACACTGGTCCAGGGATTTTAATTTTTATCTCTAGAGAATCCAGGCTTCTGTTCCAACACTCTAAAATCCATTGTTGCAGGAGACGGGTGTGGAACTGAGCCATCTTCAGCCGGAATGCATGAGGTCAGGGAGCCCAGTAGTTTCATCGCTTCTCTGATCGTACATACGGATTGATTTTGGAAATTTGTTACCTTTTCGCTTATGCCCATTACCTTCTGGGTTGTAAGAACTGTCTCCTGGTGAATCGTATCTAGACGAACCCCCAGGAAGGTTAAATTCTGAGATGGGCAAGGATTAGACTTTTTCCAATTTATCAGCCACCCTGTTTGGTACAGTGTTTGGCAAGTCAGAAACAGGTTGTTTTCGAGAGCTGTCTCTGAATTGCCTACAATCAACAGGTCATCTAAGTAGGGGAATATCAGCATGTTTCGTCTTCTTAAGTGGGCCACTACCTCCAGCATTACCTTGGTAAATACCGTTGGGGCGGAGGTAATTCCAAATGGGAGTACCTGAAATTGGAAATGACATAGTTTTTTCCCTAAGAAAACCGCTATGCAGAGATTCTTCGCAAACCGGAATATGGAAATAAGCATCTTTTAGGTCTATTGATGCTAAAAAATCTCCCTCTTTTAAAAGGTTTATTATAGATCTTATTGTTTCCATTTTGAACCGGACGTATTTTATGAATTTGCTTAATCTTTTTAAGTTTATTATTTTATTATTAGTCGAGACTTTCCGTCAGTTTTTTTTTTTTTTTTAACAGAAAAATGGTCGAATAATAACCTTTCCTCTGTTGAGACAGTGGAACCGGAATAATGGCCTTTTGGGCCAACAAATCCCGAATCCCCTCTTCCAATTTTTTCTGTAGAACAGCCAATCTTTGGATGGGGGTTATTCTGAATACATTTGGGGGAGGAGGAAGGCGAAAGATAATATTGTAACCTTTTGAAATGATGTTTAACACCCAGGGATTTACTGTGATATATTTCCATTCTTTTAAGAAAAGCTTCAGTCTTCCTCCTACCTCCCTGGCGTCATTGTTTAGTAGAGTCTGTATTTCTTGGGGTAAATAGGAAACCTCTGTTTACCACTTTTTTGATTTTTCCCTTTTGACCATGGAGTGTCCCTAGATGTTCTCTTGGCCTGAAAAGAACTCCTTTTTTTAATCATGGGAAAAGGAAATTTCCTTTTGTTTATATCTTTAGGGAATGACTTTTTTGAGTCCGAGGCTTTCTCTAAAATGGATTCAAGGTCTTGGCCAAACAGTAGGTTCCCATGAAAGGGTAAACTACAAAGTCTTGTTTTTGAACTGGTATCGCCGGACCAGGATTTTAACCAGAGAGCTCTCCTAGCTACTACTGCTAGGCCTGAGGTTTTAGCAGCCATTCTGACTGACTCTGCCGTGGAGTCTGACAGGAAATCGACGGCTTTCACTAGTAGGGGAAAGGAGTCTTTTAGAGTATCATAAGAGGCTCCTTCTTTCAGGAGAACCTCTAACTGTAACAGCCACCTTTTTAAAGACCTTGATACGGATGTGGCCGCCAGATTTGGCTTAAATAACGCTGTGCTAGCATCCCAGATCTTTTTAAGAACCTGATCAGCTTTTTTGTCCATGGGGTCTTTTAAAGTCTCCTTTAACTAGTTTAGATAGAGAGACATCAACTTTGGGGCAGGTTGTTAATAGGGTCTCTCCTTCTTCACAGAAGGGGAGGTGACGTTTCATCGTTTTTGGAATAAACAGTTTTTTATCTGGGGATTTCCATTCTCTTTTAATTAGTTCCATCATGTTTTTATGGACTGGAAACACCCTCTTTTTTCTTTGTTCTAGACCACTATACATTTGGTCCTGGACGGATCTCTGCACTTTTTCATCTGAAAGTCCCATAGTAGCCCTAATGGCTTTTACTAACTCCTTTGTGTCCTCAGAGGAAGAGATCTCGGAATCCTCATCCTCCGAATCCGACTCCAGTTCTAAGTCAGAGGATGACGACCTGGAAATGCTCATTTTAGTATCTCTGTCTATAGAGCTAGATGTCCCAGGGGTAACTACAGGACTTTCTGCCATGGCAGATCTCATTTCTTCCCTTATTACATCTTGCAGCTCCTCTCTAATTGACGGGACTAAGTCCTTCACCATATTAGAGGTACATTTTTTGCAAAGCTTTTTGTTATGTGTGTCGGGCAATCTAGCTGAGCACATCACACATTTTTTAGTTTTTGGACTAACTTTTTTCTGAGCTACGTCCTTTTCACTCTGCATTCACACAGGGAGAGAAACCATAGAGAGAGAGAGAGAGAGATGGGCACATACTGGGGTTAGCAAAGGGGAATGTAACCAACATTCCCCCCTCCCCAGGACCTTAGCTTACGATAGAGGGTCCCTGAGAGGTTTCCATCTGACCAGCTTGCTCAGACATGTTTGCACCATCCCCTCTACAAACCCCTCTTAAATACTCTCACCTGCAGACCTCAGATCAGTGGGAGACTTCCGCCATGATCCAGCACGCCGACTTGTAGCTCCGCCCCCTCAGCGTGCGTTCCATAGAGCAGAAGTTCCGTTTGGAACGCACGTGAGCAGCATACGACTTCCGGTGGCGTTATCGCGAGAGCCGAAACTATCGGATCGCGATGAGGAGCTTTCCAACAGACCGGAGGGACTCACTGAGTGTCCGGTTGCACATGGACTTCCGCGCCCGACGCGCACCGCGGGAGGTAAGGAGCAGTAATCTCAGCCATCTTCACAGCACCTCAATACCCAACTAGGGCACGGGTGCTGTCGCTCCCTCATGTGCAGAAAAGGCATGTCTTTCTTCTTACCGCTCTGCCTGCCTGAAACAGAACGGGCTCATAGCATGTGCCATGAGGATGATCCTTCTCCTACCTGGAGGAACAGGAAGACACTGAGGAAGAGCTGAAGGAGGGTCTAATTTATACTTCCTGTCCATACCTGGTTGGAGGCGGGTCATCTCTCATGGTATGCCGTCATAGAGGATGAAAGGGAAAAAATAGTTTGTCACCCGAAAATGTTAAAAAAAAATTATTGAAATTTATTAAGCTGTCAACTAGGTGTATATTACACCCAAAAGTTGGTGAATTTCACCTGAAAATTTAACAGACATTAATTTTTAAGGATTCTCTGCACCACCAAATTCAGCACATGTGCCAGACAAGGGATGTGCGTCAAACCGGCTAGTCCCAGAGCTGCTACGAGATTTCGCCCATTATCGCACACCACCAGGCAGGGCTTGAGGCTCACTGGCACAAACCACTCATCGGTCTGTTGTTCAAGGCCGGTCCACAGCTCCTGCGCGGTGTGTCCCCCAAACAGATAACTTTTAAAACTGCCTGCTGTCGTTTACCTCTAGCTGTGCTGAAGTTGGTGGTGAAGGTGTTACGCTGAGCGGATGAGGAGCTGGTGGAGGAGGAAGCAACAGGAGGCAAACTGAAGCGCCCTGCAATCCTCGGTCGTGGAAGGACATGCGCCAAACTGCTTTTCGCCTCAGGCCCAGCCGCCACTGCATTTACCCAGTGTGCTGTTATGAAGATATAACATCCCTGACCGCGTTTACTGGTCCACGTATCCGTAGTGAGGTGCACCTTGCCACAGATGGCGTTGCGCAGTGCACACCTGATTTTGTCCCCCACTTGGTTGTGCAGGGAAAGGATGGCTCGTCTGGAAAAGTAGTGGCGGCTGGGCACGACGTACTGTGGGACAGCCACCGCTATAAGGCCTTTAAAACTATTCGTCTCCACTGGACGGAATGACAGCTTTCAAAGGCCAGTAATTTAGAAATGCTGGCATTCAGGGCTAGGGATTGGGGGTGGGTAGGGGGGTACTTCCTCTTCCTCTCCAGTGTTTGGGAGATGGAGAGCTGAACGCTTCCGTGGGACATTGTGGAGATGCTTGGTGACCCAGGTGGTGGTGTTGCTGGCAGATCCTCTGTTTGCAGGGTGGCAGATGGCACTGTCACTCCAGAGGTGGATTAACCCCTTAGGGACTTAGGGCATACCGGTACGCCCTGTTTCCCGAGTCCTTAAGGACCCAGGGCGTACCGGTACGTCCTGTTTAGTTTTTATCACTGCCGCACGGCCGGCAGTGATCGGAACAGGGTGCCTGTTGAAATCATTCAGCAGGCACCCTGTGACAATGCCTAGGGGGGTCCTGTGACGCCCCCGCATTGCCGATCTCTACAAACCGCAGGTCAATTCAGACCTGCGGTTTTTAGCGCTTATGCAAGTTTCTGATCCCTGCGGTCCGTGACCCCAGGGATCAGAAACCCCATAGTGCCTATATTTCTATGTTAACTCCCCCCCCCCCCCCTGCAGCCCTCTGTGTTTTTGTGCCTGCGGGCGCAGCGGGGGGGAGGATTGCGGGCAATGCGGGAGGCGGGCGGCAGTGTGGGGGGCGGGTGCGCGATCTTCCGCCCTTCCGATTCAAACGGCAGACACCTATGCCGATGTCCGCCGTTTTAACCCCTTCCATGCCGCGGTCCCCTCCTTCCCCTTACCCGTCTGCTCAGTTGTGGCAGACGGGGAAGGTTCCCATGGCAACAGGACGCCTTCTCAGGCATCCGGCTGTCCATGGTGCTGAACAGATCTGTGCTAAAGGCAGAGATCTGTTCAGACAAAGTGTGAATGAAATACAGTGCAGTACACTATATAGTGTACTGTACTGTATTATACAGACATCAGACCCACTGGATCTTCAAGAGACAAGTGGGTCTGGGTCAAAAAAAATGTAAAAAAAATGAAAAAAAGTTAAAGTAAAAAAACACATTTATCCCTGATTAAAAATTAAAAAAATTAAATTCCCTACACATGTTATATATCACCGCATCCGTAACGACCCAATCTATAAAACGGTCATGTTACATTTCCCGCATGGTGAACGCCATAAAAAATAAAAACTATGATGAAATTGAAATTTTGCTCACCTTATGTAAGATCCTCACCTGCTTTGCACTCCAGGGGAACCAAGAGGGGTCCTCGTGGAGTTGCGGGACAGGTTATGCGTGTCTCTGATGCACCAGCGCTGACCCCTTTGCGAGCCAGTGCGGGGATGCGTTCGCGTGGACATCGGAGGGGAGGACCGTCGGAGTCCCGGGGACAGAGTGGCCAGGCGAGTGACAAGACGCCGCGGCCAGGGTTGTCTCCGGTGTCTCCTGCGACTTCCGTTTCCGCATCTGGGTCCACGCGCTCGCATACTTGCGCTGAGTCAATCATGCGTCCATGCGTACGCACGAGGGCAGGTTCGCAAAGGGATACACGGTCGCGAGTACGCGCTTCTTATGCCCTTCGTCGACCAGTGGCGCATAATATACTGACTCACAAGAGCAAAGTGGATTAGGGAGCCAGCCATGGGTTAATCAACTTGTGATTACCTTAGGCCATGTACTCAGGTGCAGGGCAATTTGTTCACCTATGGTAGTGGACACTTGGCACCCTGGGATTGGTCAGCAGGCATTTAAAAGGAGGTCTCTCAGGGTGATCAGTGCCCACTGTTATTTTCCCTCAACCAGGTATAGGTCACAACTGCTAGTGACTGAAGACTGACAGGAACTTTGTCCTTTGCAGCGGACCCAAGATCTGGAGTGACTCGACTGCCAAGTGGACAGCATCATTCAGCACTGGTTGGGACTATTCCTGGAATCTCCTTGCCTGGTTTTTGTTATTATTCCTTGTTACCAGCAAGTGTAATGGACGTTTATGTTTCTGGTGAATAAACACCTTTTTGCTTTCATCACTGGTGTGTTTGTTGGTGCCTTGCATTACACCTTACTTCCAAAAAAAGGTAATAAAAGTGATCAAAAAAGTCGTATGTACGCCAAAATAGTACCATTCAAACCGTCGTCTCATCCCACAAAAATGAGCCCCTACATGAACAATGGCCCAAAAAAAAAAAAAAAATATGGCTTTCAGACTATGGAGACACTAAAACAAGTTTTTTTTGTTTAAAAAATGATATTATTGTGTAAAACCTTAATAGATAAAAAAAGGTACACATATTAGGTATTGCCGTGTCCGTAGGAATCTGCTCTATAAAAATATCACATGATCTAACCCCTCAGGTGAACAACGTAAAAATAAAAAATAAAAATGTTGTAAAAAAAACCATAATTTTGTCACCTCACTTCCAAAAAAAGGTAATAAAAGTGATCAAAAAAGTCGTATGTACCCCAAAATCATACCATTAAAACAGTCATCTCATCCTGCAAAAAATTAGACCCTAACTAAGACAATCGCCCAAAAAATAAAAAAACTCAGACTATGGAGACACTAAAATGATTTTTTTTGTTTCAAAATTTATATTATTGTGTAAAACTTAAATAAATTTAAAAAAGTAAACATATTAGGTATCCCTGCGTCCGTAACAACCTGCTCTATAAAAATAGTACATGATCTAATATGTCAGATGAACGTAATTAATAAAAAATAAAAACTGTGCCAAAACAGGTATTTTTTGGCAAATTTTCCATTTTAATCCATTTTTTCCTGTAACAAAGCAAGGGTTAACAGCCAAACACAACTCAATATTTATTGCCCTGATTCTTTAGTTTACAGAAACACCCCATATGTGGTTGTAAACCTCTGTACGGGCACACAGCAGGGAGCAGAAGGAAAGGAATGCCATATGGATTTTGGAAGGCAGTTTTTGCTGGACTTGTTTTTTGACACCATGTCCAATTTGAAGCCCCCCTGATGCACCCCTAGAGTAGAAACTCCAAAAAGTGACCCCATTTAAGAAACTACACCCCTCAAGGTATTCAAAACTGATTTTACAAACTTTGTTAACCCTTTAAGTGTTCCACAAGAGTCAATGGCAAATGGAGATGACATTTCAGAATTTCTATTTTTTGTTACTTTGCTTCACAAAAAGTGTAATATAGAGCAACCAAAAATCATATGTACTCTAAAATATTACCAAAAAAACTGCCACCTTATCCCATAGTTTCCAAAATGGGGTCACGTTTTTGGATTTTTTTACTCTAGGGGTGCATCAGTGGGCTTCAAATGGGACATTGTGTAAATAAACCACACAGCGTTCCTTTCCCTGTACGCCATGACGTGGGGCCATAGAGTGGTGTACAACCACATATCGGGTGTTTATGTAAACCGCAGAGTCAGGGCAATAAATATAGAGTTTTGTTTGGCTGTTAACCAAATGTTGTTAGTGTAAAAAATGGATTAAAATTGAAAATTTGGCAAAAAATGTAAATTCTGAAATTTCATCTCCATTTGCCATTAACTCTTGGGAAACACCGAAAGGGTTAATAATGTTTGTAAAATCAGTTTTGAATACTTTGAGGGGTGTAGTTTCTAGAATGGGGTCACTTTTGGGTGGTTTCTATTATATAAGCCTCACAAAGTGACTTCAGACCTGAACTGGTCCCTAAAAAGTGGGTTTTTGAAAATTTCTGAAAATTTTCAAGATTTGCATCTGAACTTCTAAGCCTTGTAACGTCCCCAAAAAATAAAATGGCATTCCCAAAATGATCCAAACATAAAGTAGACATATGGGGAATGTAAACTAATAGCTATTTTTGAGGTATTACTATGTATTATAGAAGTAGAGAAATTGAAACTTGGAAATTTGCACTTTTTTACAAATTTTTGGTAAATTTGGTATTTTTTTTACTTCATTTTACCAGTATCATGAAGTACAATATGTGACAAAAAAACAATCTCAGAATGGCCTGGATAAGTAAAAGCGTTTTAAAGTTATCACCACATAAAGTGACACTGGTCAGATTTGCAAAAAATGGCCAAGTCCTTAAGGTGAAATAGGGCTGAGTCCTTAAGGGGTTAAGAGGCCGAGACTGCAGCAGAAGAGGAAGCAGGAGGAGCCATAGACCTTTCTTGTTTTTGAGGTGTCTACTCCATTGCAGCTCGTGCTTTGCACTTAGATGCTTGGTCATGCAGGTTGTGCTCAGGTTGAGAACGTTTATGCCTCGCTTCAGGCTCTAATTGTACAGCGTACAAACCACTCGTGTCTTGTCGTCAGCACATTGTCTGAAGAACTGCCACACCAGGGAACTCCTTGGAGCGGTGGGCAGTAGCAGGCGTACTGTCTAGGGGACGGCCGCTCCGCTTTTGCACCCTGCTCCCTCTTCTGCTGTGCTGGTGGCTCTGTGCGACCACCGTCTCTTCCTTCGAACTACACAGGTCGCTCGCATGACCTTGATTCCATGTGGGGTCGAGGACCTCATGGTCCTTCACATCATCTTCCACCCAGTCTTCACCCCTGCCCTCCTTGTCGGTCTGCACACTTTCGAAAGCCACAGCAGTTGGCACCTGTGTTTGGTCATCACCCAAGATGTGCTACGATGGTCCTCCCATGTACTCATCTTGAAACATAAGTGGTTGGGCATCGGTGCACTAAATCTCTTCCACTTCTGGGGCAGGGCTAGGTGGATGGCCCTGGGAAACCCTGCTAACAGAGTCATCAAAAAGCAGAAGAGACTGCTGCATGACTTGGGGCTCAGACTGCTTGGCTGATTTGCAAGGGGGTGAGGTGAAAGACTGATAGACATCGGCTGCAGGTGCCAACTCTGATCTTTCAGCAGGAGACTGGGTGGGAGACAATGTGAAGGAACTGGAGGCACTTTCAGCAACCCAATCTACTATCGCCTGTACTTGTTCTGGCTCACCATTCGTATAGCCGCATTAGGCCCGACCAAATACAGCTGAAGGTTCTGTCGCCTACTCGCACCTGAGGAAGGTGTTTCACTGGTGCGTATAGCTGGCACAGATCCACCACGTCCTCTCCCTGCAACAGGAGCTCCACCAGCAGCACCACGACTGGGGCCACGTCCCTTATTTGACGCTCTCCTCATATTTCTCAAATTTAGGATCTTGCCCAAAATGTTTATTTTTTATTTTTTATAACAGAATAGAACAACAGTATCTAATGCGTGTATCTCACAATGACAGATGCAGCAAAGGCTGCAAAATTAACATTTTTGCCCTAAATGTGTGTTTTTTTTTAATACCAGAATATGACAGCAGTATCTAAAGCGTGTATCTCACATGTACAGATGCAGACAAGGCCGCAAATTAAGAATTTTGTCCTAAATGGGTGTTTTTTTAATAGCAGAATAGAACAACAGTATCTAAAGGGTGTATTTCACAATGACATATGCAGACAAGGCCGCAAATTAAGTATTTTGCCCTAAATGGGTGTTTTTTAAAACCCAGAAAGTTATAGCTGTATTTTTAGCTTAAATTGCACACTGACTAATGTGGCAGAGGCCCCAGATGGAGGGTATTGCAAAAAATTGGTGTTTTTTAAAACCCAGAAAATTATTGAAGTATTTAAAGCTTGTTTTAACAATAAAAGATGCAGCAAGGGCTGCAATATTAAGTATTTTTCCCAAAATGGGTGTTTTTTTTAGTAACAGAATATGACAGCAGTATATAACGCTTGAATTTCACATGTACAGATGCAGCAAGGGCTGTAAAATTTAGTATTTTGCCCAAAAAGTGTGCTTTTTTAAAACCCAGAAAATTATAGCTGTATTTCTAGCTTAATATGCACACTGACTAATGCTGCAAAGGCACCAGATGTAGGATATTGCCAAAAATTTGTGTTTTTTAAACCCAGATTATTATTGCAGTGTTTCAAGCTTGGATTTCAATGTCACAAAAGCACATATGAAATGCTGGTGCACTGAGCTTGCATAACATGGCCACCGCCACCCACCTAACTAACAGACGGATAAAAGTTATTTTTCTCTGTCACTGGGCTCAGGGCAGGGTAAAAAGATTGTGCACTGCACCCACACAACTAAATCTATGTAGATCGCTGAGTTCAATTGCAGTTCTGATTAAAGTTTCTTTTCTATTCTCTCCCTCACAGCAGCAGCATCCTCTCCTCTACACTAAGCACAGCAGAGTGAAGTGCAGCACTACGTGACTCCAGCTTATATAGAGGCTGGGTCACATGCTGCACTGGCCAATTACAGCCATGCCATTAGTAGGCATGGCTGTGATGGCTTGTAAGGGCACAGAGTTAAACGCTTGTTGATTGGCTACTCTGCAGCCTTTTAAAAATGCTCAAGAAATTGCCGAACACCGAACCCGAGCTTTTACTGAAATGTTCGGGTTTGGGGTCCAAAAATCCTAAAGTTCGGTACCCTAATAATGATATCTCATAAAATAGTTATTACTTTACATTCCCCATATGTCTACTTTATGTTTGAATCATTTTGTAAATGCTATTTTTTTTTGGGACGTTAGAAGGCTTAGAATTTTAGAAGCCAATCTTAAAATATTTAAGAAAATATCCAAAACCCACTTTTTTTTAAAGACCATTTCAGTTATGAAGTCACTGTTGAGCTTACATAATAGAAACCACCCATAAGTGACCCAATTTTAGAAACCCCATCCATCAAGGTATTCAAAACTGATTTTACAAACTTTGTTAACCCTTTTGGTGTTCCACAAGATTTAAAGGAAAATGTAGAGGAGATTTCAGAATTTCACTTCATTGGCAGCTTTTCCATTTTGATCAATTTTTTCCTGCAACAAAGCAAGGGTTAACAGCCCAAAAAACTTAACATTTATTACCCTGATTCTGCAGTTTACAGAAACACCCCATTTGTGATCATAAACGGCTGTATGGACACATGGCAGGGTTCAGAAGATAAGGAGAAATATAATGACATTATGCAGTTGGATTGGACTGACAACCAATGATGGAACAGCCACCATCTCCCACCAATCCTATGGGGACCAATGCACTGAAATGGCGGCTGAGGGAAATAAAAGGGCGGCTGCCCCTGTCATCAGCAGCTATTCTACAGGATGTCAGCTTAGGGACTACAGTTCCAGCTGGTAGACTTCAGAACTGCTATTCTGCCAAACCTCAAGGCTACAGGTTTAGTTGGAGAGTCCAGGTTGGGACAATCCAGTCACCTGTCCATATGCCTCGCTGTGCATGGCCAGCTCCCTAAGTTTGCCGCTATCTGCTGGTGTAGTTGGTTCTGGGTCCCCTGAAGGTGCGGAGGTTTAATCACTGGCAAGTCAGCGAAAGGGTGAATCACTGTCACATATACCATCCTGTGTCCTTGCTGGGACTGTACTATATGCTGCTGACTGTTGATTATCCAATAAAGTGTTCCCAAAGTGTTGTACCCTCAGCTTTTTTTTGTCTGAGTAGTGTTCCACCCACGGGAAAGGAGCACGGGTGTTTAGTGGTCCTGGCCTTGCACGCTCTTTATAAAGATAGCCAGGCAGGTGGACGAGAGCATCCACTGACCCTTGTGTCTCCATACTTATATAAATAATTAAATGCTTTGTCCTTTTCCATAAGAAAATATATAACTTATTCACAATGCATTTCACTCACTTTCTATAAAATAAAAAACGTCTTTCTTCATAGAGGTGGCTTGTAGTTACGGGAGGAGCAGAAAGGGCTGTCTTTATGTCCTGTATTATGCACCTTTTCTCCTCCTTCCCCCTCTGTCATCTAAGCCTACCCCTCTTGGTTGGGCTGTGTGATCCTCCCCCTCCAGGTCATTCTCTCCTTAGCACTTTATGAGGTCAGATCAAGGGTCAACATACAATAAGTAACAAATATAACATTCAACATTCATGGAACAGACATAGAAACAGAAAAACATAAAGAGCCCATTTCACACACATTTGAGTTCTTTGAACTCATTAAATATCTCTTGGAGCACCAATAAAACAAAACACCTATGTGTATTACATAACACACATAAAACTTTAGAAAAATGTAGTGGTCCTTCTCCACACACTTAGTACCTCAATTTTATACATTCACTTTTTCCTTGCTGTTAATATGCCTTGTTATTATTATAAGTATGCACACACACTTCACTTGCTACAGCACATTTCTGTGATGTAACTAGAGTTGAGCGAGCGAGCGAGCTTCGGATGCTTAATCCAAAGTCTCTTTATTCAAAACTTCGTCTCCGTACAGTATTAAATGTATAGGCTTTGATGAGCTGAAGTTAGTTATTCACAAAGTCAGGGCTGGGACAAGGCCATTTGGTGCCCAGGGCGAAGATGGCAAACTGCGCCCCCCCCCCCCCCCCCCCCCCCGTTTTTAAGAAAGAATCAATGTTGTTTCAAAACAAGAATATACTTAAAGCAATAGAACAAAGGACTGTGGGACTTTGAAAGTCACAGACACTATAAAGTTCCCCCCCATCATCATGTGCCAGTATAAAGTCCCCCCCATCATCATGTGCCAGTTTTGTAATAAGCCCCCCCAATGTGCCAGTAACACTATTGTAAAAACAAACAAAAAAAAACCACTTATACTTACCTAAGTGTCAGCGATGCGATGCAGCCTCTTCCTGTGTCCCACGCTGTAATGTAAGGCTCAGGCGGCACGATGACGTCATTGCGCCGGCCTCTGATAGGCTGCCGGCCTAGTGCCTGCAGCCAGGGGCGTACATAAAAATCACTGGGCCCCATAGCAGGAATCTAAATTGGGCCCCCATTCCCCTTTTATAGCCCCTCCCTTTGTTCCATGAACTATTCTTGCTGCTGCGTTTTATAATTTATGCCATCAGGGCCGGAATGGGATTACAAAACAGCCCTGGCACACAAAAGAGGTATAATAGATGCAGATGTATATTATATACAGCAGTGTACAGTTATGTGAGGTACGCGGTATAATAGATGCAGTGTGTACAGGTATATAGTATATTCCCTAGTGTTCTGATATGTGAGGTACAGGGTATAATAGATGCAGTGTGTACAGGTATATAGTATATACAGCAGTGTACTGATATGTGAGGTACGGGGTATAATATATGCAGTGTATACAGTATATACAGTAGTGTAATATGTGAGGTACGAGGTATAATAGATGCAGTGTGTACAGGTATATAGTAAATACAGCAGTGTATTGACACCTCGTACCTCACATATCAGTACACTGCTGTATATACTATATATCTGTACACACTGCATCTATTATACCTCGTACCTCACATATATAGTATATACAGAAGTGTACTGATATCTGTACACACAGCATCTATTATACCTCATACCTCACATATCAGTGCACTGCGGTATATACTATATATCTGTACATATTGCATGTATAATACTGTGTAATATATGCAGTGTGTGTGCATGTATGTGTGTGTATATATATATATATATATATATATACAGAGCAGTGTATTGATGTGACACATAGAAGGTATAATACTGTAGATGCAGTGTTTATAGAAATATGTGGTCAGTTATGCATTATAGTCACTGTGAGGTACATGAGGTAGTGGTAACTGTCTGAAGTAGTATACATGAGTGAGCAATGAGTAAAAACAGGGCATGGAGGGGGGGGGGGTAAATGATGAAAAGTGGAGGACCTCCTCTTACCTCTCCATTCCAGTCTGTATGGATCAATACAGAGCTGCTTGTGAACTTTTAATACTTGCTGTTAGGGGTTGAAGGACCTGTGATGATGTCATCACAGGTCCTGGCAGATGTACCTTTGAAACCTAGGAACTACACCATTTTTGGTGCAGTTCCTTTGCTAGATTCTGCAGGACCTGTGATGTTGAAGATGATGTCATCACAGGTCCTGGCAGATGCACTGTTCTAACCTGGGAACTACACTTTACACTGTGCAGTTCCCTTACAGGACCTGTGATGACATCATCAAAGGTCCTTTAGCTTTAGAAAGGTAAACAGGAGTAATTAGGGGGCGGGGCCTCTCCTCCACTTCGGTGCCTGCCTGCAGCCTATCAGAGGAAAGGGAAGGGACACGCCTCTCCCTCCCCTGCACCTCCGCTGGCACAGACAGTTTACAATGGAGATGAGCGCAATGGAAGCGCTCATCTCCCTGTGCCCGGCGGCGGCTGCTCACTTGGGGGGGGGGGGGGGTCATTTTAGTTGGGGGGGCACATGGGGGGGCACAGCATGATGTAGGGGGGGCCGTGGCTGGCACTTCACCTGCGCCCCCCTCCTGTCCGCAAATGGTAGCGCCCAGGGCACCCGCTCCTTCGGCCCCTGCCTTGTACCGGCCCTGCACAAAGTCACGCATGAACCGAAGCAGAGTTTGATTTCAAGTTTTAACCACCTATTTTGCCCAAGTCCAGCTCAGGCAGTGGGAAAAGTAGCAAACTGGAGGGGGGGAGGGCTGCTTTAGATGCTGCTATCTCCTGAATGGTAGCAGCTAGACCAGATGCATGTTTGAAAGCTGGCAGTCCAGGCTTTCATACAAGACCAAAATGACAGCTAAAGTCCAAGTAACAGGAGAAATCACTGTTAGAAATCAAGTCGGGAATAAAACCTGTTTTTACTTTCACTTTCACCTGCATTCACTGCATCCAGATTTCTATCAGTGATATCTTCCTCTGTCCTGAACATATTGGAATGTCTGCTTTCAAACAAGACCAGTTGCATGTTTCTAGCTGCTACCATTCAGGAGGCTGCAGCATCTAAAGCAGCTTGGCAAACTCTGGCAAAACAGTTAAGCTAAATGCACACGATCAGGATTGCGTGCGGAAAATCCGCGCTGGAGGTCAAGTACATTGTATTCTATGAGAATTTTAAATTCTCAATGCACACGATGCGGACTTTGACCAATTTATTTTATTTTTCCTGACTGGATTTCCTCCATATACTTAGTAAAATCCCCATGCAAATCTGCATCAATTGATGCGGGATGACCGCACGTATTTGCCTGCGAACACCTGCGCATTTCAGTGTGAATTCTCTGCACATGAACACTGAACGTGTGCATGTACCCTTAGGTGGTTAACCACCTCCGGACCGCCGAACGCAGCGACGCGTCCTGGAGGCGGTCGATTTATTCCTCCTGGACACATATACGCGTCCTCTCGCGAGACGCATGCGCATCGCGGGCCGGCAAAAGTTCGAGGAGTATTTCGTCAGCAACCTGCCAGCCAATGATCGTTGCTGGCAGGTTGCTGATTTTTTAAAAATCAAATCAGAAGCCATCTAACACCTTATATTTATAAATATAAGGTGTTAAATGGCTTCTCTGCTCCTCTGCTGGTCCTTTTCGTCGGTTGGTTCCAGCAGAGGAGCAGACATCACTGTGAGTACCCACCAAACACCACACTTAGCCCCAGATCACCCTCCATCACCCCCATCACCCCAATTAACCCCTTGATCGCCCCCTGTCAATCACCTAGTGAAGGGGAAAAAAGTGATCAGTGTAAACTGTCACTTTTTTTTTTTCACTGGTATTGACTGATAGTTTTAGGATAAGGTCCCTTGGTTAGGTAGTTAGCATCAGTTAGCGCCCAGCCCACCGCACCGCAGTCACTTATTCGCTGATTAGCGTATCGCTAATCAGCATTTGTACTTTTATAGTATCTGTAAGTGATCAAAACTGATCACAGTCAGATCTATAATTGTATTAGTGTCACCTTAGCTCGCCCTCCACCCAAAACCCAGTGTTTGCCTGATCAGGCCTGATCGGTCGCCCACACGTGCGTTCACCCACACCCGCCCCACCGCAGTGACAAAAAAAATAATTTTCTTTTGATCACTGCACAATCACTTTACAAGCACTGCGGCGATAAAAAAAATCAGTTTTGATATTTTTTATCAATCGCAGCGGCCTCCGGTACTTCGCTAGCCTCCCATTTGTAAGACAGGCTTGCTTTTTTTCTTGGGTAGTCTCAGGGAATACCCCTAAATTTAGTAGTCCAAATGTCAAACAGGGGGTATTCTTCTGAAGAGGCCTACAGGATTCTGACCCAGTCGGATGAGGAATGGGAACCCTCATCTGACGAATCTAGCGGGTCAGAATATGAACCTGTAGAAAGCAGTGGCAGTCTGACCCAAAGTTCGGACGAGGAGGTTGAGGTCCCTGATAGCACCAGGCGTACCCGGCCCCGTGTCGCTAGACCACAGGTTGTGCAGGATCCGTTTCAAGGGCAGCAGAGTGGGGCTGGCGCTGTCGGATTACGTGGTGAGGCATACACCAGCAGCGCAGCCCATCCTGGACCTAGTACCAGCACTGCCGTACAACATGGTGAAGTGGCGAGCCCCAGAAGGGCAGTTGAAGCTGGTACGGTGGCACGTGCAATAGTTACCCCGTCGCAGCCACCGCAAAGACAGGCCCGTAGAGCCCCTAGAGTCCCTGAGGTGCTGGCAAACCCTGATTGGCAGTCCCCAACTTCAGCCGCACCTGTAGTTCCCCCTTTCACCGCCCAGTCTGGAGTTCGGGTTGAGACAGCTCAGATCGGTTCGGCTCTGGGATTTTTTGAGCTGTTCTTGACTGCGGAGCTCTTGGACTTAGTCGTGGCAGAAACAAATCGGTATGCCACTCAATTTATATCCGCCAACCTGGGAAGCTTTTATGCCCAGCCTTTCCGGTGGAAACCAGTCCAAGTTTCCGAACTTAAAATTTTTCTGGGCCTTCTCCTGAACATGGGTCTAACCAAAAAGCATGAATTGAGGTCATATTGGTCCACAAACCCAATTCATCACATGCCCATGTTCTCTGCTGCTATGTCCAGGACACGTTTTGAGACCATCCTGCGTTTCCTGCACTTTAGCGACAACAGCACCTCTCGTCCCAGCTTTTGACCGGCTCCACAAAATTCGGCCCCTCATAGACCACTTCAACCAAAAATTTGCAGATTTGTATACCCCTGAGCAAAACATCTGCATAGACGAGTCCCTGATACATTTTACCGGGCGCCTTGGCTTCAAACAATACATCCCAAGCAAGCGTGCCCGGTATGGGGTCAAATTGTATAAGCTCTGTGAAAGGGCCACAGGTTATACCCACAAATTTCGGATCTATGAGGGAAAAGATCAGACCCTGGAGCCGGTCGGTTGCCCTGACTACCTGGGGAGCAGTGGGAAGACAGTCTGGGACTTGGTGTCACCCTTATTTGGCAAGAGGTACCATCTTTATGTGGACAGTTTTTACACAAGTGTGCCCCTCTTCAGGCATTTGTTCCTAGAACAGATTGGCTGCTGTGGCACCGTGCGACCTAGTCGCCGGGGCATCCCCCAACGGCTCGTTACCACCCGTCTTGCAAGGGGGGAGAGGGCTGCCTTGTGTAACGAAGAACTGCTCGTGTTGAAATGGAGAGACAAGCGTGACGTTTACATGCTCTCCTCCATTCACGCAGACACGACAATACAAATTGAAAGGGCAACCCGTGTCATTGGAAAGCCCCTCTCAGTCCACGACTATAATGCGCTCATGGGAGGGGTGGACTTCAATGACCAGATGTTGGCTCCCTATTTAGTTTCCCGACGCACCAGACGCTGGTATAAGAAGGTGTCTGTATATTTAATTCAATTGGCTGCCTATAATAGTTTTGTTCTCTACAGTAAGGCTGGGAGAACAGGATCCTTCCTCAAATTTCAGGAAGAGATCATTGAGAACCTCCTGTATCCAGAAGGTTCCGTGGCCCAAACCACCAGTGTAGTGAGCCGTCTACACGAGCGACATTTCCCCAATGTCGTTGCTGGTACCTCAACCCAACCGTCACCCCGAAAAAAAATTTGTGTCTGTAGCAGGAGTGGAATAAGGCGTGACACCCGCTATTTCTGTCCTAACTGTCCTGACCACCCTGCCCTATGCTTAGGAGAGTGTTTCCGGAAGTACCACACACAGGTACACTTAGCATAGGGATTGCATCTCACAGGACAGGCACACAGGGCTATTAGGGCCCTTTTACTCACAGCTGCTGCAAACCTCTCCTTTCACCCGGGATAAAGTGCATAATGTACTTCGCCACATCTTTGGGCGATTTGCGCTTTGCACATTGTCCCATGGGGAAGGAGAGGTTTGTCCTATAAAGGTAAAAAAAAAACGAAAAAAAAAAAAAACACCGGTAAGCAAAAAAAAGTTAACGTTCAGTTCAATAAAGTTTAAATGTTCTGTTCAAAAGTTATTATAAAGTTAATAAATTTATTGCGTTGCAGCCTGTTTTTTTCTTTTCTGTTTTGTTTTTTTTACCTTCCAGGTGGACCAACCGATCGACTAGCTGCAGCACTGATGTGCATTCTGACAGAAGCATTGCGCTGCTGTCAGATTACACAAAAGTCGGTGTATGCGGCGCTGCAAGACGAGATTTCTCCTCTGCAGTAAAAGATACGTTTGACGAGGCATATGAGCTGAGGAGGCGGCGGTGTTTATATACTTTAGCAAACACTTTGTATATAAAAATAAATAAAAAATCCCGGCAATGATTTATTCATTCACATCGATTGATGTGAATGGATAAATCTGGTTTGCCAGGGCATACGGGCTAAGTGGGTATGGATGTTGGGCGGAGCTCCTATGTCCTGGCAGACGCCTTTCCCCTCCTTTTTTTTTTTGGGCAGAGATTTTTTCATCCACATTGATCGATGCGAATAAAGAAAGCTGTGCCGTTCATTTTTTCTTTCAGCCCAGGGGCTGAACGAAAAAAAAAAATCTCATTACCCGTATGCTCAATATAAGGTGAATAGCAGAAACTCCTAATGCTGGCCATACATGTAATGATTGCGGAGACCCTCAAATCCCAGGGCAGTACAAACACCCCACAAATGACCCCATTTTGGAAAGAAGACACCCCAAGGTATTCACTGAGGGGCATATTGAGTCCATGAAAGATTAAAATTTTTGACCCAAGTTAGCGGAAAGGGAGACTTTGTGAGAAAAAAAATAATAATAATTTCCGCTAACTTGTGGCAAAAAAAAAGAATTCTATGAACTCGCCATGCCCCTCATTGAATACTTTGGGGTGTCTTCTTTCCAAAATGGGGTCACATGTGGGGTATTTATACTGCTCTAGCATTTTAGGGGCCCTAAAGCGTGCGAAGAAGTCTGGGATCCAAATGTCTAAAAATGCCCTCCTAAAAGGAATGTGGGCCCCTTTGCGCATCTAGGCTGCAAAAAAGTGTCACACATGTGGTATTGCCGTACTCAGGAGAAGTTGGGGAATGTGTTTTGGGGTGTCATTTTACATATACCCATGCTGGGTAAGAGAAATATCTCAGTCAAATGCCAACTTTGTATAAAAAAATGGGAAAAGTTGTCTTTTGCCAAGATATTTCTCTCACCCAGCATGGGTATATGTAAAATGACACCACAAAACACATTGCCCAACTTCTCCTGAGTACGGCAATACCACATGTGTGACACTATTTTGCAGCCTAGGTGGGCAAAGGGGCCCACATTCCAAAGAGCACCTTTAGGATTTCACCGGCCATTTTTTACATATTTTGATTTCAAACTACTTACCACACATTTGGGCCCCTAGAATGCCAGGGCAGTATAACTACCCCACAAGTGACCCCATTTTGGAAAGAAGACACCCCAAGGTATTCCGTGAGGGGCATGGCGAGTTCCTAGAATTTTTTATTTTTTGTCACAAGTTAGCGGAAAATGATGATTTTTTTTATTTTTTATTTTTTCTTACAAAGTCTCATATTCCACTAACTTGTGACAAAAAATAAAAACTTCCATGAACTCACTATGCCCATCACGAAATACCTGGGGATGTCTTCTTTTCAAAATAAGGTCACTTGTGGGGTAGTTATACTGCCCTGGCATTTTAGGGGCCCTAATGCGTGCGAAGTAGTTTGAAATCAAAATCTGTAAAAAATGGCCGGTGAAATCCGAAAGGTGCTCTTTGGAATGTGGGCCCCTTTGCCCACCTAGGCTTCAAAAAAGTGTCACACATCTGGTATTGCCGTACTCAGGAGAAGTTGGGGAATGTGTTTTGGGGTGTCATTTTACATATACCCATGCTGGGTGAGATAAATATCTTGGTCAAATGCCAACTTTGTATAAAAAAAATGGGAAAAGTTGTCTTTTGCCAAGATATTTCTCTCACCCAGCATGGGTATATGTAAAATGACACCCCAATACACATTTCCCAACTTCTCCTGAGTACGGCAATACCAGATGTGTGACACTTTTTTGCAGCCTAGGTGGGCAAAGGGGCCCACATTCCAAGAGCACCTTTCGGATTTCACCGGCCATTTTTTACAGATTTTGATTTCAAACTACTTACCACACATTTGGGCCCCTAAAATGCCAGGGCAGTATAACTACCCCACAAGTGACCCCATTTTGGAAAGAAGACACCCCAAGGTATTTCGTGATGGGCATAGTGAGTTCATGGAAGTTTCTAATTTTTGTCACAAGTTAGTGGAATATGAGACTTTGTAAAAAAAAAAAAAAAAAAATCATCATTTTCCGCTAACTTGTGACAAAAAATAAAATGTTCTATGAACTCACTATGCCCATCAGCGAATACCTTATTGTGTCTACTTTCCTAAATGGGGTCACTTGTGGGGTGTTTGTACTGTCTGGCCATTGTAGAACCTCAGGAAACAGGACAGGTGCTCAGAAAGTCAGAGCTGCTTCAAAAAGCAGTAATTCACATTTTTGTACCATAGTTGGTAAACGCTATAACTTTTACCCAAACCATTTTTTTTTTTTTACCCAAACATTTTTTTTTATCAAAGACATGTAGAACAATAAATTTAGAGAAAAATTTATATATGGATGTCGTTTTGTTTTGCAAAATTTTACAACTGAAAGTGAAAAATGTCATTTTTTTGCAAAAAAATCGTTAAATTTCGATTAATAACAAAAAAAGTAAAAATGTCAGCAGCAATGAAATACCACCAATTGAAAGCTCTATTAGTGAGAAGAAAAGGAGGTAAAATTCATTTGGGTGGTAAGTTGCATGACCTAACAATAAACGGTGAAAGTAGTGTAGGTCAGAAGTGGCCTGGTCATTAAGGGTGTTTAAGGTAGGGGAGCTGAGGTGGTTAAAGTGGTTTTCCACTTTAAAAATCAACTACCAAAGTTATTCAACAAAGTCCCGCTCGACTTTGTGAATTTCATACTTCGGCTCATCGGAGCCCATACATTCTAATACTGTATGGAGACTGATCTCCGTACAGTATTATTCCGAAGTTTTGAACAAAGCGACTTCAGATTAAGCATCCGAAGTTCGCTTTGCTCAACACTAGTCATAACGTCACTCACAGCTAATCAGCCTCTGCTGTCTGCCTTCATACATGTACTTCGCTTTCCTGTAACTCAGCAACCCATTCACACACAGCTATTCATAGCCACACCCAGAATTGCACTAATAGAGAGAGGGACTTACATTGCTCACAAAAAATTGGGGATATTTTGCTTTCAGGTGAAATTCATGGCAAAAAGTTCACGCTACAGTGCTATTATATCTTGAAAGTAGAGCATTTAAGTAGAAGCATGAAATGGTGATTTCCTCATCTCCAACAATTTATTGAAACAAAAGCCAACAACGGTGGTGGGTACAGTGGCGCACCTACAGGGGGGGTCCAGCGGGTCTGGACCCCCCCTAGAACAACCAGACATTTTTTTTTATCCCTCAGGGCCGCACCGCCGATCACCACAGGCGGCGCGGCCCTGGATTTAATTGCGGCAGCGGTGGGGGGGCCGGGCGGGCAGTAGGAGATGAGCGCTTCCATTGTGGAATCGCTCATCTCAATATCCATCCTGTGCTGCGGCAGGGGAGGGAGAGGCGTGTCCCTCCCCTGTTCTTCTGATAGCCTGCAGGCACTAATGCCTGCAGCCTATCAGAGAGGCCGGCTCAGGCGGCGCGATGACATCATCATCACGCCGCCTGAGCCGGGCAGCACGCAGCAGGGACACAGGCTGGAAGAGCCTGCATCACATCGCTGCTGATGGAGGTAAGTATCAGTGTTTTCTTTTTTTTTTTTTTTTTTTTTTTTTTTTTGGGAGAGGGGGGGGCGAGCTGGCACTATGGGGGCATCTGACAATTCTTACAGCCCAATTTTTTTGGGGGTGGCACTCTGGGGGCATTTCTTACTGGCACATTATGGGGGGGCCACTATGGGGGGCATCTGGGGGCTCTAAAGGAGCTTTTTTTTAATTGACACATTATGGGAGGCACTATAGGAGAAAACGGCACTATGGGGCATCTGGTGGCACTATAGGGGCATTATTTGGGGGCACTATGGGGGAAGTGGGGGTTCTAAAGGGGCCTTTTTTTTCTTATTGGCACATTATGGGGGGCATTATGGCATCTGGTGGCACTAAGGGGGCAATTTTTACTGGCACATTATGGGGGGGGGCACCATGGGGGAGAGTAGCACTATGGGGGCATCTGGGGGGTCTAAAGGGGCTTTTTTTTTATTGACACATTATGGGGGCACTATAGGGGAGAACGGCACTATAGGGGCATTATTTCGGGGCACTATGGGGGCATTATTTGGGGGCTCTAAAGGGGCCTTTTTTCTTATTGGCACATTATGGGGGGGCATTATGGCATCTGGTGGCACTAAGGGGGCATTTTTTACCGGCACTAGAGGGGAGAGCGGCACTATGGGGCATAATTTGGGGGCACTATGGGGGAGTGGAGCACTATTGGGGCATATGGTGGCACTTAGAAGGGGCATTTTTTACTGGCATATTATGGGGGACACTATGGCAAAGGGCGGGAGGAGCACTATGACGGCATTTACTGGGGCACTATATAGGGGTATTTTATACTGGCATACATTATGGGGACATTAGCTCAACTGCGGGCACTAAGCGGGGGTATTTCATGTGCTGTCATATTATAGGGAGAATTATTACTACTAGGGGGTATTAGCTTTACTACTACTGGGGGGCTATGAGGAACATGATTACTAGTATGGGCACTATAGGGGCATTATTACTACTAAGTGTGCTCTGGCAGAGAATTATTTCTATTGGTGGGATTTTGGGGAGCACTGTTACTTTGGGGGGCACCCTGGCACAGTATCAGCTTAGCACAATAATTTTTGGGGAACATTATCTTTATAGTATTAGTGTCTGGGCGCAGTTATTTTTTAGAGCACTATGTGCCAATAATTGTTGAAGGGGGCACTATCTGTGTGGTAGTAGTATTTCCAGGGGGACTTTCTCTGCAGTATAGTATTGGGGGTGGCAGGAAAGGGTGTTCAGAAGATGATGGAAATGTGGGAAACTAATGTCTGTTTGTTAATCTCTGCAGAGACGGGAGATGGCTGAAAAATCATCATGGCGGTCTGGTCTGAATGGAGAAGATAAAGAAAGAGAACATCTACAACAAAGGTGACATCACTGGATGTAAGAGTTATGGGGCGCTATGTAGGAGAGGAGATGCTCCGGCTCCTCCCCCTGCCATTTGCAGAAGGAGGATTCAGAGCTGGGTGAGGACGGCCAAAGGGGGCAGCAGGCCACGGGCGGGTGGCAGATGGTGGGGGGAACCACAGGCCCTGAGCAGGATCTGGGGAGGGAGGAGAGCGGAGGAGCTTCCTGGCTGTAGCTTGTTGTAGTGCAGTGCAGCCAGGACAGACCCTCCCCTCTCCGTATGATATACGGGCCTCAACTATAGAATTTCAGATGTACAGTGTTTGTTGGGCGTGGCTTATTATATGTAGGAGGGGCTTTTAATAATGGGCGGGGCTAAAAATTGGCCGCATTGTTACGTTCCTGCAGAGCTTTTAGAAATGGCCAAGTAAAAGAATCAGCGCAACACACTACAGCCACCGCACCCCCCCCTTCCACCCGCACTACACATGCCACATTTTTTTGCCTTTCGGACCCCCTCTAGACAAAATTCCTGGGTGCTCCCCTGGGTGGGTATACCCGCCACAGAAAATGTCAATGTCTCAAAAACCTGTCATGTGGCTTTGAGCATCAATTACAGCTTTACAACACAATTTCATGCTGTTAACAAGTTGACTTAGGCTAGGGGACGACATGTGTCGCGTGACACATAGGGCACAACTACACTGTGTCGTGTGACAACTTTTTATAATGATAGTCTATTGTGTCGCACTGCGATATGTGACATGCTGCGACTGCGATGTGACAGTTGCAGAAAAATCCATCTTGGATGGATTTTCTTTTTGCTACTGTTTTGTCGTAGACGCAGAATGTCGCAGTGCGACACCATAGACTATTATTATAAAAATTGTCACAAAACACATGTGGCTATGTAGCCCTAGCCTTATTGATAGGTTGTCAATGGGATTCAGGTCTGGTGAAAGTGCAGGCCACTCCGTTTGCAGTACCCCAGTCTCCAGCAGCCGTTCCCTAATGATGCAACCTTAATGAGCTGGCACATTGTCGTCCATGAAGATAAAATTAGGCCCGTGTTGTTTATGCAGAGGCACAATGATTAGATTCCTGATGTTATTCAAGTAGTATGGGCTTGTCACTGTACAATTCACAAAGTGTAGGGGCGTTCTGTATTGACTAGACACACCTGCCCACACTGTAACACCACTATCAAAGGCTCATCTGGTGACAACAGTGGCTGATGCATAGTGCTCTCCTTGATATCTCCAACAGCATTGGCGGCCATAATTTCTGCTCAGCGTGAATCGGCTTTAATCAGTGAACAGCACTGAGGCACACTGGTCCCTCGTCCAGTGTAGATGCTCCCTGGCCCATGCAAGACGATGATGTCTGTGGTCAGGTCGTCTAACACGCAGACCACGCTGATGTAAATGATTTTGAATGGTCTGATGTGACACTTGGGTGCCTCTCACCTCCCTTAAATGTGCCTGGAGTTGTGTGACATTCATCATCCAGTTCTGGCATTGTTCACAATGAAGCGATCATAAGTGTGGGATGTGGCCAAAGGACGTCCACTTCTATGCTTTTCTGTGACTCTTCCAGTCTCTCTCTATCTCTGTTACAACCTGCTGATGACACTCCGTGACACTCTAAGCTCAGTGGCCACTTTTGTCTCAGAACATCCTGCTTGAAGCCTTGCAAAGGTGAGGTACTGTTGATCAATTGTTAGGTATTATCTTGGTCTCATGATGTCAAACTGTGAACAGAATGATCAGGAGGACTGTTAAAATACCAATTCTAATAGAACCCGGAAATGTATTGGGCGATTCATGGATCAATTCACCTTGTGAATTTTGACATTTAGCTCCTTGTTAGAGAGCAGCAAGTTGTGCAAAAAGTACTCAAACACTGAACAGTTGGACATAAAGTTCACCAGTAAAGGTTAGAGTGCATTTTAGGTTAATCTTGAAATTTCTCCCACAAATATCCCTAACTTTTTGTGAGTAGTGTATTATAAACTCAATTGCCCGTGGGAAACAATGCACATTCTTCTTATCTTCTCTCATACAAAGTTATATAAACAGATTCAAATTCAGTTATTTAAAACAAATCACAAAAGGTGCATATGATAAAATAATGCTACACATTCTTTCTATAAGACAGCAGAATTTTACCTGTGACTAATTATCTTCACTCTGACTCTTCTTAAACTCCCCAATCTACAGGGTGGGCCATTTATATGGATACACCTTAATAAAATGGGAATGGTTGGTGATATTGACTTACCTGTTTGTGGCACATTAGTATATGTGAGGGGGGAAACTTTTCAAGATGGGTGGTGACCATGGCGGCCATTTTGAAGTTGGACATTTTGAATCCAACTTTTGTTTTTTCAATAGGAAGAGGGTCATGTGACACATCAAACTTATTGGGAATTTCACAAGAAAAACAATGATGTGCTTGGTTTTAATGTAACTTTATTCTTTTATGAGTTATTTACAAGTTTCTGACCACTTATAAAATGTGTTCAATGTGCTGCCCATTGTGTTGGATTGTCAATGCAACCCTCTTCTCCCACTCTTCACACACTGATAGCAACACCGCAGGAGAAATGCTAGCACAGGCTTCCAGTATCCGTAGTTTCAGGTGCTGCACATCTCGTATCATCTGAAGGCAATCGTCTATGCTGTGAAGATACGAGATGTGCAGTACCTGAAACTACGGATACTGGAAGCCTGTGCTAGAATTTCTCCTGCGGTGTTGCTATCAGTGTGTGAAGAGTGGGAGAAGAGGGTTGCATTGACAATCCAACACAATGGGCAGCACATTGAACACATTTTATAAGTGGTCAGAAACTTGTAAATAACTCATGAAAGAATAAAGTTATGTTAAAACTAAGCACACCATTGTTTTTCTTGTGAAATTCCCAATAAGTTTGATGTGTCACATGACCCTCTTCCTATTGAAAAAACAAAAGTTGGATTCAAAATGTCCGACTTCAAAATGGCCGCCATGGTCACCACCCATCTTGAAAAGTTTCCCCCCTCACATATACTAATGTACCACAAACAGGAAGTCAATATCACCAACCATTCCCATTTTATTAAGGTGTATCCATATAAATGGCCCACCCTGTATATTAAACCAAAGAGAGACAATTAAAAGGGTTTTCCAAGACTTTACTGATGACTAGTGATGAGCATGCCGCTCATATTCGAATTAGTGATATTTTGCGAATATTTTGTAGAATATTCGTTAAATATTCGCAAATTCAAATATTCATTATATTCTACATTCTTTTTTTTTTATTCGAAAATCGGCAAGGTAATGATCGTGTAATATACGAATATTACGCGATCAATACAGGCGTGGGTCAAAAACGAACATTTAAACCATACTACCAATACTTTAATGTAACTGGAAACGTTTTCAAAAATTATTCTTTATTGCTTGTATTTACATAAACATATTTCAATGTTTTAAATGTAAGATTACATTGAAAAATTCTAATAAAAATCTTTTTTGAAAGAATATAGTGCTATATATTCGTTTTTTCCATCTGAACACATGATTCCTCCCTGCTTCTTGCTTGTGGGCTAATGAGTCATTGGCCCACAAGCAATTTAGGCAGGGAAGAATCTATGACTTAAGATGGAAAAAAAAAGACAAATATTCTAAAAAACTAATATATAGCACTATATTTAATATAGTGCTATATATTTTTATTTTAGAATATTCGTCATTTTTTTCCATCTGAAGTGAACAGTGAACGAATATATAGCACTATATTCTAAATATTCGCAAATTCTCGAAGTGGCGATATTCGAGATAAAAATTTGCTTTTCGAATATTCATGGTCAACACCAGCAAAACAACTGGGGGGAACTGTCTCCCCCAATGAATGTAGCAAGAAAGGTATATCTACCCAAGAAAAAAGAAAAGGCAGTGGTCAGACACACCTTTAGGCAAGAGACCAAGGCGTTTTGGGCGGAGAACAGGCCAAACTGATAATATACCCTAGGATGAAGGAGAGAACCAAACAGACTGCCCCACAGACTATTGGTAAATTTTAAGGACCATGCACCTCAACAAGAGAAACAACTGCAGTAGAGATTCCAAAAAGGAGTGAAGTGACTGCAGAGGAACACTGATGGTTTAGCCACTGGAGAAAAAAAAAAACCTTGATAGAAGGAACAGGAACGAGAGAACTTCCATGCACTAGCAAGCTGAACATGAGGACGAACTGAACCTATGGAAAGGGAGTCTAGAGCGGAGTCTGAGGAGAGTGGATGCCACATGGGACCAGAGTCCCTATTTGAGGTGGAACTCACCAAGTAGACCACCACATAAGGGAGTGCTGCAGACAGCGGTGCCAACTGAGGTGCCATAGGATCACTGAACAGAGTGCTTGCAGGTAAGCTTTAGGTTGAAGGAGAGAAAAAAAGATGGTCCAGGGAGACCAGAGAAAAAACTCAGCAAAAAATAGCCATAACTGTGGCAAAAAAACCTAGAGAGGGCAGCTAAGATGACTGGAGAAGGCTGTAGTCCAAAAAATAACTATCACGGTCGGCGTGACTATCACATACGTGACACAGAGGGAGGGAACAAGGAAGGCCCTGACCAAGTGAGAGGGAAGGTGGTGACCCCTGACTCACCTAGCGGCTGGCACCTGGCTGCCCTGACGTCCCTAGACGGGTTCCTCACCCGTACGCCGATCACGTGCCTAAAGCCCTGGCTTTCCCTAAGCTGAGCCCTAGATAGTGAACAGGGCGGTGGGAACACTAGTCCGCACCACTAGCTTTAAATGAAAACACCAAGGGGAGGACAGACAATACAAACTCAACATATAATCCCAGGTGGGCGACAACAGGAGACAACAAGAAGCCCAACAGGGATCCGGAGGGTAGCACTCTGGAACGACAACCAGGATTCACAACTCCAGTGGGTCAGTATAGATGTCCAGGCAGGAAGCTCTATAACTGGCAACTAGAGAAGTGACGCCACTCTTCAAGCGCCAGCTTAATCGCCAACAGTTCCCTATTTCCAACATCATAGTTCTTCTCTGCAGAAGGTAAACCTCTCTTTTAGAGAGGAAAATGCATTTTTAGCGGCGTCAGACCATTTAGAAAAATCAGTCCCCTTCCTAGTCATGTCGGTAAGGGGTTTAACGATCACTGAATAATTTTTAATGAACTTTCTATAGAAATTTGCGAAACCCAAAAACCGTTGTAGGGCTTTAAGGTTCTCAGGAAGATCCCAATCTAAAATTGCCTGGACCTTCCCAGGATCCATACGGAAACCTGAAGCAGATAATAGATATCCCAGGAACTGTATTTCCTGAACGGCGAAAACACATTTTTCAATTTTCGCATATAATTTATTCGTCCGTAGGACCTGCAGTACTTGCCTGACATGCACCTCATGTGTTTTCAGATCAGACGAATAAATTAAGATATCATCTAGGTATATGACAACAAACCTGCCGATGAGATGACTAAAAATATCATTAACGAAATGTTGGAAGACAGCGGGGGCATTGGTCAGACCGAAAGGCATAACTAGATTTTCATAATGCCCCTCAGGGGTGTTAAAAGCTGTCTTCCACTCATCCCCTTCCCTGATACGAATCAGATTGTAGGCCCCCCTAAGATCAAGTTTGGAGAACCACCTAGCACCCGCAATCTGATTAAAAAGGTCAGGAATGAGAGGAAGAGGGTATGGGTCTCGGATGGTTATCTGGTTTAGCTCACGAAAATCTAGGCAAGGACGCAGGCCCCCATCTTTCTTTTTAACAAAGAAAAACCCTGCAGCCACGGGTGAAGAAGAGGGTCTGATGTGTCCCTTAGCCAGACTCTCGGAGATATAATCTTTCATGGCTTGTCTCTCGGGACCCGAAAGATTATACAACCTGGACTTGGGTAATTTTGCACCGGGAATCAGGTTAACCAGGCAATCATAAGGACGATGAGGTGGTAGCTTCTGACAACCCTTTTCAGAAAAAACTTCCTCAAAGTCTGAAATAAATGTAGGTAGGGAAGCTATGGAGGCGATTAAGCAATTGTTATTTAAGCAATTCTCTCTGCAATGCTCACTCCACTCCAATATCTCCCTGGCCTGCCAATCCACCACTGGATTGTGCGCTACCAACCAGGGAAGACCCAATACCACAGGAGAGGGAAGGCCCTCCAGAACGTAACATGAAAGACACTCATTATGGTGGTCCCCTACCCGAAGGTGTAAATTATGAACAATGTGGGTGAGGTTTCTCTGAGACAGAGGAGCCGAATCTATAGCGAATATGGGAATAGGTCTCTGCAGCGTACAGAGAGACAAACCCATAGTGCGGGCAAAATGGGCATCAATCAAATTTACCCCTGCTCCACTGTCTAGAAAAAAAGAAATAGACTCCGTCTTAACACCAAAAACAATAACCGCTGGTAACACAAATTGAGATGTTCGTATGGAGGAAACGTATACCCCCCGGCTGACATCCTCCGCACAGCCTGGGGTTAGTAGTTTTCCGACGGTCTTTTGTTTTTGAGGAAGGAGGGACAGACATTAATGAAATGACCCTTCCCCCCACAGAAAAAACAAGCCCCCCCCCTACGGCGAACCTCAGGAGGACGGACCTGACGAGAAGTTCCGCCTAGCTGCATAGGCTCATCTAAGTCAGTACAGACTAATTGTTGCTTGGGAGAGGTAACCAATTTCTCAGGAATTTTCGATCTCTCCCTAAGACGCCTATCTATTCTGATAGAGAGGGACATAACAGCATCAAGGGAAAGGGGGGTCTCATACAGCGCCAGTGCATCCTTAACCCTTTCAGATAACCCAGAGCAGAACTGATTCCTGAGAGCCGGGTCGTTCCACTGAGTATCCGTAGCCCACCTACGGAACTCTGAGCAATATTCCTCTGCTGACCGATCTCCCTGTAGGAGTCTCCGTAACTTCGACTCAGCCAGGGCGACTCGGTCAGGGTCATCATATATGAGACCCAAAGCCCCAAAAAATCCCTCCACTGACCGGAGAGCCTGGGAACCAGGGGGTAACGAGAACGCCCAGGATTGTGGGTCCCCCTGAAGCAGGGAAATGACAATCCCAACCCGCTGTTCTTCATTACCTGAGGAGTAAGGGCGCAACTTAAAGTATAATTTGCAGGCCTCACGGAACGTTGCAAATTTGTCCCTTCCCCCAGAAAATCTGTCAGGAAGAACAACCTTGGGTTCTGTAACAACCTGGTTACCCATAGCAACCGCTGGGGGTGCGGTCTGCTGCATTTGCTGCTGTTGTTGGAGGACAGACGCCTTCAATCCTGCCACCTCCAAAGACAGGCCTTGAAGCTGTTTTGCCAAGGCAGCAATAGGATCCATATTGGATTCTAAGTAGAGAAAAAAAAACAACAAAAAGAAAAAATTTTTATTATTATTTTTTTCCTCAAAAAGTAATGGCCAGTTATAATATCACGGTCGGCGTGACTATCACATACGTGACACAGAGGGAGGGAACAAGGAAGGCCCTGACCAAGTGAGAGGGAAGGTGGTGACCCCTGACTCACCTAGCGGCTGGCACCTGGCTGCCCTGACGTCCCTAGACGGGTTCCTCACCCGTACGCCGATCACGTGCCTAAAGCCCTGGCTTTCCCTAAGCTGAGCCCTAGATAGTGAACAGGGCGGTGGGAACACTAGTCCGCACCACTAGCTTTAAAGGAAAACACCAAGGGAAGGACAGACAATACAAACTCAACATATAATCCCAGGTGGGCGACAACAGGAGACAACAAGAAGCCCAACAGGGATCCGGAGGGTAGCACTCTGGAACGACAACCAGGATTCACAACTCCAGTGGGTCAGTATAGATGTCCAGGCAGGAAGCTCTATAACTGGCAACTAGAGAAGTGTGAGGGGAGAATATAAGGAGGTTGGGAGTGGCAGACAAGAGACAGCTGAGGAGGAGAAGCTACGGATCCCTGATTGAGACAAAAAGGATAGCAAGGCAAACACAGAAAACAATCACTAAGAAACAACGTGATCTTTAGATATAGAGCGCGCAGCCACCCGCTGCGACCTCCTGACCCCGGGTATAACGGAGTCAGACGTGGCTCTAGATACCCTCGTGACAATAACTCAGCAGACATACACATTAAAGAAAGACTGACACATGGTGCCTCAAAAAGAAGGGTATATATACGGTGGAAGATAGCCAGATGAGGCTTAATGGTCCTGCCAGGTATAACCACGCTAACCCCAAGTGTAAGGAAGAAAGACGATGGCCTGAATGTTGACTAAAAGTTTGGAAGGCTCATACCTGACAAGCCTGTATTGCTTTAAAATAGTAGCTAGCACTGTTCTCCAAAAGCCTATACCTGTACTTTGCAAGATATTCAGGGTTAAGAACTCTGTCAAGCCCAGTTACAGAATAGACAAGCACAGGGAAATTCCAGCAGTGAAAACGCTTGTGAGTAGGGATGAGCAAACTTCTGTTTTCAAGCTCGGCGTACAAGGTTCGGGTTATCTAAGAATTCCGTTATGGATTCTGCTACCACGGACCATAGACCAACGCTACGTAATCCATAATGGAATTCTCAGATAACCTGAACCCAAACCTTGTACGCCGAACTTGAAAACAGAAGTTCACTCAACACTACTTACGAGTTCTGTGCAGATTGAAAAAAAATTATTTGTGCATCCCCTGGCAACTAGTGGAATGCTGGCAAGGCTGTCTCTGAAAAAGTAAAATTAAGTATTAATTTATACAAATTAACCTCTAGGAGCAACAGAGGTGTTGCCGTTACACCAAGAGGCTCAGCTCTCTCCGCAACTGCAGCACCCTCTGCACTTTAATTGACAGGGGCAGGCTGTGTAAACTCCATGATGTGTGACCCTGTCAATCAAAGTGGAGAGGGTGCGTCAACAACACAGTTGTAAAGGCAACAACACCTTCGCTCTTAGAGACAAATTTGCATATATTAAAACATTTTTCTCAGCAATGTGGGCACATGTGAACATGGGACCAACACAGTTGCCTTCAGCTGGCACATGCACCAGGTCAGCCAGTTCCACAGGTTCAAATCTGCTAACAGATGCCTTGTTACGGTGGTCCTAGCTCCGCATGTACATAAAAGAGAATGTTTACCCTCATGACATATAGATCATCCAGTTATGACCCAAATATTGCACTGTGACTAGTGATCAGAAGGCGCGGTCAAATTAGTAGCGCAGTGGAAAAGAAGAGAGGAGGAGAGTAAACGGGCGGGCAGAGGCACACGGAGGGCGGGGTTATGAGCCTTCGAGGAGGTGCTGCCTGGGGCTCGGACGATTGAGACGCCGCCCTGGGCACTTGAGAGGGCGCATTTACAGAATCTTAAAAGTTCATTTTTGGCTGAAAGAAAACTCCATTAGATACAACAAAGGTACCGTTTTTAAGTTCTGGGTGGCACATATAACGCTATTTGATCAGTCTAATATGCTCAAATGTGGTGACAGACTCCCTTTAACATTATTCAGACGCAGTATTTTTTTTGCCTCAATAAACTGACTTCTCTCTTTTACCGTCTCCCTCGCATAGTCAGGAAACAGCATTATTTCCATTACGCCCCATGACAGCACCTGTGAGAGATCCTCCCCCTTCCGGACAGGAAACAGGAACTTCCCAGATCTTTAAATTGGTCCCTTGCCTTCCACCACTCAGTTCTTTCCTGTTTCCTGTCCAGGGACAGGAGGATTTCTTTCCAGGTCTATATTTTTTGGGCTGCAGGACCTCTAGGGTTAAATGGAAACCTAGTGGAGGTACCTGTCGGTGTAAGTCTCCACTAGGAGCCTCTGAGGAGCCCCGCGTCTTTTCTTCCCTTCTTCAATAGCCATGGGGGGATGCCTGTAGCTGCCTGTGTCCCTATCTAGGCGGCGAAGTTGCGGCGTGAGGGGGGAGGTGGATCTTCTCCTCTCATTAAGGCACGCCGAGTCTGGGCGTGCGCGTCGCACAGGAAGTGACGCGTGCGTTCCACCGGCCAGAAGGGGAGGAGCTAACATGGCGGGCACTGCGCGGCCCATTTGAAAAAGGGAACGCCGGCCAGCCAGCGTGGAGGGAGCAGCAGCAAGCAGACCGACATTGGCCCCCCTTGAAGCAGCATTATCATGCAGGAAGAAGGGGAAGTACAACCGCGCACTGACAGACAGGAGCAGCTTTCTGAATCCAGCATGGTACTCCTGGGGGTAAGAGGGGTTAACCCCCACCATCTCCCTATGGGGAGTTATTATTATGCTCAGGTTAGACTGATTAGGCTCTTTTATTAAATGCAGGTTAAAGAAGCCCCAAGAAAAGCTATTCAACAAAACAAGAGCTAAGGAGTGTGGAATTTGCAAGCGGAAGTTGGATCCGTCTTACCCCAAAACATGTTGTCAACCATGTCTGGATAAGTTAGTGGCAGAGGAGTCGCCATCTTTATTGCAAAGTATCCAAGACTTAGTTAAAAATGAAGTCCGTTCTTCTGTGGAAGATCTTAAAAAATCCCTGCCTAGCTCATCCAGACATAAGAAGGCTCAGGCGATAGTGGAGGATACTATGGGCTCTGAGTCTGAGGAGGGCGCTATTGCAGACTCAGATTCCTCCTCTGAGGATTTGACAGGGAAGCCGTTATTTAGAGCGGAAGATACGGATCTACTATTGAAGGCGGTTAGATCCACGATGGAGCTGGAGGAAGAAAAGGAGTCCAGGTCTAGAGCTTATGTTTGAGAGCCTAAAGCCTAAAAAGTCTAGGGTGTTCTCCATTCAGGACTGTATCAAAGACCTGATTAAACGTGAATGTGAGAAACCCGATAAAAAATTCTTTATCCCTAGAGCGGTCAAGAGAAAGTACCCCTTTGACGATCAAGAAGTATCAGCTTGGCAGGAGGTACCGAGGGTAGACGCTCCCGTAGCTAAGATAAATAAGAAGTCAGCTCTCCCGTTTGAGGATTTAGGGTCCCTTAAAGATCCCATGGACAAAAGGGCTGATGCATACTTAAGGAAGAATTGGGAAGCTTCCACTTCTGCCTTTAAACCAAATATAGCGACTACTTCGGTGGCAAGGTCATTAAAGCTCTGGTTGGAGGAATTAGAGTCTCATATAGAGAACATGACTCCTAGGGATCAGCTGCTGGAGGCTATACCAACTATGGCCAGTGCAGTGGACTTTATCTCTGATGCCTCCGCTGATGCATTGAGACTTTCCGCTAGAGCGGCCGCACTGTCCAATTCAGCCAGAAGGTCCTTATGGTTTAAGGGGTGGAAGGGCGATGTGGCTTAAAAGTCTAAGCTTTGTGCCCTCCCTTGCCAAGGAGATTTTTTGTTTGGTTCGGCCTTAGATGATATCTTAGATAAGGCATCTGATAGGAAAAAAGGATTTCCAGCACCGTCCTTTCCTAGACAGGGGAAGCCATTTCGGAGTAATGAGAGAAGGAAAGGTTTCAGGGATGAAAAGAAGGGAATGGAGATCAGATAAATCAAAAAGTGTGCTGTTTAAATCCAGACCTCAAACTTCAAGTTCCACTCAACAATGACGCCAGACCCCAAGTAGGCGGTCGTCTTTCTTTATTTTTTCCAGCCTGGTGAAATATTACCGCAAGCGCCTGGGTAAGGGGTATTATAAAGGAAGGCTATCGCCTAGACTTCAAAAGGCTACTACCCAGGACATTCAAAATTACTTCATTAAACCAAAAAACTCCAAAACAGGTGGCATTTACGGAGGAAATAAACAACCTCCTGGAAAAGGCAGTCCTTGTTCCAGTCCCAAAGGACGAACCCAACTGCGTGATGGTCTCAATAGATATAAAAGATGCCTACTATCACGTGCCTATTCATCCTTTGTCCCAGAGATACCTGAGGGTAGCAGTGAAGATGGGAGAATCAATCGTCCATTTGCAGTTCAGAGCACTTCCTTTTGGGATATCACAGGCGCCGAGGCTCTTCACAAAGCTAATGGCGGAGGTAATGGCAGAAGTAAGAAGGTCGGACATCATTATAATCTCATACCTGGACGACCTTCTCTTGGTAGGGCAGTCCCCAGAGCTGTTGAGATCTCAAATACAGAAGGTCCTGGGGATCCTGACGAGCCTGGGCTGGTTAATAAATTGGGACAAATCATCCCTGATTCCAACCTCCAAATGCGTTTTTCTAGGCATCCTATTAGATTCTCAGACACAGAAATCTTATCTTCCGGCAGACAAGAAGGAGGGTATTCAGCAGAAGATCAGGTCTTTCAGCAAAACCAAGGAAGTTTCCCTAAGAAAAGCTATGTCTATTCTGGGTCTGATGACGGCTTGTATTCCGGCTGTGAGGTGGGCCCAATTCAGTGCAATACTGCAATACTGCAATGGCACATTTTGTCCAAATGGGACGGGAGGTCGCTATCCCTGGATCGCAAGATTGTAGTCCCGGGGTCAGTAACCCGGTCCCTAGCTTGGTGGCTAAAAATTCCGAACCTCAGTCAGGGGGTAGAGTGGGTGAGACACGACCCCTTAATAATAACCACCGACGCAAGCCATTGGGGATGGGGGGCCCATTCAGTTTTGGGGTTTTTCCAAGGTCCTTGGTCAAAAACCCAGAGTGCTCAGTCCCAGAATGCCAGGGAGTTAAGAGCAGTCCTGTGCGCATTAAAGGAAAGTCTCCCATCTTTGCCTCAAAAACATGTCCGGATCCTATCAGACAACACCTCGGTGGTAGCTTATATAAACAAGCAAGGGGGAACAAGATCCCCTCAACTAATGCAGCTGGCATCCAGGATTTTCTTGTTAATACAGGGGAAAGCTCTTTCTCTCTCAGCAGTTCATTTGAAAGGCTCAGAGAATCACCAGGCAGACTTTCTCAGCAGACACAGGTTCAGTCAGGCGAATTGGTGTCTGAATCAGGAAGTATTTCACCCAATAGAGGCCCTATGGGGATCCCCCATGATAGATCTATTCGCCTCGGTGGAAAACAAAAAAGTGCGAAAGTTTCTTTTCTCTGAGCAGGGAGGATCAGTCGATAGGCACAGATGCGCTCTCACAGACATGGGGGAAGGGCCTAGTCTATGCTTTCCCTCCCCTCAGCCTATTGCCCAGAGTGATCCAGAAGATCAGGGGGGAGCAGGCAACAGTGATACTAATAGCACCATTTTGGCCAAGAAGAGTCTGGTTTGCTTGGTTGAGGAGACTATCAATAGCCGATCCCTGGGTGCTTCCAGAAAGACAGGACCTATTATATCAGGGCCCTCTACATCATCCGGAAGTCAAGAACCTCCACCTGACAGCCTGGATTTTGAGAGGACATTCTTCAGGTCTAGAGGCCTATCAGAACAAGTCATTGGGACTCTCCTAGCTAGTAGGAAAAAAGTCACCTCCGAAATCTATCTGAGGGTATGGAAAACCTTCCTTCAGTTTGCAGGTCTAGGCTTAGACTTGAGCTCACCCAACATCCCGTTAATTTTAAATTTTTTACAGGAAGGCCTTAACAAAAAGCTTAAACCCAGCACTCTCAAAGTACAGGTCTCAGCACTGAGTGTACTATTTGACTTTCGATTGGCTATTCATCCTTGGGTCAAAAGGTTCATTAAGGGATCCTCTAGGCTATGTCCTATAGTTAAATCTAAGTCAGCCCCATGGGACCTTAACCTGGTTCTTTCTGCTCTAACCAAGGCCCCGTTTGAGCCTCTTGGGGACGTCCCCTTAAAGATGCTGTCCTATATATTTCTCTCACCCAGCATGGGTATATGTAAAATGACACCCCAAAACACATTGCCCAACTTCTCCTGAATACGGAGATACCAGATGTGTGACACTTTTTTGCAGCCTAGGTGGGCAAAGGGGCCCATATTCCAAAGCAAATTTTTATAGCTTCTGACCTCACAGTACTTGTCAACGTTTTAGACTTTACATGTACTAACTAGTGGTCCCTAGGGACCTATTTACGTTTTTGGATCCAGTACTGCTTTTTCTTTTAAAACTTCACTTTTATTTCATTATTTTAATAAATACAATCCTTTTATTCAAATATTTATTGTTACTATGTTACAGACAGATTTAAAACGATTAGTGATGCGGAAAATCTATGAATTTTTTACTCTTAGTGATATATATTCTTATATTAGTGCGTATCGTTTATTGCGACCTTCTTGATAGATGGCTCTTTCTTCCTTTCTATTCTTATGTAACAACTGTTTTGACCAGGGGAAGAGTGGGGGGGTGGAATAGAGGAGAGGGGGGGGGATAGTGGGGAGGAGGGAGGGTGAAAAGATGTTATCTATTACCCTCGCTAGTGGGACGATGGGTTATAGGAGCGTCACGATCAATTACTTGTTGCTGTTCCCTTAAATATAAGGACATATATCATACTATTACACTAGTGGTGACCCCTATTGTTTTCCTATTAGAATGTCCCTCCTCTCACTTCTTATCAGTCACTCTCTATCTCCTATATACAATCCTCCTCTCACTCCTTATCACTCTATCTCCAACTCCTATGCGCTTTTAGTAACCACTTCCTCCTATACTAGCTGCATCTATTCGGGTCTATGTGCTATAGTACACTCTTGCCATAGCGTTTACTTTATTATTCATAGGTCTTTTCCGCATATCACTGCCTAAAAAACACTAGCTCTCACATGCCCTGCAGGGCATGTGAGAGCTAGTGTTTTTTAGGCAGTGATATGCGGAAAAGACCTATGAATAATAAAGTAAACGCTATGGCAAGAGTGTACTATAGCACATAGACCCGAATAGATGCAGCTAGTATAGGAGGAAGTGGTTACTAAAAGCGCATAGGAGTTGGAGATAGAGTGATAAGGAGTGAGAGGAGGATTGTATATAGGAGATAGAGAGTGACTGATAAGAAGTGAGAGGAGGGACATTCTAATAGGAAAACAATAGGGGTCACCACTAGTGTAATAGTATGATATATGTCCTTATATTTAAGGGAACAGCAACAAGTAATTGATCGTGACGCTCCTATAACCCATCGTCCCACTAGCGAGGGTAATAGATAACATCTTTTCACCCTCCCTCCTCCCCACTATCCCCCCCCCCCCTCTCCTCTATTCCACCCCCCCACTCTTCCCCTGGTCAAAACAGTTGTTACATAAGAATAGAAAGGAAGAAAGAGCCATCTATCAAGAAGGTCGCAATAAACGATACGCACTAATATAAGAATATATATCACTAAGAGTAAAAAATTCATAGATTTTCCGCATCACTGATAGTTTTAAATCTGTCTGTAACATAGTAACAATAAATATTTGAATAAAAGGATTGTATTTATTAAAATAATGAAATAAAAGTGAAGTTTTAAAAGAAAAAGCAGTACTGGATCCAAAAACGTAAATAGGTCCCTAGGGACCACTAGTTAGTACATATTCCAAAGAGCACCTTTCGGATTTCACTGGTCATTTTTTACAGAATTTGATTTCAAACTCCTTACCACACATTTGGGCCCCTAGAATGCCAGGGCAGTATAACTACCCCACAAGTGACCCCATTTTGGAAAGAAGAGACCCCAAGGTATTCGCTGATGGGCATAGTGAGTTCATGGAAGTTTTTATTTTTTGTCACAAGTTAGTGGAATATGAGACTTTGTATGAAAAAAAAAAAAATATCATCATTTTCCACTAACTTGTGACAAAAAATAAAAAATTCGAGGAACTTGCCATGCCCCTCACGGAATACCTTGGGGTGTCTTCTTTCCAAAATGGGGTCACTTGTGGGGTAGTTATACTGCCCTGGCATTTTCCAGGGGCCCAAATGTGTGGTAAGTAGGTAAATGACCTGTGAAATCCGAAAGGTGCTCTTTGGAATATGGGCCCCTTTGCCCACCTAGGCTGCAAAAAAGTGTCACACATGTGGTATCTCCGTATTCAGGAGAAGTTGGGGAATGTGTTTTGTGGTGTCATTTTACATATACCCATGCTGGGTGAGAGAAATATCTTGGCAAAAGACAACTTTTCCCATTTTTTTATACAAAGTTGGCATTTGACCAAGATATTTATCTCACCCAGCATGGGTATATGTAAAATGACACCCCAAAACACATTCCCCAACTTCTCCTGAATACGGAGATACCACATGTGTGACACTTTTTTGCAGCCTAGGTGGGCAAAGGGGCCCAAATTCCTTTTAGGAGGGCATTTTTAGACATTTGGATACCAGACTTCTTCTCACGCTTTGGGGCCCCTAAAATGCCAGGGCAGTATAAATACCCCACAAGTGACCCCATTTTGGAAAGAAGACACCCCAAGGTATTCAATGAGGGGCATGGCGAGTTCATAGAAAAAAAATAATTTTGCCACAAGTTAGCGGAAATTGATATTTTTTTTTTTTCTCACAAAGTCTCCCTTTCCGCTAACTTGGGACAAAAATTTCAATCTTTCATGGACTCAATAAGCCCCTCAGCAAATACCTTGGGGTGTCTTCTTTCCAAATTGGGGTCATTTGTGGGGTGTTTGTACTGCCCTGGCATTTGAGGGTCTCCGCAATCATTACATGTATGCCCAGCATTAGGAGTTTCTGCTATTCTCCTTATATTGAGCATACAGGTAATGAGATTTTTTTTTCCGTTCAGCCTCTGGGCTAAAAGAAAAAAATGAACGGCACAGATTTCTTCATTCGCATCGATCAATGTGGATGAAAAAATCTCTGCCAAAAAAAGAAAAAGGAGGGGAAAGGCGTCTGCCAGGACATTGGAGCTCCGCCCAACATCCATACCCACTTAGCTCGTATGCCCTGGCAAACCAGATTTCTCCATTCACATCAATCGATGTGCATGAATAAATCATTGCCGGGATTTTTTTTTATATATATATACAAAGTGTTTGCCAAAGCATAGGAACACCGCCACCTTCTCAGCTCATATGCCTCGGCAAACGTATCTTTTACTGCAGAGGAGAAATCTCGTCTTGCAGCGCCGCATACACCGACTTGCGTGTAATCTGACAGCAGCGCAATGCTTCTGTCAGAATGCACATCAGTGCTGCAGCTAGTCGATCGGTTGGTCCACCTGGAAGGTAAAAAAAACAAAACAAAAAAGAAAAAACCAGGCCGCAACGCAATAAATTTATTAACTTCAGAACAGAACATATTAACTTTTTTTAACTTTTTAAACTTTTTTACTTACCGGTAATTTTTTTTTTTTGTTTAGTTTTTTTTACCTTTATAGAACAAACCTCTCCTTCCCCATGGGACAATGTGCAAAGCGCAAATCGCCCAAAGATGTGGCGAAGTACGTTATGCACTTTATCCCAGGTGAAAGGAGAGGTTTGCAGCAGCTGTGAGGAAAAGGGCCCTAATAGCCCTGTGTGCCTGTCCTGTGAGATGCAATCCCTATGCTAGGTGTACCTGTGTGTGGTACTTCCGGAAACACTCTCCTAAGTATAGGGCAGGGTGGTCAGGACAGTCAGGACAGAAATAGCGGGTGTCACGCCTTATTCCACTCCTGCTACAGACACGACATTTTTTTCGGGGTGGCGGTTGGGTTGAGGTACCAGCAACGACACTGGGGAAATGTCGCTCGTGTAGACGGCTAACTACACTGGTGGATGGGGCCACGGAACCTTCTGGATACAGGAGGTTCTCGATGATCTCTTCCTGGAATTTGAGGAAGGATCGTGTTCTCCCAGCCTTACTGTAGAGAACAAAACTATTATACAGCGCCAATTGAATTAAATATACAGACACCTTCTTATACCAGCGTCTGGTTCTGCGGGAAACTAAATAGGGAGCCAACATCTGGTCATTGAAGCCCACCCCTCCCATGAGCGCATTATAGTCGTGGACTGAGAGGGGCTTTTCAATGACACGGGTTGCCCTTTCAATTTGGATTGTCGTGTCTGCGTGAATGGAGAAGAGCATGTAAACGTCACGCTTGTCTCTCCATTTCACCGCGAGCAGTTCTTCATTACACAAGGCAGCCCTCTCCCCCCTTGCAAGACGGGTGGTAACGAGCCATTGGGGGAAGCCCACGCGACTAGTTCGCGCGGTGCCACAGGCGCAAATCCGTTCTAGAAACAAATGCCTAAAGAGGGCCACACTTGTGTAAAAATTGTCCACATAAAGATGGTACCCCTTGCCGAATAAGGGTGACACCAAGTCCCAGACTGTCTTCCCACTGCTCCCCAGGTAGTCAGGGCAACCGACCGGCTCCAGGGTCTGATCTTTTCTCTCATAGATCCGAAATTTGTGGGTATGGCCTGTGGCCCTTTCACAGAGCTTATACAATTTGACCCCATACCGGGCACGCTTGCTTGGGATGTATTGTTTGAAGCCAAGGCGCCCGGTAAAATGTATTAGGGACTCGTCTACACAGATGTTTTGCTCAGGGGTATACAAATCTGCAAATTTCTGGTTGAAATGGTCTATGAGGGGCCGAATCTTGTGGAGCCGGTCAAAAGCTGGGTGGCCTCTGGGACGGGAGGTGGTGTTGTCGCTAAAATGCAGAAAACGGAGGATGGTCTCAAATCGTGTCCTGGACATAGCAGCAGAGAACATGGGCATGTGATGAATCGGGTTCGTGGACCAATATGACCGCAATTCATGCTTTTTAGTTAGACCCATGTTGAGGAGAAGGCCCAGAAAAATTTTAAGTTCGGAAACTTGGACTGGTTTCCACCGGAAAGGCTGGGCATAATAGCTTCCCGGGTTGGCGGATATAAATTGTGTGGCATACCGGTTTGTCTCTGCCACGACTAAGTCCAAGAGCTCCGCAGTCAAGAACAGCTCAAAAAATCCCAGGGCCGAACCGATTTGAGCCGTCTTAACCCGAACTCCAGACTGGGCGGTGAAAGTGGGAACTACAGGTGCGGCTGAAGTTGGTGACTGCCAATCAGGGTTTGCCAGCACCTCAGGGATTCTAGGGGCTCTACGGGCCTGTCTGTGCGGTGGCTGCGACGGGGTAACTACTGCACGTGCCACCGTACCAGCTTCAACTGCCCTTCTGGTGCTCGCTACTTCACCAGGTTGTACGGCAGTGCTGGTACTAGGTCCAGGAAGGGCTGCGCTGCTGGTGTATGCCTCACCACGTGATCCGGCAGCGACAGCCCCACTCTGCTGCTCTTGAAGCGGATCCTGCGTAACCTGTGGTCTAGCGACACGGGGCCGGGTACGCCTGGTTCTATCAGGGACCTCCACCTCCTCGTCCGAACTTTGGGTCAGAGAGCCACTGCTTTCCACAGGTTCATATTCTGACCCGCTAGATTCGTCAGATGAGGGTTCCCATTCCTCATCCGACTGGGTCAGAATCCTGTAGGCCTCTTCAGAAGAATACCCCCTGTTTGACATTTTGGACTACTAAATTTAGGGGTATTCCCTGAGACTACCCAAGAAAAAAAGCAAACCTGTCTTACAAAGGGAGGCTAGCGAAGTACCGGAGGCCGCTGCGGTTGATTAAAAAATATCAAAACTGATTTTTTTATTGCCGCAGTGCGTGTAAAATGAATGTGCAGTGATCAAAAAATAATATTTTTTTGTCACTGCGGTGGGGCGGGCGTGGGTGAACGCACGTGTGGGCGACCAATCAGGCCTGATCGGGCAAACACTGCGTTTTGGGTGGAGGGCGAGCTAAGGTGACACTAATACAATTATAGATCTGACCGTGATCAGTTTTGATCACTTACAGATACTATAAAAGTAAAATGCTGATTAGCGATACGCTAATCAGCGAATAAAAGTGACTGCGGTGCGGTGGGCTGGGCGCTAACTGACGCTAACTACCTAACCAAGGGGCCTAAACTATCCCTAAAACCTAACAGCCAATACTAGTGGAAAAAAAAAAGTGACAGTTTACACTGATCACTTTTAGTCTTTCACTAGTGATTGACAGGGGCGATCAAAGGGGTGATCAAAGGGTTAATTGGGGTGCAGGGGGGTGATCTGGGGCTAAGGTGTAGTGTTGGTGCTACTCACTGTGAAGTCTGCTCCTCTGCTGGATACAAACGACGAAAAGGACCAGCAGAGGAGCAGAGAAGCCATATAACAGATCATATTTACTAATATGATCTGTTATATGGCTTGTGATTCGATTTTTTAAAAATCAGCAACCTGCCAGCGACGATCATTGGCTGGCAGGTTGCTGATGCAATTGTCCTCGAACTTTTGCCGGCCCGCGATGCGCATGCGCGGGCCGGCTGTGACCGAAATCTCGCGTCTCGCGAGAGGACGCGCTGGCGCGTCTACTCGGAATGAATCAACCACCTCCAGGACGTGTCTGTGCGTACAGCGGTCCGGAGGTGGTTAAAGGGACAGAGTCCATTTTTGTGCTGTGCACCAAAAACTGTTTTCTGCCTCTTGGAAAATGGAGGATGTGGTTAAAGCTATGTTGCAAGCTGTTGCATCTCAACAGGAGGCTACCCGAGTGCAGCGGGAGGCTACCCTAGTACAGCAAAAGGCGCTTGAGGAAACCAGCCGCAGGCTGACGGCCCAACTGGAGGCTGCACAAGAGGCGCAAAGAAAAGACAGAGAGACCTTAGCAGTTGTGGTGCAGCAACTTATCAGTGTCGCTGGACGGGTCCCAGGTATGGCAGAGGCCCCTCATGCCGCCATAAGGGCTAGTCACTTTCTGCAAAAGATGACAACCGCAGATGACGTGGAGGCCTACCTGACCACCTTCGAAAGAACTGCCGAGCGAGAGGGTTGGCCAAAGGCACAGTGGGCCGGATTGTTGGCCCCCTTCCTTTCAGGAGAACCCCAAAAGGCATATTTTGACCTGGAGAATCATGATGCTATGGACTATGTTATGCTAAAAAAGGAGATCCTTACACGCCTTGGTGTTACTCTTTCGGTCCGTGCACAGCGTGTGCACAACTGGGACTACAGTATGGATAAACCTCCACGTTCCCAAATGCACGACCTCATACACCTGACCAAGAAGTGGTTGCAGCCGGAGTTCCTGACAGGCCCTCAGATGGTGGAACGGGTTGTGATGGACCGGTACTTAAGGGCCCACCCCGTTACCTTGCGCAAGTGGGTGAGCCATGGTGACCCCAAGAATACTGACCAGATGGTGGAGATGGTGGAGAGGTACACATCCGCAGAGGAGCTATTGAGTCTGCCACAGCGCCCCCCAGCCCTGCAGCGGAGATCTCCAGGACTACCTGGTAAGACTGTTCTAAGGGAAAAGGGGGCTGGCAGAAGTGATATATCTGTGGGTGCAAGTGGAGAGACTGGAGGCCCAGGCTCTAGAAGCTGGCAAGCCGTGCCAGGGAGGTCTGTGGTCTATAAGAGACTTAATAGGGACTTAATAAAATGTTTCAGATGTCAAATGCCAGGTCATGTTGTTGCCAATTGCCCAATGTATGGTGAACCAATGCAATGTGATGCCTCATATATAAACCGCCGTTTATCACTGTATGCTCAGCCTGCGTGTGTGGCTTTATCAAATACTGGGGGGGAGAAACAAATGTGTGTTATTACGGTGGAAGGTAAAGATGTGAGTGCCTTGTTGGACTCAGGCAGTCTGGTCACCCTAGTAAAAACGGATTTGGTAAACCCCCGGAAATGGCAAACAAAAACGCCATTGCGGTAACCTGCATACATGGAGACACCCGTAATTATCACACTGCTGTGGTAGATGTAAATACCCGGTTCGGGGCAGGAAAATTTATGGTTGGTTTAGTGCCTAGGTTAATGCATGATGTCATCATGGGGCGGGATTTCCCACATTTCTGGCAGCTATGGGAACATAAACTTTCAAATGCCTGCCAGGAAGGAGATGATCTACCACTGGGTACCGAGAGGTGTGGGTATTTAAGAGAGACTTCTGTTGATGGTGAATCGTTTCCCTTGTCTGTCATGGTGGGGGAGCCTGAGGTCTCTGACCATAGTGATGGGATAGAAGAGGGTCAGAGCAGTCCAGAGAGGGAAGACTCCCTTAATGACAATTTGCCAGACCTGGCAGTACGGAAAGAGCAATTTGGTGCTGAGCAATTAAAAGATCCCACCCTTACTAGAGCCAGGGAAAATGTGAAGTCTATTGATGGTAAACTGGTGGAACCGGACGGCAGACTTTGTTTCCGCATATGGCTGTGAAACATGACTTATTGTACCAAGTGGTAAAAAGGGGAGAGGATCTGGTGGAACAACTGGTGGTTCCTAAAGTGTACCGACGAACGGTACTAGATATTGCTCATGGTCACCTTATGGGGGGGCATTTGGGAGCTGAAAAGACTACAGACAGAGTCCTTCAAAGGTTCTTTTGGCCTGGGGTCCATAAAGATGTTAAAGACTATTGCGACACCTGCCCCGAGTGCCAAATTTCGGCTCCTAGGCCACACTATCATAGTCCCCTGGTACCTCTACCAATCATTGAGATACCATTTGAGAGAATAGCCATGGATCTGGTGGGGCCCCTTGTAAGATCTGCTCGAGGCCACCAACATATTCTCGTAATCATGGACTATGCTACTCGTTACCCGGAAGCTATACCCTTACGTAATACGTCATCCAAGGCCATAGCTAAAGAGTTGGTGCAGGTGTTCAGTCGCGTGGGACTACCAAAAGAGATCCTAACAGATCAGGGTACCCCCTTTATGTCACGCATCATGAAGGAGTTATGTAAACTGTTCAAAGTTAAACAGCTGCGTACCTCTGTCTACCATCCACAGACTGATGGACTGGTAGAGAGATTTAATAAAACTCTAAAAGCCATGCTTAAAAAAGTGGTAGACAAAGATGGGAAAAACTGGGATTTCCTTCTCCCCTATCTTATGTTTTCCATCCGTGAAGTGCCTCAGTCCTCTACAGGCTACTCCCCATTTGAGTTGCTATATGGTCGCCACCCTAGGGGTCTGCTAGATATAGCAAAAGAAACTTGGGAAGAAGAAGCTACCCCCTATAGAAGTGTCATAGAACATGTGGCACAAATGCAAGATCGTATATCTGCGGTGATGCCTATTGTACGAGAACATATGGCCCAGGCTCAGGGGGCACAACAAAGGGTGTATAACCGCAGTGCCAGAGTACGTACCTTTGCGCCAGGTGACCGGGTTCTGGTACTGATCCCTACGGTAGAGAGTAAATTCCTGGCTAAGTGGCAAGGCCCCTTTGAGGTGATAGAGAAAGTAAATGAGGTAAACTATATAATCCGTCAACCAGGTAAGAGGAAGCCTGAGCAAATATACCACGTCAATCTTATAAAACCGTGGAAAGATCGCCTATCACTTGCGACTGACACCTCCTTCCCACCAGAGCAGCGGTGCTCTGAGAAGCCCCTGTTGCCAGAGGTAACAGTACCCGACTCTCTGGCCAAGACACAAAAGGTAGAAGTGCAGGGGTTCCTCTTTAAGAATGGGGATTTTTTCTCAGAGATCCCAGGTCGCACCTCTGTCATAAAACATGACATAATTACAGAACCAGGGAAAAGGGTTAAGCTGCGACCCTACAGAATACCAGTGGCCAGGAGAGGGCTTATCTCTGAAGAGGTGAGGAAAATGTTGGAACTTGGGGTAATTGAAGAGTCCCATAGCCAGTGGTCCAGTCCAATAGTTCTGATCCCTAAACCAGATGGCAGCTGGAGGTTTTGCAATGACTTCCGGAAGTTGAACACCATATCTAAGTTTGATGCTTACCCAATGCCCCGTGTTGATGAGCTCATTGACAGGCTCGGAAATGCCAGGTATATAACCACTCTAGACCTAACCAAGGGATACTGGCAAATTCCACTGACAAATGAGGCCAAAGAGAAAACTGCCTTTGCCACTCCTGATGGGTTGTTTCATTATGTGGTCTTGCCGTTTGGTTTGCATGGAGCCCCTGCAACCTTCCAGAGGGTGATGGATAAGATTTTAAGACCCCAAAGACGGTACGCAGCCGCATATCTGGATGACATCATCATCCAAAGTCCAGACTGGGAATCCCATCTACCTAGGGTGCAGGCGGTTATCAATTCCCTGTGTGAGGCAGGCTTCACAGCCAATCCCAAAAAATGTGCCATTGGTCTTGAAGATGCTAAGTATCTAGGTTATATCATAGGCCGAGGCCTAGTAAAGCCCCAGTTAAACAAAATCGAAGCCATACAAAGATGGCCTCAACCGGTAAACAAGAAGCAAGTCCGTGCCTTCTTGGGGATTACAGGCTATTACCGGCGATTTATACCTAATTTTGCTTCCCTTGCAGCCCCATTAACGGACCTGACAAAAGGGAAAGACTCTGTCATGGTCAAGTGGTCACAAGAGGCGGAAAAATCATTTCATACTCTAAAAACCCTCCTGTGCGCTCAGCCAGTGCTGATAACCCCACACTTTAAGAAAGGGTTTGTCCTACAGACGGATGCGTCTGAGGTGGGACTGGGGGCAGTACTGTCACAGGTACGGGATGGAGAAGAACACCCTGTACTGTATCTGAGCAGGAAACTTAATGACCATGAGCAAAAATATGCAATTGTGGAAAAAGAGTGCCTCGCTATTAAATGGGCCCTGGAAGCACTCCGCTACTATTTGCTTGGCCGTCACTTTGAATTGGTCACGGATCATGCTCCATTAAAATGGATGTGTGAGAATAAGGAAAAAAATAGGAGGGTAACAAGATGGTTCTTAGCCCTGCAAGAGTACCAGTTTACCGTAAAGCACAGGCCAGGGACCCAAATGGGAAATGCAGATGCCTTGTCACGTGTACAGTGTCTGATGTCCAGATGTGTTCCAGCCCCGGGTCTGAAACAGGGGGGGAGGATATGTGACAGAGTGTCTGGAGAAGTAGTGGACGGGGTCTATGTGTGCCCAAGATTCCTCACTTCTGTCATTTAAAAGCAACCAGGGTAATGTTCAGGAGAGGTCTCTGCAATTCGGGTCTGCATAAAACCTGTTTTTAGGGCCTGTGTTGCTGGAGTGGGGAGAGAAGGGTGGGCCCCACTCCATCCGGACAGTCCAGGTTTTGGGCTGTCAGGTAATTACTCCTCAGGTGTGCTAGCCTGATATAAGGCTGAGAATGCAGACACAGCTCTCTCAGCCTGGGAACAGGTTACCTGCATGGAGCCTGTGAGAGCACTTCAAGAGGTACGGACTTTGCTGTTTTGTTTGGGTGCTTGGTATTAGGCCGGCACTTGGTCAGGGAGGTTTCATGCTGTATAGTTAGAGCCGGACAGGCTTAGGATTTTTGTTTGTTATATTTTATGTTCTGTACCTCAACCTGACAATAAAACTGGCTGAGGTCAGTTAAATGAAGTTCCTGCCGTGTGGACTGTAACTGCTTCGGTGTGCCTGCTAAACTGTGCCTGTCTACCCAGGAGACGACAGCCCTGCTACCTAATCCCTTACATTATATATATATATATATATATATATATATATATAAAATTATGAAAAAAGAGAAATCTATTCTTTGGTATTGTGCCAAAGAAGAGATATGCCTGGCATATATTTGGCGCAGTGTTTTTTTCTGGTGTGCTTTCTTGCTTGTGTTTTTAGTTTCACTATATATAGGTGCATTGCTGGTCCCAGGAATCTTGTCAAATACTGAGTGGTGGAAGGCAAGGGACCAATTTAAAGATCTGGGAAGTTCCTGTTTCCTGTCCGGAAGGGGGAGGATCTCTCACAGGTGCTGTCATAGGCTCATGGAAAACATATTACCGGTAAGAGTAATTGAAGTATTTCTGCCCCTTTTCCTTGACCTACTCACTATCTCCTCCTTATCCCTAACTGATAATAACTTGATCATTATCTGCCTCGGTCTTGTTCCGGGGGGGGGGGGGGAAGGTTACCGGTACCCTGTAGGCCCGTTCAACAAAGTTTTTATGCTCTGAGATGTCCTGGCCTAGTTGTTCCTCCAACCAGTTTTGTATAAACCTACTGAGATCTCGTCCTTCCTCCCCCTCTGGGATCCCCAAGCATCTTAAGTTGGTCCTCCTGGATTTATTTTCTAATTCTAATAATTAATTTTTTAATTCTCTGTTATCATCCTTTAGTATATTTTTTTCTTTGACCGTTATCTGGAGAAGATCTTCAGAATCTGCTAATCTTTTCTCCGCTTCTGACAGTCTGTCTTTATATTTTTGTAAATCCGCTCTAAGGAGCCTGTTACGCTGAGCGCTCCGGGTCCCCTGCTGGCCTCGGAGCGCTCACAGCGTATGCCCCCAGGCAGCACTCCAGCGTCTCGGCGTGTGCGTCCTCGCTCTCTAGGGAGCGCGCGCGCGCCGGGACTCTTAGATTCAAAGGACCAGTGCACCAGTGATTGGTGCCTGGTCCAAAGGGGTTATTAAGGGTTAAGGTTGTGAGAGGCAGTGCTGACTTAATTAGGCTGCACCTGTGCACTGCCCATTTATACCTTCTCCTCCCACAGCTTTCTGCCGGATCTTTGTGCCTTGTGCCTCAGAGAAAGCATTCCCTACGATGTTAGTTTGCCTTACCTGTTGCCGTACCCGTTGCTACCGTCCACTCGCCTTTGAACCTTTGCCGCCTGCCCTGACCGCTGCTACGTCCGACTACGCTCTTACCTTCTCCCTGTGTACCACGCCTTATCAGCTGCCAGAGAGGTCGAGTTGTTACTAGGGGACACGACCTGGTAGTTACCGCCGCGGCAAATCCACCCCGCCTTGCGGCGGGCTCTGGTGAAGACCAGTAACTGCTTAGAACCGGTCCTCTAGTACTACCCGCGCCATCGCCTCTCTGGTCCAGAGGATTCACTACCTGTCCTGCCGGTTCGTGACAGAGCCCCACTACCTCCCTGATATTTCCAGTCTGGAGAGAGAGGTCTTTTATTGTCGTACTGCAGTTTTTTATTTCTTTAAATATATCCTGCAGACTCGGCACATATTCCCCCTTGGGGTTATTTTCTTCTACCTCTTTTTGTTGTTTAGTACCTCTCTCCCCAGTCTGGGAATCTTCCTCACCCTCTCCAAAACGGTACTTTCAATTATACCCAAGGATCCCTTCTCCTGGTCTAAAGACTGATCTGTCCTTGCATATTAATCAATAACTGTTGTTTAGACCTTTCAGCCTTCTTAAACATTGGGGAGATTGAGGTATTTAATTCAGGTTGCCCCCTCCCCTTTTTTCCTGCTCCCTGTCTTGTCATTTTCCCTTCCATAATGTACCACAGACGTATTGTAGCAATAATTGCTGTTAGCAAGCCTTAACTCTAGTTGTTAACGCCCGCAGCCCTTTAACTCCAGACAGCATTCCTTTTGTTAACCCCATATATGGCCGGTTGTCCACAAACCGCACTGAATTGCTAACAAAAAAGTTATCTCAGTATATGTACAGCCGATCATGAAGGAGCACAAGCAGGCCCATAGCCCAGAGCAGGCAGGGAATTTAGAATCGTATATACAGGGAGTGCAGAATTATTACGCAAGTTGTATTTTTGAGGATTAATTTTATTATTGAACAAGAACCATGCTCTAAATGAACCCAAAAAACTCATTAATATCAAAGCTGAATATTTTTGGAAGTAGTTTTTAGTTTGTTTTTAGTTTTAGCTATTTTAGGGGGATATCTGTGTGTGCAGGTGACTATTACTGTGCATAATTATTACGCAACTTAACAAAAAACAAATATATACCCATTTCAATTATTTATTTTTACCAGTGAAACCAATATAACATCTCAACATTCACAAATATACATTTCTGACATTCAAAAACAAAACAAAAACAAATCAGTGACCAATATAGCCACCTTTCTTTGCAAGGACACTCAAAAGCCTGCCATCCATGGATTCTGTCAGTGTTTTGATCTGTTCACCATCAACATTGCGTGCAGCAGCAACCACAGCCTCCCAGACACTGTTCAGAGAGGTGTACTGTTTTCCCTCCTTGTAAATCTCACATTTGATGATGGACCACAGGTTCTCAATGGGGTTCAGATCAGGTGAACAAGGAGGCCATGTCATTAGATTTTCTTCTTTTATACCCTTTCTTGCCAGCCACGCTGTGGAGTACTTGGACGCGTGTGATGGAGCATTGTCCTGCATGAAAATCATGTTTTTCTTGAAGGATGCAGACTTCTTCCTGTACCACTGCTTGAAGAAGGTGTCTTCCAGAAACTGGCAGTAGGACTGGGAGTTGAGCTTGACTCCATCCTCAACCCGAAAAGGCCCCACAAGCTCATCTTTGATGATACCAGCCCAAACCAGTACTCCACCTCCACCTTGCTGGCGTCTGAGTCGGACTGGAGCTCTCTGCCCTTTACCAATCCAGCCATGGGCCCATCAAGACTCACTCTCATTTCATCAGTCCATAAAACCTTAGAAAAATCAGTCTTGAGATATTTCTTGGCCCAGTCTTGACGTTTCAGCTTGTGTGTCTTGTTCAGTGGTGGTCATCTTTCAGCCTTTCTTACCTTGGCCATGTCTCTGAGTATTGCACACCTTGTGCTTTTGGGCACTCCAGTGATGTTGCAGCTCTGAAATATGGCCAAACTGGTGGCAAGTGGCATCTTGGCAGCTGCACGCTTGACTTTTCTCAGTTCATGGGCAGTTATTTTGCGCCTTGGTTTTTCCACACGCTTCTTGCGACCCTGTTGACTATTTTGAATGAAACGCTTGATTGTTCGATGATCACGCTTCAGAAGCTTTGCAATTTTAAGAGTGTTGCATCCCTCTGCAAGATATCTCACTATTTTTGACTTTTCTGAGCCTGTCAAGTCCTTCTTTTGACCCATTTTGCCAAAGGAAAGGAAGTTGCCTAATAATTATGTACACCTGATATAGGGTGTTGATGTCATTAGACCACACCCCTTCTCATTACAGAGATGCACATCACCTAATATGCTTAATTGGTAGTAGGCTTTCGAGCCTATACAGCTTGGAGTAAGACAACATGCATAAAGAGGATGATGTGGTCAAAATACTCATTTGCCTAATAATTCTGTACAGGGTGTATATCTTCCCACACGTAGTCCGTTTAACACAATAGCACCATTAGGAATACCATCTAACTTGTGTGCGTACCAGTAGATAAGATTGGCACCATTGAAGATTTCCCCAATACCACACAGTTAGTATAGTTACTACCAATATGTTAGCAGTCCAAACAGATGGTTAACAGTAGATATTCCGGTCCAGTTAGTATATTAGCATAGTCTGTTAACAAAGCCTGCTCATCTCTACCATAATAAAGCGCTTTTAGCCAGCAACAGTTAGTTAGGTTAAATCTTGCGGCAGCTGTAGGTTCCTGGATTCAGCTCACCCGGGCAGCTTGTATATGCAATAACCTCCAACAGTACTGCCGTGCTCACAAAAGCTATCCACCCTCAGGCCACAGCAAGTGTTTCCACCTACAGCCCCTCAAGGGGCACTCAGGTGGCGTTTGAGTAATTAGCTTACAATAGGGGGCTCGGTGGATCTCTATGCCCAGGAACTCCAACCACATACACAGGGGGAGAGGGAAAAAGGGGGCTCAAGAGGTTACCCCATCATGCAGCAGTCCGTCTCTATTCAAGAAAGGTCGACCGCAGTAAACTGTACTGTTTATGAACAAGGATGTTAAACACCTTATGACCTAGTTTTACTGTAGTGGTCTCCCCTCTTTCTTACCACTCTGGGGATAGAATTGGAGCCAGATAGTACCCCGTCTGGAGCTGATCTTCCACTCGATCCCTCCGCCAACCCGGGAGGAGGCATGAGTGCGAGCAGGTGATGTGCGCACCTCCCTTCCGGCTGGTAAACGCCGGCCCGCATTAGCTTGCACCCGCCCGCACTGTGGTGGAACCGATGTAGCCACAGTTGCGGTATACCGCTCCCGAATCTGCCGCCTCTGACTGCATGGTAATGCTTCTGGACCAACCTGCGCCTTCGTTGCCTCCTTGCCTATGGCACTTTGGCTGGTTGGATGGTGTTGAACTGCTTAGCTGACCCCTGGATGCCGAGCCACATGCGAGCTGAGCGTGGGGACAGAAGCTGAACTGCTGAAAGCCCGAGCGCCTGGAACCGCCCGCTTCCCCTGCCCCCTCTTCGTCCATCGTGCCTGCATTCCCTGGCTGCTAGGATCGGACTCGAAGTGAGTAGAGGCCGGCTCCAAGGGGGATTTTGGCCGGATTCTAACCGACGTTGAAGTTTTTCCACATTGTAATCACTGTGAAAATCACTGTAACCACATTTGGATTTTTTTTTTCCAGCTTCCCTCTACATCAGGGGTGCACAACGTTTCCTGGTCAGAGGCCCCATTGCCAGACTGAACCAATTACAAGGGCCGAAATAAAAATTTAAAGGGGTATTAACAACTGAAAAACGGCATATACAGTTGTGTTCAAAATTATTCAACCCCCAATGCTGTAAAGGGTTTTAGGGAATTTAGTGTACATTTGTAATTGTGTTCAGAATGAAATCTTACAAGGACTTTTTAAAGAACCAAATGCAACTAAAATGACATCAATTGTTTTTGTAATACAGTATTAAATGTTTTTTTTTGTGATTTCTTCATTGACACAATTATTCAACCCCTTAAAGACTACCACTCTTAAGAACAGAGGTTCATTCAAGTGTTTTAGATCAGGTATTGAAAACACCTATGGATGTCAAGGAGCAGCAATCAAGCATAATAAGCACCAATTAGGCAGATTTAAAAGGACTGTGATACTCAGCTCCTTCTAGACATTTACTGGTGTGTTTACAAACATGGTGAAGTCAAGAGAATGGTCCAGGAAGACAAGAGAAGAGGTGATTTCTCTTCACAGGAAGGGCAATGGCTATAAGAAGATTGCAAATATGTTAAACATACCAAGAGACACCATAGGAAGCATCATTCGCAAATTCAAGGCAAAGGGCACTGTTGAAACGCTACCTGGTCGTGGCAGAAAGAAGATGCTGACTTCGACTGCTGTGCGCTACCTGAAGCGCAAAGTGGAGAAAAGTCCCTGTGTGACTGCTGAGAAACTGAAAAAAGATTTGTCAGATGTGGGTACTGAAGTTTCAGCTCAGACAATAAGGCGCACACTGCGTAATGAAGGCCTCCATGCCAGAACTCCCAGGCGCACCCCCTTGCTGTCTCCAAAGAATAAGAAGAGTCGACTGCAGTATGCCATAAGTCATGTGGACAAACCACAAAAGTTTTGGGATAGTGTTCTGTGGACTGATGAAACAAATTAGAACTGTTTGGGCCCATGGATCAACGCTATGTTTGGAGGAGGAAGAACAAGGCCTATGAAGAAAAGAACACCTTGCCTACTGTGAAGCATGGCGGGGGGGTCAATCATGCTTTGGGGCTGTTTTGCTTCTACAGGAACACGGAAGCTTCAGCGTGTGCAAGGTACCATGAATTCTCTTCAGTACCAGGAGATATTGGATGAAAATGTGATGGAGTCCGTCACAAACCTGAGGCTTGGGAGACGTTGGACCTTTCAACAGGACAATGATCCCAAGCATACCTCCAAGTCCACTAGAGCATGGTTGCAGATTAAAGGCTGGAACATTTTGAAGTGGCCATCGCAGTCACCAGACTTAAATCCAATTGAGAACCTCTGGTGGGACTTAAAGAAAGCAGTTGCAGCGCGCAAGCCTAAGAATGTGACTGAACTGGAGGCTTTTGCCCATGAAGAATGGGCGAAGATACCCGTAGATTGCTGCAAGACACTTGTGTCAAGCTATGCTTCACGTTTAAAAGCTGTTATAACTGGAAAAGGATGTTGTACTAAGTACTAAGATTGAATGTCACTTGGGGGTTGAATAAAACTGATAATGATGTGAGCACAGAAAAAACATTTGTGGTTATTTCATTATAAATGTTATGTTATATTTGTCTGACTTACAAGTGCCTCTTTGATTTAATTGTAAACAAGATGACTGAAATGATCAAAATCAATGTCAAACTGGCCAAAACACTCAATTTCAAACAACTGTATGGTTTATTGAACATACAGTATTTACCATTATTGTCTAGTTACAGTTCCGGGACTCCCATCTAATGGGAAAAATACATGTGAGCAGCCATGTCTGTTACCGGATGGTAGGGGGCCGCACAGAATGGTATCAAGGGCCGCATGTGGCCCCCGGGCCGTAGGTTGTGCACCCATGCTCTACATCCTATGCAATATTAAATTGTGTAATTAGAAAGCACAACTTGTCCTGCAATAAAAAGGTCCTCATACGACTATAAGAATGGCAAAATAAAAAAAGCTATGGCTCCAAGAAGGCATGGAGTAAAAAGCAAAAATTATTCAGGAAGGGGTTAAAACACAAGAATATGCTATTGCTGTAATCGTACTGACCCACAGAATGAAGGAACGTAATCCAATCTGGAGTATGAGTTGTGTGGGATAGAGTAGATCCCTGGAAGCTGGGAACAGGCTCAAAGGATCTAATGTGAGGATAAGTTCACCCCCCCTCCCCCAGGTTCAGGGCCCCCTCTGTGAAAGTTTCCAAAGCCAATGCCCGGCCAAGGAAAGGAGATTGTCCGGAGTTCAGGGCATATACTGTCCCCAGAGTTGTCACTGTGTCTTCCAGCCTACCTTTGATGAAATGTTATCTGCTTGCTTCATCGATATGGGTGTCAATGAGTCCGGTGAAGAGCTGTGGTACCTATGAGGAAAACGAGAATTGGAGAGTAGTTGACTGCAGTCAAACCAGAAATGCGTCTCCACGAATGAACGCAATGTGTGCTCTTTTCTTCCATAAAAGTCGGAGGAGGGAGGACCTCTTTTCCGGAATGTTCAGACCCTGGGCATTAAGAGAGACAAATAATACGTCAGACATTGTAGGTGTGACGAACCTTGCAGCCCTGCCTTACGTCACACTACGTCAGGATCACACTGTATGGTCTATTCACTTTCACCAAAACGTGACATTCTACACTGCCTGGGAGTACTTAAGGTCAGCCTGGCACAGTTTTAATGGCACAGCATGGCACAGGGAGATATGGGGAGTGAGAGAGGGTGGCCCACAGGACCTTTGGCATAGCACAACACTCGCTCACAACCGGGGGGGGGGGGGGGGGGGGGGGGCGACATGGAGCTTAACAAGGCTAAATTGGGAGTCCACAGCACCCTCCTCGGTTAACATGCAGGGACAACCCTCGAGAGTAGAGGAAAGAGCAGGTCATGATAACCAGGAAAATATGTACACTACGGCATAGCATCGATGACAGTAGGATGGTTCTCGGAAAAATGATCCACGAGGCAGGGCCTGAAACTGGCCAGGTGGGGTCCTCCATTGATGTAGTGGTGTCGGATTCCTCCAGGTCCTGCCACCTACAGCATTCTGGATCTGTAGAAGCAGTGGTAGGGTCCAGTCGGGAAAAGGGAGGCCTCAGGGAGGTCCACTGGGGAGTAAACCACATGTGAGTGTCCTTGCTTGTGGGGTATAATGTGGAAAGTGTGGCCCCAACAGTATGTGGCTCCCGCCACTTTTGGCCCCTCCAGCAGTGGGCTAACTAGCTTTCTCATGTAGAGAATGGGAGGAGAAATGATGAGATGAAAGAGCCATTACAAGAGACCTCCTGTAGTTCCCAGGCCCTCCGCAGTATGTCCTCTTTGAGTTGGAGAAGTGCACCTGACAAGATGACATCTTGTGGGGTGTCAGGGTCACTGTTCCGGGGAACAGCCACTCTGTGCACCATATACAGATCTATCTCCGTGTCTAGGGGTTGGCCCAGGATTTTATTGAAGATACAGTATGCACCACAGTCCCATGTAAGGCGTCAGCTGGGGATGATTCTGGAATGCCAGGTAACTTCAGATTATTACAGTGTGTCCTGTTTTCAATGTCATCTAAGTGCAGGGAAAGTCTTTCCTTTCAGGAGTATTAGCATCCATGATGGTAGAGCAGTGCTTCTCAAATAGTGGGGCCGCGCCCCCCAGGGGGGGCGCCAGGCTCCGTAGAGGGGGGCTTGTTCAGGGCCGGCCTTTGGGGTGTGCGAATTTCTTCTGTATAATGCCGGAAGGCAGGCCGGGCGGCCGGCGCGTCCCTCAGTGATGTCACATGTCTGCGCCGCCTGCCTGCCGGCATTATACAGAAGAAATTCGGATATACGGTACTATTAGGAGTGAGGGGGGCATGTTTAATAACTTTAAACGGCGGCGGCGGGCACACGGAATCTGTGGATGGCACAGTTAAGGGGTGGGGGTCTGTGGATGGCACTGTTATGGGCTGGGGGGGCACTGTGGATGGCACTGTTATGGGGTGGGGGGTCTGTGGATGGCACATATATAACAGTGCCAGCCACAGATCCCCCTGTAACAGTGCCAGCCACAGATCCCCCCCATAAGTGTCCGTCATCCACAGATCCCCCCATAAGTGTCCGTCATCCACAGATCCCCCCATAAGTGTCCGTCATCCACAGATCCCCCCATAAGTGTCCGTCATCCACAGATCCCCCCATAAGTGTCCGTCATCCACAGATCCCCCCATAAGTGTCCGTCATCCACAGATCCCCCCATAAGTGTCCGTCATCCACAGATCCCCCCATAAGTGTCCGTCATCCACAGATCCCCCCATAAGTGTCCGTCATCCACAGATCCCCCCATAAGTGTCCGTCATCCACAGATCCCCCCATAAGTGTCCGTCATCCACAGATCCCCCCATAAGTGTTCGTCATCCACAGATCCCCCCATAAGTGTGTGTCCGATCCACATTTCTTTCTTTTTTTATTCTCTTATACGTTAATAAGGATACAGCGTTATGCAGAGGTGTACTTATAACAATTTTATAGACAAATGATACTATTTACAGTCGCCCGGGGGAGCGCGAAATGTTTTCTTCTTCCTAGGGGGGGCATGACAGAAAATAATTGAGAAGCACTGTGGTAGAGATAGTAGATAACACAGTGGCAGTAGATTGATGTTGTTCCAAAATAGTAACACTTTCAGCTAGGGCCTGTACGGCGTGGTTAACTGCCTGTAGGGCTTGTGTTTGTTTCTCCTCAATGTGAGAAATATGTGCCTACAGGTCTGCTCTAGTTGGGAGAACTCTATCCATCTCCCATAATTTTTCCAAAGTGCGATGCAGAGGTGAGGGGTTAATAGAAAGTTTATGGTGGTCAGTGTGTGGCTGAGAAGTGACTGTAAAAATAGCTGGCATACTTTGAGGAATGGAGTCTTAGTCACTGGGAGACAAAAGGCAGGAAGCTGTGGTGGGGCCTGGTAGGTCATAATAGATCCTACATAACGTAAACGGGACCGATCCATTTTGCAGCCCATTAACTTCTATTATGACGGAATGAATAATGGAATGCCTTTAAAGGCACTCCCTGCCTCCATCTCCACTGCATACTGCCATGGTGTGTCTGGGTCCTGTGCCTCATCTTCCCCATTGCCCTGTAGCTCCTCTGGCTGCTCCTCCTCTCCTGTCACCTGTGTAGAAAAAACACCCGTTTCGCTACACATTGCTTGTGCTCCAATGTCCTCCTCCTCTTCCTCCTCCAGTTCAGCCCCCACAGGGCTCATGTGGCCGTGAGATCTAAGCGCCACGTCTCCAGTCCCCTGACCAGCCAGATTTACCAGCATCTGTTCCAGGACATGAAGCACTAATCCCGTAGTCCTGGCGACTGAAAAATAACGTGGCATCCTCAAAGGGCCTGAGCAAACGGCAGATGTCACGCATGAGCTGCCACTGACTGACATCGAAGTTACACAGGGGAGTACTCCTGTCCGCTTGGATCATTAAGAAATCATTTATGGCCTTTCTTTGTTCGTATAGTTGGTCTAACATATGAACAGTGGAATTCCAACGGGTGGAAACATCGCATATCAGCCTATGTTGGGGGATGCCGTTCTGCCGCTGCAGCTCAAGGAGGGTGTGCTTTGTGGTGTCCAAGTGGCTTAAGTCCATGCAAAGTTTCCTGGCCATTTTTAGGATGTTTTGCAGATGGGTGGAAGACTTCAGGAACCGCTTGACAACCAGATTGAACATGTGTGCATGCAGGGCGCATGGCTCAGACCTCTTTGACATAGAAACATAGAATGTGTCGGCAGATAAGAACCATTTGGCCCATCTAGTCTGTCCAATATACTGAATACTATGAAAAGCCCCTGGCCCTATCTTATATGAAGGATGGCCTTATGCCTATCCCATGCATGCTTAAACTCCTTCACTGTATTTGCAGCTACCACTTCTGCAGGAAGGCTATTCCATGCATCCACTACTCTCTCAGTAAAGTAATACTTCCTGATATTACTTTTAAACCTTTGCCCCTCTAACTTAAAACTATGTCCTCTTGTAGCAGTTTTTCTTCTTTTAAATATTTTCTCCTCTTTTACCTTGTTGATTCCCTTTATGTATTTAAAAGTTTCTATCATATCCCCTTTGTCTAGTCTTTCTTCCAAGCTATACATGTTAAGGTCCTTTAATCTTTCCTGGTAAGTTTTATCCTGCAATCCATGTACTAGTTTAGTAGCTCTTCTCTGAACTCTCTCCAAAGTATCGATATCCTTCTGTAAAGATAAAAGAAGAGCAGGAGGCAGCGCCTTATGTGTGTGTTGTATCATAAGTTAATAAAATAATAGTAAGTTACTCTTACCGGACAATGTTGTGAGAAGTCACAACATCTATATGTAGCCTATGCTGATTTTCCCGATCAGCGTGCGGGGTGCCTGCGCTGCTGCCTAGGTTCCAGCCTGTGCTATGAGAGCATTTGTCGGGATGAGATAATACGTACAGGAGAAGAAAAAAACTGAACCTTTGTGATGGCACTGTCACCAGGAGTCGGAAGCAGGTAAGTATTGATAAAACAATACTATTTATTTACAGTCAACGCGTTTCAGGGGCGGAGAGCCCCCTTCATCAGGACAATATACAACATGAGACAGCATTCACATATAGCGGTTACTTAAACTCTAATTTTTTGGCACGTGAGACCTGGGGGAGGTGGAGCGGAGGGAGGAAGAGGGGCGGGTTGGTGGGCGTGTATTAATAGAACTTGTGTATTGCAAACACTGGGAAACGTGACCTAGCCTTAATAATCCCTACGAAACTATTTGGTAATTGTGCTGATTTCTTATGGGCGATATTCATTGCGGGGCATACTGTAAGGTAGGACGATACTGATGTAATGAACATAGCTATGTTATGTATTATCTGAAAGTGTATTAATCTCATACTGGTATGTCGGGGGGACAGAACGAAGGGTGATCTCCAATATAAATATAGTAATTTTTATAATTAATTTGAATCAATATTTGAAACTGGTTTGTTTCAGAAAAAAAAGGAAAGAATAAGAAGAGAAGGAAAAAATGCAGTAAACAATATCCACTGCAAGGTGCGGAGGATCGTTAAGTATCCACATAATGTAGTTATGTATTTTCGTTACGAAACTGTATCAATGATTCTCATAGATACAATTTCATAAATGCAACTCTTGGGTTGTGCAGCCTATATATTGAATTCCGCAGCTACACTCAATAAGATAGATTACATAACTTGATTGACATGTTAAATGATACTTTATCGCAAAGGTAGTTCCATTTTTATTTGAAGAAAAGTATGTGCAATTATTGGCTATAACATTACAGTATAGGCATCGACTTTTTCCACATTTAAAACTGCCTGTTTTTTAAAGGGTAGAAGTGGACCGCCTAAACTAGCTTTTTTTATGTTGTATCGGCTTACTCAGGGCAAGGAGGTTCCTTCCTAATAGTCGGGGCTCTCCTATAAATTATTCTGGGCTTAGGGGGTAAATATTTGGCAAGATATGGATCCTGTAATAGGATATGCCAATGTTTTGAAAATATTGTACGTATAGTATTATTAGATGTATTGAACTGTGTGACAAAATTTATATTCATTTGTGTATGCATCCCTTGTCTTTTTGTGGGCTGTAGACAGGTTTCTTGTGTGTCAGTAGTTGTTCTACTATAGGCATTTTTTATAAGATTCTTGGGATAGCCTTTCTCAATAAATCTTCTTTCAAGAATATTTGCCTGGTTTTTAAAATCGCTGTCAAGTTTCGTCTAATACGTTTGTATTGGCTATATGGAATGTTTTCCAACCATTTTTTATTATGAAAACTCGAAAAATGAATGTAGCTATTTGTATCAATAGATTTAAAATATGTTTTATTGGCCAACCGGTTATTTTTGGTGTAGATAATAATATCTAAAGACTCAATCTCACTTCTATTATAATTTGGGGTAAAAGTGATTCCCCAACCTGTGTTACTTATAGTATTGCAGAATTCTAAAGCAGTGTTTTTGTTGCCATCCCAGATCATAAAAATATCATCACTATACCTCCTGTAATAAACAAGTTGTTGAATAGGAGGTACAGTATTTTGGATGTATAGCCTTTCAAACTCCCCCATAAAGAGGTTCGCAAAGGACGGCGCCACTTTCGTGCCCATGGCGGTAGCCCGGCATTGGTGGTATGTTACACTGTTATACAGTACAGACCAAAAGTTTGGACACACCTTCTCATTCAAAGAGTTTTCTTTATTTTTATGACTATGAAAATTGTAGATTCACACTGAAGGCATCAAAACTATGAATTAACACATGTGGAATTATATACATAACAAACAAGTGTGAAACAACTGAAAATATGTCATATTCTAGGTTCTTCAAAGTAGCCACCTTTTGCTTTGATTACTGCTTTGCACACTCTTGGCATTCTCTTGATGAGCTTCAAGAGGTAGTCCCCTTTCTCTTGATGAGCATTCTCTTGATGAGCTTCAAGAGGTAGCAAGCCAGGATTTGTGCGGTCGCGTCCTGAGAATGAAGTACGAACCTCATGGAATCTCGGATCACTCCCCAGTTCTGATCGCGTTTGCGGAGGCCCCAACTTCAGGAAGGACCTTTAAATTGAACCCGCACTGGTTTGATGTGATAGGGGAGCAATCCCGATTAGACCAGGATATTCAGGAATTTTGGGGCTTCAATGTAGGCTCAACACATATTCATTATGTGTGGGACGCTTTGAAGGCCCATATAAGGGGCTTATACTTTAATAAAATTAATAGGTTTAGAATGGAATTGCGGCGCAGGGAACAACAACTGACAGAGTCAATAAGGAGTCTACGCGCCACATTAATTGACTGCCATAAGGAGCAATACATTAATCAGTTAAAGGAGGCTAATTCACAGCTGAAGACACTCTTGTATAGAAAATCACAACATAAGCTCCTATTCCAAGGCCAGAATCGCTTTTGTGAATCTGGTAAAACGGGCAGGTTTCTGGCTTGTTTGGTGGCCAACCAGAGAGAGGCTACCAGTATAGGAGAAATTAGGAGCTCACAAGGAACTAGGGTGAGATCCGCAGAGGAGATTAGGGAGGAATTTGTGAAATATTATTCTACCCTCTATAAATCTGACTCTATGCTTAGCCGTACTGATATGGATCAATATCTTCAACAATTGGAGCTCCCCCAGTTATCTGTACAAGATAGAGAGATGGACTCCCCCATTCTTTTGGAGGAACTCCAAGCGACTCTTCCATCCCTAAAATATAATTCATCTCCCGGCCCAGATGGATTGCCGTTTGAATTGTATAGGTACCATGCCAAATCACTCCTGCCGATCCTACTTCTAGTTTTGAATGAATCCTGTGCATTATGCTCTTTACCTCCATCATTTAGAGAGGCTGTGATTATCCTGGTCTTAAAAAAGGAGAAGGATCCATGCGATATGGGGTCATATAGACCTATATCGCTCCTAAATACGGACTATAAGATTTTTGCAAAAATTTTGGCTAATCGCCTGAAGAGGGTTATAGCCTGTCTGGTACACCCCAATCAGACGGGCTTTATCCCAGGCCGCCAAATACAGATGAGTCTATATAGGGTCTATCTGAATTTGTCTGTTGGGGGCAGTATAGACCACTCCATCCTGTCCTTAGACGCCGCAAAGGCGTTTGACAGGATGGAGTGGCCTTTTTTGTGGGCTACGATGTCTCACTTTGGCCTTGGGAATTTATTTCTGGAAATTACCCAAATGCTATATGAACAGCCGGTTGCATGTATCAATATCAACGGTATTAGTTCTCCCCCTGTTATGATGCGGAGAGGGATGAGACAGGGTTGCCCCCTGTCTCCCCTCCTCTTCGCTCTTTTTATTGAACCGCTGGCTTGTCGGATTCGTTCAGATAATTGTATAGATGGCTTCGGGGTGTCGGGAGTGAGTGATAAAATAAGCCTATATGCTGATGATGTGATTCTGTTCTTGGATCAGGGTTGGAAAATTCTCCCGTATGTGATAGAGGTAATAGAAGACTATGGTAAATTATCAGGCTATATGATCAACTGGACAAAGTCATTGCTCCTCCCGCTGAACCGGAAAGCTGTAGATGAAGGGAAGCGAGTCCGTGTTTTGGTCCCTAACGATACCTTGGATTATTTGGGGGTTAAGATTGGGGTTCCTATAAATAGGTTTTACGAGCTTAATCTGGCCCCGGTTCTAAATAAAGTTAAGGCCAAGATAAGCGCTTGGCGGAAATTTATACTGGCACAGACAGATCGAATAGCACTGATTAAGATGATTATTTTACCTATAGTCTTGTTCCCGATGTGTGCTTCCCCCATTTGGATCGATGATATCTTCTTTCATAGACTGGAGACCCTGATTAACTATCTAATTTGGGGAAGGAAGAGGGTGCGTATAAAGCAGAGATATTTATGGCTGTCGGAGGCAGATGGTGGGCTGTCACTACCTTTTTTTCAAGGCTATTATTTATGTGCACAGATTCAGCGTTGTTGTTATTTGAAAGAGAGCTTACTTTCACGGTATTTGACTAAAGTCATCGATAAACCAATAGAGAATATTTTTGCATGTTTGGAGACTGGGTATATGGGAATGAGGAAGTCTTTGCTGATCCCTTGCTCACTACAGAGGGTGTGGAACAAGCTCAAGGAGATCCTTAAAGTTTCCGGTCCGTTTGCTTTCACCCCTCTGTGGGAGAACAGGGGGCTGGAGGAATTCTTCAAAATTACAGATTTTGGTTATTGGTCACGTAAGGGTATCAACAGGGTGTCTCACCTTTTTTATTTGGGTCGTTTTAAATCACTTTTGGAATTTGGCTTTACCTATAGTTCACCATTAGATTTATTTATGTATTCACGTTTGAAACATATATTTGAAGCCTCTAGGAATAGGAGTCGTATTTTTCCACGAGAGAATATATTCTTTGATTATTGTGACGCTCAGAAGTATGAGAAGGTGAAGTTATCTAGATTATACGCTAAACTCCGAATGGCACTGGCAACTGTAACACCTTTTAAAAGCCCAAGTAAGTGGGAGCAAGAGTTGAATTGCTCTCCACTGCAGTGGTCCACTATCTATAGGAACGTGAGAAAGGCGACAGTTTCCAGTGCTCATAGATTAATCCAATTTAAGATCCTCCATCGATTGTACTATACGCAAAAAATCCAAGGAAAATTTCCCTAAAATAAAGCTCGGGATTGTTGCTGCCCTAAATGTGGATATGTTAATGCGAACTATGTCCATTTGCTTTGGAGCTGCAGTAAAATAAGAAAATATTGGGATGAGGTCTTCTCTACCCTACAAAAGGAGTCTTTAACGAACTATAACCCGGGGATCTTGATAGTGATTTTAGGACATTATGTGTCAGAAATGAAGTCCCGCCCCAGGTCAGACAGATTTGGATGAGTGGATTGATGGTGGCTAAAGCTATATTGATCAAGTATTGGGGCTCTGTCTCCCAGCCCTCGATAAGGGAGTGGGGTTTATACCTTCAACAAATTAGAATATATGAGGATATTGAAAGGAAACGGAGAGTTGCACGCAGAACTACGTAGCTATATTTAATATATTTAATATTGATACTATTTTATACTTGATTGAATGGAGTGGACGACAGCCAATGGGGGGGGGGGAAGGATATACTTAGATTTCCTACTATTTTAGGTGTGACAAAGTAAAAAGGACTCACTAAACAATATAGACATACATACACGGATAGGAGCAACTTAATGGTGCCTAGCTGGTACAGATAAAAAATTCTGCTCCGTCGGTGAAGACGCGAACAGTCTTACCAGACCCTTAGTAGCTAGTAGGTGAGGTTACTTGATGACAGGAGGCAGGAGACACTGGGTGTATGCCGGGCGGGATGAAGATGCTTCTGCTGTGTAGTCGGGTAGATCAGACAGTAGGAGGGGTCCTATATATCCCTATCAAGGTGAAAGGGGCTATTAAGCTACTACCTGTCTACACAGAGCACTCGCCTTGGAAAAGGCAACCCCGTCTGGTAGCCTGTCCCTATAGTGGACCTGTACCCTAAAACTACAGAGAATTTTTACCAGTGATGGATGGATGATGATACTTCCAGTGGTCTCCCGACGTGGCACGTTTCTGTCCGTGACTTCTTCAGGGGAACGACTGCAGGAGGTAACAGACCAGCCGCTCTACTATACCGTTACCCCCAACCACAGGGGTTTCATGTGTTTGGGATTACTATATCCCCCAGACCGTCCTGAACAGGACTACCCCTCCTGCGCCACTCTGCATCCCACCCTGGGTTAAGCAGAATCTGCATCCCACCCTGGGTTCAGCAGACCACAGGCCTTTACAGCCTGTTCTTTTCCCCAGTGTCAAATTAGCCTAAGGTCAGATACCTACGGCTACACTGTTACCTCCTGCAGTCGTTCCCCTGAAGAAGTCACGGACAGAAACGTGCCACGTCGGGAGACCACTGGAAGTATCATCATCCATCCATCATTGGTAAAAATTCTCTGTAGTTTTAGGGTACTGGTCCACTATAGGGACAGGCTACCGGACGGGGTCGCCTTTTCCAAGGCGATTACTCTATGTAGACAGGTAGTAGCTTAATAGCCCCTTTCACCTTGATAGGGATATATAGGACCCCTCCTACAGTCTGATCTACCCGACTACACAGCAGAAGCATCTTCATCCCGCCCGGCATACACCCAGTGTCTCCTGCCTCCTGTCATCAAGGAACCTCACCTACTAGCTACTAAGGGTCTGGTAAGACTGTTGGCGTCTTCACCGACGGAGCAGAATTTTTTATCTGTACCAGCTAGGCACCATTAAGTTGGTCCTATCCGTGTATGTATGTCTATATTGTTTAGTGAGTCCTTTTTACTTTGTCAATTCTATAATATATTAAAAGCTATATTTTAAATAAGTATACTCCCCCCTTCCTCTGTATAGGGGCCCATTGCCTGCTTGTCACTTCGGAGTGTATTCAAAGCCTGAATTGCATCAGTGCTCTGATCAATCTTTGCTTATTTTAGGTGTGAACTTAGGATGATTTGTATAATTTGTTTATAATGATGTTCATAATTGTCATACTATGTATACCGATGTGATCAATATTGGTTCATGTATTAATATAATGATTTCTAAAAAAAAAAAAAAAAAAAAAAAAAGAGGTAGTCCCCTGAAATGGTTTTCACTTCACAGGTGTGCCCAGGTTTAATAAGTGGGATTTCTTGCCTTATAAATGGGGTTGGGACCATCAGTTGCGTTGAGGAGAAGTCAGGTGGATACACAGCTGATAGTCCTACTGAATAGACTGTTCGAATTTGTATTATGGCAAGAAAAAAGCAGCTAAGTAAAGAAAAACGAGTGGCCATCATTACTTTAAGAAATGAAGGTCAGTCAGTCAGCCGAAAAATTGGGAAAACTTTGAAAGTAAGGGCTATTTGACCATGAAGGAGAGTGATGGGGGTGCTGCGCCAGATGACCTGGCCTCCACAGTCACCGGACCTGAACCCAATCGAGATGGTTTGGGGTGAGCTGGACCGCAGAGTGAAGGCAAAAGGGCCAACAAGTGCTAAGCATCTCTGGGAACTCCTTCAAGACTGTTGGAAGACCATTTCAGGGGACTACCTCTTGAAGCTCATCAAGAGAATGCCAAGAGTGTGCAAAGCAGTAATCAAAGCAAAAGGTGGCTACTTTGAAGAACCTAGAATATGACATATTTTCAGTTGTTTCACACTTGTTTGTTATGTATATAATTCCACATGTGTTAATTCATAGTTTTGATGCCTTCATAGTCATGAAAATAAAGAAAACTCTTTGAATGAGAAGGTGTGTCCAAACTTTTGGTCTGTACTGTATATAAAGAAATTGTTCCTTAGAATGAAACGCAGACTATCTAGGAGAAAACATACTTGAGGTGGTTTCAGATTGGGATCTCCCTCTAGGGTAGTTCTAACACACTGTATACCCAAATCATGTTGGATGTTGGAATATAGGGCTATAACGTCCATGGTGAATAGTGCATATGAGTCTTTCCAAGTAATATCTTTTAATTCCCGGATTAACTGACTAGAATTGTGAAGGTAGCTGGGTAATGAATGCACATAGGGTTGCAGGAATAAATCCAGATAATGTGAAAGGTTGCTTGTAGCGCATTTCGTATTTGACACAATCGGTCTTCCAGGGGGATATTTAGCATTTTTATGTATTTTTGGAAGGTGATAAAAATAGGGGGTGCAAGGGGCTCTGGGTAGTAAAAAGTTTTTTTCATTTTTATTTATATAATTTTTATCCTAAGCATCCTTTATCATTTTAGTAAGGCCTTTATTTATACCGGGAAAAGGGTTTTCAGACACTTTTTCATAATAAACTGTATCATTAAGGATATTCAGTGCTTCCCTCTCATAATCTACATAGTCTTGGATAACTATCCCACCCCCCCTTGTCCGCTGGGCGAACAATAATATTTTCATTGACACTGAGGTTTTTTTAGGGCATTTTTTTCGGATTTACTGAGATTTTCTTTTCTATTCAACATGATTGGTACAGAAGTCATCGTTTTGATATCAGAGGATATAAGATTAAAAAAAGTAGGGATATGATGTCCCTGACTTTGAAGGGGAAAAAATTGGACTTTGGTCTAACTTCTTGATGTTTAAATGTGGGTAATTCAGTCTCCATTGGTTGATCTATTTTATTTTTTAGGGGGAATTTGATGTTTTCAACCTCAAAATGTCTTTTAATTGTAAGGTGTTTCGCCTAAACTTTTGTATATCCAAAAATAGCTCAAAGGGATTTAAAGTATTAAATGGGCAGAAGTATAATCCTTTCTCAAGTAGCTTGGTTTCTGTTGCTGTCAATATGTGAGAAGAGAGATTAAATTTTTTTACAGTAGAAATAGATTCGGATTTTGTTTTCTCTAGTTTTTGGACGATTTTCCTTTTTTGTGTACCTCCCCTACTACCTCGTGTTCTTTTTCCAGGAATGGGTCTGAAGTAAACAATATGGGTCCCTGAACAGATCCCTGAGGTACCCCACTGGTAAAAATACCATGGTCTGAATATACTCCATTGACTACAACCCTCTGTTGTCTGTCCCTCAGCCACTGTCTAATCCATTCAACAATTTGGGAATCCAAGCTCAAAGACTGAAATTTATTGATAAGCCTTCTATGTGGGACAGTATCAAAAGCCTTACTAAAGTCTAGATAAGCGATGTCTACTGCACCTCCGCCATCTATTATTTTAGTCACCCAATCAAAAAAATTATAATATTAGTTTGACATGATCTCCCTGAAGTAAACCCATGCTGTTTTTCATCTTTCAATCCATGGGATTTTAACAGTTCCACAATCCTCTCCTTAAGTATGGTTTCCATTAATTTCTCCACTATTGATGTCAGGCTTACTGGCCTATAGTTGCCCGATTCCTCCCTACTACCTTTCTTGTGAATAGGCACAACATTTGCTAAGTCCAATCTTCTGGGACGACTCCTGTTACCAGTTATTGGTTAATTAAATCTGTTAATGGTTTTGCTAGTTCACCGCTAAGCTCTTTTAATAGCTTTGGGTGTATCCCATCATGCCCCTGTGACTTATTTGTATGAATTTTAGACAGCTGACTTAGAACCTCTTCCTCTGTAAAGACATATGCATCAAAAGATTCATTAGTCTTCCTCCCTAACTAAGGTCCTTTTCCTTCATTTTCCTTTGTAAAAACGGAACAGAAGTATTCATTAAGGCAGTCAGCTAGTTCTTTATCTTCTTCCATAAACCTTCCTTCTTGGTTTCCTTTTTTCATTTATGTGACACAGTGCCAACCAGGGCCGGTACAAGGCAGGGGCCGAAGGAGCGGGTGCCCTGGGCGCTACCATTTGCGGACAGGAGGGGGCCGCAGGCAGGGCCGCTGATAGGCCAGTACAGCTGGCCCAGTTGTACCGGGCCCGGCTGGCAGGGGGGCCCGGGCTGCCGACTCCCGAGCCATTTTAATTTTTTTGCTGCGCGCTAATAAAGGTTAAAGGGGCGGGGACTGAGTCAGTGACGTCACGGGGGAAGCCTCTCTGGGCGGCGCTGTAATCGGCTGGTGCGCTGGAGGCCGGGGAGATCCTCCTGCTGCAGTGTTGTTGTGCCGAACGAGCGCTCAGGCTGGTGCTCCGGGGGTAGCGCAAGTTGGAAACGGCAGATCAAAGGGGGTGGATCAGGCTGATGTGCTGATATCGTAGTGGCGATCTCCAGTAACAGCAGGCAGTGTGGGGGCGGCGCTCACTCACTGACGTCACACGCTTCTCCTCCCACTAGGCGGCGCAGGCGCGTGACGTCAGTGAGTGAGCGCTGCCGCCCGCACTTGTTACTGGAGGGTGGAGGGAGGAGGCAGGAGCTGAATGTAAGGTCGGTATGTGTCATCCACAGATCCCCCTCTATAACAGTGCCATCCACAGATCCCCCTATAACAGTGCCATCCACAGATCCCCTCCATAACAGTGCCAGATCCACAGATCCTCTCCATAACAGTGCCATCCACAGATCCCCTCCATACCAGTGCCATCCACAGATCCCCTCCATAACAGTGCCATCCACAGATCCCCTCCATAACAGTGCCATCCACAGATCCCCTCCATAACAGTGCCATCCACAGATCCCCTCCATAACAGTGCCATCCACAGATCCCCTCCATAACAGTGCCATCCACAGATCCCCTCCATAAAAGTGCCATTCACAGATCCCCTCCATAACAGTGCCATTCACAGATCCCCTCCATAACAGCGCCATTCACAGACGACCCCCCAGCGCCATAAATATCACTTGTAGACAAATCTGCATGTTGTTTCAAGGCGGCGTCTGGGGAGGGGCCAAGGGCGGGGCCAGGGGTGTGGCTGAAGGAGGGATCAGGGGGTGGAGCTGAAGGGGGCCCCGTCATGTATGCTGTACGGGGCCCCATGATTTCTATCAGCGGCCCTGGGCGCAGGTGAAGTGCCAGCAGTGTACAGCTTCACTGTACCACATTAGCCAAGCGCCACTTGCTGTACTTGCTGTGCTTGCTGTGCTGAGTGCGCTCCTGCACCCGCCTACACCGTCCACACCAGCCATGTCAGCGCTGCTCCTTCTCTCCCCCTATGAATTTTGTGCCGACTGCGCTCCTGGCTCGGGCTCCCTTTCCTCCTCTGCGTTTCCTCGCCCCCCCCCCATGGAGGATTCATTTGGTTGATACCACCGGCGTGCGCCGTGTGACGAGCTGTGTCGGCGAGTGAAGAACAAGCCACGAGGAGCCTGCCTTCACTAGCTGCTACTCACACACAGACTGTAAAAAGTAAGAAAATAATGTAATACAAATAACAAACTAATTTTTTTCTTAAAAACGGGGGGGGGGGGGGGGGGGCAGTTTGCCATCTTCGCCCTGGGCACCAAATGGCCTTGTCCCAGCCCTGGTGCCAACATAATGTTCCTCCCGTCGTCGGTCACCATGGTTACGATTTTGAGTTGTCGTGGAGAAAGCCAGGATTAGATTTCTTGACGAAGGATACGGATTAGTTCCTCCCGTGTGACTCGCCCAGGGAAACGAGGTGCAAAACAGTGTGACACTGCCATGCCCTGCACATATGGTATGCTGGAGGGCCCCTGTGAATTGTCCCTGCAGTGGAGGCTGAGGACACGGTGGAGGATGAGGAGGTGCAGCATCCCACTCAGGGGCGTAGCTAGAAATGCATGGGCCCCATAGCAAAAAAATGTATGGGCCCCCTCCCCCGTGCCATCCACAGATCCCCCTCCCCTAAACAGTGCCATCCACAGATCCCCCCTCCCCTAAACAGTGCCATCCACAGACCTCCCCCTAAACAGTGCCATCCACAGATCCCACCCTAAACAGTGCCATCCACAGATCCCCCCTAAACAGTGCAACCCACAGATCCCCCCTAAACAGTGCCATCCACAGATCCCCCCCTAAACAGTGTCATCCACAGATCCCCCCTCCCCTAAACAGTGCCATCCACAGATCTCCCCCCTAAACAGTGCCAGCCACAGATCCCCCTCTAAACAGTGCCATCCACAGATCCCCCTCTAAACAGTGCCATCCACAGATCCCCCCTAAACAGTGCCATCCACAGATCCCCCCCTAAACAGTGCCATCCACAGATCCCCCCCTAAACAGTGCCATCCACAGATCCCCCCTAAACAGTGCCATCCACAGATCCCTCCTCCCCTAAACAGTGCCATCCACAGATCTCCCCACTAAACAGTGCCATCCACAGATCCCTCCTCCCCTAAACAGTGCCATTCACAGATCTCCCCCTAAACAGTGCCATCCACAGATCCCCCCTAAACAGTGCCATCCACAGATCCCTCCTCCCCTAAACAGTGCAATCCACAGATCTCCCCCCTAAACAGTGCCATCCACAGATCCCTCCTCCCCTAAACAGTGCCATCCACAGATCTCCCCCCTAAACAGTGCCATCCACAGATCCCCCCTAAACAGTGCCATCCACAGATCCCCCTAAACAGTGCCATCCACAGATCCCCCCTCCCCTAAACAGTGCCATGATGGCACTGTTTAGGGGAGGGGGGATCTGTGGATGGCACTGTTTAGGGGGGATCTGTGGATGGCACTCTTTAGGGGGGAGATCTGTGGATGGCACTGTTTAGGGGAGGGGGGATCTGTGGATGGCACTGCCATCCACAGATCCCCCTACAGTGCCATCCACAGATCCCCCTCCCCGACGCTCACAGCAGTATATTTATAAACTAATCAGTAACTACTTTAACTTTAATCATTGCTCATTGCTGAGCTCTTTACTTGAATTATTTGGATATCTTACTTTGTCTTAGCTCCGGTAATAGCAGGCAGTGCGGGGGGCGCTCTCACTCACTGACGTCACGCGCCTGCGCCGCCTAGTGGGAGGAGTCAGTGAGTGAGCGCCGCCCCCCGCACTGCCTCCTATTACCGGAGCTAAGACAAAGTAAGATATCCAAATAATCCAAGTAAAGAGCTCAGCAATGAGCAATGATTAAAGTTAAAGTAGTTGTAACCCTGTGAAGTGACACAGGCTGCATTATCTGAAATGCCCAGTAGATGGACTCAGTATGCTGTTAATAAAACATTGAGTATTGATCACATGACCTGCTGAAATCAGTCACATGGATTGTGACATCATTGCAGGTCCTGAAAGGACACTTCCTGCACAGCTCGGAGGAGGGAGGTCCTGGAAGATTTCTAGAAGTTACAACATGCTCAGCCAGAGAGAGGACATGTGTCTAGTTATGAGAGACTGCAGCACAGAGATAGAACCTTGCTGAGAGAACTTGCTTCACCCAAGATCACACCTGCTGAGAGAGGGACCGCTGGCAAAGACAAGCATTGAGTCCAGACGTCTGGTGAATCCAGTGAGAGGAGATTGCTGCTGACTGGCCTGGTTAATGGTGTTGTGAGGGCAAGTCAAACCTCTCCCTGTATCACCACAGGGCACCTGTCCCCTCACTCACAGTAAAGACTCTGAGGTCCAGTGACGGACATTACACAGCTCAGGCTGCTTCAGTGACCCTGCGGAGCAGGACTTATAAGGGCCCCAACTCTCCTATGTGCACCAACGGCCACTAGGGCGAAGATAGGGGGTGGGACGCAGGTGTGCTGGTGGGTGGGTGAGAAAATCCACATTTCATTGTTATCGGTGTTACTCTATTGTATTTTCCTATGTATGTTGGTTCATTTGCTACATGCTATATAAAGTTAATTCCAGTTAGGCTGTGTCAGTCTCATTGCACCAAGTATGTTCCCAGTGGGACCCCACATCCCTACCCCGAATGCTCCACTGGGTGGAGGCACTGCCGCAGACATGTACCCCAACTCCCAGATAGCGGAGGCTCAGGATCCGCCTGTCAGGCATAGTGAGTTAACTAGGTTTAGGGACCCCAAAGACACTAGGGGGCGCCCTCAAACCCCCGTTACATAGTTACTGATTAGTTTATAAATATACTGCTGTGAGCGGCGTGGCCCTGTATATTCTAATCCCCAGGCAAGCGTCCCCGTCACCATGGGAACGCCTGAAGGTTAGAATATACCATCGGATCTTCTAAGTTACCCAGTGGCCTGGCTGGAGCCTCCGCAGCCACTATGTGGGCCCGGCCCTGCGTGCGCCCTGCTCCAGTCTTGACTCCTCCCCAGCCAGGCCCGAGCCTCGGACCGCCCGTGTCCCGCCCACTACACTAGTCTAGTCTAGTGTAGTGGGCGGGCGGTCCGCGGTTCGGGCCTGGCTGCCTGTGTGTGGTTGGTGTGTGTGTAAATAAAAAATAAAAAAAATCAACAGAAGGCGGCACGGACGGACCCCCAGTGGTGTAGGGCCCCATAGCCACTGCTATGGTTGCTATGGCGATCCCTACGCCACTGGTCCCACTCGTGTATATGGGCACTGTAAAGTTTGTCATATTCATGTTATTTGCATATTTCTTTGACAGTAAACACCCTGTTAACAGGCTGTCAGGTGCACTACACTTATTCCACCACTAGATGGGGATAGCACCATAGGCTATATATATATATATATATATATATATATATATATATATATATATATATACCACAGTTCAGGCCTAGTTAGTGGTTAGTTGGAGTGGAAGGAGCTGGAGTGAGGAGCAGGGGGAAGGAGAGGACTCTCTCCTCTCAGCTCTCTCTTGGGCTCCACGGACCAGAGGCGCCAATTCTTTGTCTCAGTTGTCAAGCCAAGAAACAGGCAGAGGTAACATAGTAACATAGTGCATAAGGCCGAAAAAAGACATTTGTCCATCCAGTTCAGCCTGTTATCCTGCAAGTTGATCCAGAGGAAGGCAAAAAAACCCTGTGAGGTAGAAGCCAATTTTCCTCACTTTAGGGGAATAAAAAATTCCTTCCCGACTCCAATCAGGCAATCAGAATAACTCCCTGGATCAACGACCCCTCTCTAGTAGCTATATCCTGTAATATTATTACACTCCAGAAATACATCCAGGCCCCTCTTCAATTCCTTTATTGTACTCACTCAGGCAGAGAGTTCCATAGTCTCACTGCTCTTACCGTAAAGAATCCTTTTCTATGTTTGTGTACAAACCTTCTTTCCTCCAGACGCAGAGGATGTCCCCTCGTCACAGTCACAGTCCTGGGGATGAATAGATGAGGGGTTAGATCTCTGGACTGACCCCTGATATATTTATACCTAGTAATTAGATCTCCCCTCAGTTGTCTTTTTTCTAAAGTGAATAACCCTAATTTTGATAATCTTTCAGGGTACTGTAGTTGCCCCATTCCAGTTATTACTTTAGTTGCCCTCCTCTGGACCCTCTCCAGCTCTGCTATTTCTGCCTTGTTCACTGGAGCCCAGAACTGTACACAGTACTCCATGTGTGGTCTGACTAATGATTTGTAAAGTAGTAGGAATATGTTCTCATCACGGGCATCTATGCCCCTTTTGATGCAACCCATTACCTTATTGGCCTTGGCAGCAGCTGCCTGACACTGGTTTTTGCAGCTTAGTTTGCTGTTTATTAAAATTCCTAGATCCTTTTCCATGTCAGTGTTACCGAGTGTTTTACCATTTAGTATGTACGGGTGACTTGCATTATTTCTTCCCATGTGCATAACTTTACATTTGTCAGTGTTAAACCTCATCTGCCACTTATCTGCCCAAGCCTCCAATCTATCCAGATCCCTCTGTAGCAGTATACTGTCCTCTTCAGTGTTAATTACTTTACACAGTTTAGTGTCATCTGCGAAAATTGATATTTTACTATGCAAGCCTTCTCAAGATCATTGTAAATATATTGAAGAGAATAGGGCCCAATACTGACCCCTGAGGTACTCCACTAGTGACAGTGACCCAATCTGAGTGTGTACCGTTAATAACCACCCTCTGTTTTCTATCATTGAGCCAGTTACTTACCCACTTACAGACGTTTTCTCCCAGTCTGAGCATTCTCATTTTATATACTAACCTTTCATGCGGTACAGTGTCAAATGCTTTGGAGAAGTCCACATATACGACATCTATTGATTCGCCGCTGTCAAGTCTAGAACTTACCTCCTCATAGAAACTGATTAAATTAGTTTGACATGACCGATCCCTCACGAAGCCATGCCATGGGACCTTCTTCTACCGTTCTACTCTTCTGGAGTGTCAGGTGACTTTATCATTTCTATATAAAAGACAAAGGAAGGACAATAGCCATTATATTAGGCTTTAGGCGCCTTTGTAGCAAGGTAAAGGTTTATTAGCTTCCGTCAGCCTCACCATTACTTCAAAGACAGACAGGCCATCTGTTGTACCACTTGGATGTAGAAGATAAGGACCTAAACCACCGTTACTGAGATTAAAACAAGGCAAAGAGCTAAGTAATAGTGAGAAGATACCTTTCATACTCTAGCAAGACTTGAGCCTGATATAGGACCACACATAAAGCCTGTTATAAGGGATTTACAGCATTCAACTTCGATATACATGAGAGACTGTTTATATCTGGATGTAAATTGCTGTACTACCATACTGCAACCACTCTCATCATTTTGCACTACCAAGGTGCTGGCGTCACGATATTACCTAATTCAGGGGCCCAGCCGCACAAGCACCCACACCTCACAAGTTGTAGCCCTGTGGCCGGTGCGTTGCAGAGGCAGAGGTGGACATTGTCGCAGGACTAATGGCGTGCCAACGTGGAAGTGGCATCACCTGGCCAAGTTGCTGGTGTGGCTGTGCAGTAACCACATTCACCCAGTGGGCCGTAAAGGACATGTATTGTCCCTGCCTGTAGTTACAGCTCCACACGTCGGCACTGCCGTGCACTTTGGCAGACACTTACAGACTCAAGGACTGTCCCACCTTCTGTTCTACATGTCTGTACAGGGCTGGTATTGGCTTTTGGCAAAGAAATGACGCTTGGGACTCTCCACCTTGGCTTGGCACAAGCCATCATTTCTCTGAAAGGTGCAGAGTCCACCACTTGGAAAAGGAGGGACTGCAGCACCAGCAACTTGGACAGGAGCACATTCAGTTTCTGCGCCGTTGGATGCGTGCACGCATACTGTTGTCTGTTGGCAATAGTTTCAGTGATAGATTGCTGACGGAATGATTGATGAGGAGTAGAAGGAGGAACAGGAGCATCAGGACCAGCAGATGATGGGAAGGACAGACAGCTACCTTCGCCTGAGGTGGTGGAGCCTTGACTGCATGAAACCGGGTGCGTGCCACTGGGTGATGCAGCAGTTGCTGCGGCAGGCTGGACCACCACATCGGCGCCACGGATGAACCTGGCAACTTTATGGTGACGTTGCATATGTTGACGCAGGGCTGTGGTGCCAACATTGGCACCCTGGCCAAGCTTCACCTTCTGCCCACATATTCTACATATGGCCATGTTCCCCTCCTCCAGAGGCTTAACAAAAAACTGCCACACCGCCAAGTAGGTGATTTTACCCCCAACACTCCTCACTGACTGACTGCTACCGCCGCTGCCTCCGTGAAGCCGTGCACCGCTACTTCCCGGGCAGATAGGCTCCTGTGAAGCAAGTGGTCTACCCCGGGCATGTTTTACTCACCTGCTGATTCCCGGCCACGCTAGCGACTTGCTGGCTCCACCGCTGGCTCACGGGCAAGCTGACACCCTCTTCTCCCGATGATGATGGAGCTCCTTCGTCACTCGGCTCCCAAGTGCGATCAGCTACATCATCATCGAATACTGTCTGCACGTCACTGATGTCCTCCTCAACCGTCTCTGGGTCAGGAGCCTGACAGCTCGCAACACCAGCTCCCACGCCATTCTACTCATCAGTACTTGCCCACCTAGTGGAGGAAACGGCGGATGTCTCCTCCAGATCTTGGCTGAGCAGTAACTGCTGAGCTCGTCCTCGTTAAAAAGTGGAGCCGAGCCCACAGCATATAATACTTCTCTGGCTGAGGGAACAGAAAAGGACAGAGGCAGGTTGAGGACAGGTGAAGGCACAGGACCTTCTCCCAGGCCATGTCAGCTAAGCGTTTTGTCAGAGGAACCCACTGACTCTTGGCTGGGGGTGTCTGATGTCACTTGGGACGAAGTGGATGACAGAGTCAACCATTCAAGAACCGCTGGGTTGCTGTTCAAGACATAATCGCTAGATGACACCAGGAGCTCAGGCCTCTTGCTGCGACCCCTTCTACCACGCGCCCTTACTCTGCTGCGACCTCTGCCTGCGCCAGAAACATTTAGGCCTCTGCCACTCCCCTGTGCAGGGCCTGGCACTTCTCTGTCTGACATACTGTAAGATCAAATAATCCAATGTTAGATGAAATATTTTTTATTTTGCCACTAATAAACAGCAAACAGGGCTTCAGAATATATCACTGCACTGCAGAATGGCAATTAGGCCCAATTTTTTTTATACTTTTACACAACAGGCTTTTCAACAGATACAGTATATGCAACGCTGGACGGCGAATATATTTTTATTTTGCCACTAATACACGGCAAACAGGGCTTCCGAATATATCACTGCACCGCTGAGCGGCAAAGATATATTTTCTTTTTCCACTAATACACGGAAAAAAGGGCTTTAAAACAGATAACTACAACGCAAAGCAGCAAATATATTTTTCCACTAATACACGTAAAAAAGGGCTTTAAAACAGATAACTGCACCGCTGAGCGGCAAAGATATTTTTCCTTTTTTCACTAATACACGAATAAAAGGGCTTTAAAATCGATAACTGCGCGGCTGAGCGGCAATTTTTTTTCCTTTTTCCACTAATAAACTGAAAAAAGGGCTTTAAAACAGAAAAAAAACATTTTGTGTTATTCATTCATAGTGCTACTAAAGCTGCAGTCCCAAAAGGAGGGAGTAGGTCCACTCTCCCTATATTATAAAAGCATAAACATACAGGTTTGGGTCCCTGCTGAATGTTCACAAGTAGAGATTGGTTTAAAAACACAGGTTTTTCAGGAGGTTGTTTCTCTCGATCTTTATCTGCAGCCCCCTCGATCTCTGAACCGACCGGCAACCGAAATAGGCGCTATGCAGAGTTTTTTCTTTCAATATCACGCACAAAATATGCAGTACTCCTGCCCGACCCGGGTTTCACTCCTGCTTCGTCTGGGGCGTTACAGTTTTGTTTTCATTAGGGCGGTATCTATTTCACAATAGTTTACCAAAAACTTCCCAACCCCAAGCTAAGAAATTGCTTTTTTATAGAAGGTTCCTATTTTAGTACTTACTTTCTATTTTGCTGAACATGAAAACAATAAAACATTTACATTCTATCAATAACAGTAAAATAATAAAAAATTGCAAAAATCTTCATACATTACATTTCTTAACCCCTTTAGGACACAGCCTTATTTCACCTTAAGGACCAGGCCATTTTTTGCAAATCTGACCAGTGTCACTTTAAGTGGTGATTATTTTAAAACACTTTGACTTATCCAGGCCATTCTGAGATAGTTTTTTGGTCACATATTGTACTTCATGACACTGGTAAAATGTAGTAAAAAAATACATTTTTATTTATTAAAAAATACCAAATTTACCAAAAATTAGTAAAAAATGCAAATTTCCAAGTTTCAATTTCTCTACTTCTATAATACATAGTAATACCTACAAAAATAGTTAATACTTTACATTCCCCATATGTCTACTTCATGTTTGGATCAATTTGGGAATGATATTTTATTTTTGGGGGATGTTACAAGGCTTAGAAGTTTAGAAGCAAATCTTGAAATTTTTCAGAAATTTTCAAAAACCCACTTTTTAGGGACCAGTTCAGATCTGAAGTCACTTTGCGAGGCTTACATAATAGAAACCACCCAAAAATTACCCCATTCTAGAAACTACACCCCTCAAGGTATTCAAAACTGATTTTACAAACGTCAATAACCCTTTAGGTGATCCACAAGAGTTAATGGCAAATGGTGATAAAATTTCAGAATTTAGATTTTTTGCCCACATTTCCATTTTAATCCATTTTTTTCCAGTAACAAAGCAAGGATTAACAGACAAACAAAATGCTATATTTATTGCCCCGATTCTGTAGTGTGCAGAAACACACCATATGTGTCCTACACCCCTCAAGGTATTCAAAACTGATTTTACAAACTTTGTTAACCCTTCAGGTGTTGCACAAGAGTTATTGGCAAATGGAGATGAAATTTGAGAATTTCAATTTTTGGGCAAATTTTCTATTTTAATCCATTTTTTCCAGTAACAAAGCAAGAGTTAACAGCCAAACAAAATGCTATATTTATTGCCCTGATTCTGTAGTTTCCAGAAACACCCCATATGTGGCCGTAAACTACTGTACGGGCAAACAGTAGGGCGTAGAGGGAAAGGTGCGCCGTATGGTTTTTGGAAGGCAGATTTTGCTGGACCGGTTTTTGTACACCATGTCCCATTTGAAGCCCCCCTGATGCACCCCTAGAGTAGAAACTCCAAAAAAGTTACCCCATTTTAGAAACTACGGATAGGGTGGCAGTATTGTTTAGGGTACATATGATTTTTGGTTGCTCTATATTACACTTTTTGTGAGGCAAGGTAACAAGAAATAACTGTTTTGGCACCGTTTTTATTTTTTGTTATTTACAACATTCATCTGACAGGTTAGATCATGTAATATTTTTATAGATCAGGTTGTCACGGACGCGGCGATACCTAATATGTATACAATTTTCTTTATTTATGTAAGTTCTACACAATGATTTCATTTTTAAAACAAAAAAAATCATGTTTTAGTGTCTCCATAGTCTGAGAGCCATAGTTTTTTCAGTTTTTGGGTATGATTTTTGCGGGATGAGATGACGGTTTCATTGGCACTATTTTGGGTGCGGATGACTTTTTGATCACTTGCTATTACACTTTTTGTGGTGTAAGGTGACAAAAAATAGCTTTTTTACACCGTTTTTTTTTTTTTTTTACGGTATTCACCTGAGGGGTTAGATCATGTCATATTTTTATAGAGCAGGTTGTCACAGACGCGGCGATACCTAATATGTATACTATTTTTTTTTATTTATGTAAGTTTTACACAATGATTTCATTTTTGAAACAAAAAAAAAATAATCATGTTTTAGTGTCTCCATATTTTGAGAGCCATAGTTTTTTCAGTTTTTGGGCGATTATCTTAGGTAGGGTCTCATTTTTTGCGGGATTAGGTGACAGTTTGATTGGTACTATTTTGGCGTACATACAACTTTTTTGATCACTTTTATTACCTTTTTTGGGAAGTAAGGTAGGCAAAATTTCAATTTCATCATAGTTTTATTATTTTTATTTTTTATGGCTTCACCGTGCGGGTAAAGTAACATGACCGTTTTATAGATCAGGTCGTTACGGACGCGGTGATATCAAACATGTGTAGGGAATTTTATTTTTTTCATTTTTAATCAGTGATAAATGTGTTCTTTTTATTTTTACTTTTTTTTCACTTTTCTTTTACCCAGACCCACTTGGTTCTTGAAGATCCAGTGGGTCTGATGTCTGTATAATAAAGTACAGTACACTATATAGTGTACTGTACGGTATTTTCACTTTACAAAGTCTGATTAGACTTCTGCCTTTAGCAGAAGTCTAATCAGAACCATGGACAGCCTCTGATCAGTACAATGGAGAGCCGGACGCCTGTGAAGGCGTCCGGTTGCCATGGTAACCATCACTCGCTGCCACAGCAGAGCAGTGGGTGATGGGGAGGGAGGGGGGCCCCCTCCCTCTCCCATCGGGGGCTGAAAAGGCACAGCAGCCCCCTATGGGAGAGGGAGGGAGCTCCCTCCCTTTTAACCTCTTCCATACAGCAATCCCTACGGACCGCGGCATGGAAGGGGTTAAACGCCTGACACCTGAGCCAGCACAGATGTCAGGCGTTTCAAGCAGAGTGTGAGCAATGTGCTGACACTCTGCAAACCGCTCGGCTATCCTGAGAGAGGGGGCGGGCGGATGATCGCATATCTGCCCATCCCCCCCAAAGCACCGCCAGCACTCCCCCCCCCCCCGCCCACCGCTTCGCCCGCCGCAGAAAACAAAGAGGGCAGCAGGAAGGGTGGGGTAAACATTAAAATAAAGGTTATTTGAAGTTCAGAAACTTCCGAAACCGCTGCAAACCACAGGTCTGAATTGACATGCGGTTTGCTGCGATCGCCGACATGGGGGGGGTCACAGGACCCTACCGGCGCATTTAGCCAAGGTGCCTGCTCAATGATTTGAGCAGGCACTGGGTTCCGATCACCGCCCGCCAGGCGGCGGTGATCGGAACTATACATGACGTACTGGTACGTCATGTGTCCTTAAGTACCAGGACAACATGCCGTACCGGTACGTTATGTACTAATTCCACTCCCGTAAATTTCAAACCCACCGGATTTTTTTGATGCACTCTTTTGAAGTGTGCAGAAACACTGTAGGTTTCCAAACCTTAGGCTACCAGCGCCGTACATGTACGGCGTTGGTGCGATGTGTAAACATGACGCCCGCTCGCACGTGCAGTGGGTGTCAATGCCGGCAGATCTCTGCTGTTTCATACAGCACAGACCTGCGGATAATTACTGTGACCGGCTATAATGCCGATCGCGGTAATTAAATGCTTTAGATGAGATCACGGCACCTAAATGCGCAAAAACCTTCCTACCTATGCCCCGTGTGTCCAATCCAGGCATAGATAGTTGCACTGAATACTGGTAAAAGTAAGCTAACAGTATTCAAACTGCAATTCTTATTTTTGCCCCCAGATGGCAGGCTAGGATAAGAAATGAGCAAAATATATAAAAGTTTAAATCACCCCACTTTCCGTATAATTCAAAAATAGATACCTAAATAACAATAAATATAAACATCATGGGTATCACCATGACCGAAAATGCCCATACTATTAAAATAGAAAAAATAGAAAAAAATTAATTCCAATACAGAGAATGGCATAACGGAAAAAAGGGTCAAAATGGCTAATTAGCCATTTTTTCATTGCTTCTCTCACCCAAATTTTTTACATAAAATATGATAAAAAAGTCACGCATACTCTAAAATGGTATCAATTAAAAGTACAGATTGTTCTGCAAAAATTTTTCCCCTAAACAGCTCAGTAGACATAAGTATAAAAAAGTTATGGGGGTCAGAATATGGTGATAAAAAATAAAAGAATTTTTTTTCTCAAAGTTTACATTTATTTTTACACTATTTAAACATAAAGAACCTATACAGAGAATAAAGACCAGACCCAGAGAATGAAGGGCATGGGTCAGTTTTGCCGTAAACCAAAACGCCGTGGGAACAGAACCCATAAAACAGTGGAGGGATTGCGTTTTTTTTCTAAATTCCACCGCATTTGGAATTTTTTTTACTGCTTCCCACAACATTTTATGCCATAATTAATGGTGGCATTAGAAAGTACAGCTTGTCCTGCATAAAAAAAGCCCTCATACAGCTATGTGACCGGAAAAAAAACAAGTTATGGCCCAGGGAAAAAAGGGAAGAAAAATGAAAACGCAAAAATGATAAAACCTCCGGTATCCAAAGGGTTAATATTTCTAAAATGCTCACTGATTCTTAGTTTTTACTTTCTAAGTGTTCTGCCCACATATTTAAGTTTACACGGACACTCCAAAACATATATGACTCCCATACTTTCACAGGATAGATTTTCTTTCACTTTTACCTCCCTTTGGTTTGCTGTCGAAAACAAAGATAGCAAACCAAAGGGACAGCAAACCAAAGGGAGGTAAAAGTGAAAGGAAATCTTTCCTGTGAAAGTATGGGAGTGATATATTTATTTTTTTATTTTTTATTTGATGCACTTATATAGCGCTACTATATTCTGCAGCGCTTTACAGACATTAGCATCCAACTGTCCCCAATGGGGCTCACAATCTAAGGTCCCTATATGTTTAGGAGTGTCCGTGTAAACTTCAATATGTGGGCAGAACACTTAGAAAGTTAAAAGTAAGAATCAGTGAGCATATTAGAAATATTAAAAAAAGGTTTGGAAACCTACAGTGTTTCTGCACACTTTTCAAAAGAGTGCAGCAAAAAAATCCGGTGGGTTTGAAATTAACGGGGGTGGAATTAGTACATAAAAAATGGAGAGGGGGAGACCCTGTAAAATAGATAAATAAAAAGGAAGCAAAGTGGATTTATACCATGGGTACATTACAGCCTACAGATTTAAATATTGAATGGGATATAAAATCTGTATGTATGATATGATATTGCAATATCCCTAGAGTAATGATGTATTGAAGGATGCTAAACAAATAGTGGATGGAATATCTCTCTCTTATATCTCTCCTATGTGACTATTTATGTTCGAAAAAATGCACCCAGAGTCCATATTGATTATGGTATAAGATAGAGTTATAAAAGGAATATGAAATAAATTACCTTGATAAAGTGGGGAGTTATGTACTAGGGCCCCCAGTAGTGCTGTATTTCGGGTTAAAGAGAAAGTCTTGTGGCAAGTTTGGTGCAGTAAAAAGTCTCTGCATCATAGGAAGAAGACCGCTCTAGATGGAAAACGGTGCTCTTCCCACACAAAGTGCAGTCTATTTGGTTTGAGTAGTACTTACCGGGGTAGCGATATTTACTTGGCTCTGTGTGTAGGGGAATAGGATATGAGCCCTTTTATACTCTTCTTTTTGCCTCTGTTTACGATGCCTATGCTTATAATGTTCATATGTGCCCACATTGCTATAAAATTATGTTTTAATATATGCTGATGAGACTCTAGGAGCAATGAGGGTGTGTCCGTTACACCTAGAGGCTCAGCTCTATTTGCAACTGCTGCACCCTCTGCACTTTGACTGACAGGACAGATATGATCACATCATATTCACTGCTAAGGCATCCCAGCAGAGGATCTCAAAACCATTCTGAATGGAAAGATGCATCAGGATGCCCTCTGTTCTGTCAGCAAGCTGCGGTTTTGTGTCCAGTCATCGAAACAGAACAAACCAGATCCCTCACTAAAAACAATGTAAGTCAATGGTGACTGATCAGTTTTTTTTGAAGCCTAAAAAAAACTGATCCGTCCCCCATTGACTTTCAATGTATTTAGTGACTCATCCGGTTTGTCCTGTTTTGATTTCACACAATTGAATCTTAACGGAACGGATTCATCCTGATGTTCAAAATCAAAACAGATCCAGTTAATTCCAGTTTTGAAATCCTCTGCCAGATCTCAAAAAACAGAATTAATAACACAAGTGTGAAACAGGCCAGTTTGCCAAAAACAAATAGATGAAAATCCCTTGTCTGTCCACAAAAAGCACTTACAAGCTGTGATACTTGCCAAAGGGGGAACTAATAGGTACTAACCATGCAGGGTACCCAAAGTTTAGCTTCGGGTCCTTTTCATTTTTTTTTTTTTTTGAATATATAAGATGAAAATAAAAAAAAATGTTTTTGCTTAAAATACAAAGGGAATGTGTCATCTTTAATTTGAAGCCCTTTGGAGATCATTTCATCTTCAACCTGCTTAACTGTTCACAGTAACCGCAATTTTGACCAGGAGTGCCTAAACTTTTGCATGTCACTGTATGCTCGCTGTGGCAGTTTACAGGGAGAGAGCTGCAGCAGAAAGGACACGCCTCATCAACAGCCAGGCTAAAGATAATCTAGCAAAGCAATTGGAGAAAAATGTGGAGATCTCTGGATCCATGTGAGGTACAGGGCTGGTTCTAGCTTTGTTACAATGGTAATGGTATGTGCTACATGATGGTCTTCACAATTTACATCAATCAGGACATAACTCCTTTAATGGAAAAGGATAGAGGCTAGGTAATCAGTAGAAAAGACTCAGAAAACCCTTTTAATAAAAATGGAAGATTTTATCCAATCTTCTAATGGAGTGCTGGCTATTTTTTGTCCAAAGATGCTGCACGAGGCAACGTTACTGTAAGTGCCCCTAACCCACACATACACACAACTTGAAAACATAAAGGTCTGAGCTGATATTTTATTGCCCAGCTATAATTTATTGGCTTGCACTGCTGATACTATTAAGGGGTATGAAGGAGTGGCCGTAATTGCCAGGAGAGCAAGCATATCAGCTGGTATGAAGCCCAACAATTAGGGGGCCCATCTCAACTCAGACTGAAAGTGATGACTATGGACATTGGAAGGGGACACTATTGTCTGTAATAGTTCTGTGATGTGACCACTGCATTCAGGGCCGGCCTTTGGGGTGTGCGGGCTGTGCGGCCGCACAGGGCGCCATAGTAACAGGGGCGCTGGGCGGCCGACAGCTCGCAATGTAATCTGCGGCAGGCGAGGCTGTACTTGTGTTCTCCCTCGGGGCGCCCCCTCCATCTCCCCCTCCCCTGTCTGACCTGCCTGCTGCCCCCGCCCCTGCCAATAAGAAGAGAGACAGGAGGAGGAGGGGAGGGGCTGTGGCCACTGCGCCACCAATGAAGAAAACTGACCTGAAATACAAATACAGGAGGCGGGTGCCGGAATCAAATAGCCGACACCCGACCTCTGTGACAGGGAGCTGCGATCAGCTGCAGTTGAGTTAACCCTTCAGGTGCGGTACCTGAGGGGTTAACTGCCGCTGATCGCAGCTCCCTGTCACAGTGGTCGGGTGCCGGCTATTTGATTCCGGCACCCGCCTCCTGTATTTGTATAAGAAACGTTGGTGGCACAGTGCGCCCCCCCCCAAACACCCCAGTATAAGACCCCCCCCCCAACACCCCAGTATAAGACCCCCCCCCAACACCCCAGTATAAGAAACATAATTGGTGGCTCAGTGCACCCCCCCCCTAGTATAAGAAACGTTGGTGGCACAGTGCGCCCCCCCCCAAACACCCCAATATAAGAAACATAATTGGTGGCTCAGTGCGCCCCCCCCCCCCTAGTATAAGAAACGTTGGTGGCACAGTGGGAAGTGCCAATGAGGGTTAAAAAAAAATAAAAAAAAATTAACTCACCTCCTCCAGTTGATCGCGTAGCTGCCGGTCTTTCTTCAGGACCTGTGGTGACGTCACTGAGCTCATCACATGACCCATTACCATGGTGATGTATCATGTGATGTATCATGTGATGAGCACAGTGATGTCACCACAGGTCCTTTGACAGGTCATAAAGAAAGAACAGAAGACGATCAATTGGAGGAGGTGAGTTAATTATTTTTTTATTTTTTAACCCTCATTGGCACTGCCCACTGCGCCACCAATGTTTATTATATTGAGGGGGGGCCCACTGCGCCACTAATGTTTATTATATTGAGGGGGGGCGCACTGCGCCACCAATGTTTATTATATTGAGGGGGGGCGCACTGCGCCACCAATGTTTATTATATTGAGGGGGGGCGCACTGCGCAGCCAATGTATATTATATTGAGGGGGGGCGCACTGCGCCACCAATGTTTATTATACTGGGGTGTTGGGGGGGCGCACTGCGCCACCAATGTTTATTATATTGAGGGGGGGCGCACTGCGCCAATGTTTATTATACTGGGGTGTTGGGGGGGCGCACTGCGCCACCAATGTTTATTATACTGGGGTGTTGGGGGGGCACACTGCGCCACCAATGTTTATTATATTGGGGGGGCGCACTGCGCAAATATTTATTATACTGGGGTGTTGGGGGGGCGCACTGCGCCACCAATGTTTATTATACTGGGGTGTTGGGGGGGCGCACTGCGCCGCCAATGTTTATTATACTGGGGTGTTGGGGGGGCGCATTGCGCCACCAATGTTTATTATACTGGGGTGTTGTGGGGGCGCACTGCGCCACCAATGTTTATTATACTGGGGTGTTGGGGGGGCGCACTGCACCACCAATGTTTATTATACTGGGGTGTTGGGGGGGCGCACTGTGCCACCAATGTTTATTATATTGGGGGGGCGCACTGCGCACAACGATGGGTTAGGGAAATTTCACAGCAGAGTGCGCATGCGCTGGGAGCCTCGCCGGCGGTTAGGGTAAGGAAAAATTATGGGCCAGTGCACAGGTGCGGTGATCGGATGGATGTTCTCAGCAGGACACCGGCCGACACTGCGCATGCGCTGGGAGCCTCACCAGCGGTTAGGGTAGGGAAAAAGCACTGGCCCGTACGTAATTTTTCTCTTCCCTAACCGCTGGTGAGGCTCCCGGTGCATGCGCAGTGTCGGCCGGTGTCCAGCTGAGAACATCCATCCGATCACTGCGCCTGCGCACTGGCCCATAGTTTTTCCCTAACCGCCGGTGAGACTCCTGGCGCATGCGCACTCTGCTGTGAAACTTCCCTAACCTGACGTTGTGCGCCTGCGCGGCGCTGCACACCTCCTCACGTCATGTCCGGTCGACCGGAAGTGACGAGGGTAGGGAAATCTCACGAAGTAGGGAAGTATAACATTACACCGGCCTTTGGGGTGTGTGGGCTGGTAACTACTTGGTTGGATAGTCAACCAGCCTATGCCATGATGCCAGCAACAAGCAGTGTTTTTTTTTTTTGGGGGGGGGCGCCACAAGGTTAGCTCGCACAGGGCGCCTGGACACCTAAGGCCGGCCCTGACTGCATTACCCACAGTGTCGCACTGTACATGGTAAAAGAGAGGATTAGAAGGGGGCACTCCCTAGTGTAATGCCCTTTATGTTGATCTCAGGCTATGGAAGTAAGTATACCTTACCATATGCTAGGCACAACACTACAGGAGAGTGGAGTTACTCCTGAAAAGGAGAAATGCCATGCTGCTGCGCTTGTGTACTGTGACATAACTGTGTGCATTATCCTACTTCTGTGACAACACATTGCGGGAGATTGATCAAATCTGGTGTAAAGAAAACCTGGCTTAGTGGCCCATTGCAACCAATCAGATTCCATCTTTTCATTTTCCAAAGGAGCTCTGAAAAAAGAAAGGTGGAATCTGATTGGTTGCTAGGGGCCACTAAGCCAGGTTTCCTTTACACCAGTTTTGATAAATCTCCCCCTTTATGTATTATCTCACTATTGTGATTAGTGATGAAGTATTAAAAAATTAGATTCGGCTGCTTTTCCTGAATTTTACAAAAAACTTGCTCGTGACAAATTAATTTGTCATGAAGCTAATTTCTATGTAAGTAGTAGGTACAATGACAGGGAGCGGCGATTGTTCATAGCTGATCACGGCATCTGACAGTAATAATACAGTGTAAAATAAATTTTAAAAAAAGAATAAAATCATACTTACCCTCATCCATTTGATTGCGAAGAGCCAGCCGCCGCCATCTTGATTGAAGATCTAGAGTGAAATCTTGTGCGGGCCATGTCATAATGTCGGCCGGCGTGGTGACATCATACGTCACTGCGGACGGGGATTTTGTGCGAGATCTTTAATCAAGATGGCGGTGGCCGGCTCTTTACGCTCAAACGGATGAGGTAAGTATGTTTGTTTGTTTTTTACCGCCATTCAGGGAAATTCGATATGCTACCACAAAGCATGAGGAAATTTGGCTTTGAGGCAAATGGAAATTTCCTTGAAATTCAGATCGAATTCCACTTCGTGGAGTTCGATTTGCTCAACACTAATTGTGATGTCACTCTGTGCATTCTCTCTGTAATATGATATCACTATTAAGACAGCACCATCCTAATTCTTGTACTGTAATTTCACGGCCTGTGGTGTGACATCATATGTGCATTAATGGTGTACTGTGACATCACTGTGTGCATTACTGGTGTACTGTGACATCACATGTGCATTATTGGTGTACTGTGACATCACTGTGTGCATTACTGGTGTACTGTGACATCACATGTGCATTATTGGTGTACTGTGATATCACTGTGTGCATTACTGGTGTACTGTGATATCACTGTGTGCATTACTGGTGTACTGTGATATCACTGTGTGCATTACTGGTGTACTGTGATATCACTGTGTGCATTACTGGTATACTGTGACATCACTGTGTGCATTACTGGTGTACTGTGACATCACATGTGCGATATTGGTGTACTGTGACATCACTGTGTGCATTACTGGTGTACTGTGATATCACTGTGTGCATTACTGGTGTACTGTGATATCACTGTGTGCATTACTGGTGTACTGTGACATCACTTTGTGCATTACTGGTGTACTGTGACATCACTTTGTGCATTACTGGTGTACTGTGACATCACTGTGTGCATTACTGGTGTACTGTGACATCACTGTGTGCATTACTGGTGTACTGTGACATCACTGTGTGCATTACTGGTGTACTGTGACATCACTGTGTGCATTACTGGTGTACTGTGACATCACTGTGTGCATTACTGGTGTACTGTGATATCACTGTGTGCATCATTCCACTATTAAGACAGCATTATAAGGCCCATCCCAAGTTTTGCTATTGGGCCCCCATGATTATTTGTCACGCCCCTGGTGGAAATTATTTTTGGGGTACACTCAGGTGACACTGCTGTTTATAAGGGGAACGCTACTTGAATAATGACAGGTGTGGCCATTATACGTAGGTATGTCATCTCTATAAAAATATAATAATGCCTTAAAGTGATTATTGATAGTATGCACGTTTCACAGTGATTACTGGATTGTGATTGTCACCACTCATGCAAATCGAAATGAATACGTTCCTATTGCTGGTGACATCTGCACCATACATACAGCGTGTAGGAACGGCCTCCATGTGGGCGTGGCCTAGGACCCGGAAGTAGCTGCCACTATTCTCCGTACCGGGGAAGGCCTTCCTCGTCGTTGGCTGTTCCGTCCTGTGTCGGACATAGTCACCCGGGCTGGCAGGCCACTACAGCCATGCATGACGCCTTTGAGCAGGTGCTGATCCTGGAGAAGCTGCCGCTGCAGATAGATTGCCTGGCAGCCTGGGGTAAGTGCTGGGCACTGGCAATTGTTACAGGCTGGTACCTACCGTAACCTACACTGACATCACCAGGGGTGGAGGCATTGGACGGCAGCCTCCAGTGCCTCTGTGAACTGTCAGTGGGATAGGATGTCCATGTCTGCTGGGACATCTAGTGATGAATAACAACTCCCATCATTCTAGCATGCCTGGGACTGTCTCCTTCATTCTTGAAGACTGTGGCTCCCCCGGTTAGCTGCCTACTTGGATCACGCACAGGGGTACCATTGTTCTAGCAATTGCTGGGTGCACTATAATCGGACCTGTGTCATGAAAACATGCTGCCTTATTTAACCCTTTCGGTGCCAGGGATGTCTGGATATCTTACTTTGACGTAGATCAGGGGTATAGGTGCACAGCGACTTGTGTCATGTAAAGTTTTTCAGTGGTGTTGCAATACGACTGCAGCACGACAGTCGCAAAAACATCCCTTTTTTTTTTTTTAAGACGGTTGTAGAATGTCACATTTTGACACCATTATAAATACATTATATGAAATGTTGCACAACATTCATGTCACATGACATATGTCACCATGAAGCCATACTGCTTTGTGTCACATGACACACGTAGCCGTATCGTTAGAATAAGTGTGTGGCTACACGGTGACAGCAAGCCGCAGAAAAGTCGCGCAACACCAAAGGATATGGCTATATGGTGAACTTTCATACAGTGTATTTCAATGGAGTTGTCACGCAACATGCTGCGGCTGTGACGCGAGAGTCTCAAAAGAATCCAGCTTGGATGGATTATTTGTGACTGTGGCATCAGTTACAGCATGTATATCACCCATTTCTAACAGCTTGGGAATCTAAGAAGCTTAGATTGTCAGCATTGGAAAAAAAACAAAAAAAAAACTAGCTAATATCTCTAGCTGCTCCACAGCCTGAGATAGCAAGGATGTCAGTAAGGTCTTATTCATAACATACGTGGATTTTCACAGACCACGGTCCATGAAAACCCGTCCTGCTGAGTGCATGAGCGCACAACGTCATTGGCTATGATGCGGTACACTTCTTGCCAGCACCGCTGTACAGTATTACAAAGCACATGGCGTCATAGCAGTCAATGACGCCGTGCGCTCGTGCACTCAGCAGGACGGCAGGTTGGGTTTTCACGGACCGTGGTCCGTGAAAATCCACCTATGTGTGAATGAGGCCTAAGAAGGACGGATTAGGTAATGGCTACTGAAGTTCCATCTGTATGAGATAAGTCCTTGGCATAGAAAGGGTTGAAAGTGGTCTGTCACGAGGTTCTTCTGACACTGTATCAGCCACAGCAGGAGCCAAGCATTGTGGTATGGTATTTAGCGGGCACCTCCTTGCTGTTGAGTGACCGCTTTCTCTCTATACTGTACACCTCATGAATATTGAAGACTCAGGAACGTGCGCCCAGCATGCAGAGGACTGCATCAGATAAAGGGCTCATGCATATGAACATATTTTTTTCTGTGTCCGTTCTGTATTTTTGCGGCTCATATGCGGAACCATTCATTTCAAAGGTGCACAAAAACTGGAAATGACTCTGTGTCCATATGTCCACATGGCCTTTCCACCAGAAAATAGAACATGTCCTATTATTGTCCACAGATAGGACTTGGAAAAATATCTGTGTACCTCAACAGTCGTGTGCATGAACTCAAAGTGTGATTTTATGAAAACTACATCAAGAAGGTCAGCAAGTGATAATCTGATGGGATAAGGGCCCCAGATCAGGTAGCATAAATGTGGTGACAAATTCCCTTTAACCTCCCTGGCAAAAGTGGTACAATTTTTTGCATGAAATTTGGTGTGATGTATTGTAGGCTTGCAATTCTTAGTAATTACTTACTTAACCTCTTAAGGACATAGGGCGTACAGGTACGCCCTTGTGCCCTGGTACTTAAGGACACAGGGCGTACATGTACGCCCTGTGTATTTTCGATCACTGCCGTGCGGCTGGCAGTGATCGGAACCCGGTGCCTGCTCAAATCATTGAGCAGGCACCTAGGCTAAATGCGCGGGGGGGTCCCGTGACCCCCCCCATGTCGGCGATCGCGGCAAACCGCAGGTCAATTCAGACCTGCGGTTTGCTGCGATTTCTGAAGTTTCTGGTCCCCGCAGTCCCTGACCGCAGGGATCAGAAACTTTATATGCCAAAAAAAAAGTTTTATTTACCCCCCCCTGCACCCCGAATGATTTTTATGGTGGCGGGAGGTGCAGGGGGAGGGTTGCGGGCGGTGTGGGCGGTGCGGGAGGCGGGCGGTGCGGCAGGCGGGATCGCGATCCCCCTCCCGCCTCCCCTTGTATAATCGTTGGTGTCTAGTGGGGATACCAGGGTGCCAGCACATTGCTGGCACCCTGGTATAAACGGCTGACATCTGCGATGCGATGTCAGCCGTTTAACCCTTTCCATACAGCGGTCCGTACGGACCGCTGTATGGAAAAGGTTAACAGCGCAGGGAGCTCCCTCCCTCTCCCATCGGGGGGCTGCTGTGCCTTTGCAGCCCCCCGATGGGGAGGGAGAGAGCCCCCAGAGAGCCCCCCGAGAGATCCCCTCCTTACCCTTCCCCGTCTGCGAAGTTCTGAGCAGTACTGAGCAGTACTGAGCAGACGGGGAAGGTTCCCATGGCAACAGGACGCCTCTCAGGCGTCCTGCTGTCCATGGTGCTGAACAGATCTGTGCTGAATGGCATAGATCTGTTCAGTGTAAGTAAAATACAGTACAGAACAATATATATTGTACTGTACTGTATTATTCAGACATCAGACCCACTGGATCTTCAAGAACCAAGTGGGTCTGGGTCAAAAAAAAGTGAATAAAAGTGAAAAAAAAGTAAAAATCAAAAAACACATTTATCACTGATAAAAAATGAAAAAAATAAAATTCCCTACACATGTTTGGTATCGCCGTGTCCGTAACGACCTGATCTATAAAACGGTCATGTTACTTTACCCGAACGGTGAACACCATAAAAATAAAAAATAAAAAACTATGATGAAATTGAAATTTTGCCCACCTTACTTCCCAAAAAAGGTAATAAAAGTGATCAAAAAAGTCGCATGTACGCCAAAATTGTAACAATCAAACCGTCATCTCATCCCGCAAAAATCATACCCTACCCAAGATAATCGCCCAAAAACTGAAAAAACTATGGCTCTTAGACTATGGAAACACTAAAACATGATTTTTTTTATTTCAAAAATGAAATCATTGTGTAAAACTTACATAAATAAAAAAAAGTATACATATTAGGTATCGCCGCGTCCGTATCGCCCGGCTCTATAAAAATATCACATGATCTAACCCCTCAGATGACCACCGTAAAAAAATAAAAATAAAAACGGTGTAAAAAAAGCCATTTTTTGTCATCTTACGTCACAAAAAGTGTAATAGCAAGCAATCAAAAAGTCATATGCACCCCAAAATAGATGCCAATCAAACCGTCATCTCATCCCGCAAAAAATGAGACCCTACTTAAGATAATCGCCCAAAAACTGAAAAAACTATGGCTCTTAGACTATGGAGACACTAAAACATTTTTTTGGTTTTAAAAATGAAATCATTGTGTAAAACTTACATAAATAAAAAAAATTGTATACATATTAGGTATCTCCGCGTCCGTGACAACCTGCTCTATAAAATTACCACATGATCTAACCTGTCAGATGAATGTTGTAAATAACAAAAAAAAAACGGTGCCAAAAAAGCTATTTCTTGTTACCTTGCCGCACAAAAAGTGTAATATAGAGCAACCAAAAATCATATGTACCCTAAACTAGTACCAACAAAACTGCCACCCTATCCCGTAGTTTCTAAAATGGGGTCACTTTTTTGGAGTTTCTACTCTAGGGGTGCATCAGGGGGGCTTCAAATGGGACATGGTGTCAAAAAAACCAGTCCAGCAAAATATGCCTTCCAAAAACCATATGGTGTTCCTTTCCTTCTGCGCCCTGCCATGTGCCCGTACAGCTGTTTACGACCACATATGGGGTGTTTCTGTAAACTACAGAATTAGGGCCATAAATAATGAGTTTTGTTTGGCTGTTAACCCTTGCTTTGTAACTGGAAAAAAAATATTAAAATGGAAAATCTGCCAAAAAAGTGAAATTTTGAAATTGTATCTCTATTTTCCATTAAATCTTGTGCAACACCTAAAGGGTTAACAAAGTTTGTAAAATCAGTTTTGAATACCTTGAGGGGTGTAGTTTCTTAGATGGGGTCACTTTTATGGAGTTTATAATCTAGGGGGGCATCAGGGGGGCATCAGGGGGGCTTCAAATGGGACATGGTGCCAAAAAAACAGTCCAGCAAAATCAGCCCTCCAAAAACCAAACGGCGCACCTTTCACTCTACGCCCCGCTGTGTGCCCGTACAGTAGTTTACGGCCACATATGGGGTGTTTCTGTAAACAGCAGAGTCAGGGCAATAAAGATACAGTCTTGTTTGGCTGTTAACCCTTGCTTTGTTAGTGGAAAAAATGGGTTAAAATGGAAAATTAGGCAAAAAAATGAAATTCTCAAATTTCATCGCCATTTGCCAATAACTCTTGTGCAACACCTAAAGGGTTAACGACGTATGTAAAATCAGTTTTGAATACCTTGAGGGGTGTAGTTTCTTAGATGGGGTCACTTTTAGGGAGTTTCTCCTCTAGGGGTGCATCAGGGGGCTTCAAATGGGACATGGTGTAAATAAACCAGTCCATAAAAATCAGCCTTCCAAAAACCAAACGGCGCACCTTTCACTCTACGCCCCGCTGTGTGGCCGTACAGTAGTTTACGGCCACATATTGGGTGTTTCTGTAAATGGCAGAGTCAGGGCAATAAAGATACAGTCTTGTTTGGCTGTTAACCCTTGGTTTGTTAGTGGAAAAAATGGGTTAAAATGAAAAATTAGACAAAAAAATGAAATTCTCAAATTTCCTCCCTATTTGCCAATAACTCTTGTGCAACACCTAAAGGGTTAACAACGTATGCAAAATCAGTTTTGAATACCTTGAGGGGTGTAGTTTCTTAGATGGGGTCATTTTTGGGTGGTTTCTATAATGTAAGCCTCGCAAAGTGACTTGAGACCTGAACTGGTCCCTAGAAATTGAGTTTTTGTAAATTTCGGAAAAATTTCAAGATTTGCTTCTAAACTTCTAAGCCTTATAACATCCCCAAAAAATAAAATATCATTCCCAAAACAATTCAAACATGAAGTAGACATATGGGGAATGTAAAGTCATCACAATTTTTGGGGGTATTACTATGTATTACAGAAGTAGAGAAACTGAAACTTTGAAATTTGCTAATTTTTTTCAAATTTTTGTTAAATTAGGTATTTTTTGGTGCAAAAAAAATTTTTTTTTTTACTCCATTTTACCAGTGTCATGAAGTACAATATGTGACGAAAAAACAATCTCAGAACGGCCTGGATAAGTCAAACCGTTTTAAAGTTATCAGCACTTAAAGGGACTCTGGTCAGATTTTCAAAAAATGGCCTGGTCCTAAGGTGTAAAAAGGCTGTGTCCTTAAGGGGTTAAAGGGCTTCTGTCACCCCACTAAAGTAATTTATTTTTTTTGGGCTAGTTAAATTACTTATATTGCCATATATGAAAATATAATGGTCTTACTTACTTTGATTCAGCAGTTTCTTCTAAAAACGAAGTTTTATAATATGTAAATTAGGTCTCTACCAGCAAGTAGGGCGGCTACTTGCTGGTAGCAGCTGCAGAAAACCGCCCCCTCGTCGTGTTGATTGACAGGGCCAGCCGGGATCTCCTCCTCCGGCCAGCCCTGTCGGCATTTCAAAAATCGCGCACCTGTGTTCATTCGGCGCAGGCGCTCTGAGATGAGGAGGCTCGCCTTCTCAGCACTCCCTCAGTGCGCCTGCGCCGATGACTTCTTCTATTTCGGTGATGTCATCGGCGCAGGCGCACTGAGGGAGTTCTGAGGAGGCGAGCCTCCTCATCTCAGAGCGCCTGCGCCGAATGAACACAGGCGCGCGATTTTTGAAATGCCGACAGGGCTGGCCGGAGGAGGAGATCCCGGCTGGCCCTGTCAATCAACACGACGAGGGGGCGGTTTTCTGCAGCTGCTACCAGCAAGTAGCCGCCCTACTTGCTGGTAGAGACCTAATTTACATATTATAAAACTTCGTTTTTAGAAGAAACTGCTGAATCAAAGTAAGTAAGACCATTATATTTTCATATATCGCAGTATAAGTAATTTAACTAGCCCCAAAAAAAAAAAAAGACTTTAGTGGGGTGACAGAAGCCCTTTAAACCTGACCAAACAAGACTTTAGTAGACATCCCAGATGTGATAAAGTTTCAAACACAAAATCATGAATTATAATCTAATAAATAATATAATTTTATTTAATAATGTAATAAAATAATGAAATTTGTCAAACACAGAAAATTCAATAAACATCCTGAGTGTGATAAATTTTGAAACATGGGACTGCACAAAGTCCGACGTCACAATCAGGACAATGGAACCTGGTTTCTTTTCGGACTTTCCATTGCCATCTCTCTTTGAGCAGCAAACCATGCACATCCTGGTAGGTGCTGCCTTTTTTGTGGTTGGCGGGATGTCGATAAAGTGACGACCAGTCAGGCGTTCTGGGTGGACAAGGTCAACAGCACGACATCCAGGTCTGTTCACAGCTACTGATGGCGTCTGGTGGTTGACCAAAATCCGCTCAACCACCATCCATATAAACTCAGAATGAACAAGAGGCTTGTCACTCTTTGCTCTGTGCAGGATATATGCATTCCAAAGGCATTGTTCCAGAAGATGCCTGAAGATCTTATAATATTATTTTTTGCTGTTTGCGCATTGCCGGATAAAATGTCATTGCCTGATCGGCTCTGTCGACACCTCCCATGGTGTTATTATAGTCTATCACGACTTGTGGCTTCAGCACATCTTTCCCACCTTTTGTGTGGACCACGGCAGTAGAGGTATTGTGCACAGTACTCATGAGACACACGTCCTTCTTGTCTCGCCATCGCATTGCCATCATCTTACCCTTCTGTTAGGCAACCATTTCACCGGTTTTAAGTTTTTTCTTGGCAAACATAGATGGCATGTCACGTTGGTTAGGCCTAACGGTACCATATGCATCAGTCTTGTTTTGTAGCAAAACCTCATACAGTTCCGGAGAGGTGTAGAAATTGTCCGTGGTCACACAATATCCCTGGTTCAGCAATGGCTCCAGCAGTGTAAGGACAGATGATGTGGCCATCCCATAGCCGCTGTACCTGGGGTTGAACTTCGTGCCTTTACCGGTGTAAATGACCAAATTCCAGATGTACCCAGTGGATGACTCGCAGAGCATGTAGGATTTGATGCCAAACCACGCTATTTTGGATGCAATGTACTGTATCCAGCTTAGGCGTCCCTTGTAGGCCATAAAACTTTCATCTACGCTGACGTCCCTTTCTGGCACGTCGGTCCGCTGGAAATTGGTCACAATAATTTGCCATACCTCCCAGATTTTCTTTTAGTTTGGGGCGCATGATGCGTGGCCTCATCAAATTCTTCATTGTTCGTGAAGTGGAAATACTTCATGATGAGGGAAAACCAGTATTCTGACATCACAGTGCCAAAAAATTGAGTGGCCAGAACTTATTGGTGGTCCAGTACCATTTCTGGAGCGGTTTCCCCATCACCCCCTGAAGAATGATGAGTCCCAGAAACTGCCACATGTCCTCTTTGGTCACCGGTTACCACTTTCTGCTTCTGGAAAACGTGGCATGCAGTGTAGCGGATTGCTGCTCTTGGTAGCGATTCCTCAGTGAGGAATAATTGCAGGTATGCCAGAGGGTTGTCACGCTCAACATCTACCTTCATCCCAGGTGATCCAGTGAACAGGAATCTTGGGGGCGCTACCTGGTCCGTATCGTAGTCAATAGGGCACCAAGTGCGCACATGGCTGAGGTCAGGTGCAGGATCATCGCTGTTGTCACTTGCCAGATCAGTGTCAGTGTCAGACGATAAATCTCCCCACAACTCACTATCGCTCAGTTCTGCGAGCACCTCCGTGTCGCTGTCACTCAACTGGTCCAAAAGCGCTTTTGTAGTAAAGTTGCGCTTTTTTGATGCCATGTTATACATTTATTTTATGACCACAAATGACAGTAAAATGGCAGGCAAGGGGCACTGTACAGTCATCAAATGTCAGATCTGAGGTTATACAGTGTAATCCTCTCAGATTACAATGTATAACCTATTTTATGTGTGTGTGTCACTTTTTGTGTTTATATTTATTTGAATTTCCCGCCCAGTTCCGCTCCCATGGGCAGCTGCTGCTCGCAGGGTACGGAACCAGGAAGTCAAATGCGCTCTCGCCGGCGATCACAGCGGAGGACATCGCCGGCAGAAGGCGAGGGGACTTTGCAATGTTACCCCGAGCGTGACTTGGGGTTACTGCTCTTGGGAGCGAAAATTAACCCCGAGTCACGCTCGGTTATACCGCCAAGGAGGTTAAAGGGGTTCTCTGTGGATATACCTGCTAGGGATTCTGGATTTAGATAATATGGATGAGAATGTTGAGTTGGACCTCCAGAGAATACTATTTCCTGCGCATAAAGCTATTTCAGCCAGTTGGATTACTCCTGATCCTCCTACTGATCGGGAATTTCTTTCCAGAATGAATGAGGAAATTAGGCTGGGGTATGGAGTGTACCTTTAAAAGGAATTTTCTGTCGACGTATAAAGCAATCTGGGGTCGGTGGATAGACACCCAGGATTACCAGCTCGGGTGCTGTCTGAGCTCAGAACCAGAACGCTTCTGACTATGGGGCTCCCAAACATGTTTAGTCTTCCATCTACTCTGGATTTGCACTGTTCTCTTGGCGATGATAATAGTTCCCTTTTGCTCTGCCAGTTTCAGCTTTACTGCTCTGAACTTCCCCACCAGGCTGTGTTTGTTTGGCTGCACCGAAATGTGGCTTTATACTAACTGCACGTGACCGCAGCAGCCAGTCACTGGCCTCAGTGCCATATACCACTGATGTCATTGATAGGCTGCTGCAGTCATGTCCGGTATACAGGACAACATTGCTGCCATCAAGAATATGATGTAATGGTTTGGCTGCCATGAGCTGTTACCATTAGATCACTGTTAGGATTCTCCACATGCGTCCAACCATGTTGTCTGGCTGTGTCCTAAAGCTAAGGGAGGGCGATACATGTAAAACGCAATGTACACATATTTGGCATCATACTGTGCTGGATATTTACAGGATTAATTCATTGGGTAAATATTATTTATTGAAAAAGCTTATTTATTGAAAATCTTAAAATACACTGAACAAAAATATAAACGCAACACTTTCGGTTTTGCTCCCATTTTGCATGAGCTGAATTCAAAGATCTGAAACATTTTCTACATACACAAAAGACCCATTACTCTCAAATATTGTTCACAAATCTGTCTAAGGCTACTTTCACACCTGCGTTTAGGTCGGATCCGTCTGGTATGTGCCCAGACGGATCCGCACCTATAAGGCTACTTTCACACCTGCGTTCAGGTGTCCGCTCGTGAGCTCCGTTTGAAGGGGCTCACGAGCGGCCCCGAACGCATCCGTCTGGCCCCAATGCATTCTCAGTGGAGGCGGATCCACTCAGAATGCATCCGCCTGCCAGCGCTCAGCCTCCGCTCCGCTCAGTGAGCGGATACCTGAACGCTGCTTGCAGCGTTCGGGTGTCCGCCTGGCCGTGCGGAGGCGAGCGGATCCGTCCAGACTTACAATGTAAGTCAATGGGGACGGATCCGCTTGAAGATGACACCATATGGCTCAATCTTCAAGCGGATCCGTTCCCCATTGACTTTCAATGTAAAGTCTGAACGGATCCGCTCAGGCTACTTTCATACTTAGAAAATTTTCTAAGTTTTAATGCAGACGGATCCGTTCTGAACGGATGCGAACGTCTGCATTATCGGAGCGGATCCGTCTGATGAAACATCAGACGGATCCGCTCCGAACACTAGTGTGAAAGTAGCCTAATGCAAACGCTTAGATCCGTTCAGAACGGATCCGTTTGCATTACCATGAACAAAAAAAAAAAAAAAAAAAATTTTTTTTTTTTTTGTTCATGATAATGCAAACGGATCCGTTTTGACTTTACATTGAAAGTCAATGGGAGGCGGATCCGTTTGAAAATTGAGCCATACTGTGTCAACTTCAAACGGATCCGTCCCCATTGACTTACATTGTAAGTCTGGACGGATCCGTTTGCCTCCGCACGGCCAGGCGGACACCTGAACGCTGCAAGCTGCGTTCAGGTGTCCGCCTGCTGAGCGGAGCGGAGGACAAACGGAACCAGACTGATGCATTCTGAGCGGATCCGCATCCATTCAGAATGCATTAGGGCTGGACGGATCCGTTCGGGGCCGCTTGTGAGCCCCTTCAAACGGAACTCACAAGCGGAGCCCCGAACGCTAGTGTGAAAGTAGCATAAATCTGTTAGTGAGCACTTCTCCTTTGCCGAGATAATCCATCCCACCTCACATGTGTGTCATATCAAGGTGCTGATTAGACAGCATGAATATTGCACAGGTGTGACTTAGACTGCCCACAATAAAAGGCCAATCTGAAATGTCAGAAAACCAGTCAGTATCTGGTGTGGCCACCATTTGCCTCACGCAGTGCAACACATCTCCGTCGCACAGAGCTGATCAGGTTGTTGATTGTGGCCTGTGGAATGTTGGTCCACTCCTCTTCAATAGCTGTGCGAAATTGCAGAATATTGGCAGGAACTGGGACACGCTGTCATATACGCCGATCCAGAGCATCCCAAACATGCTCAATGGGTGACATGTCCGGTGAGAATGCTGGCCATGCAAGAACTGGGATGTTTTCAGCTTCCAGGAATTGTGTACAGATCCTTACAATATGGGGCCGTGCATTATCATGCTGCAACATGAGGGATGTTCGTGGATCAATGGCACAACAATGGGCCTCAGGATCTCGTCACGGTATCTCTGTGCATTCAAAATGCCATCAATAAAATGCACCTGTGTTCGTGGTCCATAACATACGCCTGCCCATACCATAACCCCACCGCCACCATGGGCCACTCGATCCACAACGTTGATGTCAGCAAACCGCTCACCCACACGACGCCACACACGCTGTCTGCCATCTGCCCTGAACAGTGAAAACCGGGACTCATCCGTGAACAGAACGCCTCTCCAACATGCCAGGCGCCATCGAATGTGAGCATTTGCCCACTCAAGTCGGTTATGACTACGAACTGCAGTCATGTCCAGACCCCGATGAGTCTTCCCTGAGACGGTTTCTGACAGTTTGTGCAGAAATTCTTTGGTTGTGCAAACCGATTGTTGCTGCAGCTGTCCGGATGGCTGGTCTCAGACGATCATGGAGGTGCACATGCTGGATGTGGAGGTCCTGGGCTGGTGTGGTTCTTGTGGTCTGCGGTTGTGAGGCCGGTTGGATGTACTGCCAAATTCTCTGAAACGCCTTTGGAGACGGCTTATGGTAGAAAAATGAACATTCATTGCACGGGCAACAGATCTGGTAGACATTCCTGCAGTCAGCAAGCCAATTGCACGCTCCCTCAAACGTTGCGACATCTGTGGCATTGTGCTGTGTGATCAAACTGCACATTTCAGAGTGGCCATTTATTGTGGGCAGTCTAAGGCACACCTGTGCAATATTCACGCTGTCTAATCAGCACCTTGATATGCCACACCTGTGAGGTGGGATGGATTATCTCGGCAAAGGAGAAGTGCTCACTAACACAGATTTAGACAGATTTGTGAACAATATTTGAGAGTAATAGGTCTTTTGTGTATGTAGAAAATGTTTCATATCTTTGAGGTCAGCTCATGCAAAATGGGAGCAAAACAGAAAGTGTTGCGTTTATATTTTTGTTCAGTGTAGAATGAAAAAACACATGAAAACTGTATTTTTTTTCCAATTTGTGACAGTTTTCGCCAGAAATAGACCTACAAAATCAGTTGAAATCCACTCCAATTTTATATGACTCTTAGGGTACTTTCACACTGGTGTTTTGGCTTTCCGTTTGTGAGATCCGTTAAGGGCTCTCATAAGCGGTCCAAAACGGATCAGGTTTGCCCTAATGCATTCTGAATGGAAATGGATCCGCTCAGAATGCATCAGTTTGCCTCTGTTCCGTCTCCATTTCGCTTTGGAGGCAGACACCAAAATGCTGCTTTCAGCATTTTGGTGTCCGTCTGAAGAAACTGAGCGAAACGGATCAGTTCTGATACACAATGTAAGTCAATGGGGACGGATCCGTTTTCTATGACACAATAGAAAACGGGTCCGTCCTCCACTGACTTTCAATGGTGTTCAAGACGAATCCGTCTTGGCTATGTTAAAGATAATCCAAACGGATACGTTCTGAATGGATGCAGGCGGTTGTATTATCTGAACGGATCAGTCTGTGCAGATCCATGACTGATCCGCACCAAACGCGAGTGTGAAAGTAGCCTTAAGCTAGTTACACATTTGTGGCACAGCTTTCCGGCAGATAACAGCCTGCCGGAGTTCTCCGGAATCGGCATTGCATGATACTACTAGAATGCCTGCTGGCCCCATTAACTATAATGAGGTCTAGTGGAGATCCGCTCGCAACCTGGCAAATATGCAGAGAGTCGGCCGGACAGAGACCTCTGGCTCAGTTGTTTGTATCCGGTCGATTCTCGGCATTCTATGCCGAAACAGCCTGCTGGACGATGGAGTCGCGAAAGAAGTTTTAAAAAAATTTATAAAAAAGACATAACATTTTGAGGTAGGCTGAGATTCCAAAAGGTGAAATTTTACCCCGGTCATAAACACTCAGTATATGCTTGGTCATGAAAGGGTTAAGCAACTTTCTAAAAAAAAAAAAATAATGCCTTTATTTAGGTCATGACAGGGTGAAACAACTTTCTAAAATAGTCTTTATTTAGAACTTAGGCTACTTTCACACTAGTGTTTTTGATGGATCCGGCAGGGCTCAGCAAAAACAGTTCTGCCGTGATAATACAACCATCTGCATCAGTTAACCCCTTCTACCCCGGGCCTGTTTTCACCTTCCTGACCAGGCCATTTTTTGCAAATCTGACGTGTCACTTTATGTGGCAATAGCTTTGGAACACTTTTACTTATCCAAGCCATTCTGAGATTGTTTTCTCGTGACACATTGTGCTTCATGGTCATAAATTTGAGTCAATATACTTCACCTTATTTGTGAAAAAATCAAAAATTTTACCAAAATTTTTTAAAAATTCCCAAATTTTCAACTTTTTATTTCTATATGTTTGGATCATTTTGAAAATGACATTATATTTTTTGGGGACGTTAAAAGTTTATAAGCAAATCTTGAAATTTTTCCGGAAATTTCCAAAACCCACGTTTTAAGGACCAGTTCAGGTCTGAAGTCACTTTGTGGGGCTTACATAATAGAAACCACCCAAAAATGAACCCATTTTAGAAACTACACCCCTCAAGGTATTCAAAACTGATTTTACAAACTTTGTTAACCCTTGGGGTTTTCCACAAGAATTAATAGAAAATGGAGATGAAATTACAGAATTTCACTTTTTTGGCAGATGTTACATTTTAATCCATTTTTCCAGTAGCAAAGCAAGGGTTAACAGCCAAACAAAACTCAATATTTATTACCTTGTTTCTGCGGTTTACAGAAACACTCCACATGTGGTCGTAACCTGCTGTATGGGCACACGGCAGGGCGTAGAAGGAAAGGCATACCATATGGTTTTTGGAAGGCAGATTTAGCTGAACTGGTTTTTAGATGCCATGTCCCATTTGAAGCCCACCTGATGCACCCCTACAGTAGAAACTCAAAAAAGTGTCCACATTTTGGAAACTACGGGATAAGGTGCCAGTTTTGTTGGTACTATTTTGGGGTACATATGATTTTTAACTGCTCTATATTAAGTTTTTTGTGAGGAAAGGTAACCAAAAAATGGATGTTTTGGCACCGCTTTTATTTTTAATTTTTAACAACATTTATCTGACAGGTTAGATCATGCGTTTTTTTTATAGAGCAGGTTGTTACAGACGCAATGATATCAAATATGTCTACTTTCTATGTTTTTGTTTCAGTTTTACATAACAAAGCATTTTTAAAAACAAAAATTCTGTTTTTGTATCTCCATTTTCTGAACGCCCTATTTTTGAGGGATTAGGTCATGTGACTTTTTTATAGAGCAGATCGTTACGGACGTGGCAATACCTAATCTGTCTACTTTTTCTTATTTATTTAAGTTTTACACAATAATAGCATTTTTGAAACCGAAATAATTATGTTTTAGTGTATCCATAATCTGAGAGCCATTGTTTTTTTTATTTTTTTACCGATTGTCTTAGGTAGGGTCCCCTTTTTTTGCAGGATGAGGTGACAGTTGGATTGGTACTATTTTGGGTGGTATATGCCTTTTTGATCGCTTGGTGTTGCAATTTTTGTGATGTAAGGTGACAAAAATGTTTTTTTTTTTTTACGGTGTTCACCTGAGCGTTCATGTGATATTTTTATAGAGCTGGTTGTTATGCATGTGGTGATACCGAATATGTATATGGTGTGTGTATATATATATATATATATATATATATATATATATATATATATATTTTGTATTTCACTTTAGCACAATAATAGCTGTTTTGAAACAAAAGAAATGATGTTTTAGTGTCTCCATGTTCTGAGAGCTAAATTTTTTTTATATTTTTTGGGCGATTGTCTTAGGTAGGGGACTAATTTTTTGCGGGATGAGGTGACTGTTTTATTGATACCATTTTGTGGGACATACGCCTTTTTGATCACTTGGTGTTGCACTTTTTGTGATGTAAGGTGACAAAAATGCCTTTATTTTTTTGCACCATTTATTTTATTTTTTTATGCTGTTTATCGGACAGGGTGGATCATGTGATATATTTATAGAGCTGGTCATTACGGACCAGGGTGGATAAAAATCAATGATTATTTTTATTTTTTTTTATAAAAAAATCTGATTTTTTAAATTTAAATCTGATTTTTTTTTTTTATATAAGATGCTTTTTGAGGAAAATATATTACCATCCAAAGGTTATTCCATCATGAAATAAAGATTATTTTTTTAATTATGTAGAATAAGGCTGTACGTAGACTCCCATATTGTTGAATGGATTAGGCAGTGGCTGAGGGACAGACAACAGAGGGTTGTAGTCAATGGAGTATATTCCGACCATGGTCTTGTTACCAGTGGCGTACCTCAGGGATCTGTTCTGGGACCCATATTGTTTAATATATATTGCAGAAGGCCTCGATGGTAAGGTGTGTCTTTTTTCTGATGACACAAAGATTTGTACCAGGGTTGATGTTCCTGGAGGGATACACCAAATTGAAAAGGATTTAGGAAAACTAGAGGAAAGGTCAAAAATCTGGCAACTAAAATTTAATGTTGATAAGTGCAAGATAATGCACTTGGGGCGTAAAAACCCAAGAGCAGAATATAAAATCAGTGATACAGTCCTAACCTCAGTATCTGAGGAAAGGGATTTAGGGGTCATTATTTCAGAAGACTTAAAGGTAGGCAGACAATGTCATAGAGCAGCAGGAAATGCAAGCAGAATGCTTGGGTGTATAGGGAGAGGCATTACCAGTAGAAAGAGGGAGGCGCTCATGCCGCTCTACAGAGCACTAGTGAGACCTCATTTGGAGTATTGTGTGCAGAAAACTATGATTTAAATCAAGCCTTACTGACTAGTGATTTAAATTGTGATTTAAATCATTTTGATTTAAATCAAATCCACCCTGTTACGGACGCGGCGATACCTAATATGTGTTTTATTTTTTCTGTTTTTTATTATAAAATAAGGGGAATGGGGCTGTGACGAGACCAATCTCGCCACATTGCATTGGAGAAGCCTGGTTGCCCGCCTGCTTCCTTTAGACTATGGCCCCATGTTGAAACGCTTGATTTTCTCCTGAAAAGACATGAAAGCCTGGTCATTTGGTACTTGCCCTATTTCAGTGATGGCTAACCTTGGCACTCCAGCTGTGGTGAAACTACGACTCCCAGCATGCTCCATTTATTTCTATGGAGTTCTGAGAGCAGCCAAGCAAGGGGGGCATCTTGGAAGTTGTAGTTTTACCTAGGGTTGGGCGATATACCGGTATCACGATATACCGCGGTATTAAAAAAACGGCGATATGGCGATATCGCTGTTTCCAAAATACCGCGGTATTTTGTGACGTCATCAAAGCGGTCAGCTCACATTGTGCGCTGACCGCTTCTAAACGTGCGCCCGCCCGCCGCTGCACCTTGCATAGCGCTGCCGCTGAGTAACATTACTTCCTCTCGCTCCTGGCCTGGCTCCTTCTTGCTCCGCCTCCCTTAGTCAAGTCTCCACCCACCATCTGACATCATCACCGTCGTCACCCACCGGCTCTATTGTATATGTGGCGATGGCGAATCGATCCCCTGTGTGAGTACTGGTGTCTCTGGAGAGACTTTTCCTGCAGCTGCCTCACTAGTGTGTGCTCTGGTGACGAAATTATAAACTTACTACTTCCCGCAGCGGCCGCCCCGGCTCTCCCTCCTCCTTGCTCCCATATTCAAATCTCTGCCCACCGGCATCTGATGTCAGAATCAGAGCACACAAGCGAGGCAGCCGCGGGAAAGGTATATCGCAAAGTATTACTGCATGTATGGTGGCCTGTGGCCACAAGACCTTATTATAACACCTCCTTGTGGCCCCCCATACAGTGTAACGCCTCCTTGTGGCCCCCCATACAGTGTAACGCCTTCTTGTGGCCCCCCATATAGGGTAACGCCTCCTTGTGGCCCCCCATACAGTGTAACGCCTCCTTGTGGCCCCCCATACAGTGTAACGCCTCCTTGTGGCCCCCCATACAGTGTAACGCCTCCTTGTGGCCCCCCATACAGTGTAACGCCTCCTTGTGGCCCCCCATACAGTGTAACGCCTCCTTGTGGCCCCCCATACAGTGTAACGCCTCCTTGTGGCCCCCCATACAGTGTAACGCCTCCTTGTGGCCCCCCATACAGTGTAACGCCTCCTTGTGGCCCCCCATACAGTGTAACGCCTCCTTGTGGCCCCCCATACAGTGTAACGCCTCCTTGTGGCCCCCCATACAGTGTAACGCCTCCTTGTGGCCCCCCATACAGTGTAACGCCTCCTTGTGGCCCCCCCATACAGTGTAACGCCTCCTTGTGGCCCCCCCATACAGTGTAACGCCTCCTTGTGGCCCCCCCATACAGTGTAACGCCTCCTTGTGGCCCCCCCATACAGTGTAACGCCTCCTTGTGGCCCCCCCATACAGTGTAACGCCTCCTTGTGGCCCCCCCATACAGTGTAACGCCTCCTTGTGGCCCCCCCATACAGTGTAACGCCTCCTTGTGGCCCCCCCATACAGTGTAACGCCTCCTTGTGGCCCCCCCATACAGTGTAATGCCTCCTTGTGGCCCCCCCATACAGTGTAACGCCTCCTTGTGGCCCCCCCATACAGTGTAATGCCTCCTTGTGGCCCCCCATACAGTGTAATGCCTCCTTGTGGCCCCCCCATACAGTGTAACGCCTCCTTGTGGCTGTCCCCATACAGTGTAACGCCTCCTTGTGGCTGTCCCCATACAGTGTAACGCCTCCTTGTGGCCCCCCCATACAGTGTAACGCCTCCTTGTGGCTGCCCCCATACAGTGTAACGCCTCCTTGTGGCTGCCCCCATACAGTGTAACGCCTCCTTGTGGCTGCCCCCATACAGTGTAACGCCTCCTTGTGGCCCCCCCATACAGTGTAACGCCTCCTTGTGGCTGTCCCCATACAGTGTAACGTCTCCTTGTGGCTGCCCCCATACAGTGTAACGTCTCCTTGTGGCTGCCCCCATACAGTATAACGTCTACTTGTGGCCCCCCATACAGTATAACGTCTACTTGTGGCCCCCGATACAGTATAACGTCTCCTTGTGGCTGCCCCCATACAGTATAATGTCTCCTTGTGGCCCCCCCATACAGTATAACGTCTCCTTGTGGCTGCCCCATACAGTATAATGTCTCCTTGTGGCCCCCCCATACAGTATAACGTCTCCTTGTGGCTGCCCCCATACAGTATAACGTCTCCTTGTGGCTGCCCCCATACAGTATAACGTCTCCTTGTGGCTGCCCCCATACAGTATAACGTCTCCTTGTGGCCCCCCATACAGTATAACGTCTCCTTGTGGCCCCCCATACAGTATAACGTCTCCTTGTGTTTTTTTTTTCTTTTAAACGGGTATTTATCGCGATATATATCGTTATCGCGATAAATTTTTTAATATCGTTATCGTCTGAATATTTTTGATATCGTCCAACCCTAGTTTTACCACAGCTGGAGTGCCAAGGTTAGCCATCACTGCCCTATTTGCACAGTGATACCCCAGATAGCTATGCCATGGAGCCCATTTGGATAACGAAAGACTATGTGAAAGACTTTGGCTCCATGGCGATTCTACTGTATTCGTTTAGTCTGAGTGCCATTCACCTAATAATATGCGCTCAGACCTGAGCTATCTGGGGATATGTTAAATGTCTATGTTTTATGCAATAGCTGCACAGTTAAATATTTTTATGTATATATACAGTCATGTGAAAAAATTAGGACACCCTTTGAAAGCATGTGGTTTTTTGTAACATTTTTAATAAATGGTTATTTCATCTCCGTTTCAACAATACAGAGAGATTAAAGTAATCCAACTAAACAAAGAAAACTGAAGAAAAGTATTTTCAAGATCTTCTGTAAATGTCATTCTACAAAAATGCCTATTCTAACTGAGGAAAAAGATAGGACACCCTCACATGTATTCCCTCTTAAATTGGCTCAGATCTCACACAGGTATATCACACCAGGTGCACATAATTAGTAGATCGTTACTCTGCATGTTGAATGAGGCTTGCCCTATTTAAACCTCAGACATTTAGTTTGGTGTGCTCCTGACTGTTGAAGTGAGAGTGAGCACCATGGTGAGAGCAAAAGAGCTGTCAGAGGACTTCAGAAAAAAGATTGTAGCAGCCTATGAGTCTGGGAAGGGATTTAAAAAGATCTCAAAAGATTTTGAAATCAGCCATTCCACTGTCCGGAAGATAGTCTACAAGTGGAGGGCTTTCAAAACAACTGCCAACATGCCCAGGACTGGTCGCCCCAGCAAGTTCACCCCAAGAGCAGACCGCAAGATGCTAAAAGAGGTATCCAAAAACCCTAAAGTGTCATCTCGAGAACTATAGCAGGCTCTGGCTACTGTTGATGTAGAAGTACATGCCTCTACAATCAGAAAGAGACTGTACAAGTTTAACTTGCATGGGAGGTGTGCAAGGAGGAAACCTTTGCTTTCCAAGAGAAACATCGAGGCCAGACTGACATTTGCCAGCGATAAAGTTGACAAAGACCAGGACTTCTGGAATAATGTTCTTTGGACAGATGAGTCCAAAATTGAATTATTTGGACACAACAGCAGAGGACATGTTTGGCGTAAACCAAACACAGCATTCCAAGAAAAGAACCTCATACCAACTGTGAAGCATGGAGGTGGAAGTGTCATGGTTTGGGGCTGCTTTGCTGCAGCAGGACCTGGTCAGCTCACCATCATAGAATCCACGATGAATTCTACTGTGTATCAGAAGGTGCTTGAAGAACATGTGAGACCATCAGTTAGAAAATTAAAGCTGAAGCGGAACTGGACCATGCAACATGACAATGACCCAAAACATACTAGTAAATCAACCAAAGATTGGCTGAAAAAGAAGAAATGGAGAGTCCTGGAATGGCCAAGTCAAAGTCCAGATTTGAATCCCATTGAGATGCTGTGGGGTGACTTGAAAAGGGCTGTACGTGCAAGAAACCCCTCAAACATCTCACAGCTGAAAAAGTTCTGCATTGAGGAGTGGGGTAAAATTTCCTCAGACCGATGTCGAAGACTGGTAGATGGCTACAAGAACCGTCTCACTGCAGTTATTTCAGCCAAAGGAGGTAACACTCGCTATTAGGGGCAAGGGTGTCCTATCTTTTTCCTCAGTTAGAATAGGCATTTTTGTAGAATGACATTTACAGAAGATCTTGAAAAGACTTTTCTTCAGTTTTCTTTGTTTAGTCGGATTACTTTAATCTCTCTGTATTGTTGAAACGGAGATGAAATAACCATTTATTAAAAATGTTACAAAAAACCACATGCTTTCAAAGGGTGTCCTAATTTTTTCACAAGACTGTATTTTGCTACCATGTGGCTAATGGAGTTTTGCCTCTGCCCTTGGAGATAAATTGGATTACTTCCCAATTATCTCCAGGACAGAAGACTCTGTGTAAAACTGTGTATTCTCCTGCCTGTGATAATTACATTAACCCATTGTGTAAGGTAATTGTATCACAAGCAGAGGGGAGGATTTTGTGTGGGAGTGTCTGAGTGTATTGTACGTGCACTGGTTGTTTTACAAAACCCTGTGGGTGGTACTAATGTGTAAGAATGTGTATATAAGAACAATAAACACACAGCTCTGGCTGTCCACTGCTTGACCCTCAACACGACGCCTTGTCTCGTTCTTGGGGGGGATTTATTGTATGCTGTTCCAGGTCGACTGCTAGGAGTGTAAACCTTTCATATGGTTTTTCCTATTCGGCTGTATGCAGCATTCAAATGGTTTCCAGTTCGGGAGATTGGTGTCTTTAGTAGCTGCCTTTGCATCTGGAAAGAGAATATCTCATAAACTGCTCTTACCCCCTTTTATGCCCGGGGTGCCGTTACAGGGGTGTTTTTTTCTTTTCTCTTTTTACTTAAAAACGTAATTTTATTAAAAACACTTTTTTTTTTTAACTTTATTTCTGACGTTCACTTTTGGGGGTCTGATCCCCTCTGCAATGCATTACAATTAGAGCTGGGATGACGAATCCGTCGACTCCACGAATCCCTCAAATCTTGTTGAATTCGAGGGATTCGTGGACTCGAATCCCGGCCTCATTTACTAAATTCGAATCCGACGAATCCATGACAGCGGGGACTGGTGCAGTCCCTGTATTCTAATGCCCCCCCTTCCCGCTCACTATAGTATAATCTTATGATCTAACCTGCATTGTTAAGATATAATAATCCATCTGTATTACTTACATTACAATATTAAGTTCTGTAGCAAGGAGGAGGCAGGCTGGGAGGACGGGCAGACGGCACGGGTGCATGACGCGCCGCCCCTCCCATCCTCCCGCCCTGCCTTCTCCCTCCTCTCTGCTATGGAACTTAAAGGGAATCTGTCAAGTTTGAGCATATTAAACTGTTACCATTGCAATGTTCAATAAACTACCTTCATTCCAGCGAGGGTCTTCTTTCTTTTATTCATGTTGTCATTTAGATAAAAAAGCGTTTTTTCAGATATGCTAATGAACCTTCAAGGTGCCCAGAGGGGCGTTATTCCTCTCCTCTAGAGCCCAGTAACGCCCCCCCTGCAGTGCCCAGCCCGCCTTTATTTCAAGCCCAGCACGCCGCCTCATAAATAAATTTCCTCCCACAGCCGAGCCGCACGGCGCCGCCCACTCCGCTGCGTCATATAATTTATTCAACAGATGAACCTTGCTTAATCCTTTCTTGCCCATGAAATCTCGCGCAGCTGCAGTTTTGCCGACTGCCTGCACATGTGCGATCCTACGGTGCTTGAGGCAACAGCGCTCTGATTACATCACTGGGCTCGGCACATGCCCAGTGACACTATTGAGGCTGTTGCCCTCAGGAGCCGTAGGATCGGACAGGCGCAGGATCGGATTCGGATTAGAAAAAAATTGGATTTGTCCCACCTCTAATTACAATACATCTGTATTGTAATGCTTGCCTGTTAGTGTATTACACTGAGTAATACACTAACAGGTTGCCTAGGAGACCAAGCCTGAGGCTGGATCTCCTCGGCCCCCGTAGAAGGCAGGTCCCGATGCCGTGCAAGGCATTGGGCAGCTTCTGCATGACATCGGGCTACCTTCTGACACATCGAGTCCCCGCCACAGCAGCGTGGGGACTCGATGCGCTCCCTCACCCGACACAAACCCCTTCTATGTCGAGGTCAGCGCCGACCGTGGCATAGAAGGGGTTAATCCGCCGTCATCGGCTTTTACAGCGATGCCGGCGGATACAGCAGGGGTCCTGCTACCAGGGACTATTACGTCAAATTGCGGGAACGCAGTGGCTTCCATGACGTAATAGTACGTCGTGTCTGGAAGGGGTTAAGAATGGATCCGGTTGTATTATCTCTAAAATAGCCATGGCAGATCCGTCATGAACACCATTGAAAGTCAATCGGGGACAGACCCGTTTTCTATTGTGTCCAAGAAAATGGATCCGTCCCCATTGACTTACATTGTGATTCATGACGGATCTGTCTTGCTCCGCATCCTAGGACGCACTCAAAAACGCTGCTTGCTGCTCTTTTGTGTGCCTCATGGGAGTGCAACCAAACGGAACGGAATGAATTCTGGTGCATTCTGTTTCGTTCAGTTCAGTTTTGTCCCCATTGACAATAAATGGGGACAAAACGGAAGCGTTTTCCTCCGCTATTGAGACCCTATGACGGCTCTCAATGTGTACATTCCGTTTTCTTCTCACTCTCATCAATAGAACAAGCCTCCATGCTCATCTCCCTTCATGGCAGATTCTGCCCTGTCTGATTGATAGGGGATATTAAAATTAATTAAGGACTGCAGATTGCTTAGGGCAGTGATGGTGAACCTATTAGAGACCAAGTGCCCAATCTGCAACCCAACCCCCCCCCCCTTAATTATCGCAAAATGCCAACATGGCAAGTTAACCTGAATACCAATATAGTATATCTTCCATTTAGCTAGAGTAGCCTGCCTACATTCAATGCACTGCCTGTGCTGTTCATAGTGTGCCCTGCACTGATTAATGGCAGGAAAGGTCTAAGGCATATTGGTACACACTATATAGTAAAAGTAGTAGTCGCTACACTTGGTGAGTGGATATATATAGGTGCTCACTCCACAACCCACCCCATGTTGTAGCAAGAAGATAAAATTGTTGTGTATAAATGGAGGGCACACAAAATATCTGGGGCAATGTGGACTGAACAATAAATATTTATTAATATATATAAAACCTGCTGAAAGTATATTTGTTGTATTTTATGTCTATATCACATTCACATTATACACTGATATCTGATGTACTTTGACGATTATGTTATGATATTCCTTTGATTGTTACAATCAGCACTTTGATTGATTAATGATATAAAGCTGTTTAAATAGGCACAGTACACTAGTATGTCTGTCAGTGGATGGAAACGTCGCTTGTCTGGTGAATAAATTCAGATTTAATTTTACGCCTGGGAAGTGCCGTGGAATTCTTCATGCTGATTATTTGAAGGGGGATCGCCTTCACAGCCGCTGGCACTCAGCTTAGGGGTGGGCGATATGGGCGATATGCGATATAAATTTGGGACACGATATGGATTTTCGCCATATCGCCGGACCGCGGTATGATCGCGCTTTCGGCGTACACCATTTTCTCCTGAGCCGGCACAGTGGAGAAGGACGGAGTCCCTCCCTCCCCACTGTGCGCGGCTGCCGCTGAACACCAATGAGGACAGAGTAGGAGGAGGAGGGGAGGGACTGTGGCCACTGCGGCACCAATGAATGTGCCGGCCATATCCCACAGGGTCCCCCTCCGCCCCCCCATCATTGGTGGCAGTGGGCAGTTCCGATCGGAGTCCCAGCAGTGTAATGCTGGGGCTCCGATCGGTTACCATGGCAGCCAGGACGCTACTGAAGTCCTGGCTGCGATGGTATGTTAGTGAGCAGCATTATACTCACGTGCGCCGTGGCCGCCGGTCGCTCCTTCTTCTGTCTGTGCGGCGCATTGCTAATGCTTATAGCATTAGCAATGCGCCGCACAGACCTATGAGAAGAAGGAGCGACCGGCGGCCACGGCGCACGTGAGTATAATGCTGCTCACTAACATACCATCGCAACCAGGACTTCAGTAGCGTGACTCCTGGCTGCCATGGTAACCGATCGGAGCCCCAGCATTACACTGCTGGGACTCCGATCGAAACTGCCCACTGCCACCAATGATGGAGGGGGAGGAGGGGGACCCTGTGGCCACTGTCACCAATGATTAATACTGGGGAGGGAGGGGGGATGGGTTTGAGTTACCAGAGGGGGCTGATCACGGGCTGGGGGGGCACATGAGAGGCTGGGGGGGGGGCACAGGAGAGGCGGGGGGGCACATGAAAGGCTGGGGGGGGGGCACAGGAGAGGCGGGGGGGCACATGAAAGGCTGGGGGGAGGATCAGGGGCTGGGGGGGCACATGAAAGGCTGGGGGGGCACATGAAAGGCTGGGGGGGCACATGAAAGGCTGGGGGGCACATGAAAGGCTGGGGGGCGGATCATGGGCTGGGGGGCGGATCATGGGCTGGGGGGCACATGAGAGGCTGGGGGGGCACATGAAAGGCTGGGGGGGCACATGAAAGGCTGGGGGGCACATGAAAGGCTGGGGGGCGGATCATGGGCTGGGGGGGGCACATGAGAGGCTGGGGGGGGGGCACATGAGAAGCTGGAGGGGCACATGAGAGACTGGCTGCCATGGTCAGCTCCCTGCTTTTGTGTGCACAGGGCAGCAGGGAGAGTGTAAAGTCCTATTCACCCTAATAGAGCTCCATAAGGGTGAATATGACAAGGGTTCTAGCCCTTAAGGAGGCTAATAGTTATTAAATAAAAAGTAAAAAAAAAAGTTTAAACACCCCCCCAAATATAGAAAACAATATATCGCATATTGCACATGCTTAAAATTATATTGCAATATAGATTTTAGGCCATATCGCCCACCCCTAACTCCGCTCATACTTTATATACAGCTGTGCTGCCCATATTCTTCTTATTTTCTTCACTGATTTATGCATTTATGATTGTTCTATTGGGCAATGATGCTGAAAGTATATTTGTTGTATTTTATGTCTATATCACATTCACATTATACACTGATATCTGATGTACTTTGACGATTATGTTATGATATTCCTTTGATTGTTACAATCAGCACTTTGATTGATTAATGATGTAAAGCTGTATAAATATGCACAGTGCACTAGTATGTTTGTCACTACTTGAGAAAGATCCCAGGAGGTTGATCGAAACGTCGATTGTCTGGTGAATAAATTCAGATTTTATTTTACGCCTTGGAAGTGCCGTGGAATTCTTCATGCTAAAACATGTTTATACATAGATAGATAAGAAGTCAGCCATCCATACCATAAGGGATAAATATTAAAACCAGAGTCATATATCTGCAGAATAAATATGTTACTTCAATAGTTGGTCAATGTCAAATAATTGCACTTGGTTATAAGTGAACAAATCGTTCATATAAAGCAGCGTATCTGTAAAGAAAATGTCCTGCTCAGCAGGTCCACACCTCTTCAAGATCTCAAATGAAAGCACCTGTTTTCCTCACAATTTTAACAGCACTCCGTGGTTCACTTTTCACACCCCAAACTTGTTATAATGCGGACACATACACACAGATATTTTTTGTGTACATTACCGGTCCGGTGGGTGTTGTGGCTGCACAATTGGAGTTTCACTGCAGGACTGAGGAGTCGACGTTGGATCTTTCAGCCACTACGTGGCGTCCCACATGTGTTAAAGCTGTGTGATGATACTAGTAGTCTCTGAAAAGTGAACCACGGAGTGCTGTTAAAATTGTTAGGAAAACAGGTGCTTTCATTTGAGATCTTGAAGAGGTGTGGATCTGCTGAGCAGGACATTTTCTTTACAGATACGCTGCTTTATACACTGCTCAAAAAAATAAAGGGAACAAAAAAATAACACATCCTAGATCTGAGTTAATTAAATTTTCCCCTCCCCCACGACAGCACCTTAGAGAGATGGCTCCGCCCCAGGACAGGAAACCTGCAGCATAAAAAGGTGGAGCCGCTCTCCCACCTCAGTGAGGTTTCCTGTCCTGGTACGGGAGCCTGCAGTTGTCGTCCTGACCTGGAAGTCCCGGTAGATGCCGGAGGGTTAGAGGCGGCGCATTTGTTTTACCTGTCCGATCATTCCCCACAGGCGTCGGGGGCAGGATACCGGTGAGGAGATCCCGGGTCACAAGGGCAGAAGGTGCTGGTCCCTCAGGCGAGGAGGACCGCACCAACGGATCTAGGGTGGCCAGAAGGCCCCAGTATTGCTGCAAACCAGCCAGGACGCCACCGGATGTAGACGCTGGTGGGTGGCGTCCGGACAGGAAGTGCAATGCGTTCCACGGCCGTGCGCTTCCGGTCAGGTGACCGGAAGTTCGGCTTCCCGGCAGTTTTAAAACCAACTACATGCAGGTATGAGTGTGCTGGGGTTATTGGACGCCGATGTCTGTAGTTCAGAGTGCCTGAAGTGGACCAAGTTCCTGTGCTATCTTGGCGTGGTGAGGTTTGCAAGTAACTATGTATCTCTCAGGTGAGAGGAATTCTTGGTGGCAGTAGATAACCTGGACAATATTTTATCGGTGCAGGTTATCTTTCATTATGGATGAAGAGGGGAGATCTGAATGTGCGGATATTGAAATCTTGCCGCCGGTATTGTAAGTCCTATTCTCGCTCCTTTCAGGGTCTAGGCTGTTACTTAGATTGGGTATATTCCATTTTTCTTAGACAGTGCCTAAGAAGGTGGCGACAAAGAAGAACAAGGAATGCCCTATCTGCAAGTGCTCGCTGTCTTCTTATGCTAAGAAGCTCTGTCAGCAGTGCATTGAGAAGACAGTGGCCGAGGAGACTCTGAGTCTTCTAAAAGACATTAAGTCTATTATGTCCGAAGTCAAAAATTCCCTGAAAGCCGGTAGGAAGAGAAGAAGAGCGGTGAGGCAGGAGTCCGACGTGGAATCGGAAGATAGTGGCTCTCTCTCCGGGGATGAGGACTCTAATGATTCCTTCTCTTCTGAGGATGACACCAAAGAAGGAAAGTTCCTTTTTCCGGCAGAAGATACGGACAAATTGTTAAAGGTTATCCGATCTACCCTGGAATTGGAAGATACCAGAGAAAATAGATCTGTAGAGGATGTTGTGTTTGGGGGACTTAGGGAAAAGAAGCGTAGGTGTTTCCCTGTCCATAAATCGGTTTCAGCTGTGATAGAAAAAGAATGGAAAAAACCGGATAAAAAACAGTTTATTTCTAAAACCTTTAAGCGGAAGTACCCCTTTGAGGAAGAGGCGTCTACATCTTGGGACAGGGCCCCGAAGCTTGATGTAGCCATTTCCAAGATTTCTAAAAAAATCCTCTCTGCCCTTTGAGGACATGGGTTTCTTGAGGGATCCCTTAGATAAAAGGATAGATTCTGCCCTTAAGAATTCATGGGAATCTTCTGCGGCGGCTTTCAGGCCTAGTATAGCCGCCAAAACGGTCGCCAATGCGCCTTAAAATTTGCAGATGGCGACAAGACTTTTTAGTCTTGTCGCCATTTGCGACTGTACCGCCGCGATCCTGCGCAGCCTACGTTCTCTTCACTAGCACACTGCACAGTGGAGAAGGAAGGAGTCCCTCCCTCTCCACTGTGACGCGGCCGCCACTACCACCAATGGGGATATAGCAGGGAGGAGGAGGGGAGGAGCTGTCGCCACTGCGCCACCAATGAATGTAAAACATAAGTAGTATAGGCAGCTGTATCACAGACCCGGCACCCGGCCTCAATAACAGGGCATGCGATCCGCGGCCATTAACCCCTCAGGTGCCCCAGATCGCATGCCCTGTTATTGAGGCCGGGTGCCGGGTCTGTGATACCGCTGCAGACAATTGTATAAAGGAGTTAGAGGACCTTTCGTGGGTCCAAAGAATATAAACTTATCAGCAGGCTGCATAGAGCGGCGCCCAGGAATCTAAGTGCACTTACTATTATTCCTGGGCGCCGCTCCGTTCGTCCGCTGTGGCCCCCGGTATTTTCAGCATTCCGAGGAAGGAGGAGGAGGAGACTCCAGTGTCTCTCCTTCTCGCTGACAGCAGCGCTGTCCAATCAGAGCGCAGAGCTCAGAGCCAGGGAGAAAAAAACCTCCCTGGCTCTGAGCTCTGCGCTCTGATTGGACAGCGCTGCTGTCAGGGAGAAGGAGAGACACTGGCGTCTCCTCCTCCTTCCTCTGAATGCTGAAAATACCGGGGGCCACAGTGGGCGAACGGAGAGGCGCCCAGGAATAATAGTAAGTGCACTTAGATTCCTGGGCGCTGCTCTATGCAGCCTGCTACTAAGTACATATTCTTTGGACCCATGAAAGGTCCTCTTTAAACATTCATTGGTGGTGCAGTGCGCTCTCCCAAAGCCTCTCCCCCCCCCCCATTATCACTGGCCACAAGTCGTCGTGTCCCCCCCCATTGTTATATGGTGGCCACATGGTCCCATCCCGTTCATTGGTGGCAGTGGCAGATTACACTGCTGGGGCTCAGATCGTTACCATGGCAGCCAGGACACTATTAAAGCCCTGGCTGCCATGTTCAGCTCCCTGCTGCTGTGTGCACAGAGCCCAGGGCCGCAGGGAGATGTGTGAGATCCTATTCACCCTGATAGAGCTCTATCAGGGTGAATAGCACAAGGGATGAAAAAAATCCAGGTTCTAGTCCCTAAGGGAAGAAATGGTTATTAAATAAAAAGTAAAAAAAAAAACCCACCAAAATACTAAAAGTTTAAATGGCCCCATTCTCAGTTTTACATATAAAATTTATAAACAATAAAGAATAAACATATTACATATCGCCACGTCCCAAAAAGTGTGAGCTATTAAAATATAAAAAAATATTTCCGCTCGGTGAAGGCCGTAACAGAAAAAAAACCTCAAAACCACGCAATTCGCCATTTTTAGTCACCTTGTCCCCCAGAAAATGTCCCTGGATGTGAGAGGTATGTGGTGCTGTTTTTTTCCTATATGTAGTGCTGGCTCACTACTGGGACCTGCGTCTCATCTTCTCAAAGTCCTTTTTTAAAAATTATATGCATTTTAAATTTGGCGACTAAAAAATTTAATTTGGCTCCTAAATTTTTTAGTTTAGGAGCCAATGGCTCCTGGTCATTTTTTCTTGTCTGGAGCACTGGTTGGATAGGCTAGAGGGGCAGATTAGGGATAAATGCCCTAGAGAGCAGTTGTTAGCATCTATGCCCACTTTCCAGAAGGCCGCAGACTTTATTGCAGATGCCGCAGTGCACTCGGTGAGGCTGGAAGCGAGAGCCGCATCCCTTTCCAATTCCTTTTTGGGTCTGAACTTGACTCCTTACTCGAAAAAGCGGCAGATAGAAAGAAAAAGTTTCCCCAAGAATCTTTTACTCAATTTAAGCAATATAGACGGCCCTTTCGGAACCCGAGTGGAATTCAGAATAAAAAGCAGACTGGGACAGAGAGCAGGGAGCAAGGCCTAGATCAGGAAGTAAGGGCTTTTTGTTTAGATCAGCCGCAGCTCGTGGGGGAAAACAAGGAAAGCAATGACGCCATGATCCCAGTAGGAGGAAGATTAAGATTCTTTCTTCCTGCTTGGGAAAAGATGGCGGGCAGATGGTTGATAGGTCTTCTGCGGGAAGGTCTAAGGTTAGAATTCTTGAGATACCCCGCGGAAAAATTTGTGATTTCAAAGTTTTCTCTCACTATGCTGCAAGAAATAAAAAAACTAATAAGCAAAAAAGTGTTAATTCCTGTCCCAGAGTCAGAGATAGGGAGAGGTTTTTATTCCACCCTGTTTCTAGTGAATAAACCAGGTGGGTCATACCGGACTATAATAAACCTCAAATACCTGAACAAGTTCCTGAAAGCCAGGAAATTTAAGATGGAAACCATCAGGTCAGCGATATTTCTTTTATCTCCGGGTTGTCATATGGCGGTTCTGGATTTAAAAGATGCGTACCATCATATTCTGATTCATCCAGATCACCAGAGATTCCTCGGGGTGGCTGTAAGAACCGAGACAGGGCTTCTTCATTATCAGTTCCAGGCACTCCCCTTTGGCCTTTCCATGGCACCTCGGATCTTTACCAAGGTAGTGGCGGAGATGGCTTCCTTCATCAGGAAGGAGAATATCACGTTTCTGCCTTACTTGGACGACTTTCTGGTGGTGGCCTAAACTCAAGAGGAGTGTGTCAGGGCTCTGAATCGGGTGATGGAGGTACTTCAGTCCCTGGGGTGTCTTTTGAATACCCAGAAGTCCAGGATGGAGCCATCATCAAGCCAGGTTTTCTTGGGTCTGGTTTTAAATTCCAGGCTGGAGAAAACTTTCCTCACAGAGGAGAAGGTAGCCAGGATTCAGGGAGTAGTTCAGAGGGTTCAGTCAGGAGGAACCCTATCTATAAGGAAAGCTATGTCCCTGTAAGGAGTCTTAACATCCTGCATGCCAGCACTCCAGTGGGCGCAGCGACACTCTCGCCAGTTACAGGGAGAGATTTTGGCTGCCACAAGGCGAGCAGGGACGTCTCTGGAGTCAGTTATAAGATTGTCCGACGTAACTCTTTCATCCCTAAATTGGTTGAAAGAAGAAGAGAATCTGACTCAGGGACTTCCCTGGTCCTTTCCGGAACCAGTAGTTGTGACTATGGACTCCAGCCCCTGGGGATGGGGGGCTCACGTGGAGGATCAGATCTTTCAGGGAGAGTGGTCCCAGGGCCAGAAGCTGTTCTCGTCAAATCGAAAGGAGCTGAGAGCTGTTTTGTTGGCCTTGAGGGCAGTTCTTCCTATGATACAGAACAGAAATGTGAGGGTGATGTCCGACAATCGGACAGTGGTCTCATATCTCAATCATCAGGGAGGAACCAGGTCAGATTCCTTACAGAAGGAGACGAGATGGATTTTCGAGGAAATAGAGGAGAAAGTGCTTCATCTCTCGGCCATTCATATCAGAGGGGTCGAGAATTTCCAGGCAGACTTCCTGAGTCGCCACAGGCTACGTCAGGGGGAGTGGTCACTAAATCCAAAGATATTCTCCCAGATAGTAGATTTATGGGGTCTGCCTTCGGTAGACATGTTTGCCACAAGGGAGAACAGAAAGGTACAGGAGTTCTTCTCCCTCAGTCCAAAAGAGTGCCCATCTGGGGTGGACGCCTTCCTCCAGAGATGGGACTTCCCGCTAGGTTATGCCTTTCCCCCGCTACAAATGATTCCGTTAGTGATAAGGAAGATCAGATACGAAAGGGCGAGAGTGATTCTGATAGCTCCCTTCTGGCCGAAGAGGGCGTGGTTTTCCCTGTTGAGGGCCATGTCGGTTTCGGATCCATGGATCCTGCCAGGAATTCCGGACCTATTGTCACAGGGTCCAGTATTCCACCCGGAAGTAGAGTCTCTGCATCTTTCGGCGTGGAATTTGAGAGGTCATTTTTAGCCAGTCAGGGTTTCTCTAAGGAGGTCATTTCCACTCTGATGAAAAGTAGGAAGGAGGTGACGAATATTATTTATGCGCGGGTATGGAGGAAGTTCCTGTCCTTTATAGGCACAGAAAGGGTTTCCTGGCCATTAGAATTTTCAGTGGTTCAAGTGTTGGATTTTTTACAGAGGGGATTATCCCTAGGGTTGGCAAAAAGTACATTAAAAGTGCAGGTGTCAGCTTTGTCGGTCTTAGGGAGAAGGAGTTTAGCCATGGACCCTTGGATTGTTAGGTTTTTTAAGGCAGTAGATAGAATTACGCCAGTAGCAGGCCCTAGATTTCCTCCATGGGACCTTAACTTAGTGTTAAATGCCCTAACCAGACATCCCTTTGAACCTCTAGCCTCTTGCTCAATTAAAGTGCTTTCCCTTAAGCTAGTTTTGCTGGTAGCCTTAACGTCAGCCAGAAGGGTTGGGGAGATTCAAGCCCTCTCCATTAATCCCCCTTTTATGTCCATCAGGGAAGACAGGGTAGTTCTCAGACCAGATCCCGGCTTTATGCCGAAGGTTCCTTCTAGGATTAATAGGGCTCAGGAGGTAGTTCTTCCAGCTTTCTTTTCAGAACCAAAGGATGACAGAGAGAAGGAGCTGCATTCCCTCGATGTCAGGAGGTGTATTTTGCAGTACCTGGAGGTGACTAAGGACTGGAGGAAGTCTTCTGCCTTATTTGTTCTGTTCGGCGGGGCTAGGAAAGGTAATACTGCCTCTAAGGCATCTATTGCCAGCTGGATCTGAGAAGCTATATCCTTGGCGTATTCAGTATCCGGTGTGTCTCCCCCTATTTCTGTGAGGGCTCACTCCACGAGGGCGGTGTCCACTTCTTGGGCAGAGAGGGCTAGCGTATCCATTGAACAGATCTGTCGGGCTGCCACCTGGTCTTCTCCGTCCACTTTCTATAAACACTATAGGCTTCAGCTTGACTCTATTTCTGACCTTCTCTTTGGTACAAAAGTCTTGAGTACTGTTTCCCACCCTGAGGCTGATCTCTGAAATCTCTCTCTAAGGTGCTGTCGTGGGGGAGGGGAAAAATGATGATTACACTTACCGGTAATCGGATTTTCCTGACCCCACGACAGCACCTCTTTATTCCCTCCCTGTTGGTGTAAGTCTGTGTGTTCACGGGTGTTGCAAAAAAAAAAAAAAAAAAAGAAGAATGTTAAACTAAACTAACGTAAGGGGGAGTCCCTCTCATGCTCTGGAAACTCACTGAGGTGGGAGAGCGGCTCTACCTTTTTATGCTGCAGGTTTCCTGTCCTGGGGCGGAGCCATCTCTCTAAGGTGCTGTCGTGGGGTCAGGAAAATCCGATTACCGGTAAGTGTAATCATCATTATTCTTCTGAAATACTTTGTTCTTTACATAGTTGAATGTGCTGACAACAAAATCACACAAAAATTAAAAAATGGAAATCAAATTTTTCAGCCCATGGAGGTCTGGATTTGGAGTCACACTCAAAATTAAAGTGGAAAAACACACTACAGGCTGATCCAACTTTGATGTAATGTCCTTAAAACAAGTCAAAATGAGGCTCAGTAGTGTGTGTGGCCTCCACGTGCCTGTATGACCTCCCTACAACGCCTGTGCATGCTCCTGATGAGGTGGCGGACGGTCTCCTGAGGGATCTCCTCCCAGACCTGGACTAAAGCATCTGCCAACTCCTGGACAGTCTGTGGTGCAACGTGACGTTGGTGGATAAAGCGAGACATGATGTCCCAGATGTGCTCAATTGGATTCAGGTCTGGGGAACGGGCGGGCCAGTCCATAGCATCAATGCCTTTGTCTTGCAGGAACTGCTGACACACTCCAGCCACATGAGGTCTAGCATTGTCTTGCATTAGGAGGAACCCAGGGCCAACCGCACCAGCATATGGTCTCACAAGGGGTCTGAGGATCTCATCTCGGTACCTAATGGCAGTCAGGCTACCTCTGGCGAGCACATGGAGGGCTGTGCGGCCCTCCAAAGAAATGCCACCCCACACCATTACTGACCCAATGCCAAACCGGTCATGCTGGAGGATGTTGCAGGCAGCAGAACGTTCTCCACGGCATCTCAAGACTCTGTCACGTCTGTCACATGTGCTCAGTGTGAACCTGTTTTCATCTGTGAAAAGCACAGGGCGCCAGTCTTGGTGTTCTCTGGCAAATGCCAAACGTCCTGCACGGTGTTGGGCTGTAAGCACAACCCCCACCTGTGGACGTCGGGCCCTCATATCACCCACATGGAGTCTGTTTCTGACCGTTTGAGCAGACACATGCACATTTGTGGCCTGCTGGAGGTCATTTTGCAGGGCTCTGGCAGTGCTCCTCGTGTTCCTCCTTGCACAAAGGCGGAGGTAGCGGTCCTGCTGCTGGGTTGTTGCCCTCCTACGGCCTCCTCCACGTCTCCTGATGAACTGGCCTGTCTCCTGGTAGCGCCTCCATGCTCTGGACACTACGCTGACAGGCACAGCAAACCTTGTTGCCACAGCTCGCATTGATGTGCCATCCTGGATAAGCTGCACTACCTGAGCCACTTGTGTGTGTTGTAGACTCCGTCTCATGTTACCACTAGAGTGAAAGCACCGCCAGCATTCAAAAGTGACCAAAACATCAGCCAGGAAGCATAGGAACTGAGAAGTGGTCTGTGGTCGCCACCTGCAGAACCACTCCTTTATTGGGGGTGTCTTGCTAATTGCCTATAATTTCCACCTGTTGTCTATCCCATTTGCACAACAGCATGTGAAATTGATTGTCACTCAGTGTTGCTTCCTAAGTGGACAGTTTGATTTCACAGAAGTGTGATTGACTTGGAGTTACATTGTTTTGTTTAAGTGTTCCCTTTATTTTTTTGAGCAGTGTATGAACGATTTGTTCAATTATAACCAAGTGCAATTATTTGACATTGACCAACTATTGAAGTATCATATTTATTCTGCAGATATATGACTCTGGTTTTAATATTTATCCCTTATGGTATGGATGGCTGACTTTTTATCTATCTATGTATAAATAGGTTTTATATATATTAATAAATATTTATTGTTCAGTCCACATTGCCCCAGATATTTTGTGTGCCCTCCATTTATACACAATATATTGGTACACACACCATAGACTTTTTCCAGGGTGCCGGTGCCCACAGAAAGGTCTGAGTGCACCCTCTGGCACCCGTGCCATAGGTTCGCCACCACTGGCTTAGGTTAACCACAAACATATAAAGCTACTTTCACATCTGCGCTTTCCCTTTGCACTATTGTGATCCATCATAGGATCTTAATAGCAGGGGAAAACGTTTCCGTTTTGTCCCCATTCCTTGTCAATATAATGCATTCCGTTTCATTTGGTTGCATACCCATCGTGGACAGAATAACGCTGCAAGCAGCGTTTTTCTGTCCGCAATGTGGTGCGGTGTCAGACAGAGCCGTCGTGACACACAATGTAAGTGAATGGTGGCGGATCAGTTTTCTCGGACACAAAAGAAAATTGATCCGACCCCAATTAACTTACAATGGTTTTAGAGACGGATCCGTCTTGGCTATTTTAGAGCTAATACAACTGGATCCGTTCAGAACGGATGCAGATGGTTGTATTATAATGACGGAACCGATTTTGCTGATCCATGACGGATCCAGTAAAAACGCTGGTGTGAAAGTAACCTTAGACATATATTTTTTATTATTAGTTTTTAAATGAATTTTGTCAGATGTGTCAGTAGGCTTTTATCCATTTATCTGTGGTCTGTGGCTGGTAATTGCATTGTGCTCTCATTTCAGAGGACTGTCTTCTTGTTGGCACTAAACAGGGACATTTGTTACTGTACAGAGTCAAAAAAGAGCAAGGTAAGTTGTCTATTAACATACAGGAGGTGTCAATATTAAGATGTCAATATTAAGATGAAGTGACTTAGGGATTCACGTCCCTACCTATCCCTTGCATGAACTTGATGGATTTATGTCTTTTTTCAACCCTATTAACTATGTAACTATATGTAAATATATATTAAAAGACCAATAAAGCTTAAAAATTAGGAAAAAATAGTAATAAACAGAGTAAAGCTTGTCTGTAATCTGCCTGCATGGATGTCTGCAAGCTACTACAGAAATCAGTTTAGCAAAAATCCTTCAGTCAAAGAAGTTGAGGTTATAAGTTTACTCACAATTCCTCACATTTAAAGGGGTATTCCGGTTATAACAAGTTATTCTCTATTCATAGGACAGAGAATAATTATCAGATCAGTGGGGGTCCTACTGCTGGGCCCCCCACCAATCACAAGAACAGGGGCCCTGTACTCTGTGATAGGCCCCTGAAATGGACAGAGCGACTGGTTGGAAATGTGCGCTGCTGCTCCGTTCATTTCTATGGGACTGCTGGAGATGGCGAGTACAGGGGATAACTTATTATAACCAGAATACCCCTTTAATCCTAGTGCATATTTCCTATATTTTCCTATGAAATGTCAGTATAATACTAGAGACAATGATTTATTTCTGCTTTCATTTCTTTCATCACATTCCCAGTGCCTCAGAAATTTACATACAGTACCAGTCAGAAGTTTTGACACTAGTGAAGATCGAGCACCAAAGTATTCGGCCCAAACACATTGCTATATTCGTGTTCTCGGCCGAGCACCCGAGTATAATGGAAGTCAATTGGAGACAACCAGGCACCCCCTGCTCTGAAGAGGGGAGGGTGCCTGGTCCATTGGAAAAGGTCAGAAAGTGACAGAAACACCACCGAAATGGATCGGGAACACCATGGGGATGATGTCTGGATGCATCTTGGGAACCATGTTTTCTGAGTTGTACGCCACTTTTACAGGAAAAATTGTTAGGAAACACTCTTTCCTGTATATTCAATTGTATGTAAAGCAAGAGGCACTCCGAAACAGCCTGTATATCACATAAAGGAGGGCCTTATTCACATTGTGGTACAAATGTTCAGGTAGTGGGACTCCTATGCACCAAGTGAAAGGGCTGCCAAAAATTACAAGAAACCAGCACTCCAAAACACCCTTTGTTACACATAAAGGAGGGCATTATACACACCCTTGAAAAATTATGATTGATGGCCTGCTGGTGACCATCAAAAACATTTGGAGCAAGGGCCTGCTAATCTGACCATCTAAAACCTTAGGGGCGAGGGCCTGCTGCCCCTTTGTTGACTCTAGATAACTTCTAGGTGATTGCACGTACCTGTGATGGCGCCCTATCTGCCCTATCAACTTTGGAGCAATTTTTCAACAAGGACCTTCTGGTATAGCACCGTTTTGCTTGTCCTCTCCACCAGAGGAATAAGAGATGAGACATTCTCTTTGTAGCGGGGGTCGAGAAGGGTGAACAACCAGTAATCCGTGTTGTCTAAAATGCGTATAAGGCTACTTTCACACCTGCGTTGGGTGCGGGTCCTTCTGGTATCTGCACAGACTGATCCGCACCTGTAATGCAAACGCTTGTATCCGTTCAGAACGGATCCGTTTGCATTATTCTTTTAAAAAAAAAGTCTAAGTCAAAACTGATCCGTCCTGACTTACATTGAAAGTGAATGGGGGATGGATCCGTTTTCAATTGCACCATATTGTGTCAGTGAAAACGGATCGGTCCCCATCGACTTACATTGCAAGTCAGGACGGATCCGTTTGGCTCCGCATCGCCAGGCGGACACGAAAACGCTGCAACCAGCATTTTGGTGTCCGCATCCAGAGTGGAACGGAGCCAAACTGATGCATTCTGAGCGGATCCTTATCTATTCAGAATGCATTGGGGCTGAACTGATCCGCTTTGAATAGTTTGTGAGAGCCCTGAAACGGATCTCACAAACGGAATTCAAAATGCCAGTGTGAAAGTAGCCTAACGCGCGGATCGTGGGAAAGGCAGCCTAACATGAAGTCAGCAATGTGTGCCAGAGTACCAACAGGCAAGACTTCGCTGTCGTCATCAGCTGACCCTGTAAAAGATTTTAGGTGAGGGCCTGCAGGTGAGCTGACCCTGTAAAACATTATATGTGAGGGCCTGCAGTTGAGCTGGCCCTGTAAAACATATGCGAGGGCCTGCAGTTGAGCTGACCCTGTAAAACATTATATGCGAGGGCCTGCTGCTGAGCTAACGCTCTAAAACATTATATGCTAGTGCCTGCAGGTGAGCTGATGCTCTAAAACATTATATGCTAGTGCCTGCAGGTGAGCTGACGCTCTAAAACATTATATGTGAGTGCCTGCAGTTGAGCTGACCCTATAAAAAATGTGAGTGGAGGGAATATATACAATCTGGATGAGGAGGAGGAGAAAACAAGATTCAAGCATATACTCTTTTATTTGTGGTGGAAAAGGTGCATGGGAATACACTACAGTAGATTGAGTACACAGTGACACAGTACATAAGGCCGAAAAAAGACATTTGTCCATCCAGTCCGGCCTGTTATCCTGCAAGTACATTATAAATGATAGATTGAAATTGCCTTTATGTTCATCATCAGCTCAGCTCTCCTCTGGTGGAGTTGAGAAGTCAGGGGCAATCCAGGCTCCAGGCCTTGTTTATTTTTATCTGAGTCAACCTGTCAGCATTGCCAATGGACAAGCCGATACGCTTATCTATTATAATGCCACCAGCAGCACTAAATAAACGCTGGCGGCAGGGCAGGCCAGCACCTCCAAGGCGTAGAGCGCAAGTTCATGCCATCTGTCCAGCTTGGACACCCAGTAGTTGTAAGGCACTGAGGGATCATTTAGGACGCTGACACAGTCTGCTATGTATTCCTTCACCATCTTCCAAAACTTTTCCTTCCTTGTACTACTTTTCCCTCCTTGTACCTTAGGCAACCGAGAAAGGGAGACAAGGGGAACACACAGCAGTTCCAACAAAGGCAGAGCAGCACAACATGGCTACTGGCATTACTGTGATTGCAGTACTTACCTACACGTTTAGCATGCTTAGCAGCCACAAAACGTGCAGGGAGGAGACTCGAGCATGGCGCTCGAGCACATGTGGTACTCGGCCGAGTACCGCCATGTGCCGAGCATAGCGATGCTCGAGCAGAACAGGTATTCGGCAGAGCATGCTCGCTCATCACTATTTGACACGCATTTTCATTCTATGGTTTTTCTTGTTTTATTTTCTTCTTCTGCCTGTAGATTTATACTGAAGGCATGTAAATTATGAAGGAACACACATAGAATTAAGTAGTAATTAAGTAGCTTCCTTTTTGATTTGATGACAGCCTTGCAAACTCTTGGCATTTGCTCAGTCAGCTTCAAGAGGTAGTCGCCTGGAATGTTAAAGGAGTTCCTAGAGGTGCGGACCACTCTGTGGTCCATCTCATCCCAACCAATCTCAGCTGGATTAAGGTGGGCTGATTGTGGAAGTCAAGGTTGCGTTCACGTCTTCGTTTAGGAGATCCGGCTGCCTGATCCGGAGCAAATGCCAGCCGTCAGCCAGACAAAATAACAGCATACAATGTTTTTTGTCTGGCCGAAACGCTGTATTTATGCCAGAAATCAGCTGGATCACCGCTGGACCTCATTGCAGTCAGTGGGGATCTGATGGTGTAGTAGAGAGTCCAGCTGGCTGCTCTGTGCTGGACTAGCCTGCCGGATCTCCTAAACGGAGATGTAAATGTGGCCTTAGTCAAATAGCCTGTGCATAGCCTAGAGGTGTGTTTGGGCTAATTGTCCTGTTGAAAAACAAATGATGGTCCCACTAATGATGTATGGCATGTCACAGCAGAATACTGTGGTAGCCATTATTGTTAACAATTTTAAATAAATCATTAACAGTGTCACCTGCAAAGTACCCACGCATCATCACACCTCCGGGTGGGAACCACACATATAATAAAACATCCCTTCACCATTTCTGCATCTCACAAAAACATGGCGGTTGGAACCAAAAATATCAAATTTTGACTCATCAGACCAAAGTACAGATTTCCACTGGTCTAATGTCTATTCTGTGTGTTTCTTGGCCCTAGCAATTCTCTTGTTGATCCTTAGTAGTGGCTTCTTTGCAGCAATTCAACCATAAAGGCCAGATTATCGCAGTCTTGTCTGAACAGTTGATGTTGAGATGTGTCTGGTACTTGATCTCTGTAAAGCATTCATGTAAGCTCTAATTTGAGGTGTTTTTCATTTGCGGTTTCTGAGGCAGGTAACTGTAATGAATTTATCCTTTGCAGCAGAGGTAAAGGCTGTATTACACAGCCCGATGTGGCGGACAATTGTCGGGAGGGAAGCGTTCCTTCTCGCCAATTACTTGCTCGCTAGCAGAGGAGACTGCTGCTCTGGAAGTCAAACGAATATGCAGCGATCTCCTCTGCAGCATGGGGAGGAGCTATCGCTATGCCATCAATCATCCCCATGCTGTATAGTGGTTTACTGGCGGCAGATCATAATTAGACACCACGATCTGCTGCCTGCAAACAATAATTTTGCTTGTTCATCAGTCAGTTGGTGGCAATGTTATACTGCAAGATCTCTAACGAGCGTTCGTTAGCGATCAAGTGCCAAAAAATCAGCAGGTGTAATAGAGGTTTACCTCTTGGTGTTCCTTTCCTGGGGCAGTCCTCATGGGAGCCAGTTTCAGCCTTATTCACAAGTCAGTGTTTTGGTCAGTAATTTCCATCAGTGATTGTGAGCCAAAACCATGATTGGAGCCTTCACAGACATAAGGTATAAGGCCTCATGCACACGTTTCCGTTCCGTTTTTTGTGTGGACCGTATGCGGAACCATTCACTTCAATGGGTCTGCAAAAAAAACTGAAGTTACTCCGTGTGCATTCTGTTTCCGTATTTCCATTCCGCAGAAATATAGAACATGTCCTATTATTATCCGCATTACGGACAAGGATGGTACTGTTCTATTATGGGCCAGCTGTTTCATTCCGCAAAAAACTAAATGCACACGAACGTCCTCCGTATTTTTTGCAGATCAGTTTTTTGCGGAACGCAAAATACATAGGGTCGTGTGAAAGAGGCCTAAGGGACAGATCTGCAACGGTTCTATGTTTATAGCTACACCTACTTTTGGCTCAGAATCACTGATGGAAATTACTGACCGAACACTGACTGACTGTGTTAATAAGAGATTCATCATAGCATTCAACGGTTTTTATGACTGTACTTGAGGAAATTTTTCGAAATTACCGATCCTCGTGTCTTAAAGTAATGATGGGCTATCGTTTCTTTTTTACTTAGCGAAGTGATTCTTTCCGATTAGAAAATTAGTTGAATTGGGCTAAATACTTTTTGGAACTGTACACCAATCCTCCCTCTTCACAACATGACTGATGGTCTTAAACACATTATAAAGTCACAAAATTCCACAAATTAACTCTTGACAAGGCATAGGTGTTAACTGTAAACCATTCCAGGTAACTATGTCATAGAACTGATTAGAAGAATGCCAAGAGTATTCAATGCTGTCATCAAAGCAAAAGGGGGCTACTTTGAAGAATCTGAAATATGAAACGTATTCTGTATTTTTTAAATTATTTTATGCTACTTAATTCCTTATTTCTCCCTCCATTGTTTTCATGTCTTCAATATGAATCTATAATGTAGATTTTTTTTTTTTATGAAATATTGGGTCTAAACTTTTGACTGGTACTATAACAAGCTTGTAAAATTGTAGAAAAATTATGTCATGACTTTAGAAGCTTCTGATAGGCTAAATGACAAATACTGTGGCAGTATTTAAGGCCGATCATCAAAGGCCTATTTGAAATCAACCAAGACATCAGAAAAACAAATGTGTGTGACAACCACCCGCCAATCCCGTTGTGCTATGCCACAGTTGCCATACAGGTCTCGTCAACTAGAGACTTCTGGAGGCGAATCCACTGTGAGCACAGTAAACGTTTAAGATTGGTTGGTGTGCCAATACATGATACAATCGGTAAAATTAAATTATCGATTTCACACAGGAAACCAACTAAATTTGCTGCCACCACTCTTCGTATTGAATCAGGGCGAAGAGACCCTGGCTAGCTATTCCTAATAGGGAAGAAATGGTTATTTGCAACCTAGCTAACTAATCAACAATTTATAAAAATAAAACAATGCGGTAGTATGTCTCTTCTGAGTTCTTAGCATAGACCAAATGATAAGGTAACAAGGGCAAAACTGGAACGATTAAGTCATTAGTTTTATTATAAAAACTATACACAGAAAGATACATTAAAACTGACAGGTAAATATACCTGCCAGTCGAACAGATTGGTTGGATAGCAATAAGTAAGAGATGAAAGGGAATAGAATGTCTGTAAGTTCAGAATTACCGTGGTAGAGTCCAGTAAAAGATAAAGTCTTTGCAAGGAATAATCCAAGAGGGCAGGGTGCCCGTGTCCAGCAGGTGGTCGTGATGTTATTCGACTTCAGATGGTAGATGAAGGACCAGGACCTGAGTGGGTCACTGTGTTTTACCCTTGCTGGGAGTGGCTATGACACGCACAAGTCCAGCCTTGGGTAATTGGAACAGAGGGGAGTTCTTGCCCCAGAGAGAGAAAATCTGGCAGAATCCTTGCTTTGCCAGTTTCTCCGTACCCGTAGGTCAAATTTAAAGGATAACTGTCACATTTAGACCCTAATTTCAATTTTCATATATGTAGTTAGTAATCACATGATATTCCAGAATCAGTTACTATTAGACTGACTTACCCCATATTTAATAAGATTCAGCCCTTAGCAACCAGTCTGCATAAAACTGCAATTTCACTATTCAGTTAAGATGGCCGCCACTGCCTCACCCTGAGGCTAATCCTGCCTGCCCTCACTAGCCAGTAACAATAGCCCCCCAAAAGTGTCAGTAACCAGAGCCCTCCCCCCTAAAGGGTTAATCTCCTGCAGCACAAAGGGGTCCTCTTCCCACATGTTGCTTTCATTTATACACTGAGCAGATGGCAGATCTCTCTTCCCTGGTCTGCGCTGGTTCAACTCTGCATCCTCCAGCTCTGCTGAGTGAGGGAGCGTCTGCCAAGCGCAGGGACAGGGAGAAGTGCACACAGCCCAGGCACTGTTATCAGCTGCTGGGGAGGGCCTGGCTTTGATCATTTACTTACAGTCCCTGGCTGTCAGTAATGTGACCTTGCACGCAGCGTGCTCCGTCTATCAACAGATAGATGGACCATGCCTAGCAACCCTATTTTAAGCACAGGTAAAAGTAGGCAATACAGGGAACAAAAATGTGGAATTAAGGGGTGATTGAATACAAAGTGAAAAGTTAAAATAGGGCCACCAAGGTGATATTAATCACCACAATCCAATACTCCAAAAAAATAAATATACGACGGTTATCCTTTAAGAAATAGAATTCATATATATAATCAGTAGAACTTTATGAATCATCTGATACCAAATATGACTGGAAGACAATACCGTGTGCCTGAGAACCTTTATATCTCGAAGCGGGAATCTCCAATTTGCTTGCAGATTTCCTGGAAAGTGTTTTGATCAACCTCAACCATTTCGGAAGAGATTGTTCATTCCGTATTTTCCTAACCCATGAAATATGAAGAAAATATGGGGAAAATATGCAAACTATGGATTGGATGTCACTTTAAGGTCATCTCCCATCTTGTACCAACCAGCTGCGTGATAAGGATCTGTTATTCTCTCTTGAAGTTTCTGACCAGGTTAGGGAAGGGGGGGCGGGGGGGGGGGGGTAAGACCCCTGCTGTGCTGGGGCCGCTCAGACTAGAGAGAGGGTACTTTTATGGGGTTTTGTCAAGATAATATCAGGTTGATGGATACTTAACCTGGCAGGGGTCTTTCCTAGGGCCAGGAAGAATCTTTTGGAGCTGGGAAGGTGAATTAACTTCTGAGTTGAGAGAGTTTTAACTCTTTGTGTGAATAATAGGGCTCTTGTGATTCTGTCATTTTAAAACCGGATGCATACGCGATTTCTTTGGTAAACGGTATTGCAGAGGTCGCGAAGCGTCACAATGTGGACCTCCATAAGTCTGGTACAGTATTGGGAGCAATTACCAAATACCTGAAGGCGCTATATTCATCTTTTACTGTAATATGCAAGCTTAAACACCATAGAACCACAGAACAATCATTCATTTCAGGAGGGAAACGCATTCAGAATTCTTCAGGATAGCTCATTAATGCAGGTTGGTGGGAGCCTTCAGAGAGACCCAGGCTTTTATCATGAACGGACGGTTTCCTCCATGTCAGTTCAGGGAAGCTGTTCGGCCCTGAGAGCACAGCGCTCCTGTGGAATGCTACCTCAGATGCCGTAGTCTGAGGGTTTAAATGTCTGCGTTCGGCATTACCGCAGTTTAAAAGTGTTGGTGGCATTGCTGAAGGGGTTAGGTGTTCCCTTAGTTTTCCGATTAGTGTACGGTATCTATATTAGCACTGCATGTCCCCATACGTTAAACAGATTGGATGCAAACCATGCACACACGGGGAGAGCATACAAACTCCACACAGATTTTGTCCTTGGTTAGATTCAAAACCTACTGTAAGACCTCAGCGCAGCAAGGCACCAGTGCTAACCACTGAGCCTCTGTGCTAGTTGACCCTTCTCATTGCCATTCTCGGGGTGTTGAAATTATTTTGTGTAATTTACTTAATTCAGACTCCCCAATCTCAATACTGAGCCATTTCTTAAGGGAATGCAAGTCTTTTTTATGTATTACCACTATTACCCAAAGGTGAGAGCGCATTTGGGCATCTTCCAATCCCAATTTCTGTCTTACTCTATTATAATACTTTAAAATTTTGTGAAGACAAGTATAGCAAGTAGAGTAGCCCGTGTTCTTGGGAGTGAACATGAAGTGTGAAATTCTGTTTACTGTACATTGTTGCAATATTATTCAAATAAAATACCGTCATGAAGTAGAAAATCCCATCTAATTGTGGAGTCTTTTTTAGGTTGTAACCAATTTGAAGTAACACTAGAAAAATCCAATAAGAACTTTGCTAAGAAAATTCAACAGGTAAGGTCATTTATAGAGTTTTAATGAAAGCTAATTTTTCCCTTCTCAACATTAGAACTCTTTGGCAGCCATCTGAATGTTGGAGGTTGACAGCTGAAAGCCCCCAGTGATCAGTTGAGATCGCTGAGGGAATACCACAGTACAGTATTTAAGGTATGTTCACACATGCAGGTACACTGCAGATTTTCATCTGCTGAAAATTCTCAGCGTATTACAGTAGCAGCAAAATGTATAAGATTTTACAAAATCTTATCCACATACTGCAGAAGAAGTTGCAATTGAGCTGTTCTGACAATACACAGCACTCAGCAGATTTTGCTGTGGAATTGTGTTGGAAAATCCGTACATTTTATGGCAGGGGTCTCAAACTCAATTTACCTGGGGGCCGCAGGAGGCAGAGTCTGGGTGAGGCTGGGCCGCATAAGGGATTTCACAAAAAAAAAACAGCGCTTCTTCTCACAAATCTGAACCACATTTGGCTTTAGAGAGGAAGCAGTTGAGACCCTCAGTATGGCTTGAAGATGATCATCATTAAGTCTAGACCTGTACTTTGACTTATTGAAGTTCAAGGTGGAGAATAACTTTTCACACAAATATGTGCTCCCAAAAAGGCACATGGTCCGCTTGAACATTCGGGAAAGCTCAGGGAAGCTGGGGGGCAATTCTCTCAAAAATTGCCCATGCATGTCTGCTTTTCCACTCATCTCCCTGAACTTGGCTTTGAGATCAGAGTTGCATTGCAGGTCAATGAGCTCCATTTGAAGCACAGGAGGGGCATCTTGCACATCAAAGGAAAAGGGGTCCACCAAAATTTGGAAAGTGGCTCTGTGCGTTTTAAGTCTGCAAATCTGTGATCAAATTCCTTCTCTAGCTTAAAAATAGCATCAACATATTTCTCACCACTGAATGGTATGCCTGCATCCACAAGAGCCTTGCATGCTGGGAAATGGCAAAGGTTTGTCTGAGAGAGCTGGGATTTCCATAACACAAGTTTTGTGGAGAACGCTATCACGTTGTCATAGGCAGCGCAGACGAGCTGCCCCTGGCCTTGTAACATCTTGTTTAGTACATTCAGCTTATGTGTGATGTCAACAAGTCATGAGCCATTTGTGATCACTCAACTCAGAAACAGCCTTCCCATCCTTCTCCATGAAGGCTTTCATTTCTTCACTCATGTTGTCACATTTCTCCCCCTCTGGCTCCCTCCATCCTCCATCTTGTCACATTTCTCCCCCCCATCCATGTTATCATATTTCTCCCCCTCCATGCCATCCATGTTGTGTTGTCACTCACATCACACTCGCTACCCTAACATAACACAACCTGACCTGTCCTGACTCTCCTGCCGGCTGCCTGCCTTCAATTCAATCTTTTTCTGACCGCTGTGGCTGTGTCAGACTGCTCGCCTCTGACAGTCCCTCTGCTCTGGCTGCTTCCCGCCACCGCGGCGCTGCTCACTCACCCTGTCACACCCCCGTGGCCTGCCCTGAGCCCATGTGACCGTGTGTTGCCATGACGGCACTCGCAGGCTGGGCGGGCGGCGCGGCGCTGCAGCAGTACTACAGTAAGTCAGATGATTATTTTTTTTTCATTCATTCCTTTTTTTGCAGGCCGGCCGTTGGTGCGGGCCACAAAATATTGTACTGAGGGCCGCAAATGGGCCGCGAGTTTGAGACCCCTGTTTTATGGTGTTAATACAGTCCTGATCAAAAGTTTAAGACCACTTGAAAGATGGCAAAAAATCATATTTAGCATGGCTGGATCTTAACAAGGTTCCAAGTAGAGCATTAACATGGGAGTGAGACAAAACATTTTTTGAGCATTCAATTTAATGAAAACAACAAATAAACTGAAACAGGCTGTTTTTCAGCTGATCAAAATTTTAGGACCACATGCCTTTAAAAGGCCAAATCTGTGCAAAGATGTGGATTCATTGTCATTTTCTGTCAGGTAGTCACACGTTGTGATGGCAAAGGCAAAAAAAATCTCCCTTTTTTAACGTGGTCGGGTTGTTGAACTGCATAAGCATGGTCTCTCACAGCGCGCCATCGCTGCTGAGGTGGGACGTAGTAAGACAGTCATTTGGAATTTCTTAAATGATCTTGAGGGTTATGGAACAAAAAAGTCAAGTGGAAGACCCAAAAAAGTTTCATCAGCACTGAGCTGGAGGATCCAATTGGCTGTCCGTCAAGACACTGGACGATCCTAGACCCAAATTAAGGCCCTGACTGCAGCCCCATAACCATCAGACGGCATCTGAGACTGAAGGACTTCAAAAACAAAAAACGTCTTCAAAGACCTCGTCTCCTTGAACGCCACAGAACTGCTCGTTTGGACTTTGCAAGAGAGCACCAAACATGGGACATTCAAAGGTGGAAGAAAGTTTTATTCTCTGATGAGAAAAAATGTAACCTTGATGGTTTCCAATGTTACTGGCATGACAAGCAGATCCCACCTGAGATGTTTTCTACGCGCCACAGTGGAGGGGGCGCCGTAATTGTCTGGGGTGCTTTTTCCTTCAGTGGAACAATGAAGCTTCAGGAAGTGCAGGGGCGTCAAACGGCCTCTGGCTATGTCCAGATGTTGGAGAGAGCATTCCTCATGACTGAGGGCCCTCGTCTGTGTGGTAACGACTGGGTTTTTCAACAGGACAACGCTACAGTACACAATGCCCGCAGGACAAGGGACTTCTTCCAGGAGAATAACATCACTCTTTTGGCCCATCCTGCTTGTTTCCCTGATCTAAATCCAATTGAGAACTTTTGGGGATGGATGGCAAGGGAAGTTTTACAAAAATGGACAACAGTTCCAGACAGTAGATGGCCTTCGTGCGGCCGTCTTCACCACTTGGAGATATGTTCCCACTCACCTCATGGAAACGCTTGCATCAAGCATGCCGAAACAAATTTTGGAAGTGATAAACAATAACGGCGGAGCTACTCATTACTGAGTTCATGTTTGGAAGTTGGATTTCTGTTTTTGGGGGGGGGGGGGGGGGGGGGGGGGTTTATTTATTTTTTTTGGAGGTGTGGTCCTAAACTTTTAATCAGCTGAAAAACAGCCTGTTTCAGTTTATTTGTTGTTTTCATTAAATTGAATGCACAAAAAATGTTTTGTCTTACTCCCATTTCTTCTTGTTGCATGTTGAAGCTCTACTTGGAACCTTGTTAAGATCTAGCCATGCTAAATATGATTTTTTACCATTTTTCAAGTGGTCTTGAACTTTTGATCAGGACTGTACATTGGCATGCTGAGTCTTTGAGAGCTGAAGCCGTTTTTTGCATTGGCTGTCTACACTAATGCTGCATTTACACTGTCTGGCCGAGCAGGCAATTATTGGGAAGGAACCATTCTTTCCCTATAACTGCCTGCTCATCAGTGAAGGTAAAGAGCTGCATTTACATCCATCACTCACGTACGTGTTCCATTCCGTGCATTGGGGACCGCAATTGCGGTCCACAATGCACGGGCAACATCCGTGAGGATTCCGCAGACACATTCAACTTAATCCGCCCATTCCGCAAAATATAGGACATAGAATGGATCCCCACTAAAGCACTCCGTACTGCTTCCGTAGGGTTCTGTTCCACACCGCTCCGCATCTCCAGATTTGCAGACCCATTCAAGTGAATGGGTCCGCATCCATGATGCGGAATGCACACGTAACGGTGCCCTTGTATTGCAGATCCACGTATGCGGTCCGCAATACGGAAACGGAACACATACGTTCGTGTGAAATAAGCCCTTATACAAATTCATTCTTTCTTTGTTTCACACAGCACAATCTACTGCCCAGAAATGATGATTTAATGTGCTGCATGAAAGATGATTTCACCCGTTGAACAAGCATTTTGCTCGTTCATTGGGTCATCTGCAGCACATTTACATGGGCCTATTATCTGGAACGAGTGTTTGTAGTAGTACTCATTCCCAATAATTGTCCTGACAATTGGACTATGTAAATCTGCCTTAAAGAGAAACTACACTTTTTTCAAAATTTTGATATGTCATAGGGACATATGAAAAGTGTTAATCGTGGGGTTCCCATCACTGAGACCCGCACCGATTACTAGAATGAGAAGTTAGAAGCGCTCTGCCTAGTGTTTCTTCTCCTCATTACTGAGTCTGTAAACGGTTTTAATAGAAAGTTTATGAGATCGTCTGCAGTCTTGCGCTCAGCAGAGAGTAGAAGCAGCACTGGGCTGAGTGCTTCTGATCCTTGTTCTAGCGATCGTGGGGGTCTCAGCGCCAGGACTCCTGCCGATCAACACTTTTGATATGTCCCTATGGCATCAAAAATAAAATAAAAAAGTTGCTCTTTAAGAGGGAAGAACCTGAGCAGAGCGCCCCTCTTCTATAATAAAAATTGCAAGGGTTTTTTCTAGAGGAAACATAAAAAGCTAAAGTTTGCCTTGGCTCGTACCGCGCAGGGAGGACATAAGGTGAGCTGGACCTACTACTTGTTCACTAGGATTTTCTAGAGGGACATCTCTATTAACTGTGTTTTTTGTTTTTCTTCAGGTTCATGTTGTTCCTCAGTTCAAGATCCTTGTCAGTTTGCTTGGTGAGTTGTATGTTGTGTAAAGTAATTTGTGGTCATATTCATGTTCTGCTCACTGGATTCTGAATCATCCATTTTCCCCCTCACATAGATAACAGTGTATGTGTCCATGATTTGCTCACCTTCCAACTTATAACCATCATTTCAAAGGCAAAGGGAGCTTCTTTACTGTCTTGTGATCTCCAGGTGAGATGACTTTTATTTTATTGTGTAACAATTGAATAAGACTAGTGCTACATGGTGACATATTGTATGAAACTGCATCTAATGATTGTCAGTGGTCTTGCATGTGACTTTGCTTTCCTTAGACCATAATGCAACATGTGACTTTTCTGTGACTTGTTCTTGGCTGCAGCGATGATGTGCTGCATGTCACACATGATTACTGCAGGCAGCACGACACTGTAGAGCATGGTGATGTCATCTTGATCTCCTGCTTTATAGGCTTCAGGGCTACTGGCCTGAGGCCTAAGAGTCTGAGCGGCGGACTCGAGAGCCATAGGCTCCCCTGCTTCCCAGTGAACTGTAGCTCCCTCCACAGTCTGGATGCCCTGGCATTTTAAAACAGAGTGGCCCACTTGCAATGTAGTGAATGTGAAATATATTCGTGTGCCTCCTGATCCAGCCTTCCCCACCCTCCACCCCAGCGCTAATGGCATATTAGGATGAATATTAGGGTCCATTCAGACGTCCGTAGTGTTTTGCCGTCCGCAAATAGCGGACCGTAAAATACGGTCACCGCACATCGCCGGAACTTATATAGAAATGCCTATTCTTGTCCGTGGCTGCGGACAAGAATAGGACATGTTCTATTTTTTTGCGTGGCCACGGACCGGAAGTGCGGATGCGGACCAGCACACTGTGTGCTGTCTGCATCCGCACTTCCAATCCGCGGCCCCATTGAAAATGAATGGGTCCGCACATGCGGACCATTCATGCGGACGTCTTAATGGACTCTTACATTCAGTACTATCAAACATACATCTGAAGTTGATATTAGTGGGTAAAAGTGTAACCCAAGCAGTAAGTGATATGGACTACACCTCTTAAAAATAAAAGTTGAACATGAGCCAAGTACATACGTACGTCTTTAGATGCACATATCTTCATGAAATCACCAGAACTGGAAAGACCGAAATCTGGTTTTAAGCTGGAAATTTTTTAGAAAGTAGTATCCTATAAAATGCAGGGATTACAGTCCTTGAAAAGTGAGTAGAACACTAAAACCTATATGTTTCCTAAAAGCAGACAACCTGATTATTACAGTTGCCTTGATGGACTGTTGATAAACAGGTAACTTTGTGACAAATAGGAATAATTTTTTAAAAATGTGCATCAAAACCAAAATTTACATCTAAAACGCACACCCAAGCAGAAGTTTATGCGCAAAAACAATCTAAAAATAATATATTGAAGTGTTCAAAGCTTATATGTTCTACAAATGCATACATCAACAAGAGCTTGTTCTTTTATAAACAATGCAACAGGCCATGTAATATATAGGTATCGTCCACATGTGTTAAAAATGTATGCTGTACATAGCTAAACGTTTCTAGGTTACCAAAATCAAAATTTTCTGAGAAAGCAAAACATATTGTTTATAAACATATAACATATTCATTAATACACACAACCACTTTCATGCAACTTTGCAGCAAACAGTGGTTAATAGCAAAAATTGGACAAAAATTCTATTTTGTTACAAAAATACATTTTCTAGTAGAGTCCTTATGCAAATAAAAGATGGTCTCCAAAAAACTATATGATGTCAGGAGTACCACTCATGTCTGTGAAAAGGAAACGTTCCAGCACACAGGTAACCACATGGTTGTTCGTCTTTATTGGTCTTCAAATTAAAACCACATACAGCATGTATCTACACCCACTACCGTGGACGGTTAACATGTTTCGGACCTTACATGGTCCTTAATCATAACCTGTGCAGAGAGAGTGTCCACAGGAGTATATATCTTATCTTATATATTTATCTCTAAAGGCACGTTGTGAGTTTGCGAAAAAGGCATGTGGGAGACTCCCAAAATGTATGGAGGAAGGTGCTCTGGTCTGATGAGACTAAAATTGAACTTTTCGGCCATCAAAGAAAACGCTATATCTGGCGCAAACCCAACACATCACATCACCCAAATAACACCATGCCCACAGTGAAACATGTGGGGATGTTTTTCGGCAGCCGGGACTGGGAAACTGGTCAGAGTTGAGGGAAAGATGGATGGTGCTAAATACAGGGATATTCTTGAGCAAAACCTGTACCACTCTGTGCGTGATTTGAGGCTAAGACAGAGGCTCACCTTCCAGCAGGACAATGACCCCAAACACACTGCTATTGCAACACTTGAGTGGTTTAACCACCTCAGCCCCCAGTGCTTAAACACCCTGAAAGACCAGGCCACTTTTTACACTTCTGACCTACACTACTTTCACCGTTTATTGCTCGGTCATGCAACTTACCACCCAAATTAATTTTACCTCCTTTTCTTCTCACTAATAGAGCTTTCATTTGGTCGTATTTCATTGCTGCTGACATTTTTACTTTTTTTGTTATTAATCGAAATTTAACGATTTTTTTGCAAAAAAATGACATTTTTCACTTTCAGTTGTAAAATTTTGCAAAAAAAACGAGATCCATATATAAATTTTGCTCTAAATTTATTGTTCTACATGTCTTTGATAAAAAAAAATGTTTGGGTAAAAAAAAAATGGTTTGGGTAAAAGTTATAGCGTTTACAAACTATGGTACAAAAATGTGAATTTCCGCTTTTTGAAGCAGCTCTGACTTTCTGAGCACCTGTCATGTTTCCTGAGGTTCTACAATGCCCAGACAGTACAAACACCCCACAAATGACCCCATTTCGGAAAGTACACACCCTAAGGTATTCGCTGATGGGCATAGTGAGTTCATAGAACTTTTTATTTTTTGTCACAAGTTAGCGGAAAATTATGATTTTTTTTTTTTTTTTCTTACAAAGTCTCATATTCCACTAACTTGTGACAAAAAATAAAAAGTTCTATGAACTCACTATGCCCATCACGAAATACCTTGGGGTCTCTTCTTTCCAAAATGGGGTCACTTGTGGGGTAGTTATACTGCCCTGGCATTCTAGGGGCCCAAATGTGTGGTAAGGAGTTTGAAATCAAATTCTGTAAAAAATGACCAGTGAAATCCGAAAGGTGCTCTTTGGAATATGGGCCCCTTTGCCCACCTAGGCTGCAAAAAAGTGTCACACATCTGGTATCTCTGTATTCAGGAGAAGTTGAGGAATGTGTTTTGGGGTGTCTTTTTACATATACCCATGCTGGGTGAGAGAAATATCTTGGCAAAAGACAACTTTTCCCATTTTTTTTTTATACAAAGTTGGCATTTGACCAAGATATTTATCTCACCCAGCATGGGTATATGTAAAAAGACACCCCAAAACACATTCCTCAACTTCTCCTGAATACAGAGATACCAGATGTGAGACACTTTTTTGCAGCCTAGGTGGGCAAAGGGGCCCATATTCCAAAGAGCACCTTTCGGATTTCACTGGTCATTTTTTACAGAATTTGATTTCAAACTCCTTACCACACATTTGGGCCCCTAGAATGCCAGGGCAGTATAACTACCCCACAAGTGACCCCATTTTGGAAAGAAGAGACCCCAAGGTATTCGCTGATGGGCATAGTGAGTTCATGGAAGTTTTTATTTTTTGTCACAAGTTAGTGGAATATGAGACTTTGTATGAAAAAAAAAAAAATCATCATTTTCCACTAACTTGTGACAAAAAATAAAAAATTCTAGGAACTTGCCATGCCCCTCACGGAATACCTTGGGGTGTCTTCTTTCCGAAATGGGGTCACTTGTGGGGTAGTTATACTGCCCTGGCATTTTCCAGGGGCCCTAATGTGTGGTAAGTAGGTAAATGACCTGTGAAATCCGAAAGGTGCTCTTTGGAATGTGGGCCCCTTTGCCCACCTAGGCTGCAAAAAAGTGTCACACATGTGGTATCGCCGTATTCAGGAGAAGTTGGGGAATGTGTTTTGTGGTGTCATTTTACATATACCCATGCTGGGTGAGAGAAATATCTTGGCAAAAGACAACTTTTCCCATTTTTTTTATACAAAGTTGGCATTTGACCAAGATATTTATCTCACCCAGCATGGGTATATGTAAAATGACACCCCAAAACACATTCCCCAACTTCTCCTGAATACGGAGATACCACATGTGTGACACTTTTTTGCAGCCTAGGTGGGCAAAGGTGCCCAAATTCCTTTTAGGAGGGCATTTTTAGACATTTGGATACCAGACTTCTTCTCACGCTTTGGGGCCCCTAAAATGCCAGGGCAGTATAAATACCCCACATGTGACCCCATTTTGGAAAGAAGACACCCCAAGGTATTCAATGAGGGGCATGGCGAGTTCATAGAAAAAAAATAATTTTGGCACAAGTTAGCGGAAATTGATTTTTTTGATTTTGTTCTCACAAAGTCTCCCTTTCCGCTAACTTGGGACAAAAATTTAAATCTTTCATGGACTCAATATGCCCCTCAGCGAATACCTTGGGGTGTCTTCTTTCCAAAATGGTGTTATTTGTGGGGTGTTTGTACTGCCCTGGCATTTGAGGGTCTCCGCAATCATTACATGTATGCCCAGCATTAGGAGTTTCTGCTATTCTCCTTATATTGAGCATACAGGTAATGAGATTTTTCTTTTTCCGTTCAGCCTCTGGGCTGAAAGAAAAAAATGAACGGCACAGATTTCTTCATTCGCATCGATCAATGTGGATGAAAAAATTTCTGCCAAAAAAAGAAAAAGGAGGGGAAAGGCGTCTGCCAGGACATAGGAGCTCCGCCCAACATCCATACCCACTTAGCTCGCATGCCCTGGCAAACCAGATTTCTCCATTCACATCAATCGATGTGGATGAATAAATCATTGCCGTGATTTTTTTTTTTATATATACAAAGTGTTTGCCAAAGTATATGAACACCGCCACCTCCTCAGCTCATATGCCTCGGCAAACGTATCTTTTACTGCAGAGGAGAAATCTCATCTTGCAGCGCCGCATACACAGACTTGCGTGTAATCTGACAGCAGCGCAATGCTTCTTTCCGAATGCACATCAGTGCTGCAGCTAGTCGATCGGTTGGTCCACCTGGAAGGTAAAAAAAACAAAACAAAAAAGAAAAAACCAGGCCGCAACGCAATAACTTTATTAACTTTAGAACAGAACATATTAACTTTTTTTAACTTTTTTACTTACCGGTAATTTTTTTTTTGTTTAGTTTTTTTTACCTTTATAGAACAAACCTCTCCTTCCCCATGGGACAATGTGCAAAGCGCAAATCGCCCAAAGATGTGGCAAAGTACGTTATGCACTTTATCCCAGGTGAAAGGAGAGGTTTGCAGCAGCTGTGAGTAAAAGGGCCCTAATAGCCCTGTGTGCTTGTCCTGTGAGATGCAATCCCTATGCTAGGTGTACCTGTGTGTGGTACTTCCGGAAACACTCACCAAAGCATAGGGCAGGGTGGTCAGGACAGTCAGGACAGAAATAGCGGGTGTCACGCCTTATTCCACTCCTGCTACAGACACGACATCTTTTTCGGGGTGACGGTTGGGTTGAGGTACCAGGAACGACACTGGGGAAATGTCGCTCGTGTAGACGGCTAACTACACTGGTGGATGGGGCCACGGAACCTCCTGGATAAAGGAGGTTCTCGATGATCTCTTCCTGGAATTTGAGGAAGGATCCTGTTCTCCCAGCCTTACTGTAGAGAACAAAACTATTATACAGCACCAATTGAATTAAATATACAGACACCTTCTTATACCAGCGTCTGGTTCTGCGGGAAACTAAATACGGAGACAACATCTGGTCATTGAAGTCCACCCCTCCCATGAGCGCATTATAGTCGTGGACACAGAGGGGCTTTTCAATGACACGGGTTGCTCGCTCAATTTGGATTGTCGTGTCTGCGTGAATGGAGGAGAGCATGTAAATGTCACGCTTGTCTCTCCATTTCACCGCGAGCAGTTCTTCGTTACACAAGGCAATCCCCCTTGCAAGACGGGTGGTTACAAGCCGTTGGGGGAAGCCCACGCGACTAGTTCGCGCGGTGCCACAGGCGCAAATCCGTTCTAGAAACAAATACCTAAAGAGGGCCACACTTGTGTAAAAATTGTCCACATAAAGATGGTACCCCTTGCCGAATAAGGGTGACACCAAGTCCCAGACTGTCTTCCCACTGCTCCCCAGGTAGTCAGGGCAACCGACCGGCTCCAGGGTCTGATCTTTTCCCTCATAGATCCGAAACTTGTGAGTATAGCCTGTGGCCCTTTCACAGAGCTTATACAATTTGACCCCATACCGGGCACGCTTGCTTGTGATGTATTGTTTGAAGCCAAGGCGCCCGGTAAAATGTATTAGGGACTCGTCTACGCAGATGTTTTGCTCGGGGGTATACAAATCTGCAAATTTCTGGTTGAAATGGTCTATGAGGGGCCGAATTTTGTGGAGCCGGTCAAAAGCTGGGTGGCCTCTGGGACGGGAGGTGGTGTTGTCGCTAAAATGCAGGAAACGGAGGATGGCCTCAAATCGTGCCCTGGACATAGCAGCAGAGAACATGGGCATGTGATGAATCGGGTTCGTGGACCAATATGACCGCAATTCATGCTTTTTTGTCAGGCCCATGTTGAGGAGAAGGCCCAAAAAAATTTTACGTTCGGAAACTTGGACTGGTTTCCACCGGAAAGGCTGGGCATAAAAGCTTCCCGGGTTGGCGGATATAAATTGTGTGGCATACCGGTTTGTCTCTGCCACGACTAAGTCCAAGAGCTCCGCAGTCAAGAACAGCTCAGAAAATCCCAGGGCCGAACCGATTTGAGCCGTCTCAACCCGAACTCCAGACTGGGCGATGAAAGGGGGAACTAATGGTGCGGCTGAAGTTGGTGACTGCCAATCAGGGTTTTCCAGCACCTCAGGGATTCTAGGGGCTCTACGGGCCTGTCTGTGCGGTGGCTGCGACGGGGTAACTACTGCACGTGCCACCGTACCAGCTTCAACTGCCCTTCTGGTGCTCGCCACGTCACCATGTTGTACGGCAGTGCTGGTACCAGGTCCAGGGAGGGCTGTGCTGCTGGTGTATGCCTCACCACGTGATCCGGCAGCGACAGCCCCACTCTGCTGCTCTTGAAGCGGATCCTGCATAACCTGTGGTCTAGCTACACGGGGCCGGGTACGCCTGGTGCTGCCAGGGACCTCAACCTCCTCGTCCGAACTTTGGGTCAGAGAGCCACTGCTTTCTACAGGTTCATATTCTGACCCGCTAGATTCGTCAGATGAGGGTTCCCACTCCTCATCCGACTAGGTCTGAATCCTGTAGGCCTCTTCAGAAGAATACCCCCTGTTTGAAATTTTGGACTACTAAATTTAGGGGTATTCCCTGAGACTACCCAAGAAAAAAAGCAAGCCTGTCTTACAAAGGGGAGGCTATCGAAGTACCGGAGGCCGCTGCGGTTGATAAAAAATATCAAAACTGATTTTTTTTATCGCCGCAGTGCGTGTAAAATGAATGTGCAGTGATCAAAAAAATATATATTTTTTGTCACTGCGGTGGGGCGGGCGTGGGTGAACGCACGTGTGGGCGACCGATCAGGCCTGATCGGGCAAACACTGCGTTTTGGGTGGAGGGCGAGCTAAGGTGACACTAATACAATTATAGATCTGACCGTGATCAGTTTTGATCACTTACAGATACTATAAAAGTACAAATGCTGATTAGCGATACGCTAAACAGCGAATAAGTGACTGCGGTGCGGTGGGCTGGGCGCTAACTCACGCTAAACTACCTAACCAAGGGGCCTAAACTATCCCTAAATCCTAACAGCCAATACTAGTGGAAAAAAAAAAGTGACAGTTTTTTTTCCTTTCACTAGTGATTGACAGGGGCGATCAAAGGGGTGATCAAAGGGTTAATTGGGGTGCAGGGGGGTTATCTTGGGCAAAGGTGTAGTGTTTGATGTACTCACAGTTCAGTCTGCTCCTCTGCTGGATCCAACCAACGAAAAGGACCAGCAGAGGAGCAGACAAGCCATATAACAGATCATATTTACTAATATGATCTGTTATATGACTTGTGATTGGATTTTTTGAAAATCGCCAGCCTGCCAGCCAATGATCGTTGCTGGCAGGCTGGTGACGAACTTGTTCTTTTAATTTTGCCGGCCCGCGATGCGCATGCGCGGGCCAGCTTTGAGCGAAATCTCGCGTCTCGCGAGATGACGCGTATATGCGTGATTGTGCGCATCGCTGCCACCTCCGGAACGCGAATCTGCGTTAGGCGGTCCGGAGGTGGTTAAAGGGAACCGGTCATGTGGATATTTGATTATAATCTAACGAATTATATACAATCATTAACTACTAAAAAGTACCTTAGATGTATTCACTTACTGGTGTGACAGATGGTTACCTCATAATATACACACAAAGATGCCGCATGCCAATGAGCTGATTGGAGTCCGGCGTGATGTCATTGAGTCCAGCGTATATTTAATTCAGAGCTATAGCCACTCCCCTGCCCACCTGCTGCTGATTCCTATGGAAACAAACTGTCATTCAGCAGCAGGTGGGCGGGGAGAGTCAGGAGCTCATGAATATTCATGACTCATCATTATCAGCTGGAGCTTTTCAATACAAGATGTTGGCAGATTGACTGGGTCAATTAAAGAAAGTGACCCAGCATTGTGCTAAGAGAATCAATCACTTATTTATGTTGCCCTTAGTTAGGACACCATAAAACTGGTGACAGGTTCCCTTTAAGGGGAAACATGTAAATGTGTTGGAATGGCCTAGTCAAAGCCCAGATCTCAATCCAATAGAAAATCTGTGTTCAGACTTAAAAATTGCTGTTCACAAGCGCAAACATCCAACTTGAAGGAGCTGGAGCAGTTTTGCAAAGAGGAATGGGCAAAAATCCCAGTGGTAAGATGTGGAAAGCTCATAGAGACTTATCCAAAGCGACTTGGAGCTGTGATTGCCACAAAAGGTGGCTCTACAAAGTATTGACTTTAGGGGGGTGAATAGTTATGCACATTGACTTTTTCTGTTATTTTGTCCTATTTGTTGTTTGCTTCATAATAATAATTAAAAAAAAATCTTCAAAGTTGTAGGCATGTTCTGTAAATTAAATGATGCAGATCCTAAAGTAGTCAGTGTACAGCTTGTAGGATTTGGTGTGCCCTCAAAATAACTTAACACACACCTGTCACAATGGTGTCACAACCTATCGCTGACCCTGTTGTACCTAGGGTCAGAAGGTTGCAGCGGGTGGCTACCCGCTCGGTTTCAAGAGATCGCTCCATGACCACTAAGTTTGCGATCCTTTTTGTCCCATTTAGGAATCTGTAGCTTTTCCTTTCAGCTACTATGTATTCTCCCTTTCTGCTTCCCTTGTTGCCAGATATAGACCTTCTTTCCAGATATTCTATTCTGACCTCTGGTGGAGTTGGAGTTGCTGTTGAACTGGTGCTGGTGGAACTGGGGCTGTCGGATCTCCGTTTCTCTCCTGTTTGTTGTCTCCCTTCTGTTTGGTGTGGTGTTTGTGTAGTTTGTCCTTTCCTTGTTGTTACCCTAGGTGTCAGTGGTGAGGACTAGTGCTCCCACCGCCCTACTCACTACCTAGGGCTTATTTCTGGGTAAGCCAGGGACAAGGCACATGATCGGCGTACAGGTTAGCAGCCCGTCTAGGGACGTCAGAGCAGCCAGTTGCCAGTGCTAGGTGAGTTAGGGGGTCACCACTCCTCCCTCTCCCTAGTGGAAGGTTTCTCCTCTTCCGTCCCCTCTGTGCCGCACGTCTGTTACCTGCCATATCAGATGTGATAACACCCATAAGTGAAAATGGCTAAATTGTGCCCAATTAGCCATTTTCCCTCCCCGGTGTCACATGACTTGATAGTGTGACAAGGTCTCAGGTGTGAATGGGGAGCAGGTGTGCTAAATTTGGTGTTATCACTCTCAAACTCTCTCATCCTGGTCACTGGAAGTTCAGCATGGCTCCTCTCTGAGGCTCTGAAAAAAAATAATTGTTGCTCTACATAAAGATTCTACCACATCAAAAAAACGCTTTGCAGTGAATACATATAAGGGAAGAATAAATCTATATGCACTGGAACACCTTCCCAATTAAAATATACCTTTTATTATTCGTCTATTAAAATCTGGCCTACAGCCGGACTACATATATCAGGAGAGTCGACATACAATACAAACTGTCATTCATTGGTCAAGAGGTATACTGGAAGTACCTTTAATCACACCCACACGAGATTACCAAATATGTATGTAAAAGACAGGTGAGAAATCAATAAGAATGTAATTACCCCCACACGAGATACTCTGTATGTATGTGAAAAGCAGCTGAGAATCAATAAACATACAAAAAAACGATATTTTACAGTTCAGTGATGACCTGATTCAGGTAGGTTCACACAACACGTGTTCCGTGATTGTTCACGGTTAGCTGAAATACTATACATGTATACCTTGATTATTCACACATTGTTGAATCACTGAAGACAAATTCTATGGTTACTCACGGTTTGCTGAGATACCAGTGAATGTGGGGTTACATGCTTGACTCAGATATCAGTGGTGTAGTGCTCCATAGCTAGGTGGAGATCCGACGCTGGTGGAAGAAGCAGTCAGGTAGTTATTTAGCACTAGTGATATCCGGGGTGGTCTGGAGGCCGTGGTAGTAGTAGTACAACTCAAAGATGTAATATCCAATAGTTAAAGAAACAATCCTATCCTACAAAGATCCCTCCGTGACCCTAGCTGGACTCAGCCCAGGGACACCCCTTGAAGGTAGAGGTTCCCTGTCCTCGTGCCTAAACTGGCTCTCCCTGTATCACCCTACCCTAATTGACCAAAAGTGTATGACATGACAAACACACTAAAGAAAACAAAAACACAAATCCCAATGTTACGTTTCCCCAGCCAGTATGACTTCTGACTGGTTCGTCAGGGGAAGTGGAGATCAATACTCCTACAGCAGTGTCTCATTATAGAGATTTTCAATTTGGCGTCCCTCAATCGAGACCCTCCAGGAATAGGAGCCCAGATGTAGGCAATAGATGACCGGTGTCCCCAGGTCCTAATAAAAATCAGCGCCTTATAAAGTATCCTCCCCCAGTTAGTCCCTCCCCTCTTAGACTTAGTCCCAGAAGGAAGCATCTTCTAAAGATGATGCACAAGAAAGCCTGCAAACAGTTTGCTGAAGACAAGTGGACTAAGGACATAGATTACTGCAGGGATGGGCAAACTGCGACTTTCCAGCTGGATTACTGGAACCATGTCTTGTGATCTGATAAGAAGATAAACTTATTTGGTTCAGATGGTGTCAAGTGTGTGTGCCGGCAACCAAGTGAGGAGTACAAAGACAAGTGTGTCTTGCCTGCTGACAAGCCTGGTGGTGGGAGTGTCTTGGTTTGGGACTGCATGAGTTCTGCCAGCTGTGGTAAGCTACAGTTTATTGAGGGAATCATGAATGCCAACATGTATTGTGACATACTGAAGCAAAGCATGAATTCCTCCCTTCAGAAACTGTCTGCAGGGCAGTATTCCAACATGACAACGACCCCAAACACATGTCCAAGACGACAACTGTTTTGCTAAAGAAACTGATGGTAAAGATGCTGGACTGGCCAAGTATGTCTCCAGACTCAATTGAGCATCTGTGGGGCATCCCGAAACGGAAGGTGGAGGAGCGCAAGGTCTCTAACATCCACCAGCTCTGTGATGAACTCCATGCCCAAGAGACTTAAAGGGAACCTGTCATCAACTTTATGCTGACCTTACTGAGGACATCATAAAATAGTGACAGAAATGCTGATTTCAGTGGTGTGTCACTCATGAGGTAAAAGTAAGTGGTTGCTGAGAACCAGCATCCTAATCATTGCAGCACAGGCCTTGAAAAGAGTCAAATCTACTTAAGAATCATGGTTATTTAAAATCTCCTGCACTCCCACCCATCTGTTGATGATTGGCAGTTCTCTCCTAGAGAGATAGGGAGAAAACTAGGTAGAAGAATGTCTGTCATCGGCAGGGAGAGCAGGAATTTATGAATAACCATGACTCTTTTCAGGTGGTCGTGACTCTTTTCCAGGCCCAGTCTGCAATGATTGTGATGTTGGTTCTCGGCAACCACTTACTTTTACCTTTTAAATGGCAGACCTCTGAAATCAACTCACATGTCTCTACTTTATGCTGCCATTAGTATGGGTAGAATAAAGTTGATGACCTGTTCCCTTTAAGGCACTGCTAGAAAATAGTGGTGGCACTTTGGGCACACTTTGGCCATTTTCACTTAAGGGTGTACTCACTTTTGTTGCCAGAGGTTTAGACATTAATTGCTGTGTGTTGAGTTATTTTGAGGGCACACCAAAAATACACTGTTATACAAGCTGTACACTGACTACTTTACATTGTATCAAAGTGTCATATCTTCAGTGTTGTCTCATAAAAAGATATCCTAAAATAGTTACAAAAATGTCAGGGGTGTACTCACTATACGGTTAATGTCGGTAAGTGGTTAGAGTTGTTGTCCGAGACCGTTAAAAAGTGATGAGCTGCAACACTCATGTGCCATATAGAGGCACAGTGCCTCTGCTGGTTGAAAACTAGCAGAGGCAGGAGTACCGGACCAGTGCCGCAGGAAATAGCACTGGAAAAATGCGTGATTGTTAAGAAATGTGTGATTGTTAAGAGAAAAAAAAATAAAGTGCCCAAGATTTTCAATTATGTCTAACAACCTCTTTGGTTTTTTTTCTTTAGATTTAAGTATACATTACTGGGTATGGTTGAGTTCACTCTGTGCCTTCAAAAAAGGTTAATTTAGGATTAGAATGTGGTGATGCTAACTTTTCATTATATGCAGGGGAAGTATACAGTGTTCTTTAACCCTTTCAAGGCCAGGTGATTATTTTTTTTTTTTGTCTTGTTTTCTTTTAATTTTTTACTCCCGATCCTCCCAAACCCATAACTTTTTTAATTTTTTAATTCACATATTCATATGAGGGCTTGTTTTTTTGCAGAGCAAGATGCAATTTCTAATGGCACCATTTACAGTTGTATACAGTGTGGTGGGAAGCGGGAAAAAAAAATCCAAATGGTTTTTGCCCCAGTTTTTTTTTTTTTTTTTTTTTTTTTTTACATTGTTTCCTGTGCAGTAAATCTGACCTGTTACTTTTATTCTCTGGGTCACTATGATTACAATACCACATAGGTTTAGTTTTTCTTGCGTTTTAATACTGAAAAAAATGTAAAACTTTGCAAACCCAAGAAAATATATTTTTCCTTTTATTTTTACAGAGCTATGGGAGGGATCTGTACTTCTCATTCAGGGGCCTAGCTATAAGGGAAGCTTCTGCTTTGGGGCCTACACTCAGAAGGAGCCTACCTAGGAGAGGACTAAAAGATTTTATTGTCAGGGCCCCCTCAGCAGTATTATACAATGAAATTATATACAGTGACAGGAAACTGACAGACCGGCTGCCAGGCCTCGTCTGAGAGCGTGATCTTGGCTAGCCTCAGGAGTGGGGGTTGCAAAGAAGTTTCTGGGGGAGGGGGCCTGTTCAAAAATTTGCTGTGGGGCCCAATCATTTCTAGTTAAGCCACTGTTCTTATTGATACCATTTGTTGTTGTGTATGACTTTTTGATCACTTTTTATAAAAAATTTTTGTCGCCAACAAAAAATCCCCCCCGACAAATAGGACATTGTGACATTTTTTCCCATTTCGCCGTATGGGATAAATATTTTTAATAGTAAGGGTGTTTTTGCACGCGACCATGCCCATGATGTTAATTTTTTAAATTATTTATGTATTTTATTTTTGGGAAAGGGGGTGATTTGAATTTTTATAAACTTTTTTTTTTTTTTACACTTCCCCAAGGAAAGCATAATTAGATTGCTTCTTTCATAGACTCCAATGCATTATCTTTATCATTATCTATTAGAATTACACTAAGTTCTTATGGAGCCCTGCCACATGGAGGCGCTCCATAGAAAGTAATGTTCGGCAGCCCTATACCACTCCTGAGTACAGGGACTGCCGCATACACACTTTGGCTCCTCCAGTCCTCCCTGGGGGGAGCCGGAGCACATGCTCCCGATCTTTAACTTCTCAGATGCTGTGGTCACATTTTACCACGGCATCTGAGGGTTTAAATGTATGCGTTTAACGTAATCGTTTATCGCATATATTAGTCCTGGGTGCCTGCTGTTTAAAACAGCAGGCATCCCACGGCTATGGTGCCTGCTCTGCTCGCGAGGAGGTGTCATATTTAAATGCCCTATTGCCAACTTAAATTTACGTGGGGTGGTTGCGAAAGGGTTAAGAACAAAAGTCTGCAGTTGTTTGTGTGGTGAAGTGAACATCTGCATTGTGCTGCACTGTGAACTTTATATAATTGTCAAATTTAGATCTGGAGATTGTGGAGGCCAGAGAAAGTTATTCATTATATTTTGATATTCATGAGAGGAGACATTTATTTTGATTAACATTGTTCACATTGTTAGAATTTTTTTATATTTTAATATTAATCGTTATCTTTTTTAATCTTTAATCCTCTACTGTGAGAGCATAGCATTTACTTTTGATGGTTGTCTGGCAGAGGAAGCAGGAGGAGCAAGGATGCACAGAGTGGCTTTGGCCTGCTCTTAGTCCAATTAATTTCTCATTTGCAAATGGATTAAAAGTACTTTTTGTCCAGAATGAATTAATGGTTTGCCATGTGAAAGGTATCATTACATTCAGCTGAGCTTGCTCCAAAATGCACTTAAAATGGTAATCCTTCTGGCTTCGCGTCCCCGCCTATCCCTTGGTTGAACCTGATGAACTTATGTCTTTTTTCAACCGTATTAACTATGTAACTATGTAATTTTCCAGTGCCAGATTGCCTTTAAAAAGGGAACTGTCATCACTCCATGTCTCTGCAAGTAAATAATAGTATTCCACATTAAATGACAGTTTAGTTGCTCGTACGAGTGTATTACTGTAGTGCAGCGGCGGTATGAAGCTCACGGCTTCATAGCAACCAATGACGCTGTGCGCTCCTGCTCTCAGCCGGAATCCAGGCCGTGTTACCACGGACCGCTCACGGCCGTGTGCATTCGGCCTAACTCTGTGTTACAGTAGGGGGTGTGTGCAGAGGTTTAATAGGGTTGACCATAGTGACACATGCTCTTTAATAAAAATTGCCTGATATCAAGCAGCAAGTAGGCGAATTATCACCTAACCTAAACGAGACCTTTCACCTCTCCTGACATGTCTTTTATAGTAACTACTGGCATTGCCCATGCAATAACAATTCTCAAGTATCTTTTTATATACATTTATGTTATGCAGTTCCTCTATTATTCCTGTTGGAAGTTTATGAATGAATTGCTAACTGGGTGTTACTATTCGGGAGGAGGTCCCTGCAAAGTCTGCAACTGGAAACGTACCTGGTTTCTGGTGCTGTGCAGGGACCTCCTCCCGAATAGTAACACCCAGTTAGCAATTCATTCATAAACTTCCAACAGGAATAATAGAGGAACTGCATAACATAAATGTATATAAAAAGATACTTGAGAATTGTTATTGCATGGGCAATGCCAGTAGTTACTATAAAAGACATGTCAGGAGAGGTGAAAGGTCTCGTTTAGGTTAGGTGATAATTCGCCTACTTGCTGCTTGATATCAGCCAATTTTTATTAAAGAGCATGTGTCACTATGGTCAACCCTATTAAACCTCTGCACAGATGACATCATTCTTCTCCTGGGAAACAAGACTGGCTGTAGATACAATTGTGTGCAGGGGCATCCAGAAACTGGGTAATTCAACCCAGTATCCAGTGCACAGGATAGGAGATTTTCCCTTCACCCATGACAGCACCCATGCGTGATGGACCTCCCATCCAGGACAGGAAACCTGAGGATATAAAAAGTTCACACCCCCACCACACCTCAGTTCAGGTTTCCTGTCCTCAAGATAGTAGGTCCTGGGGAACCTACCTCTGAAGAAGTTCACACCAAGATGGCTGTGGAGGGTCCAGATTTTTAGCCCATGGGTGAACTTTCCCATGGCGATGTTAGACTCTTTTGGGAGCCGCTCGTCGAGCCAGCTGCTCCTCCACCTCTCCTCAGCTTCCCCCATGTCGGGAGCCGCCATGGCCGTGCCAGGTGGCACTGGTTTGATCACAGCATGGGGGAACCTTCAAAGATGGCCACGGTGTCCATGTGCTGGGCGGGGGCATGTGCAATAGAAACCTCAGAGTGGCGTCATGACGCCAGCAGCGCAGGCCCACACTGGATCAAATTGGGAACGCATGTGTGCTGGGACCTGCTCTAGCAGGGGAGAGTGCCTGGCGCGGGTTATATAAATGGGCAGTGGAGGACAGCAGCCAGTCAGCCTTATTGCACACAGTGCTGTGCAGGATTCCTCCTTCTAGGAATGTCTGAGACAGGAGATGCGGCCGACCCCATTGAGTCCTCTAGACCAGAGATGCTCAACCTACGGCCCTCCAGCTGTTGTAAAACTACAACTCCCACCATGCCCTTCTGTAGGCTGATAGCTGTAAGCTGTTCGGGCATGCTGGGAGTTGTAGTTTTCCAACAGCTGGAGGGCCGCAGGTTGAGCATGCCTGCTCTAGACCATCGAGCCCCACTTTTGCCTGAGTGGGGGACAGCTACCAAGAGAGTGAGAAAATTCCTTTATTTCTCTTGCATTGCTGATTGGATTTTTTTGGCTATTTATTATAGTGCCTAGAATTCCTAAAAAACTACTGTAAAGACTAAGCACCGAGAGTGCTCTATTTGTAGAAGTATGCTGCCTGCTTCTCATCTGAAACCAATTTGTCAATCCTGTATTGAGAAATTAGTGTTGGAAGAGTCTCAATATATGTCAAAAAGTATCAAAGCTCTGGTAAAACTGGAGGTTATAGCTTCCCTTAAATAGGTTGTCCGAGTTATATAAATATATGCCCATGTGACTTATAACCTATCTAATAATACTTTTGTAATTTACATTTTATTTCTATAGTACCTGGATTCTGCAGGGCCGATGCGGGTCACGTGACAGAGTGACGTCATCCACAAGGCTCCGGTGGTGACGTCTCGTGTACAGGCTTCTCCCTGCCTTAGGGAGGGGCCCGGCTCTGTACACGAAACGTCAGAGCCTTGTGTGCCCGCCCCCCTCTCTCCCTGTATCTGGCTGCGTTAGGCTCCTGTGAGGGATCGAGCATTCGCGATTCTCACCACTCCAGCAGCCTTGTGACACCAGCATCTCCCTTATCCACTCTAGTGCCTGCCCCCCTCCCTCTGCACGTGGCTGTCGGCCGGCTCCTGATATCAGTAAACACCAGATCCCTGACCCACTTCGGACCTTAAAGCCACCTCCCCCTTTACAACCACATACAAGTAAGCCTTGCCCATGTTTGAAGCTGACAAAGATCAAAGGCACAAGCCTTCAAATGTGACAGAGGTTTGTTTTCAGTGTAGCAGAGCTAAATGTGTCACCTGTAGTACACTGAGTTGTTCCAATGTAGGAAAATGATAAGCAGTAGAGCTGTGTTTTGTTAGATGTAGGAAGGATGAAATGTAGCAGGGATGAAGCAGTGCTAAGTTTGTCAAATGTAGTGGCTTTCGGATCTTGAGATGTAGTAGAGTGGACTTTGTCAAATGATTTTGTCAGCTTAGCTTGTCAAATGTAATGTAGGAGAGCTGAGATGTAGCAGACCTGAGTTAGTCAAATGTAGTGGTATTCAGTTCTTTACACATAGTGCTGAGTTCTACACTTGTAGCAGTGCTTGGTTTGTCGGGTGTAGCAGAGATGTAACAAGGCAGAGACCCTCAAATGGGACAATGTTGGAGTTTTATTTCATAGTAGCGGAGCAAAATTTGTCACCTGTAGTAAAATGAGTTCTTCCAATGTAGGAGATTGATATGCAGTAGAGCTGGGTTTGTCAGATGTAAAAAAGCTCAGATGTATGAGGGCTGTGTTTGTTAAATGAGTTTGACAGCTGAATTTATCAAATGAAGTGTAGGTTTTGCTGAGATATAGCAGTGCTGACTGTAAGGCAATATAGACTCTTTTGCCTAATGTGTCCCTGACACACGATTTCGGTGATCAGCTTGAATTAAGTCTTATCCGGTACCGGGAGAATGAATCAGGGTGAAACACTTAAACACGTGTGTAGTTCCAATTCATTCTGGTTTATTTCACAGTTGGCAAACAGTTATAATAGAGGGGGTTGAGCTTCCTTGACATCCAATCATATGTTAGCATTTGTTTGACCTATAGTATGATCACACATGAGCTCTGCATTAACATAATAGATGACTCATAGTAACAGCATTTGACCAATCAGGTATATACACATAGGCCAGCATGCATTTGAGCCAAGATAACCCTATAAGGTAGGACTGTTCAAACTTACAAACTAAGGAATGTATGGGTATCTTGAAACCGCACAGGAAGTTTCTCACATTCCAAAGGGGGGAAGGGAGAAGGGAGATTTTGTAAGTGCACTGGCCAACTGTAATGTAATACACGTTGCTGACAGGACAAAATGGAGTTACTTATACCACATCAATCTCCTCTTAGAACCTTATATATATACCTTATACTATATGGTTCTTTCTCTGCTCTTCCTTTGTTTGCTTGTAAGCCTTTAGGTATTCCATATACCCTTCAGGAGTATTATCCTCAGGCTTTGTTGAGGTTGTGTTTACCTCTTCTACCTCTACCGGAGTATAGAGGAATGTTGAGTGTACCCCTCTTTCGGCCACCTTTTGACATATGGCTAGAAGTGAGGGCACACACTGTAGACAACAGCAGAAACACACTATTGCAGCGATCACGGCGAGTACCACTCCTAAAAGATATCTTATTTGACCAAAGTCAGGTATCCAGCCAAAAAGCCAGTCCCACCAACCTTGGTCAACATCTTGTTTTATATGTTTTATCATTTCTTCTAGTTGGCCTATTTTATCTTTTATTCCACGGGAGTGATCTGATAAATTGAAACAACACATCCCTGCGAACGCTGAGCATCCTATACCATGTTGGAGCAATAAATAGTCAATAGTTGCCCTATTCTGCAAGATAGCCTTTTTATATGATTGTATATCCAGCAGCATATCTTGCAGAACTGCACTAGTGACATTTATCTGTTTTACCATAAAAAAGGCAAGTTTTGGTATTGTCCTGTGGTTATATATGTCCAAACCTGGTACTCCTATCAAAGACATCCCTTAACTCATGTATTCTGCTCTAGAGAGGAGATTTACATTATAGTCACAATTTTCTGTTAACTGTAGGGAAGTGTCTCTCGTGTGTCGTGTCTGCATTGCTGGGAATAGTGGTATCATTGCTAATGTCAACCTAGCTATTGTACAGGGTCCCTCTGTAATATTGGCTGGTATGTACAGTACAGACCAAAAGTTTGGACACACCTTCTCATTCAAATAGTTTTCTTTATTTTTATGACTATGAAAATTGTAGATTCACACTGAAGGCTTCAAAACTATGAATTAAAACATGTGGTATTATATACATAACAAACAAGTGTGAAACAACTGAAAATATGTCATATTCTAGGTTCTTCAAAGTAGCCACCTTTTGCTTTGATTACTGCTTTGCACACTCTTGGCATTCTCTTGATGAGCTTCAAGAGGTAGTCCCCTGAAATGGTTTTCACTTCACAGGTGTGCCCTGTCAGGTTTAATAAGTGGGATTTCTTGCCTTATAAATGGGGTTGGGACCATCAGTGGCGTTGAGGAGAAGTCAGGTGGATACACAGCTGATAGTCCTACTGAATAGACTGTTAGAATTTGTATTATGGCAAGAAAAAAGCAGCTAAGCAAAGAAAAACGAGTGGCCATCATTACTTTAAGAAATTAAGGTCAGTCAGTCAGCCGAAAAATTGGGAAAACTTTGAAAGTAAGGGCTATTTGACCATGAAGGAGAGTGATGGGGGTGCTGCGCCAGATGACCTGGCCTCCACAGTCACCGGACCTGAACCCAATCGAGATGGTTTGGGGTGAGCTGGACCGCAGAGTGAAGGCAAAAGGGACAACAAGTGCTAAGCATCTCTGGGAACTCCTTCAAGACTGTTGGAAGACCATTTCAGGGGACTACCTCTTGAAGCTCATCAAGAGAACGCCAAGAGTGTGCAAAGCAGTAATCAAAACAAAAGGTGGCTACTTTGAAGCACCTAGAATATGACATATTTTCAGTTGTTTCACACTTGTTTGTTATGTATATAATTCTACATGTGTTAATTCATAGTTTTGATGCCTTCATAGTCATGAAAATAAAGAAAACTCTTTGAATGAGAAGGTGTGTCCAAACTTTTGGTCTGTACTGTATGTGTAACTAATATTCCCACAGGCCAATACCCATCCTGTTGGTAGAGGTACATGTTTGTCTAGGGATGGTACTGTTTTTGTAATATTACATTGCATATTCTTTCCTGATACTATCTTTTTACAACTACCTAAATCTCTATCACAAATATTTGGTTTGCTCTTATTCTGCATTTTTGCTTGTATGCAGTGAGGCAATAGTGTCTCATCACAGGTGAAGTTATAACATATTTCTGCTGCTGTGACAAGACCTGTAATTATTTCTATCATATTACTTTGCAGAGTCTCATATGTAGGACAGTCATAACAAGCATGATAAGGATTTACATATCCATATTTAACATCATGATCCTCCAAATCTGTGTCATTCCATTGAGAACGTAGGAGCCCCGTCCATACATCTACTGGGGTGGGGACTGCTACCAGACATGTCTCCAAAATGTTAGATGTAGATAAAGTGGTTCGGAGACAAAAGTCAGTTAAGTTCAGAGTTTTGGCCAGGTACAACTATAAGTTCTCCTTTGTCTTCCATAGATTGTCTTCCCCTCTGCATTCTGTTTTCAGGTTTTCAGGCACTATATTTCAGCCATCTCGAGGAATTTCCCGACTGCGTGATCTCGTTGGGGGTCAAGGCTGTCTGCCTCCGTTAGTACCCCTTCTGTATCTTCTTCGAGGTCAAGGCTGTCTGCCTCCGTTAGTACCTCTGGGCCTCATTGGAGGTCAGGGCTGTCTGCCCCCGTTAGTACCTCTCTTTTCTTCAAGGCCAAGGCTGTCTGCCTCCGTTCCTGCCTCCTTTCTTTCTCTCACAAGCTTTACTCGGGTGGCGTGGATCCAAATTGGAGATTGTTCAGTCAGCACAGCTGTTCTGGTTACTACAACCACGGTAGTAGGTGGTCCATATACGAAATCACCTTGAGCTCTTCCTTTCTTCAGTGTTTCAACCACCACCTCATCCCCCACCCTGTATGGGTGGGTGGGTTCCTGTGGAAGAGAGGGAGACTTACAAGCAACTTATTTTTTCAGTTTTACTGAGAACCTTGATCAGATTATTACTCCTCTCTGATCAGGTCCAAGTCCCCTTCCTGCACTACCAGGGTGCGTCTTGCCCATGGTGTGGGGAAAGGCCTACCCATGAGTATCTCAATGCTGTTTATGTCCTACTCCGTGGAAATGTGCTATTAAGATGGAAGCACTGTGTTGGGGAATGCATAGCTTCCCCTCTTCGAAGAATAATCCTGTCTTAGGATTTTTCTGCAATACTGAAGATCAGTAAGCATTTGCAACATCTCAGGGGTTGGAGGTGCCAAACATGGCATCTCCCAATGGTTACACAAACCTGTGAGGTTGCATTTGGCCACTCATTTTGCCACCTTAACTGCCAGTGCATTGCCCTGTGAGACATGATCCTTACTATCTGCTGCCGTGAATCCTCTCCTCTGCCAAATCATACCATGGTCCCACACTACCCCATGTGTGTACCTACTATCAGTATAGATGGTGACAGGTCTATCAGTATGTAGAATACATGCCCTAGTGAGTGCAATGAGCTCAGCTGCCTGCTGTGTTGAGTACGGATGTCCATGAGTAGGCCCACAACATCATGAGTGGTGTGCAAAATGGTGTAATGTCACATTGTGAAAGAAGTTGCCGACTCTACCATCATAGCACAGGCTGCAAGAGAACACAGACATGCCGGCATCCCTTGAACAGGAGTGGGCATTACCTTTGAAAAAAACACACAAGGACGCAACTTGCCTCCGTTTTGTTGTGTCAGTACACCCGCCATGGTTTTACAATTTTGGCATGCAAACATGTGGAAGGGCATATTATAGTCAGGGAGGCCCAGCCCTGGACTCGACATGAGTGAACATTTCAGATAATCAAATGCATTGTACATTTTCAGAAGACCATTTAATCAAATCTGGATTTTCTTCCAGAGTGGCTTGCCTCAAAACATTGTCATAATAGGAGCAATCAGGAATCCATTGTCTACAGTAGTTTATCATATCAAGGAAAGATAACATTTCTTTCTTGGTGTGCGGGGTGACCAAACCCGCAATAGACTGGACTCTTTCTGCGCTGATTCTCCTTTCACCTTTTGTGAGGACAAAGCCCAAGTATTCAACCTGCATTTTACACCATTGCATTTTCTTAAGTGTCACTTAGTGACCATATCCTGACAATCATTATAACAGTGATAAACCATCCTGAATGCTGGCCTCCGCTGACGTGCTACACAGTAACAAATCATCGACCTATTGCAGCAACACAGAACCTTGGGGGGGGGGGGGGGGACCATGGTTTTAACGTCGCTTGGAGGACTATGCTGTACACTACAGGTGAATCAGCATATCCCTGGGGCATTTCTGCACCAGGTCAGTTGACGTCTGTCAAAGGAAAAAGCAAAAAGTAGTCTGGTTATCTTATCAACTGGGATAGAAAAGAATGCATTTTTCAGATCTATCACACTGAACCAAACAGCGTCTGCTGGATTGGCAGATAATAATTGAGTGACATCAGGTACAACAGGGGCTATAGGCACAATGATGTTGTTGATGGCCCTTAAATCCTGTACAAAGCGGGTAGCACCATCTGCCTTTGTCACTGGATTCACGGGCGTGCTGTAGGGTGAAATCACCTCTTCCAGGATTCCCTTTTGTAGGAATTCTTCTATCATTGGCCTAAGTCCATCAAGTTTCTCTTTTGACAACGGGTATTGTTTCTGGAACACTGAGATGACACCTGGTTTCACAGTAGCTTTGTAAAGTGTGCAATCTATGAATCCTGTGTCATATTCATTTGAAGACCATAATGCAGGGTTAATGTTATTAAGTTCTGGGTGGTCCTGTATGTTTGCAAGAATCAGTGGCACGGGTGTAGAGATTGGAATGAGATCTGAGTGTACTCTTATGTCCTGATTCTTTGCTGATACCTGCAAGTCAAGCTTAATGAACAAATCTCTCCTTAACAGGCTGACTGGGCAATCTAGTATAATGCTAAATACATGATCTGTGATGTATTCCTTGTCCATGGTCTCGAGTGGTAGTGAGTCAGTTTTGAAAGGTTTTTTCAAAACCCCATTAATTCACATAGAAGGCTCACACTTCCTTCCTCCCACTCTGAGTCATCTAAGTCCACCCCTTTTAGTCGGACGCTGTGGTCCTCCTTCTGTCCGTCATTAGTATCCCAGCTGCCCATAAGAACAGAGCTCAGATGTTAAGCACAACACTTAACATGTAACACGTAACTGCAAACATTGAAACAAACAGATTTGACAATACAGACATGAACACACAAAGAGCCCATAAAAACTTTTCATTGACTTCAATAAATAAAAAATGTACAGCTTGATCAATGCTGTTGGTACCAATAAAAACCAAAAACTTCCAAGAAAAATATAATAAAATCCTCAATGCGCATATTATAAAAAAAAACAAATACTGTACTCCATACGCATTCATTTTTTCATGTACTCATGTTCACAAACGGCTCATAATCAGTCTTCACACACATTCGCCTCAACTACAACTCAAAGCCAAACCCATTCACATTCCACTGAATCATGTATCTTTCAATCCAGTCACACATTTTCTTTGTTACATTCCAAAACTTGTAGCACAGACAAACACAGCTTTCCTGGAAACAGATATCCACACCACACCCAGAATTGCTAATGGTCTGTCACTATTAAGCTGCTTTTTCCAATATCTTCTGATCTTCATTCTGTGATTAATCAACTCTTATAAGAAGACAATATACATGTTATAATCATACAGTCATTTTGTTAAAATTCAAATCATCTTATATGCCATGTGGTTTTAGTTTAGTGTTACACACATCGTTACTTTATATAATTACCCTTCCCCCATTTCCTTTGCCTTGCGTCTCTTATCTCAGGAATGTTTAGGCAGGGGAAGTAAAGCAATCCATCACAGGACGTTCAACTGTCCCAAATAGTCCTCAAACTTTTACTCATATCTGAATAAGGACTTAGAATGGGTGCAACCTTAGATTGATAGGATTGGACACTTCCAATTAGCATCATGGGAATAATCACTGCAGGCACATTTTAAACCATCGGAACATACAATTTGGAAAGGTTATTTTTGCATACTGGAGCCCTGTCTGGAAGATCTATAGATAACACAGGTTAGCATCTTCACAGTCTGCAGATGCATTACCAATTACCAGCCCCCCCCCCCCAACCCCCATATGGAATTCCTGAGCACAGGAGGGGGATGTGAGATGGGAGGGAGTTCTCTCTGAGAGCACATTTCAGAGAGAACAGGAAAAGTTATTGTGGCATTGCAAGTCACATTTTGGAATTTACAGCAGATGTGGTGGGGAAGGGATGCCACATGGCAACTAATTTGTTCTCTATAGGATTTAAAATCCTCCATCTTGTAATAAGAAATGCTACCCATTTCTCCAACTTTCAATTTCTCTGTTACTTCCATGGACACTTTAAACCATAACTCATTATGCACCAGCCTATTATTATCCTTTCAACGAACTTCTCTTTTCAATTATCAATACACTTATCCATTAACTGACCATCTTTTAGTGCTGTAATCTCTAATTCTAGGGCCATGGATCGTCCCTATTTAAACACACACATATCATTAGGGCAACAAAACTTAACCAGTTCATTTCTGAACGTTTAACACAAGCCCTTTCTGATTGCAGACACTGGGGCACTTTTTCCCTTGCCATGAATTAACTTCCTGACACTGCTCTGCTTTCTCATTCACCATCACAGGAGTTCTAATGTACACAGTCTGTAAGCTATAACTTCACAGATTTTCATCCCTGTTGAGAGCCGGGCATAACATTCTGTTTCACATTTTAACTGTCAATTCTGACATCCTGCCAAATTGTCTACCCATGGGTTAACTAGGAAGTAATTTGTGGGACTAGACCGTGCAACATAAAGTTTACATGTTGGCAGTGATGGAAACAGAAGGATTTCACAGTGGGATGTGACCGTACACTTACCACCCGGTCAACATCTCCCACAGACAGATAATCTTAATACTTCTAAAATACTTATACTTAGGGGTGGGCGATATGGCCTAAAATCTATATTGCGATATAATTTGAATCATGTGCGATAGGCGATATATATTGCGATATATTATTTTCTTCTGTATGTATATAAAAAATGCAAATTAATAAACTTTGCAAGAAATTTTTAATATGGGGCTAATCTGATGGCACTGGCTCACTGCTGGGGGACACATGTCTGATGGCAAATGCCACATCTGATGGCACTGGCTCACTGCTGGGGGACACATGTCTGATGGCAAATGCCACATTATCTGATGGCACTGGCTCACTGCTGGGGGACACATGTCTGATGGCATGTGTCCCCCAGCAGTGAGCCAGTGCCATCAGATAATGTGGCATTTGCCATCAGATATGTGTCCCCCAGCAGTGAGCCAGTGCCATCAGATAATGTGGCATTTGCTATCATCAGACTTCGTGTCTCCTCCCCTGCTATACATTCAGAGAGAATGATCTCAGACTCTCAGTGCCATCAGAAGATGATCACTGCAGCATCAGCCCCCATGGCCATCCTTTCCTTATCCACTCTCCCCCCCCCTCTGATCCTCCAGAGTCCCCCTCCGATCCTCCAGAGTCCCCCTCCGATCCTCCAGAGTCCCCCTCCGATCCTCCAGAGTCCCCCTCCGATCCTCCAGAGTCCCCCTCCGATCCTCCAGAGTCCCCCTCCGATCCTCCAGACTCCCCCTCCGATCCTCCAGAGTCCCCCCCCGATCCTCCAGAGTCCCCCTCCGATCCTCCAGAGTCCCCCTCCGATCCTCCAGAGTCCCCCTCCGATCCTCCAGAGTCCCCCTCCGATCCTCCAGAGTCCCCCAGACAGTCCCCCTACAAGAGCGAGAGCAGCTGTTATAAAACTTACCTTTCCTGCAGGGAGCTCGGCAGCGGCTGGCTAATGGAGTTCGCGGTGTGGTGTCTTGTTCCAACACTGGCGGGACCTCACTGACGTCACACACAGCGTCAGCAAAGCGGCCTGACGCTGTGCACACGCCGGCCCTGGCCAGTACAGCAGTATTGTGGAGTCGGGAGGCCAAAATAAGCTTCTGGGTAATGATTCAGGTGGTCATATCGCAGTCCGGCGATATGGCGAAAATCCATATCGTGGCCCAAATTTATATCGCATATCGCCTATACCGCCCACCCCTACTTATACTATATATACATAAGAGTTAATCCAAGCTTGTAACCTTCTGTTCCCTGAACAGGATTTCTATTCATAGTGCACTTTTATCTACCGATATGGACTCCCTGAGCCTCTTATAATCAACTTTAGCTCCCTGAGCTTTTTTTGCGTGTGTCCCGGACACAGCAATCCACCGAAATCATAAGTAGATGGTTCAACTTACTTGAATGAGATTTTGGTCAGTGCCCCAGGTCCAAGGAGGACAAGAATTGATGTCTTTCACCGTAGACCTGAAGATGACCCTCTCAATCCCGAGACTGAGCCCCCAAAGCTGTAAGGCAATATAGACTCTGTTGCCTAATGTGTCCCTGACACAGGATTTCGGTGATCAGCTTGAATTAAGTCTTATCCGGTAACGGGAGAATGAATCAGGGTGAAACACTTAAACACGTGTGTAGTTCCAATCCATTCTGGTTTATTTCACAGTTGGCAAACAGTTATAATAGAGGGGGTTGAGCTTCCTTGATATCCAATCATATGTTAGCATTTGTTTGACCTATAGTATGATCACACATGAGCTCTGCATTAACATAATATATGACTCATAGTAACAGCATTTGACCAATCAGGTATAGACACATAGGCCAGCATGCATTTGAGCCAAGATAACCGTATAAGGTAGGACTGTTCAAACTTACAAACTAAGGAATGTATGGGTATCTTGAAACCGCACAGGAAGTTTCTCACATTCCAAAGGGGGGAGGGGAGAAGGGAGATTTTGTAAGTGCACTGGCCAACTGTAATGTAATACACGTTGCTGACAGGACAAAATGGAGTTACTTATACCCCATCACTGACTTTGTCAAATGTAGCAGAATTCAGTTTTTCTGATGTAGCAGTGCTAAGTGTATATAAGTGTGTGTGTGTGTGTATATATATATATATATATATATATATATATTTATAGAGATATTTATTTACCGATCTATATATATATATATATATATATATATATATATATATATATATTCAACAAATGACGAGGCAGCACTTCCAGCTTTTGGTGACAGGGTGACAACCCCAAAACTTTATTCCCAGCAACGTTTCGGCCTACTCAATAAGGCCTCATTGAGTAGGCCGAAATGTTGCTGGGAATAAAGTTTTGGGGTCGTCACCCTGTCACCAAAAGCTGGAAGTGCTGCCTCTTCATTTGTTGAGTACGTATCGTGGAGGAGAAGCCTACCTCTGTGAGGAATTGCACCCAGTGCACGTGGTCTGACTGTGCTGCTGCGGTATTTGTGATTTTATATATATATATATATATATATATACAAACCGGATTCTAAAAAAGTTGGGACACTATACAAATCTTGAATAAAAACTGAATGCAATGATGTGGAGGTGCCAACTTCTAATATTTTATTCAGAATAGAACATAAATCACGGAACAAAAGTTTAAACTGAGAAAATGTACCATTTTAAGGGAAAAATATGTTGAATCAGAATTTCATGGTGTCAACAAATCCCCAAAAAGTTGGGACAAGGCCATTTTCACCATTGTGTGGCATCTCCCCTTCTTCTTACAACACTCAACAGACGTCTGGGGACCGAGGAGACCAGTTTCTCAAGTTTAGAAATAGGAATGCTCTCCCATTCTTGTCTAATACAGGCCTCTAACTGTTCAATCGTCTTGGGCCTTCTTTGTTGCACCTTCCTCTTTATGATGCGCCAAATGTTCTCTATAGGTGAAAGATCTGGACTGCAGACTGGCCATTTCAGTACCCGGATCCTTCTCCTACGCAGCCATGATGTTGTGATTGATGCAGAATGTGGTCTGGCATTATCTTGTTGAAAAATGTAGGGTCTTGCCTGAAAGAGATGACGTCTGGATAAAAGCATATGTTGTTCTAGAACCTGAATATATTTTTCTGCATTGATGGTGCCTTTCCAGACATGCAAGCTGCCCATGCAACACGTACTCATGCAACCCCATACCATCAGAGATGCAGGCTTCTGAACTGAGCGTTAATAACAACTTGGGTTGTCCTTGTCCTTTTTGGTCCGGATGACATGGCGTCCCAGATTTCCAAAAAGAACTGCGAATCGTGACTCGTCTGACCACAGAACAGTCTTCCATTTTAAATGATCCCTGGCCCAGTGAAAACGCCTGAGCTTGTGGATCTTGCTTAGAAATGGCTTCTTCTTTGCACTGTAGAGTTTCAGCTGGCAACGGCAGATGGCACGGTGGATTGTGTTCACTGACAATGGTTTCTGGAAGTATTCCTGAGCCCATTCTGTGATTTCCTTTACAGTAGCATTCCTGTTTGTGGTGCAGTCGTTTAAGGGCCCGGAGATCACGGGCATCCAGTATGGTTTTACGGCCTTGACCCTTACGCACAGAGATTGCTCCAGATTCTCTGAATCTTCGGATGATGTAATGCACAGTTGATGATGATAGATGCAAAGTCTTTGCAATTTTTCGCTGGGTAACACCTTTCTGATATTGCTCCACTATCTTTCTGCGCAACATTGTGGGAATTTGTGATCCTCTACCCATCTTGGCTTCTGAGAGACACTGCCACTCTGAGAAGCTCTTTTTATACCCAATCATGTTGCCAATGGTCTTCCAGCTCTTCGTTATGCTCAAATTTACTTTTTCCAGCCTCTTATTGCTACTTGTCCCAACTTTTTGGGGATTTGTTGACACCGTGAAAATTGGAATCAACACATTTTTCCTTTTAAAATGATACATTTACTCGGATTAAACGTTTGTTCTGTCATCTACGGTCTATTACAAATAAAATATTGACATTTGCCATCTCCACATCATTGCATTCAGTTTTTATTCACAATTTGTTTAGTGTCCCAACTTTTTTGGAATCCGGTTTGTGTATATATATATATATATATATATATATATATATATATATAGGTGGGAGATATACAGTGGATATAAAAAGTCTACACACCCCTGTTAAAATGTCAGGTTTCTGTGCTGTAATAAAAAGAGAGACAAAGATAAATCATTTCAGAACTTTTTCCACCTTTATTGTGACCTATAAACTGTACAACTCAATTGAAAAACAAATTGAAATCTTCTAGGTGGAGGGAAGAAAACTAAAAAAACTAAAATAATGTGGTTGCGTAAGTGTACACACCCTCTTATAACTGGGGATGTAGCGGTGTTCAGAATTAAGCAATCACATTCAAAATCATGTTAAATAGGAGTCAGCATACACCTGCCATCATTTAAAGTGCCTCTGATTAACCCCAAATAAAGTTCAGCTGCTCTAGTTGGTCTTTCCTGAAATTTTCTTAGTCTCATCCCACAGCAAAAGCTATGGTCCACAGAGAGCTTCCAAAGCATCAGAGGGATCTCATTGTTAAAAGGTATCAGTCAGGAGAAGGGTACAAAAGAATTTCCAAGGCATTAGATAAACTATGGAACACAGTGAAGACAGTCATCATCAAGTGGAGAAAATATGGCACAACAGTAACATTACCAAGAACTGGACGTCCCTCCAAAATTGATGAAAAGACGAGAAGAAAACTGGTCTAGGAGGCTACCAAGAGGCCTACAGCAACATTAAAGGAGCTGCAGGAATATCTGGCAAGTACTGGCTGTGTGGTACAAGTGACAACAATCTCCCTTATTCTTCATATGTCTGGGCTATGGGGTAGAGTGGCAAGACCAAAGCCTTTTCTTACAAAGAAAAACACCCAAGCCAGGCTACATTTAGCAAAAACAAATCTGAAGTCTCCCAAAAGCATGTGGAAAAAGGTGTTCTGGTCTGATGAGACCAAGGTTGAACTTTTTGGCCATAATTCCAAAAGATATGTTTGGTGCAAAAACACTGCACATCACCAAAAGAACACCATACCCACAGTGAAGCATGGTGGTGGCAGCATCATGCTTTGGGGCTGTTTTTCTTCAGCTGGAACTGGGGCCTTAGTTAAGCTAGAGGGAATTATGAACAGTTCCAAATACCAGTCAATATTGACACAAAACCATCAGGCTTCTGCTAGAAAGCTAAACATGAAGAGGAACTTCATCTTTCAGCATGACAACGACCCAAAGCATACATCCAAAGCAACAAAGGAATGGATTCACCAGAAGAAGATTAAAGTTTTGGAATGGCCCAGCAGAAAGAGTGGTCAAAGAAGAGTGGTCAAAATGTGCCATGCTAATAGACTCATACCCCAAAAGACTGTAATAAAGTGTGCTGTAATAAAATCAAAAGGTGCTTCAACAAAGTACAAAGTATTAGTTTAAGGGTGTGCACACTTATGCAACCATATTTTTATTTTTTTCTTCCCTCTACCTAAAAGATTTCAGTTTGTTTTTCAATTGAGTGTTACATTAAAAGGGGGAAAAAGTTCTGAAATGATTTATCTTTGTCTAATTTTTTTTGACATCACAGAAACCTGACATTTTAGGGGTGTGTAGACTTTTTATATCCACTGTGTGTGTGATATATATATATATATATATATATATACACAGTTGCAAGAAAAAGTATGTGAACCCTTTGGAATGATATGGATTTTTGCACAAATTGGTCATAAAATGTGATCTGATCTTCACAACAATAGACAATCACAGTCTGCTTAAACTAATAACACACAAAGAATAAATGTTACCATGTTTTTATTGAACACACCATGTAAACATTCACAGTGCAGGTGGGAAAAAGTATGTGAACCCTTGCATTTTTGGGTGGTTTCTATTATGTAAGCCCCGAAAAGTGGTCCCTAAAAATTGGGTTTTTGAAAATTTCTGAAGATTTGCTTCTAAACTTCTAAGCCTTGTAACGTCCCCAAAAAATAAAATATCATTCCCAAAATGATCCAAACATGAAGTAGACATATGGGGAATGTAAGAGGTATTACTATATATTATAGAAGTATTATAGAAGTAGAGAAATTGAAACTTGGAAATTAGAAATTTTTTACAAATTTTTGATAAATTTCATATTTTTTGAAAAATAATTTATTTTTATTTTTTTACTTCATTTTACCAGTATCATGAAGTACAATATGTGACCAAAAAACAATCTCGGAATGGCCTGGATAAGTCAAAGCGTTTTAAAGTTATCAGCACTTAAAGTGACACTGGTCAGATTTGCAAAAAATGGCCAAGTCCTTAAGGTGAAATAGGGCTGAGTCCTTAAGGGGTTAACCCCTAAAACAGCTTATTCCTCAATCCGCATGTGGCACTAGACAGAATGTGGATTCCGATTCATATATTTCAGATGAAGATAAATGGAATTTTGATTCATCTAGCGATTTGGGGAGTAATTCCTATTTTTCTGACGATGAAGCAGGCAGAGCACTTTTTCCTACTGAAGTTACAGAGCCATTATTAAAGGCAGTGAGAGCGACATTGGAATTGGAGGATGTTAAGCAGCAGAAATCCAATGCCGACCAACTTTTTGAAGGATTAGCACCCAAAAAGCATACAGTTTTTCCTGTTCATACAAATATGGAGGCCTTAATTAAAAAAAGAAAGGAGGAATCCAGATCGTAAATTTTTTGTTCCTTATACAATTAAAAGAAAATATCCTTTTGATGAAGTGTCTTTAGTCTGTGATAAAGCACCTAATGTACAGGGTGGGCCATTTATATGGATACATCTTAATAAAATGGGAATGGTTGGTGATATTAACTTCCTGTTTGTGGCACATTAGTATATGTGAGGTGGGAAACTTTTCAAGATGGGTGGTGACCATGACGGCCATTTTGAAGTCGGCCATTTTGAATCCAACTTTTGTTTTTTTCAATAGGAAAAAGGGTCATGTGACACATCAAACCTATTGGGAATTTCACAAGAAAAACAATGGTGTGCTTGTGTTTTTATTTTTTATTTTTTTCTCATTCAAGGTTTTTATTGAGATTTTCAAATAAGTAGATGTGGTATACAAAGAACAACAAATTACAATGTCTTACAATGCCATGAGCAGCACGGAGTAGCCTCCAGAAGTAAAAGGCATTAAGGTATATCTTCCCACATGAAAGGGCACTACAAACACGCGCCAGTATATGAGTAAAAGAAGTAAATAGATCATGTGGGACAGAGAAGGCTATAGGGGTCTAACCCTAGTAAGACATACACACAACAGAAGGGGGGACACATAACGAAAGACCAAACACAAGGAAGGAAGGAGCAGGGGAAGCGGGAGGTGGGGAAAGGCGGGGTTAAAGACCTGTACGTCACAGACGGGCATTACGAAACTCATCTGACCCCCGGAAAGTTTCCCAAGGGCCCCAGGTGCGAACAAATCGAGATGTGTCCAGGGGGGAGACACAGATAAGATCCTCCATCCGCTGGTGTAGAGCAATTTCCTCAAACCATTCCTCCGGGGAGGGAGGTGTAGGTGATTTCCAGTGGTGAGGGATGACCGTTTTTGCAGCCTGTAACATATACTTAAGGAGCGAGACCTTAAAGGCAGGAATAGTCAAATCAAAAATAAACAGAAGTGCTTCAGGAGTGTTGGGGATGGGAATTCCCGTTACTTCTCGTATAATGCTATGCACAAAGTTCCAATAAGGTTGCAGGACGGTACAGTGCCACCAAATGTGCAACAAAGTGCCTTCATCGGTGTGACACCTCCAGCAACGATCTGAAACAGACGGAAACCATTTGTGAAGCAAAGACGGCACTCTGTACCACCTGGAGAGAACTTTATAATTCGTTTCCTGCGCCTTTAGTGGAAATTACAGCTTTATGAGAGAGAAGGAAAGCCCGCTTCCATTGAGAAGAGTTGAGGCCATTCTCTAGGTCACGATTCCAGGCGTGGAAGAAGGAAGGGAGTTGGTCAGAAGTCTGGAGAGCAAGCAAGTTATACATGGTAGAAATGTCCCGGAGGACTGCAGAGGGAGCTAGGCACATCTGTTCAAACACTGTAAGGCTCCTGCTCAAGGTGTGGGTGGGACGTATGGAAGAGTAAAAATGTTGGAGTTGTAGATACTCAAAGTTATGCCTGGGGTGTATATGAGAAGGCTCTATCAATTGGCTTAAGTGCTTCAGTCCTGAGGTTGTGATGACATCACAGAACCGAAGGGGGCGCAGTTTGCTACCAGTAAGGAAGGGCCCAGAGGAGTGTCCTGGTCGGAAAGCCGGGTTATCGGTGATCGGCGTCAGAGGGCCAGTTGTGTCAATGAGGAGTGTACAGCGATTAATGGACGCAATCGTCGTGAGCGTGTGACTGGTCGTGAAAGACAGTGGGGGGGGGGGGCTTTAAAGCCAGGCTTGCCAAATAGCCAAGGAAGAACCGCGAGCGCGTGTGAAGAGGATCTGCGTGCTATATGGACCCATAATTTACTAGATTCCGATTGCAACATATCCAGAAGCCTGGCGTATACCGCAGAATAATAATATAGCTTACATTCCGGCAAACCAACACCCCCCAGCTCTTTAGACCGAGTCAAGACCTCACATTTTATCCACGGTCTGCCCGGGGCCCATACAAAGCGCGTGAAGCAGCGTCTTATTTGCGGCCAAAAAGTGAGCGGCAGCCGAATGGGTATGGTCTGCAGGAGGTAAAGCAATTTAGGTAGTAGATTCATTTTCAAAATACTGACTCTGCCGAACCAAGAAAAGTCTCGACGATGCCAAGAGTCCAAGTCTTTCTGGAAACTTCGCAAAAGCGGGGCAAAGTTTAACTTAAAAAGCGCGGATAAGTCCGCCGAGAGCTTAACACCTAGGTATTTAATCCCCGCCGATGGCCATTTAAATGGGAACACAGATGGTGTGCTTGGTTTTAACGTAACTTTATTCTTTCATGAGTTATTTACAAGTTTCTGACCACTTATAAAATGTGTTCAATGTGCTGCCCATTGTGTTGGATTGCCAATGCAACCCTCTTCTCCCACTCTTCACACACTGATAGCAACACCGCAGGAGAAATGCTAGCACAGGCTTCCAGTATCCGTAGTTTCAGGTGCTGCACATCTCGTATCTTCACAGCATAGACAATTGCCTTCAGATGACCCCAAAGATAAAAGTCTAAGGGGGTCAGATCGGGAGACCTTGGGGGCCATTCAACTGGCCCACGGCGACCAATCCACTTTCCAGAAAACTGTTCATCTAGGAATGCTCGGACCTGACACCCATAATGTGGTGGTGCACCATCTTGCTGGAAAAACTCGGGGAACGTGCCAGCTTCAGTGCATAAAGAGGGAAACACATCATCATGTAGCAATTTCGCATATCCAGTGGCCTTGAGGTTTCCATTGATGAAGAATGGCCCCACTATCTTTGTACCCCATATACCACACCATACCATCATTTTTTTTGTCCCAACAGTCTTAGAGGGATCTATCCAATGTGGGTTAGTGTCAGACCAATAGCGGTGGTTTTGTTTGTTAACTTCACCATTTACATAAAAGTTTGCCTCATCACTGAACAAAATCTTCTGAGTAAACTGCGGGTCCTGTTCCAATTTTTGTTTTGCCCATTCTGCAAATTCAGTGCGCCGATCTGGGTCATCCTTGTTGAGATGCTGCAGTAGCTGGAGTTTGTAAGGGTGCCATTTGTGAGTAGCTAATATCCGCCGAAGGGATGTACGACTAATGCCACTCTCCAGTGACATACGGCGAGTGCTACGCTGTGGGCTCTTGCTGAATGAAGCTAGGACAGCCACTGATGTTTCTTCATTAGAGACAGATTTCATGCGTCCACATTTTGGCAAATCCAACACTGAACCAGTTTCACGAAACTTAGCAAGCAGTTTGCTAACTGTAGCATGGGAGATGGGTGGTCTCGTAGGGTGTCTTGCATTGAAATCTGCTGCAATGACCCGGTTACTGCGTTCACCAGACATCAACACAATTTCTATCCGCTCCTCACGTGTTAACCTCGGCGACATGTCAATGGCTGTAAACAAAGAGAAACTTATAAATAACTCATGAAAGAATAAAGTTACGTTAAAACCAAGCACACCATTGTTTTTCTTGTGAAATTCCCAATAAGTTTGATGTGTCACATGACCCTCTTCCTATTGAAAAAACAAAAGTTGGATTCAAAATGGCCGACTTCAAAATGGCCGCCATGGTCACCACCCATCTTGAAAAGTTTCCCCCTCACATATACTAATGTGCCACAAACAGGAAGTTAATATCACCAATCATTCCCATTTTATTAAGGTGTATCCATATAAATGGCCCACCCTGTATATGCCCTGGTGGCAAAAATTGCAAAAAGATTGGCACTTCCCTTTGATGACTTAGGGGTTCTTAGTGATCACTTCTACTAGCTTTAGGCCTAGTATTGCTGCTTCTTGGGTATCTAGGTCTTTAAACCTCTGGTTAGGGCAATTGCAGTCGCATATTAAAAATTGCAGTCCCATATTAAAGATAAAACCCCCAGAGAGAAACTTTTGTCCTCCCTTTCAACATTTATTAAAGCGGCAGATTTTTTGGCAGATGCTTCTTCTGATGTTGTTAGATTTTCAGCTAGATCAGCTGCTTTATCTAACGCTGCTAGGTGGGCTATCTGCTTAAATCTTGGAAGGGCGACCAGGGTTCCAAAGCTAGGCTTTGTTCCCTACCATGTGAGGGTCAGAGGCTATTTGGATCTTCCTTGGATGACATTCTAGAAAAAGCTTTCGACACAAAATAGGGATTCCCAGTACCTCAGAAATTAAGTGGGTTCAGAAGGTCTAGAAATTTTCAAAGTAAACAGAGGTTCAGACACCCAGAAAAGAAAGATGAATCTCCTCTCCCAGAACTGTTGGATGGCAAGTATAGATCTGGAGGAGGCATACTGTCATGTTTCGATCAGTGTCAGCTCCCAAAGGTTTTTGAGAATGGCGGTTTGGGTTCAGGGCTCTCTTCGTCATCTGCGATACAAAGCCCCCTTCCCTTTGGAAGATCACAGGCGCCTCGAGTTTTTACCAAGATTATAGTGGAGGTAGCAGCCTTCGTAACATTAAAAGAAATCACTCTAGTCACTTATGTTGACGACTTTTTAATAATTTCCCAGACAGAATAGTCTTTGAAGCTGCAGATAGATCAGTTGTGCGTAATTCTGGAATCATTGGGATGGAAGATAAATTGGAAAAAATCCAAGTTACTTCCTTCTCAGAGATGCGTTTTTTGGGGAAACTACTAGATTCCCAGAAACATGTTTCCTTCCAGAACAGAAGTTGATGTCATTGATGGGATACAGGATCGCTTTCTCAGTTATGTGTGTTCCCTGGGACAGGCTATGTCAGTACTAGGTTTAATGACATCCACTATCCCGGCAGTAACCTATGCTCAGTTTCATTCAAGACCATTGCAGGAGGACATCCTAAAGAACTGGGATGGTTCTCCCTTATCCTTGGACTACAACTTTTATCTAAGTTCAGTAGCAAGGATTTTATTACTGTGGTGGAAAAACCCAACGAGTTTATCCAGGGGATCCCCTTGGGTGTCTCAGAATCCAATATCTATCACCATGGACGCAACCCCTTAGGGATTGGGAGCCCATTCAGGGGGAGTTTTCTGGCAGGGAAGATGGAGCATTCAATTCAGAATCTGTTCTTCAAACTACAAAGAATAAAGGGCAATAAAAGAAGCTATTTTAAAAATCCCATCGACGTTGGCAGAAGGAACGATAATAATATATTCAGACAATACAACGGCATTGTCTTGTATAAATCACCAGGGGAGCACGAGAAATGGGGTTCTGTTGCTGTTATCCCAGGAGATTTTTCAAATTGCAGAATGGAACCAGTTCATTCTCAGAGCAGTTCACCTCAGAGGGAAGGACAATTCCCTGGCTGATTTCAGTTCAGTTCTCCAGCTTATAGTACAGAAGCGGGGTCTACCAAAATTTTAAATCGATTTCAATACCATAAAAAAGTATTGCGATACTAGATACCATGTGGAAAAAAAACCACGTGCATTCTGCATTTTATAGAACATCCGGCGCATAATCGAACAGTCCTATCCTATTTTTCAGGGGACAAGGTGACTAAAATGGCGAATCGCACATTTTTTTTTCTTTTCTGTTACGGCGTTCACTGCATAGGAGATTTTTTAAAAATATTTTAATAGTTTGGACTTTTCGGACGTGGCTTATGTAATAAGTTTTTTTATTGTGTATATATTTTATATGTAAAAGTGGGTGATTTTATGCTTTTAATATTTTTTTTTTAGTTTTTTTTTTTACTTTTCATTCAATAACGATTTCCTACCTTAGGGACTAGAACCTAGGATCTTTTGATCCCTTGTCCTATTCACCCTAATAGAGCTCTATTAGGGTGAATAGGACTTTACACTGTCTCTGCTGCCCTGTGCTTTGTGCACACAGCAGCAGGGAGCTGACCATGGCAGCCAGGGCTTCAGTAGCGTCCTGGCTGCCATGGTAACCGATCGGAGCCCCAGGATTACTCTGCTGGGGCTCCAATCAGAACTGCCACTGCACCACCAATGAAGAGGGGGGGAGGTGACCCTGTGGCCACTGCCACCAATGATTCAATACTAGAGGAGGTTTTTAAACCATTAATACAAATACAGGAAGTGGGTGCCGGCGGCAGAATCACATAGCCGGCACCTGACCTCTATAATAGGGAGCTGTGATCAGCGTCAGTTAACCCTTCAGGTGCGGCACCTGAGGGTTTTACTGCCGCTGATCGCAGCTCCCTGTCATAGAGATCGGGTGCCGGCTAAGTGATTCTGCCGCCGGCACCTGCTTTCTGTATTTGTATTAATGGTTTAGTTATCTTCATTGGTGGCACAGTGGCCACAGCCCCTCCCCTCCTCCGCCCCTCTCTCTCCTCATTGGTGGCAGTGGCACAGGGGGGTGGGAGAGACTCCTTCTCCCCTGTGCTGCTGACGGAACATGGCGCTCGCTGAGAGTAGCACGCTCCATGTTCTCTGATACTAGGCTGTGCAGTAGATACTGGTACAAAAGATGGTAATTCGATACCCGGTGCAACGCTACTACCAACTATAGATCTCTTTGCAATGAGAGAATACAAGAAGGTAGACAGATTTTTTTCTCTCTCAACAGAATGGACTTCCCAATGGGGATAGACGCTTTAACCCATTCATGGCATCAGGAGTTCGGATATGCCGGCACTCCGTATTAACTCATTCCCAAAGACCTTAAGAAAGTTATCCAGGAGAGGGCTTCTATAATTTTAATAGCTCCAAGATGGCCCAAAAGAGCTTGGTTCTCAATGTTACAAAACCTAGCGGTGGAACCCCCATAGACGCTTCCAGTGTGGGACAACCTTCTGCATCAGGGTCCAGTTTGTCAGCCCCAGACCAGATCTACTACAACTAGCAGCCTGGAAATTGAAAGTATAATATGGGCAAGGAGGGGCTTGTCGAATGAGGTAGTTTCCACTTTACCGGCGAGCAGGAACGAAGTCACAGCTAAAAAGTATGTTTAAAGTTTGGGATACTTTCACAAAATTTTTGGGAAGGTCAGGACCCCTTGCAGGCACCTTGTGTGCCTGACCTAGTAAATTTCTTGCAAGCAGGCCTGGACAAGAATCTAAAAAGTACAACTCTAAGGCTGGGTTCACACGGGCGAGATTTCCGCACGGGTGCAATGTGTGAGGTGAACGCCTTGCAGCCGCACTGAATCCAGACCCATTCACTTCTATGGCGCTGTGCACATGAGCGTTGATTTTCACGCATCACTTGTGCGTTGCGTGAAAATCGCAGCATGCTCTATATTGTGCGTTTATCATGCAACGCAGGCCCCATAGAAGTGAATGGGGCTGCGTGAAAATCGCAAGCAAGTGCAGATGCGGTGCGATTTTCACGTATGGTTGCTAAGATGACAGTCTATTCACTGTATTATTTTCCCTTATAACATGGTTATAAGGTTAAATAATAGCATTCTTTAATACAGAATGCTTAGTAGAAGGTCAATTGAGGGTTAAAAAAAAAAAAATAATAACTCACCTCCTCCTCTTGATCAGGATCTCTTCTTACTTCTTTAATCATGAGCTGCCGGCTAAAGGACCTGTGGTGACGTCACATCACATGGTCCAGTCACATGGTCCATCACAGTGGTGATGGATCATGTGATTGTACCATGTGATTAGCTCAGTGACGTCACCACAGGTCCTTTGACAGGTCCTGAAGAAAGAACAGGAGACCGGCAGCTATGCGATCAATTGGAGGAGGTGAGGTAATTTATTTTTATTTTTTTAACCATCAATTGACCTTCTACTAAGCATTCTGTATTAAATAATGCTATTATTTTCCCTTATAACCATGTTATAAGGGAAAATAATTACATCTACACAACACCGAACCCAAACCTGAACTTCAGTGAAGAAGTTCGGGTCTGGGTACCACATTCAGCTTTTTATCACGCGCGAGCAAAGCGCATTGCACTCGCGCGATAAAAACTGAACAACAGAACGCAATCGCAGTCAAAACTGAAGTGCAATTGGGTACCTACTCGCGCAGGTTTGCCGCAATGCACCCGTGACGCATCCTGAGCCAAAACGTGACGCCCGTGTGAACCCAACCTAAAAGTCCAAGTAGCGGCCCTGAGTTATTTCTATGATGGTAGACTAGCAGATCACTCTTGGATAAAAAGGTTCTTATCAGCAGCCTCCAGATTACAGCCCTCTTTGAGACCTCTGTCTCCCCCATGGGATTTAAATTTAGTATTATCTGCCTTGACTCATTCCTCATTTGAACCTAATAAGTACCGATCACTTTAAAAATTGCCTTTTTGTTAGCTATCACGTCTGTTAGACGAGTTTTGGAGATCCAGGCCGTTTCAGCTTTCCCTCCTTATACAAATATTTTGAAAGATAAAGTCTTTTTAAGGCCTTTACCCTTTTTCTTGTCTAAGGTGGTTTCTGACTTCCACAGAAACCAGAACATAATTCTACCTTTTTTTGTGTTAATCCCAATAATTCTAGAGAACTAAATTTTCACTGTCTAGATGTTACATAGTAACATAGTACATAAGGCCAAAAAAAGACATTTGTCCATCCAGTTCAGCCTGTTATCCTGCAAGTTGATCCAGAGGAAGGCAAAAATGTTAGAAGATGTTTAATCACTTACCTGCAGTCCACTAAGGATTGAAGAATAGATGAAAATCTCCTGATCCAGTTTCAGGGATCTGGTAAGGGAAAGAAAGCTTCCATTGCCTTGATTGCAAGATGGGTTAAATCAGCCATATCTTGTGCATATTCGGTGGGAGGTCTGCCCATTACGGAATGGTTTGGGGCTCACTCAACAAGGGCAGTAGCTACTACATGGGCAGAGAGTGTTGAGGCTTCCTTATCTCAGATTACCCAACCCTTTTATTTAATGGGGCTTATTCTTGAAATTAATTATACCCCAATTTAGCTTAGGGTAAGAATGTACCGTTTTGGTTCCTTGGCTTAGGTCTATCTCTTTTTTTTTGTGTTATCACACCTCCGGAGGGTCTTTTCCTTGTAAATCACTGAGGTGTGGTGGGGGTGTGAACTTTTTATATCCTCAGGTTTCCTGTCATTGATGGGAGGTCCATGACGCATTGGTGCTGTCATGGGTTTCAAGAAAAACAATTACCGGTAAGCAATTTATGTTTTCTGGCACGCCCTTCCAGAAGTGAAGGCTGCACAGGTCGCACACCACTGTTCTTGGTTTAGTAGGGGTAATTGTAGTGACAAATGCTATCTACATGAAGCAGGAAGGTGCATGTGTGTCCACTGCTACATTCAAACTCTAGTTTTAATGATTGGTATGGGATCCAGCTGTAGGACCCCTAGGCAATCAGACTCTGGTCACATATTCCGTACATGATGAAGAATCTCCTTTGTGGGATTTTTTTTACTTCAGTTTTGGAGCATTTTTCTTTGATTTAGGCCTCTTGCACACGACCGCATGGTTTAGCGGTCCGTTTTAAACTGATCCGTTTTTTCCCATTTTTGTTTTTGTTTCAGTAGTGTTTCCGTTCTGTTTTGCCGTTCCGTTTTTTCGTTTGGTCTCCGTTTGTGATCCGTTTTTTGGTGGAAACGGAAGCATACAATAATGTTTAAACAGTAAGTACCTTAACGGAACGGATACAGAAGACATACGGATGCATTCCTTATGCATTCAGTTTTTTTTGCGGAACCATTGACTTGAATGGAAAGTGATTTGCGGGCAATAATAGGACATATTCTATCTTTTGAAGGGAACGGAAATACTGAAACGGAATGCATATGGAGTACCTTCCGTTGTTTTTGCACACCCATTGAAGTGAATGGTTCCGCATACGGACCACAAACGGAACGCCCAAAAAAAAGGAACAGAAACGGAAAAAAAAATACGATCCTGTGCAAGAGGCCTTACTAACTCCTGAATTATTGCAACTGTAATTGGTAAAGTGAATTTATACTGGTTGGACATTTAATGTTAGCACTTTTTTTTCCAGCATACTAAAACAGGTGAAGAAATGCTAAAGATGTGCGTGGCTGTACGTAGAAAACTGCAACTGTATTACTGGAAGGATCGTTCATTTCATGAACTTCAGGTGATTAAGTGCAAATGTAAATGGAACCTGTTTTGTTTTTATGCTTTTAGACAAACATAAATGTATAAAATGTTAAAAAAAAATTCATGAAATGGGGAAAGCTGAGTTCACACTTCAGTTGTTTGGTCAGTTATTTCGATCTTGAATACAAAAAGAGTGCAGTCTGTAGCACCATTATTGCAGGACATGCCAGTTTTCCCTTTTTTGCATTTTCGTTTTTTACTATCTGCCTTCTCACAGCCATAACTTTTTATTTTTGCGTTCATATAGACGTATGAGGGCTTGTTTATTGGCGTGACATTTTGCACTTTATAATGTCACCATTTAATATTGCATATGATGTAGTGGGAAGCTGGAAAAAAAATCCAAATGAGGTGGAATTGGAAACAAAAATCCAATTGCGCTATAGTTTTATGGATTTCTTCTTTACTGTGTTACCTATGTCAGTGTTTCCCAACCAGTGTGCCCCCAGCTGTTGCAAAACTACAACTCCCAGCATGCCCCCACAGCCAAAGGCTGTCTGGGCATGCTGGGAGTTGTAGTTTTGCAACAGCTGGAGGCACGCTGGTTGGGAAACACTGACCTATGTGGTAAAACTGACCTGTTCCCTTCATTCTCCGGGTCAGTATTAGGGTCCATTCACACGTCCGTTTTTTCTTTCCTTATCTGTTCCGTTTTTTCAGGAACAGATCTGGACCAGACCTGGACCCATTCATTTTCAATGGGTCCTGGAAAAAAACGGACAGCACAATGTGTGCTGTCCGTTTCCGTTGTTCCGTTCCGCATGTCCGTTTAAAGGGCTTCTGTCACCCCACAAAAGTCATTTTTTTTTTTTTGGATAGTTACATTCCTTATAGCGCGATATAGGAGAATATAATCTTATCACTTACTTTCATGCGGCCGTTTCTTTAGAAAACAAAGTTTTATAATATGTAAATCCGGTCTCTACCAGCAAGTAGGGCGTCTACTTGCTGGTAGCCGCAGCAGAAAACCGCCCCCTCGCCGTGTTGATTGACAGGGCCAGCCGGGATCTCCTCCTCCGGCCAGCCCTGTCAGTATTTCAAAAATCGCGCGCCTCTGTTCATTCGGCGCAGGCGCTCTGAGATGAGGAGGTTCGTCTCCTCAGAACTCCCTCAGTGCGCCTGCGCCGATGACATCACCGAAAGAGAAGACGTTATGGGGGATCTGTGGATGATGCGCTGTTATGGGGGATCTGTGGATGATGCGCTGTTATGGGGGATCTGTGAATGATGCGCTGTTATGGGGGATCTGTGGATGATGCGCTGTTATGGGGGATCTGTGGATGATGCGCTGTTATGGGGGATCTGTGGATGATGCGCTGTTATGGGGGATCTGTGGATGATGCGCTGTTATGGGGGATCTGTGGATGATGCGCTGTTATGGGGGATCTGTGGATGATGCGCTGTTATGGGGGATCTGTGGATGATGCGCTGTTATGGGGGATCTGTGGATGATGCGCTGTTATGGGGGATCTGTGGATGATGCGCTGTTATGGGGGATCTGTGGATGATGCGCTGTTATGAGGGATCTGTGGATGATGCGCTGTTATGGGGGATCTGTGGATGATGCGCTGTTATGGGGGATCTGTGGATGATGCGCTGTTATGGGGGATCTGTGGATGATGCTCTGTTATGGGGGATCTGTGGATGATGCGCTGTTATGGGGGATCTGTGGATGATGCGCTGTTATGGGGGATCTGTGGATGATGCGCTGTTATGGGGGATCTGTGGATGATGCGCTGTTATGGGGGATCTGTGGATGATGCGCTGTTATGGGTATGGATCGACCGATTATCGGTTTGGCCGATATTATCGGCCGATATTGAGGATTTTGAACGGTATCGGCATATATTTTGCCGATATACCGATAACGTATTGGGAACACAGAACGCGCTGCTCTCAGCGCTCTCTGTGTTCCCTCCGCAGCACAGGGGAGAAGGAAGCAGTGTCTCCTCCCCCTGTGCTGCTGCTGCCGCCAATGACAGGAGAGAAGACAAGAGGAGGGGAGGGGCTGTGGCCGCTGCGCCACCAATGAAGAGGAGTCTTTCATTCATTCATATACAGGAGGCGGGAGCTGGCTGCAGAATCACATAGCCGGCTCCCGACCTCTATGAGCAGCCACCGCTCATAGAGGTCGGGAGCCGGCTATGTGATTCTGCAGCCAGCTCCCGCCTCCTGTATATGAATGATTGAGAGACTTATCTTCATTGGTGGCGCAGTGCGCCCCCCCCCCCCAAGCCCCCCAGTATTAATCATTGGTGGCGCAGTGCGCCCCCCACCCCAATCTCGGCCAATAGTAAAAACATTGGTGGCGCAGTGCGCCCCCCCCCCCCCACCCAGTATTACTCATTGGTGGCAGTGGCCACAGGATCCCCTCTCCCCTCCTCCTCCGATCGGAGCCCCAGCAGTGTAAGCCTGGGGCTCCAATCGGTTACCATGGCAGCCAGGACGCTATTGAAGCCCTGGCTGCCATGATAAGCTCCATGCTGCTGTGTGCACAAAGCACAGAGCAGCAGGGACAGTGTGAGCTCCTATTCACCCTGATAGAGATCTATCAGGGGGAATAGGACAAGGGTTCTAGTCCCTAAGGGGGCTAAAAGTTAGTAAAAAAAAAAAAAATACAAAAATATTAAGTATAAATGAAAAAGATTTATAAAAAAAAAAAAATACAATAAACCAAAAAATACACATTAACAATAAACATATTAATTTTCAGCAGATTTGTGTAGGAATTTTTTTTTTTCTCAAAAATGAAAATTCCCAGAATATCGGTATAAATTATCGGCTATCGGCCTGAAAGTTCACTAATTATCGGTATCGGCCCTAAAAAATCAATATCGGTCGATCCCTAGTTATGGGGGATCTGTGGAGGACGCTGTTATGGGGGGATCTGTGGAGGACGCTGTTAAGGGGTGGATCTGTGGATGGCACTGTTATAGGGGATGTGTGCTATGACACATAGGGCCATGAGGGGGGCCAGCATAAGACATATAACATCTTATGCTGGTCCCCCTCATGGCCCTATGTGTCCCCTCATGTGTCCTAAACTGCGCACATTACTGGTTTTGTGTGTAAAGTATTTTACTACTGTGTAAAACAAGCTCTCTCCTATTGATAACATGGCAGCCTCTGTACTCACTGTCACTATGAATGCACTGCAGCCGAGCTTCAGGAAGCAGGAGCGTTACTAAGTGACGTCAGTCACGCGCCGGCCGGGCCGCTCGCTGCAGTGTATTCATCGTGAAAGTGAGTACAGAGGCTGCCATGTTATCAATAGGAGAGAGCTTGTTTCACACAGAGTAGTAAAATACTTTACAGGTATATAGTAAATACAGCAGTGTATTGACACCTCGTACCTCACATATCAGTACACTGCTGTATATACTATATATCTGTACACACTGCATCTATTATACCTCGTACCTCACATATCAGTACACTTCTGTATATACTATATATGTGAGGTACGAGGTATAATAGATGCTGTGTGTACAGATATCAGTACACTTCTGTATATACTATATATCTGTACACACAGCATCTATTATACCTCATACCTCACATATCAGTGCACTGCGGTATATACTATATATCTGTACATATTGCATGTATAATACTGTGTAATATATGCAGTGTGTGTGCATGTATGTGTGTGTATATATATATATATATATATATATATATATATACAGAGCAGTGTATTGATGTGACACATAGAAGGTATAATACTGTAGATGCAGTGTTTATAGAAATATGTGGTCAGTTATGCATTATAGTCACTGTGAGGTACATGAGGTAGTGGTAACTGTCTGAAGTAGTATACATGAGTGAGCAATGAGTAAAAACAGGGCATGGAGGGGGGGGGGGTAAATGATGAAAAGTGGAGGACCTCCTCTTACCTCTCCATTCCAGTCTGTATGGATCAATACAGAGCTGCTTGTGAACTTTTAATACTTGCTGTTAGGGGTTGAAGGACCTGTGATGATGTCATCACAGGTCCTGGCAGATGTACCTTTGAAACCTAGGAACTACACCATTTTTGGTGCAGTTCCTTTGCTAGATTCTGCAGGACCTGTGATGTTGAAGATGATGTCATCACAGGTCCTGGCAGATGCACTGTTCTAACCTGGGAACTACACTTTACACTGTGCAGTTCCCTTACAGGACCTGTGATGACATCATCAAAGGTCCTTTAGCTTTAGAAAGGTAAACAGGAGTAATTAGGGGGCGGGGCCTCTCCTCCACTTCGGTGCCTGCCTGCAGCCTATCAGAGGAAAGGGAAGGGACACGCCTCTCTCTCCCCTGCACCTCCGCTGGCACAGACAGTTTACAATGGAGATGAGCGCAATGGAAGCGCTCATCTCCCTGTGCCCGGCGGCGGCTGCTCACTTGGGGGGGGGGGGGGGGTCATTTTAGTTGGGGGGGCACATGGGGGGGCACAGCATGATGTAGGGGGGGCCGTGGCTGGCACTTCACCTGCGCCCCCCTCCTGTCCGCAAATGGTAGCGCCCAGGGCACCCGCTCCTTCGGCCCCTGCCTTGTACCGGCCCTGAGCCCTACTAAGAACACTACTTCCCTTTTGAGCCCTGCAGTTAGCTGCTTATGGCCACATATGGGGTATTGCTGTACTTGGGAGAAATGATATAACAATTTGTTTGTTGATTTTCTGCTCTTAACACATGTGTAATTAAGAATTAAACTCTGTTTTATTGGAAATAATTCATTTTTACGTTTCATGCCCTAATTATAGTAAATTCTATGAAACATTCGTGAGGTCAAAAATGCTAAGTACACACCTAGATGATTTCCTTCAGTGCTTTCCAAAATTAGTTAGTTGGGGATGTTTCTTATGCTTTGGCACCTAAAGGCCTCTGCAAACCTGGAATGGTGCCTGAAAAACATCCTAGGACCACATATGGGGTATTTCTAAAAACTGCAGAATCAGATTAATAAATATTGGTAATAAATATTGACTTTTATTTATATTTTAGCACCTGCTGTGATCTAGTCATCAGTATGAGATCGACAGAGGTTCTACTACACGGTCACATACTTTTGTCATTTACAGATATGTAATATTTAAGTTGTTTGTTTGATTTGATTATCTTTATCTACTTTTAGGACTCCTTTAGAAGTTTAATAAAAAATAAGTCAAATTTAGCAGAAATATAGAAAATTCTGAAGGGTTCACAGACTTTCAAGCACCAAAGTATGCACACAAACACATAACATGCATACATAACACATGTCCCATTTAACTTTTGTTTGAAGGCCATAGAAGAGGAGCAAGGTGGTGGTGGATGAATAAGGACTATAGAGGGCACACTATAGGCCTCTCTACGGTGTCTGCCCATACAACATATCTCACTTTAGGAGCGGGACCACTGGATAGCATCTTTAGACTTCAACGTGCCTGATGACATTTATTAATACTGCCTATTAATGCACCTGTGGAGTGATCTGCAGTAGAGAAGGAGATGCCTAGTAAGAAGGTGGCAGCAATATATAGTGGGTTTAAAGAAGTGCAGGATGTTGTTAAGATGCCTGGCACTATCCCTACCTTGGTATTTACACTAAGCAATGGCCAGCCTTCTTGCCATCTAGCAGAGCCAATCTATCACTTGAGGTGGTGCCACCTAATAGAGTGGAAAGTGAGCACCAGCACTCACCAACTGTGACATACAACTTACCCATGTCTTGTTCCTTCACATTCTGGGTAAGTTCTGTGTCATAATTGATGACCACTAGGTGGCCCTGCCTGAGGCAAGAGGCTCAACTTGCTCCATGGCATATGTGCCCCTGGGCAGCACCACCCATTATCCAGTAATTAAAAAATGGCTAAATTGGTTTATCCACTTGGATTAGGGGGTATATAGAAAGACGAATGTTCTCACAGTTGAAACATGCCCGGTATGCAATCAAATGTACTGCGAGATAAGTGTCTCATACTGTTTTGATTTGTCATATATTTGAATCAGGTTGGTGGTGGGGTATTAGTCAGTGTGGAAGTGTTTTGTTGTACTGTCTCTTCACTATCTATGCTATGTATCTGAGATAACTTCAGTGCTATATATTTGTTGACACTGTTTCCCAGGTCATGGAATATACTTTGTATATACAGTGGGGAAAATAAGTATTTGTGATACACTGGCAATTTTCCCACCTACAAAGAATGGAGAGGTCTGTAATTTTTGTCGTAGGTACACTTCAACTGTGAGAGACAGAATCTAAAAATATCCAGAAAATCTCATTGTATGATTTCTAAATAATTAGCATTTTATTGCATGAAATAAGTATTTGATACAATGGAAAAACAGAACTTAATATTTGGTACAGAAACCTTTGTTTGCAATTACAGAGGTCAGGCGTTTCCTGTAGTTCTTGACCAAGTTTGCACACATTGCAGCAGGAATTCTGGCCCAGGATTTTGGGGCTGTCACTGGGCTACTTTGAGTTTTAGTTCCCTCCAAAGATTTTTGATTGGGTTCCGGTCTGGAGACTGGCTAGGCCACTCCAGGACCTTGTAATTCTTCTTTCGGAGCCACTCCTTAGTTGCCATGGCTGTGTTTTTTACGGGCCATTATCATGCTGGAAGACCCAGAAACGACCCATCTTCAATGCTCTTACTGAGGGAAGAAGGTTGTTGGCCAAAATCCCACGATACATGGGCCCCATTCATTCTCCCTTCAATATGGTGCAGTCATCCTGTCCCCTTTGCAGAAAAGCACCCCAAAGTATGATGTTGCTACCCCCATGCTTCATAGGTAGGACAGTGTTCTTGGGGTTGTACTCATCCTTCTTCTTCCTGCAAACACGGCGAGTGGAGTTGTTACCAAAAAGTTCTACTTTGGTCTCATCTGACCACATGCCCTTCTCCCATGCCTCCTCTGGACATGTGCTAGCGTGAACAGGGGGACCATGACGGCGTAGTGTGTTATTAACGGTAATCTTTGAGACTGTGGTCCCAGCTCTCTTCAGGTCATTAACCAGGTCCTCCCGTGTAGTTCTGGGCTGATTCCTGACCTTTCTCAGAATCATTCGTACTCCACGAGGCGAGATCTTGCATGGAGCCCCAGACTGAGGAAGATTGACAGTCATTTTGTGTTTCGTCCATTTTTTTGATAATTGCGGCAACAGTTGTTGCTCTTTCATCAAGCTGCTTTCCTGTTGTCCTGTAGCCCATCCCAGCCTTGTGGAGGTCTACAATTTTGTCCTTGGTGTCCTTAGACAGTTCTTTGGTTTTGGCCATGGTGGAGAGGTTGGAGTGTGATTGATTGAGTGTGTGGACTGGTGTCTTTTATATAGGTAACAAGTTCAAACAGGTGAAATTAATACAGGTAATGGATGCAGAGTAGGAGGGCTTCTTAAAGAAAAGCCAACAGGTCTGTAAGACAGCCAGAATTCTTGTTGGTTGGTAGGTGATCAAATACTTATGTCATGCAATAAAATACAAATGAATTATTAAAAAATCATACAATCTGACTTTCTGGATTTTCTTTTAGATTCTGTCTCTCACAGTTGAAGTGTACCTACGATAAAAATTACAGACCTCTCCATTCTTTTTAGGTGGGAAAGCTTGGAAAATCACCAGTGTATCAAATGCTTATTTTCCCCACTGTATACTTATACCTGGGGTAGGGTTGAAGCAATGTTGTGTGTATTAGGCTACTTTCACACTAGCGTTCGGGGCTCCGCTTGTGAGCTCCGTTTGAAGGGGCTCACAAGCGGCCCCGAACGCATCCGTCCAGCCCTAATGCATTCTGAGTGGAGGCGGATCCGCTCAGAATGCATCAGTCTGGCGGCGTTCAGCCTCCGCTCAGCAAGTGGACCCCTGAACGCTGCTTGCAGCGTTCGGCTGTCCGCCTGGCCGTGCGGAGGCAAGCGGATCCATCCAGACTTACAAAGTAAGTCAATGGGGACGGATCCGTTTGAAGATGACACAATATGGCTCAATCTTCAAACGGATCCGCCCCCATTGACTTTCAATGTAAACTCTGGACGGATCCGTTCAGGCTATTTTCACACTTAGAAATTTTTCTAAGTTATAATGCAGACGGATCGGTTCTGAACGGATACAAACGTCTGCATTATAGGAGCGGATCCGTCTGATGAAACATCAGACGGACCCGCTCTGAACGCTAGTGTGAAAGTAGCCTTAAGTGGCACTTTCTCTTCAGACTTGTTTGAATTGCATTTTTTCGCTATAGAAAGTGAGATGGGAAATTCCAGAAAAAAATGCCAGTTCTTCAAAGAAAAATTATGACATAAAACACAATATGACATAAGACACAAAAAAAACCCATTAGATTGAAAAAGCCATAAGCAAATAAGCACCTGTCCTGTGTTTCAAAATTCACCTATATTTAATCCAAAAAATGCACCAAAACGCATTTAAAGAAAATTGCATCAAAAATGGGAAAACACCATAAAAATCCAATGTGAATCTAATGTTATTTTATAAAAGTACATGATGTACAGATGTAGCAGGGTTAGCACTCAAACTCTTAACTCAAATTTCTTAAATCATCGTGTTATCTTGAAACAAAAGCCATTGAAAATCAATTGAAGGTGTTTGCTTAGTTTAGATAACACATCTCAGAAATCTCAGAAAGCATGAGTGTTAACTCTACTACGTTGGTATGGCACACAATTATAAACATAAAAAAACAATGGTGGAATTGCTGTATTTGTTTTCATTCCCCAAAAAGGGATTTTCTCTATTTTTTTTTCCTTTTTTTTTTTATTTACTGTGCATGTTCGCTTTACCGGTAGAAATCTATACTCGCCTGCTCCCCACCACTCCAATCTGGCTTCCTAGCTCTCTTCACCGATCTTCCAGTATCTGTCTGTTACCTTTCACTAGAAAAGGGTGGGTCAGGTGCACCACTGCAACTAATGACTCAGTGGTGACATATCCCCAAGTGCCACTACGAGGCTGAGGGACATGTCACTTATGAGGCCAGTCATGTGGCTCACATGACCCCATCTTGTTTGGAAGTTGACATACTGGAACCAGAAGATCGGTGCATGGAGCAGATGAGTATGGCTCTAAAACACAAAAAAAATACCCACAATCATTTATAATCATTTATGAAGATAATAATAACTTGTGAAGATAGCTGTAATTTTTTAAAAGAGTTGGAAAGATATATAGGATATGCAACTACGTAAGCATACGGTATCTGTTAAAACTTTAGTAAAGCTGAGTTTTTACACTCCGACCTGCAGACAATTATCGGGAAGGAAGCATTCTTTGGTTGGCTGCTCATTCAGTGGAGATGAAGTGCTGCATTTACATGCAACGATCACTTCCACATTAAGAGAACGTGTGATGGTTACTGCTATTGATCATCCTCATACAGCTGCATTGTTTCTGGGCAGCAGAAATCTGCTCTCCTGATACGATATTTTAGGCGTCTGCATTGACGATTGATTCACCCAATGAACGAGTGTTAGTTGTTCATTGGGAGATCTGTGGCACCTTTAGATTATCGAAGCGCATTTGTTGGAACGTTCGTTCCCAATAACGGCCCCGAACATCGGGGCTTGTAAACCCAGCATTATATCAGAAAAGCCATTTTAATGTATTCACAGCTTCTTCTTTGCAGTCGAAATTAACGACATGGCGTTACTTCTAGTGGTGGGAAGTCTTCACATTTTAGAAGATATTCATATAAAATTACAAATGCCCCCCATCCCCCCCCCCCCCCCCCCCCCCCCCCACACACACACACACACTTTTACAAGGTAACACACAGTGCATAGTTCTCTATCATCCATGTTTCTCGTCATGGTAAGGCTACTAATTTTCCTACTATGTAGGTATACAGCATAAGTTCTGTGTTTGAGATAACTATTCCACTTTGTTTTCTAACATGAAACATAACCTATTTGCAGGGTGACTTTAGTGTTCCTGATGTCCCCAAATCTATGGCATGGTGTGAAAACTCTATATGTGTTGGATTCAAAAGAGACTATTATTTGATCAGGGTAAGTTTTAGTATTCTTTCTGTAGTAGCTTATTTTGTATTGTGCACACTGGGATAGTAACATAGTACATAAGGCCGAAAAAAGACATTTGTCCATCCAGTTCGGCCTGTCATCCTGCAAGTTGATCCAGAGGAAGGCAAAATAAACCCTGTGAGGTAGAAGCCAATTTTCCTCACTTTAGGGGAATAAAAAATTTCCTTCCCGACTCCAATCAGGCAATCAGAATATCTCCCTGGATCAACGACCCCTCTCTAGTAGCTATATCCTGTAATATTATTACACTCCAGAAATACATCCAGGCCCCTCTTGAATTCCTTTATTGTACTCGCCATCACCACCTCCTCAGGCAGAGAGTTCCATAGTCTCACTGCTCTTACTGTAAAGAATCCTCTTCTATGTTTGTGTACAAACCTTCTTTCCTCCAAACGCAGAGGATGTCCCCTCGTCAAAGTCACAGTCCTGGGAATAAATAGATGATGCGATAGATCCCTCTACTGACCCCTGATAAATTTACAAATGCTAGTCATACCTGAAATTGGATACTGCAGTCAGAATGTGTGATGTAGGTCCACTTAGGCTACTTTCACACTAGCAGCAGGACGGATCCGACAGGCTGTTCACCCTGTCGGATCCGTCCTGCCGTTTTTCGCCGTGCCGACGGACCGCCGCTCCATCCGCATTGACTATAATGGTGACAGGGGCGGAGCTCCGGCGCAGCACGGCAGTGCACGGCGAGAGCCCGTCAGACAAAAAAATCTGACATGCCGTAGTTTTAGTCTGGCGGCCTTTCGCCGTGCACTGCCGTGTTGTGCCGGAGCTCCACCCCCGTCCCCATTATAGTCATTGGGGGACGGAGCGGCGGCACGGCGAAATAGCGCCAGGACGGATCCGACGGGGTGAACAGCCTGTTAGATCCGTCCTGCCGCTAGTGTGAAAGAATCCTTAGTGCTGCTTGGTCCATTGCCAGGTAACTTTGATAAATCACTTGCACTGATGCAACTCAAAAGCCCGTATTGGGGTATTTTTGGCCAAACCTGCCAAGAATGGTGGGTTCAGCTGACAATTTAATGTGTATGGGGTGCTCCCAAATTCCCCCAAGAAGGATCGGGTGTACTGAATGTTTTCACCCAGTCCTTTTGTTCTTCTAGGAGGTAAGCCACCATCAAAGATGTAGCAATGGCTTTCTCCTCTCTTCCCATTAAGAACCTGTACATGCTCGGCCGAACCAAATGTATATGTCTTTGCGGGAGTCAGGAGAATTACTGTAGCCATTAGCTGAACTATTTTTAGGTTATCAGCTATTGAGGCAAACCTTTAGGTATTTACAAGAAAATTGGCTAAATTCCATTATAAGTCTAACCTCAGTGACTTTGGTCAGTCTTCACAAGCAGTATTGTAATAGATGAATTTTGCCCCTATCTGTTTGCAATATCTAGAATATGTGTTCATTTTTACATGATTGCCAGTTTTTAAGTACAGCTTTGTGTTGTGTCTCCTAAAGGTGGATGGAAAAGGTTCCATTAAGGAACTCTTTCCTACAGGCAAACAGTTAGAACCACTTGCAGTACCACTGGCTGATGGAAAAGTGGCTGTTGGACAGGATGACCTGACTGTGGTTTTGAACGAAGAGGGGACCTGCACACCCAAGTGTGCCCTAAACTGGACTGATATTCCCATGGCAATGGGTGAGCATTTAATATTTCCAGGTCTAACTATAGAAACTAAAATCAGTCACCGCACACAAAGTTGAAAGGGAGCAGATACTGTCATTTTACAATGTGAACCATTATAAGGTTGCAATTATATTCCACCGGATCTCTGATTATTTATTTTGTATGTACATCATCATAAATTTCAGATTCCTTAGAGGATGTTCTAACGCCTTATGGCAACCCCCATAAGGTGTTAGAATAAAAAATATCATATACTCACTCCTTACTCCCATGCCTTTCTCTGCAGCTCACCTCCAGTCTAATGCTCCTGTTTGTTTTCTAACACGGTGACATACCTGGATGCAACACGTGACAATGACTGTCCTCAGCAGACTGCTGTGCATTTACTGCCTCTACTGTAGCCAGTGTTCTCAGCTGTAGACAGCTAAAGACAGTGGCTGCAGTGGTCACATGACTTATCCAGGCATGTCACTACTACTGTAAAAAAAAAAAAACACAGCAGATGGTGTACCAGAGGAGCGCAACGGAGAACAGCACTGGAGTGAGGGGGTGAGTATATGTTTTAATATTATTTTTTTTATTTCAACATTTTGCAGGTTTTCTTTGAGATATTTTAATTATCTGGGACAACTCCTGTTATCTTTTGTCCTAATGGTCAAAGCTAGAACCATTTCTAACCCCCTGATGCAGCAAGTGTCCGTCTTTTAGTCTTTTTTTCCCCTATTCTTTTATTTTCTGCCTACCAGGAGCCATAACCGTTTTATTTTTCCAATCACATAGTGTATGGGGGCTTGTTTTTTGCAGGACAAGTACTTTCTAATGGCACAATTTTATATTGCATAAAATGTTGTGAAATAAATTTGTCATCACTTTCTAATAATTTTTATTTGGAGGGGCGGTGAGGTGAAGCGGCCTAAAAAAAAATGCATCAACCATTTTGATATTTTTTTTTTGCGCCATTCACCATGTAAATATATACAGTACTTTTATTTTTTAATAGTTTGGACATTTTGATATTTTGTTTTATATTAGTATTTTAAAAACTTTTTTGTGCCAGTAAATGATCTCTCCTTTGACGTGGTCACAATTGACCACAGCAATTGACCACAGCATCTGAGATGTTAAAAGTCTGTTGTCTGAGTTGTCTCTAATCACAGACTCTGCCATCGGGTGACGGCTGTGTAAAACGACTACTGAGTGGGTGAAATCTTCAAAGACCTGACATCCCCCGTATATCAGGAAAGGCTTCAACTGTTTTATACTTTGTACTGGTGGCTAGAGTTGCTGAGGGTTTTCTGCATTGAAATATGACAGTCAATTTGTTTTTACTTAACAGAACATCAGCCTCCTTATATCATTGCTGTGCTTCCAAGGTACGTGGAAGTACGAACATTTGAACCCCGCCTCTTAGTACAAAGCATTGAGCTGCAGCGGCCTCGTTTTATTACATCTGGAGGGTGAGACATTGCTTGAAATTCAAAATACCTGCTCTGTACTGGAGATTCTATAATCATCTAAGACGGATACAATAATTTTACCAGACCACTTTTTACAATTCTGCACTACACTACTTTCACGGTTTATTGCGCGGTCATACAACTTACCACCCAAATGAATTTTACCTCCTTTTCTTCTCACTAATAGAGCTTTCATTTGGTGGTATTTCATTGCTGCTGACATTTTTACTTTTTTTGTTGTTAATCGAAATTTACTGAATTTTTTGCCAAAAAATGACATTTTTCACTTTCAGTTGTAAAATTTTTCAAATAAAACTACATTTATATATTAAATTTTCTCTAAATTTATTGTTCTACATGTCTTTGATAAAAAATTTTTTTATAAGTGTATATTTATTGGTTTGCGCAAAAGTTATTGCGTTTACAAACTATGGTACAAAAATGTGAATTTCCGCATTTTGAAGCAGCTCTGACTTTCTGAGCACCTGTCATGTTTCCTGAGGTTCTACAATGGCCAGACCGTAGAAACACCCAACAAATGACCCCATTTCGGAAAGTAGACACCCTAAGGTATTCGCTGATGGGCATAGTGAGTTCATAGAACTTTTTATTTTTTGTCACAAGTTAGCGGAAAATGATGATTTTTTATTTTTCTTACAAAGTCTTATATTCCACTAACTTGTGACAAAAAATAAAAACTTCCATGAACTCACTATGCCCATCACGAAATACCTTGGGGTGTCTTCTTTCCAAAATGGGGTCACTTGTGGGGTAGTTATACTGCCCTGGCATTTTAGGGGCCCTAATGCGTGAGAAGTAGTTTGAAATCCAAATGTGTTAAAAATGCCCTGTGAAATCCTAAAGGTGCTCTTTAGAATTTGGGCCCCTTTGCGCACCTAGGCTGCAAAAAAGTGTCACACATGTGGTATTGCCGTACTCAGGAGAAGTTGGGGAATGTGTTTTGGGGTGTCATTTCACATATACCCATGCTGGGTGAGAGAAATATCTCTGTCAAATGACAACTTTGTATAAAAAAATTGAAAAAGTTGTCTTTTAGAGAGATATTTCTCTCACCCAGCATGGGTATATGTAAAAAGACACCCCAAAACACATTGCCCTACTTCTCCTGAGTACGGCAATACACATGTGTGACACTTTTTTGCAGCCTAGGTGGGCAAAGGGGCCCAAATTCTAAAGAGCACCTTTCGGATTTCACAGGGCATTTTTAACACATTTGGATTCCAGACTTCTTCTCACGCATTAGGGCCCCTAGAATGCCAGGGCAGTATAAATACCCCACAAGTGACCCCATTTTGGAAAGAAGACACCCCAAGGTATTCCGTGATGGGCATGGTGAGTTCATGGAAGTTTTTATTTTTTGTCACAAGTTAGTGGAATATGAGACCTTGTAAGAAAAAAAATATATATATAAATCATCATTTTCCGCTAACTTGTGCCAAAAAAAAAAAAATTCTAGGAACTCGCCATGCCCCTCACGGAATACCTTGGGGTGTCTTCTTTCCAAAATGGGGTCACTTGTGGGGTATTTTAGGGGACCTAATGCGTGAGAAGTAGTTTGAATTCCAAATGTGTAAAAAAATGCCCTGTGAAATCCTAAAGGTGCTCTTTAGAATTTGGGCCTCTTTGCGCACCTAGGCTGCAAAAAAGTGTCACACATGTGGTATCTCCGTACTCAGAAGAAGTAGGGCAATGTGTTTTAGAGTGTCTTTTTACATATACCCATGCTGGGTGAGAGAAAAATCTCTCTAAACGTCAACTTTTTCCAATTTTTTTTATACAAAGTTGTCATTTTAGAGAGCTATTTCTCTCACCCAGCATGGGTATATGTAAAAAGACAACCCAAAACACATTGCCCTACTTCTCCTGAGTACGGCGATACCACATGTGTGACACTTTTTTGCAGCCTAGGTGGGCAAAGGGGCCCAAATTCCATTTAGGAGGGCGTTTTTAGACATTTGGATTCCAGACTTCTTCTCACGCTTTAGGGCCCCTAAAATGCCAGGGCAGTATAAATACCCCACATGTGACCCCATTTTGGAAAGAAGACAAGGTATTCCATGAGAGGCATGGTGAGTTCATAGAAGATTTTTTATTTTTTTTGGCACAAGTTAGCGGAAATTGTTTTTTTTTTTTTCTCACAAAGTCTCCCTTTCCGCTAACTTTGGACAAAAATTTCAATCTTTCATGGACTCAATATGCCCCTCAGTGAATACCTTGGGGTGTCTTCTTTCCAAAATGGGGTCATTTGTGGGGTGTTTGTACTGCCCTGGCATTTGAGGGTCTCCGCAATCATTACATTTATGGCCAGCATTAGGAGTTTCTGCTATTCTCCTTATATTGAGTATACGGGTAATGAGATTTTTTTTCCGTTCAGCCTCTGGGCTGAAAGAAAAAATTAACGGCACAGATTTCTTCATTCGCATCGATCAATGTGGATGAAAAAAATCTCAGCCAAAAAAAAAAAAAAAGGAGGGGTAAGGCGTCCAAACCCACTTAGCTCGTATGCCCTGGCAAACCCGATTTCTCCATTCACATCAATTGATGTGGATGAAAAAATCATTGCCGGGATTTATTTTTTTTTTTTATATATACAAAGTGTTTGCCAAAGCATATGAACACCGCCCCTCAGCTCATATGCCTCGGCAAACGTATCTTTTTTACTGCAGAGGAGAAATCTCGTCTTGCAGCGCCGCATACACCGACTTTTGTGTAATCTGACAGCAGCGCAATGCTTCTGTCAGAATGCACATCAGTGCTGCAGCTCGTTCATCGGTTGGTCCACCTAGAAGGTAAAAAAAACAAAACAAAAAAGAAAAAAACAGTCCGCAACACAATAAATTTATTAACATTAAGTTTAAATAACATTTGAACATTAACTTTTATAAACTTTAACTTTTTGAACAGAACATTAACTTTTTTGCTTACCGTTGATTTTTTATTATTTTTTATTTTTTTACCTTTTATAGGACAAACCTCTCCTTCCCCACGGGACAATGTGCAAAGCGCAAATCGCCCAGAGATGTGGCGAAGTACATTATGCACTTTGTCCCAGGTGAAAGGAGAGGTTTGCAGCAGCTGTGAGTGAAAGGGCCCTAACAGCCCTGTGTGCCTGTCCTGTGTAACGTAATCCCTATGCTAATAGTGTACCTGTGTGTGGTACTTCCGGAAACACTCCCCTAAGCATAGGGCAGGGTGGTCAGGGCAGTCAGGACAGAAATAGCGGGTGTCACGCCTTATTCCACTCCTGCTACAGACACGACATCTTTTTCGGGGTGGCGCTCGGGTTGAGGTACCAGCAACGACATTGGGGAAATGTCGCTCGTGTAGACGGCTCACTACACTGGTGTATGGGGCCACGGAACCTCCTGGATACAGGAGGTTCTCGATGATCTCTTCCTGAAATTTGAGGAAGGATCTTGTTCTCCCAGCCTTTCTGTAGAGAACAAAACTATTATATACAGCCAATTGAATCAAATATACAGACACCTTCTTATACCAGCGTCTGGTGAGTCGGGAAACTAAATAAGGAGCCAACATCTGGTCATTGAAGTCCACCCCTCCCATGAGCAAATTATAGTCGTGGACCGAGAGGGGCTTTTCAATGACACTGGTTGCTCGTTCTATTTGTATTGTCGTGTCTGCGTGAATGGAGGAGAGCATGTAAACGTCACGCTTGTCTCTCCATTTCACCGCGAGCAGTTCTTCATTACACAAGGCAGCCCTCTCCCCCCTTGCAAGACGGGTGGTAACGAGCCGTTGGGGGAAGCCCCGGTGACTAGGTCGCACGGTGCCACAGCAGCCAATCTGTTCTAGGAACAAATGCCTGAAGAGGGGCACACTTGTGTAAAAATTGTCCACATAAAGATGGTACCCCTTGCCAAATAAGGGTGACACCAAGTCCCAGACTGTCTTCCCACTGTTCCCCAGGTAGTCAGGGCAACCGACCGGCTCCAGGGTCTGATCTTTACCCTCATAGACACAAAATTTGTGCGTATAGCCTGTGGCCCTTTCACAGAGCTTATACAATTTGACCCCATACCGGGTGCGCTTGCTTGGGATGTATTGTTTTAAGCCAAGGCGCCCGGTAAAATGTATAAGGGACTCGTCTATGCAGATGTTTTGCTCAGGGGTATACAAATCTGCAAATTTGGTGTTAAGGTGGTCTATGAGGGGTCGAATTTTGTGGAGCCGGTCAAAAGCTGGGTGGCCTCTGGGACGAGAGGTGCTGTTGTCGCTAAAGTGCAGGAAACGCAGGATGGCCTCAAATCGTACCCTGGACATGGCAGCAGAGAATATGGGCATGTGATGAATTGGGTTCGTGGACCAATATGACCGCAATTCATGCTTTTTTGTTAGGCCCATGTTGAGGAGAAGGCCCAGAAAAATTTTAAATTCAGAAACTTGGACGGGTTTCCACCGGAAAGACTGGGCATAAAAGCTTCCCGGGTTGGCGGCTATAAATTGAGTAGCATACCGATTTGTTTCTGCCACGACTAAGTCCAAGAGCTCCGCAGTCAAGAACAGCTCAAAAAATCCCAGTGCCGAACTGATCTGAGCTGTCTCAACCCGAACTCCAGACTGGGCGGTGAAAGGGGGAACTATTGGTGCGGCTGAAGTTGTGGGCTGCCAATCAGGGTTTGCCAGCACCTCAGGGACTCTAGGGGCTCTACGGGCCTGTCTGTGCGGTGGCTGCGACGGGGAACCTAATGCACGTGCCACCGTACCAGCTTCAACTGCCCTTCTGGTGCTCGCCACTTCACCATGTTGTACGGCAGTGCTGGTACTAGGTCCAGGATGGGCTGTGCGGCTGGTGTATGCCTCACCACGTAATCCGACAGCGCCAGCCCCACTCTGCTGCCCTTGAAGCGGATCCTGCGCAACCTGTGGTCTAGCAACACGGGGTCGGGTACGCCTGGTGGTATCAGGGACCTCAACCTCCTCGTCCGAACTTTGGGTCAGACTGCCACTGCTTTCTACAGGTTCGTATTGTGACCCGCTGGATTCGTCAGATGAGGGTTCCCATTCCTCATCCGACTGGGTCAGAATCCTGTAGACCTCTTCAGAAGAATACCCCTTATTTGCCATTTGGTCAACTAAATTTAGGGGTATTCCCTGAGACTACCCAAGAAAAAAAGCAAGCCTGTCTTACAAATGGGAGGCTAGCGAAGTACCGGAAGCCACTGCGATTGATAAAAAATATCAAAACTGATTTTTTTTTATCGCTGCAGTGCTTGTGAAGTGATTGTGCAGTGATGAAAAAAAAATAAAAAAATTGTCACTGCGGTGGGGCGGGGCGGGCGTGGGTGAACGCACGTGTGGGCGACCGATCAGGCCTGATCTAGCAAACACTGCGTTTTGGGTGGAGGGCGAACTAAGGTGACACTAATACTATTATAGATCTGACTGTGATCAGTTCTGATCACTTAGATACTATAAAAGTACCAATGCTGATTAGCGATACGCTAATCAGCGAATCAGTGACTGCGGTGTGGTGGGCTGGGCGCTAACCGACGCTAACTACCTAACCAAGGGGCCCAAACTATCCTAAACCTAACCGTCAATACTAGTGGGAAAAAAAAGTGACAGTTTACACTGATCACTTTTTTCCCTTTCACTAGGTGATTGACAGGGGCGATCAAGGGGTTAATTGGGGTGATGGGGGGTGATCTGGGGCTAAGTGTACTGTTTGTGTGTACTCACTGTGATGTGTGCTCCTCTGCTGGGACCAACCGATGAAAAGGACCAGCAGAGGAGCACACAAGCCATTTAACACCTTATATTTATAAATATAAGGTGTTATATGGCTTCTGATTCGGTTTTTTGAAAATCAACAGCCTGCCAGTGACTATCATTGGCTGGCAGGCTGATGACGAACTTGTCCTCTAACCTTTGCCGGCCTGCGATGCGCATGCGCGGGCCGGCTGTGAGCGTAATCTTGCGTATCGCGAGATGACGCGCCGGCGCGTGAAAGAGCCTGAATCGACCGCCTCCAGAACGCAGGGGGAAAGCGTTGCACCTTGCTCATAGAGGCTCCGTTCGTCCACCTCATTTCCACGCCCTGCTGGCTTTCTCACTGCGCCTGCGCCGAATACTGAACGGGACGGCGCAGGCGCAAGATTTACACGCAGACGGGGCCAGCAGGAAATCCAACGCTTGCCTGGCCCTGTCAATCAAGACAGAAGGGGCGTGGAAATGAGGTGGGCGAACGGAGCCTCTATGAGGCTCATTTGTATATAATAAAAGTTAAAATTACACAAAAACGGGGGTATACTTTAAAGAAATGCAGAGTTGAATTCAGGTGACATTTTCACATCTATAATATCAGCCTGTTTAATAGTGAAAATTGGTGTGACAGAAACCCTTTAACCCTTTCAGGACCAAACCATTTTTCACCTTAAGGACCAGGCTATTTTTTGCAAATCTGACCAGTGTCAGTTTATGTGTGAATAACTTTAAAACGCTTTTACTTATCCAGGCCGTTCTGACATTGTTTTTTCGTCACATATTGTACTTCATGACACTGGTAAAATGGAGTAAAAAAAATTCCTTTTTTTTAAAATAAAAAAATACCAAATTTACCAAAAATTTGGAAAATTATTTGAAAATTTCCAAGTTTCAATTTCTCTACTTCTATAATACATAGTAATACCTCCAAAAATAGTTATTACTTTACATTCCCCATATGTCTACTTCATGTTTGGATCATTTTGGGAATGACATTTTATTTTTTGGGGACGTTACAAGGCTTAGAAGTTTAGAAGCATTTTTCTGAGAATTTTCAAAGCCCATTTTTTAAGGACCAGTTCAGGTCTGAAGTCACTTTGTGAGGCTTACATAATTGAAACCACCTAAAAAAGACCCCATTTTGGAAACTACACCCCTCAAGGTATTCAAAACTGATTTTACAAACTTTGTTAACCATTTATGTGTTCAACAAGAGTTATTTGCAAATGGAGATGAAATTTCCGAATTAATATTTTTTTGCAAATTTACCATTTTAATCCATTTTTTTCCAGTAACAAAGCAAGGGTTAACAGCCAAACAAAACTCATTATTTATGGCCCTGATTCTGTAGTTTACAGAAACACCCCATATGTGGTCGTAAACTGCTGTACGGGCACACGGCACGGCGCAGAAGGAAAGGAATGCCATACGGTTTTTGGAAGGCAGATTTTGCAGGACTGTTTTTTTTTACACCATGTCCCATTTGAAGCCCCCCTGATGCACCCCTAGAGTAGAAACTCCATAAAAGTGACCCCATCTAAGAAACTACACCCCTCAAGGTATTCAAAACTGATTTTACAAACGTTGTTAACCCTTTAGGTGTTCCACAAGAATTAATGGAAAATAGAGATACAATTTCAAAATTTCACTTTATCGGCAGATTTTCCATTTTAATATTTTTTTTTCCCGTAACAAAGCAAGGGTTAACATCCAAACAAAACTCATTATTTATGGCCCTGATTCTGTAGTTTACAGAAACACCCCATATGTGGTCGTAAACTGCTGTACGGGCACACGGCAGGGCGCAGAAGGAACGGTGCGCCATATGGTTTCTGGAAGGCAGAATTTGCTGGATTGTTTTTAGACACCATGTCCCATTTAAAGCCCCCTGATGCACCCCTAAGTTAGAAACTCCAAAAAAGTGGCCCCATTTTGGAAACTACGGGATAAGGTGGCAGTTTTCTTGGTACTATTTCAGGGTACATATGATTTTTGGTTGCTCTATTTTACACTTTTTGTGAGGCAAAGTAACAAAAAATAGAAATTCAGAAATTTACATAGTAACATAGTACATAAGGCCGAAAAAAGACATTTGTCCATCCAGTTCGGCCTGTCATCCTACAAGTTGATCCAGAGGAAGGCAAAAAAAACCCTGTGAGGTAGAAGCCAATTTTCCTCACTTTAGGGGAATAAAAAATTCCTTCCCGACTCCAATCAGGCAATCAGAATAACTCCCTGGATCAACGACCCCTCTAGTAGCTATAGCCTGTAATATTATTACACTCCAGAAATACATCCAGGCCCCTCTTGAATTCCTTTATTGTACTCACCATCACCACCTCCTCAGGCAGAGAGTTCCATAGTCTCACTGCTCTTACCGTAAAGAACCCTTTTCTATGTTTGTGTAGAAACCTTCTTTCCTCCAAACGCAGAGGATGTCCCCTCGTCACAGTCACAGTCCTGGGGATAAATAGATGATGGGATAGATCTCTGTACTGCCCCCTGATATATTTATACATAGTAATTAGATCTCCCCTCAGTCGTCTTTTTTCTAACGTGAATAACCCTAATTTTGATAATCTTTCAGGGTACTGTAGTTGCCCCATTCCAGTTATTACTTTAGTTGCCCTCCTCTGGACCCTCTTCAGCTCTGCTATGTCTGCCTTGTTTACAGGAGCCCAGAACTGTACACAGTACTCCATGTGGGGTCTGACCAGTGATTTGTAAAGTAGTAGGAATATGTTCTCATCACGGGCATCTATGCCCCTTTTGATGCAACCCATTATCTTATTGGCCTTGGCAGCCGCTGCCTGACACTGTTTTTTGCAGCTTAGTTTGCTGTTTATTAAAATTCCTAGATCCTTTTCCATGTCAGTGTTACCGAGTGTTTTACCATTTAGTATGTATGGGTGACTTGCATTATTCCTTCCCATGTGCATAACTTTACATTTCTCAGTGTTAAACCTCATCTGCCACTTATCTGCCCAAGCCTCCAATCTATCCAGATCCCTCTGTAGTAGTATACTGTCCTCTTCAGTGTTAATTACTTTACACAGTTTAGTGTCATCTGCGAAAATTGATATTTTACTATGCAAGCCTTCTACAAGATCATTAATAAATATATTGAAGAGAATAGGGCCTAAAACTGACCCCTGAGGTACTCCACTAGTGACAGTGACCCAATCTGAGTATGTACCGTTAATAACCACCCTCTGTTTTCTATCATTGAGCCAGTTACTTACCCACTTACAGACGTTTTCTCCGAGTCCGAGCATTCTCATTTTATATACTAACCTTTTATGAGGTACAGTGTCAAATGCTTTGGAGAAGTCCAGATACACGACATCCATTGATTCGCCGCTGTCAAGTCTAGTACTTACCTCCTCATAGAAACTGATTAAATTAGTTTGACATGACCGATCCCTCACGAAGCCATGCTGATATGGCGTTATTTGCTTATTTCCGTTAAGATGCTCTAACATAGCATCTCTCAGAAAACCTTCAAACAGTTTACCCACAACAGATGTTAAACTTACCGGCCTATAGTTTCCAGGCTCTGTTTTTGGACCCTTTTTGAATATTGGCACCACATTTGCCATGCGCCAATCCTGTGGGACATTCCCTGTCAGTACAGAGTCCGCAAATATCAGAAATAAGGGTCTGGCTATGACATTACTTAATTCCCTTAGGATACGGGGGTGTATGCCATCCGGTCCTGGCGATTTGTCTATTTTGATCTTTTTAAGTCGCTGTTGTACTTCTTCCTGGGTCAGACAGGACACTTTTAATGGCGAATTTATTTCAGCATTCAGCATTTCATCTGACAGTTTATTTTCCTCAGTGAATACATTGGAGAAAAAAATATTTAACAGCTTTGCTTTCTCCTCGTCGCTCTCTGCGACTCCCCCCTCATTACTCTTTAAAGGGCCGACACCTTCAGATTTATACTTTTTAACATTTATATAATTGAAGAACATTTTAGGGTTAGTTTTACTCTCTTTGGCAATTAATCTCTCGGTCTCTAGTTTGGCCGCTTTTATTTGTTTTTTACATGTTCTGTTTTTTTCCTTATAGTTTTTCAGTGCTTCCGTGCTACCCTCCTGTTTTAGTGTTTTATATGCTTTCTTTTTGTCATTTATTGCTTTCTTTACAGTTCTGTTTATCCACATTGGTTTCTTTTTGTTCCTTAACCTTTTATTCCCATACGGTATGTACCTCTCACAATGAGATTTTAGGATGTTTTTAAAGATATCCCATTTTGTGGATGTATTTTTATTTTTGAGGACTTTGTCCCAGTTAGTTAGGCCTATGGCCTCTCTTAGTTGGCTAATTTTAGCTTTTTTGAACTTTGGTATTTTTGTTCCTCCCTGTAGAAACGCTCTTTTGAATGATAATTGGAAGGTTATTACTTTATGGTCACTATTTCCCAGGTGTCCCCCAACCTGCACGTCTGTTGTTCTGTCAGGTCTATTGGTTAATATTAAGTCCAGTATGGCCGTCCCTCTAGTCGGGTCCTGAACCAGTTGGGAGAGATAATTGTCTTTGGTTATTGCCAAGAATCTGTTTCCTTTATGAGATATACAAGTTTCAGTTTCCCAGTCTATATCTGGGTAGTTGAAGTCCCCCATAATAACCACCTCATTATGATTTGCCGCCTTGTCTATCTCGTTTAGTAGTAGATTTTCTGTGGACTCTGGTATATTAGGTGGTTTATAGTAGACTCCTATTAGTAATTTATTGTTGTTTTTAGCTCCATTTATCTCTACCCATAGTGACTCCACATGTTCATGTCCCTCACTTATATCTTCACGGAGTGTGGGCTTTAGACAAGACTTTACATAAAGGCAGACCCCTCCACCTCTCCGGTTTTGACGATCCTTTCTGAACAGACTGTAACCTTGTACATTAACTGCCCAGTCATAGCTATCATCCAGCCATGTCTCAGTTATTCCCACTATGTCATAGTCCTCCTCACGCATCACTAATTCCAGTTCACCAGTTTTATTAGTCAGGCTTCTGGCATTAGTATACATACATATGAGAGGTTTATGTATATTTTTTACCCTACACCTTTCCTTCTGAACTGTTCTTGTCCCTCCTTCCATTTCTCCCCCAGTCCCACTACCTTGCCCCCGGTCTCTATCTGCACTATCTTCCCCTTCTATAGTGTAATTACCCTCCCCCCCAGTCCCTAGTTTAAACACTCCTCCAACCTTCTAGCCATCTTCTTCCCCAACACAGCTGCCCCTTCCCCATTGAGGTGCAGCCCGTCCCTACGATAGAGCCTGTAGCCGACAGAGAAGTCGGCCCAGTTCTCCAGGAACCCAAACCCCTCCATCCTACACCAGTTCTTGAGCCACTTGTTAATTTCCCTAATCTCCCGCTGCCTTTCTTGTGTGGCCCGTGGTACCGGTAGTATTTCGGAAAATACTACCTTTGAGGTCCTTGCCCTAAGCTTTTGCCCTAAATCCCTGAAATCATTTTTAAGGACTCTCCACCTACCCCTAACTTTGTCATTGGTTCCGATATGGACCATGACCGCTGGATCTTCTCCAGCCCCTCCCAGTAATCTGTCAACCCGATCCGCGATATGTCGAACTCTAGCGCCAGGAAGACAGCACACTGTTCGGCGATCACGGTCTTTGTGACAGATTTCCCTATCTGTTCCCCTAATAATTGAGTCTCCCACTACCAGCACCTGTCTGGCCTGCCCTGCTCTCCTGGTCCCCTGCTTACCGGAGCTGACATTCCCCTGACTGGCAGAGGAAGTGTCCGGCTGCGGCAGTGCCGTCCCTGGACTGATATCCCCCTCATCTGCCAAACGTGCAAACTTGTTGGGGTGTGTCAGATCAGGGCTAGCCTCCCTGGCACTCTTCCCTCTACCCCGCTTTCTAACTGTTACCCAGCTAGCTACCTCACTTTCCTCAGCCTCCTCTCTGTCACCCTCTCCCTCATCTACCCCAAAGAGTGCTTGCTCGGTGAGAAGCAAACTTTTTTGCAAATTGTCAATGCCTCTCAGTGTTGCAACTTGCCCATTTAGAGACTCGATTAGCGATTCCAAACGGGTAATTTGCTCACATCTTGAACAAAGAAATTCGCCCTGGAACGGCTGTTCCAGGACTGCATACATCATGCAAGATGTGCACTGGACTGCGTTGTCAATTGTGCAACACATACTAAATGGGGATTACACCACAAAAGCAAAAAATACAATACAATGTAGTAATAAGATACAGGCTAATTGCAGTCCCCCACTGAAGTCCCTGAATCTAAAGTCACTTAATCTTAAGTCACACACTTAATCAACCACGCGTCGCGGTCAAACTCGCGTTATATATCTGCTTATATTAATATAAATGCAGCTCACTGCACCAGCCTGGTTTGCTTCCCCTTTGGAATCAAAAAGGCTGTGCTGCTCTCACTGCTGAGTTTTTAAAGTCTCCTAATTAGACAGCCACACCCTAATTAAACAGCCACACCCTACTTGCTCACCTGTGCAACCCCTGGAGAAGGAAAAAAAAGTGTTATCACAGCACAAAATACAGTCAAACACAGCCACTTATCAATGTCCACAAATAATTTAGCTCTCAGATACTCCCTCACTTAATCTTAAGTCACACACTTACACAACCACACTTAATCAACCACGCGTCGCGGTCAAACTCGCGTTATATATCTGCTTATATTAATATAAATGCAGCTCACTGCACCAGCCTGGTTTGCTTCCCCTCTGGAATCAAAAAGGCTGTGCTGTTCTTACTGCTGAGTTTTTAAAGTCTCCTAATTAGACAGCCACACCCTAATTAAACAGCCACACCCTAATTGCTCACCTGTGCAACCCCTGGAGAAGGAAAAAAAAGTGTTATCACAGCACAAAATACAGTCAAACACAGCCACTTATCAATGTCCACAAATAATTTAGCTCTCAGATACTCCCTCACTTAATCTTAAGTCACACACTTACACAACCACACTTAATCAACCACGCGTCGCGGTCAAACTCGCGTTATATATCTGCTTATATTAATATAAATGCAGCTCACTGCACCAGCCTGGTTTGCTTCCCCTCTGGAACCATTAACTCTTGTGGAACACTTAAAGGGTTAACAAAGTTTGTAAAATCAGTTTTGAATACCTTGAGGGGTGTAGTTTCCAAAATGGGGTAATTTTTTGGAGTTTATACTCTAGGGGTGCATCAGGGGGGCTTCAAATGGGACATGGTGTCAAAAAACCAGTCCAGCAAAAACTTCCTTCCAAAAACCATATGGCGCTCCTTTCCTTCTGCGCCCTGCCGTGTGGCCATACAGCAGTTTACGACCACATATGGGGCATTTCTATAAACTACAGAATCAGGGCAATAAATATTGAGTTTTGTTTGGCTGTTAACCCTTGCTTTGTTATGGGAAAAAATGGATTAAAATGGAAAATTTGCCAAAAAATAGCTGTTTTGGCACTGTTTTTATTTTTTATTATTTACAACGTTCATCTGACAGGTTAGATCATGTGCTATTTTTATAGAGCAGGTTCTTATGGACGTGACGATACCTAATATGTATACTTTTTTATTTATTTAGGTTTTACACAATAATATCATTTTTGACACAAAAAAAAAACATGTTTTAGTGTCTCCATAGTCGGAGAGCCATAGTTTTTTCAGTTTTTTGGCGATTGTCTCAGGTTGGGTATCATTTTTGCGGGATGAGATGACGGTTAGATTGGTACTATTTTGGGGTGCATATGACTTTTTGATCGCTTGCTATTACACTTTTTGTGATGTGAGGTAACAAAAAAATAGCTTTTTTGACACAGTTTTTATTAAATTTTTTTTACAGTGTTCACCTGAGGGGTTAGGTCATGTGGTATTTTTATAGATCAGGTTCTTACGGACATGGCAATACCTAATATGTCTACCTTTTTATAATTTATCAGGGTTTTACACAATAATATCATTTTTGAAACAAAAAAAAAATCATGTTTTAGTGTCTCCATAGTCTGAGACCCATATTTTTTTTTATTTTTTGGGCCATTGTCTCATGTGGGGGCTCATTTTTTGCGGGATGAGGTGACGGTTTGATTGTTACTTTTTTGGCGTACATGCGACTTTTTTGATCACTTTTATTACCTTTTTTGGTAAGTAAGGTGGGCAAAATTTCAATTTCCTCATAGTTTTTATTTTTTTATTTTTATGGCGTTCACCGTGCGGGGAAAGTAACATGACCGTTTTATAGATCAGGTCGTTACGGACGCGGCGATACCTAATATGTGTAGTGCTTTTTATTTTTTTTATTTTTATTCAGTGATAAATGTGTTTGTTTGTTTTTTTACTTTTTTCACTTTTTTTTTGACCCAGACCCACTTGGTTCTTGAAGATCCAGTGGGTCTGATGTCTGTATAATACAGTACAGTACAATATATATTGTACTGCACTGTATTTTACTTACACTGAACAGATCTATGCCTTTTAGCACAGATCTGTTCAGCACCATGGACAGCAGGATGCCTGAGAGGCGTCCTGTTGCCATGGGAACCTTCCCCGTCTGCTCAGTACTGGTCAGAACTGTGCAGACGGGGAAGGGTGAGCACGGGGCTGTCGGGGGGCTGTCTGGGGGCTCTCTCCCTCTCCCATCGGGGGGCTGCAAAGGCACAGCAGCCCCCCGATGGGAGAGGGAGGGAGCTCCCTGAGCTGTTAACCTTTTCCATACAGCGGTCCGTCGCAGATGTCAGCCGTTTATACCAGGGTGCCAGCAATGTGCTGGCACCCTGGTATACCCACTAGACGCCAACGATCATTCAAGGGGAGGCGGGCGGGGGATCGCGATCCCGCCTGCCGCACCTCCGGCCTCCCGCACCTTACCGCACCGCCTGCAACACCCCCCCTGCACCACCCGCCCACATAATATCATTCAGGGGTGCAGGGGGGGTGAAAAATCTTTATTTTGGACATACTAAAGTTTCTGATCCCCGCGGTCAGGGACCACGGGGATCAGAAAGTGCAAAAAGCGCTACAAACCGCAGGTCTGAATTGACCTGCGGTTTGCAGCGATCGCCGATAGGGGGGGTCACAGGACCCCCCTCGGCATTGACCCAAGGTGCCTGGCTGTGTGTAACAGCCGGGATCTCAGGGCTGTCACCATGTCTGCAGACATGGTGACAGTTGAATGCCATGACGTGTATACTCATCATGGCGCGCTAAGTAGCAGTGCTCCATGACGAGTATACTCATCATAGGTCGGGAAGATTTTTACACTATCTCCTTCTCTGATCGCTTCCCTGACAGGAATTGGGGCGATCAGAGAAGGAAAAGCACAAAGTCCCTCCCTAACCCCCCCTTACCTGCCCCGATGCGCTGCGATTGGTCCCTCTGCAGTAATGGACCAATCACAGCGATCGCGGGCGGGTCAGAGCTCCTATACAGTTCCTGCCGGCTTCTCTGGTTGCCTAGCAACCCCAGCACGCCGGCTTCACTGAACCTTCAGCGCTTCGCTCCCTGCGCTCACAGAGAAAGCCGATCACGTACATGCACGTGGGGATGCGGTGAGGTACCACATTCTCCCACGTACATGATGTTGCGTGAAGGGGTTAAAGAGCTAGGTTCGAAGCTTAAGGGAAGAACCTTTAGGCCCCATTCACACGTCCGCAATTTCGTTCCGCATTTTGCGGAACGGAATTGCGGACCCATTAATTTCTATGGGGCCGCACATCGGAAATGCGGACCCGCCCTTCCGGGTCCGCATTTCCGTTCCCAAAAAAAATAGAACATTTCCCATTATTGTCCGCAATTGCGGACAAGAATAGGCATATTCTATTAGTACTTGCGATGTGCTGTCCGCAAAATGCGGAACGCACATTGCCGTGTCCGTGTTTTGCAGATCCGCAAAACACGTTACGGACATGTGAATTGAGCCTTAGGCTACGTCTACACGACGACCTTTGTCGTGCGACATTTTGTTGCACTAGTGTTGCGCAACAATTTTTATAATAGCAGTCTATGGTGTCGCACTGCAACATACTGCGACGCAACAGTCGCAGAAAATCCATTCAAGATGGATTTTTCTGCGACTGTTGCGTCGCAGTCGCAGCATGTTGCATGTTGAAGTGCGACACCATTGACTGCCATTATAAAAATTGTCGCGCGACATTGGTGCAACAAAATGTTGCGCTACAAATGTTGCAGTGTAGTTGTGCCCTATCTTTCGCGCGACTTAATGTCGTCGTGTAGACGTAGCCTTAAGGTGATACAGTATTCTCTGGAATACTACAAATGCTAGGCGCAACACAGGACATACAGTGAGAGCTTAGGAAGCTGAATGCATGGCTTAAGTCTTGGTGTAGGGCAGAAGGCTTTTGGTTCTTAGAGCATTTGGCAGATTTTTTATTCAAACTGTATTCCACATGTAATTTACCCCTGAATGTAAGGGGCTCTGCTGTGCTGGGGTAGAAAATTCTAGCAGGGGTGGCTGAGTGTTTAGGGAGGGCAAAGCAGTAAATGGAGTGGTAGATAGGTCAGAGTTGGGTTCATAACATATTGGAAGTTGGATCATGGGGGCCTATTAGGGCAGTGGATAAGGAGATCCACATGTTATAAACTAACAACAAAGACCAATCTGCCAACAAAATGTGATGAATTCACATTCCGGAAATAATCAACTTATACACTGTCTGCTTCAATGTCTATGGAGAGCAGAAAGAGAGACGGGGGACGGCACTTGTACACTGCGCACGCCTTTCCCTTATACAGCTGATCGGCAGGGGTGCCAGGTGTCGGACTTCTGCCTGATATTGATGATCTATCCTGAGGATAGGTGATCAGTATTAAAAGCCCGGAGAACCCCTTTAACTTCCATTTTGAGTAATGTTAGAGTGGTCCTTAAGGGACTATATACAGGAGTACCTGAATGGACAGAGGGATGGCTGTGGATATAGTGTTCTTGGCTTTTGGAAATTTTTTATTTTATACTTTTTCTCTTAGACTATTAGTAGGTCAAATTAGATCTTGTGTGATAATTGGCAAGCAGTATAGTTGACCTTTTGTGGGCACACAGCTTAAATTACACTTCCAGTCTACAACATCCTATAAGTTCTTGTATGTTTCAGGAAAATAGCATCATACTTATGACAGAGGGTCTTTGTTATGAGGATAGATTAAAATAATTTAACCACCTCAGCCCCTATAGCTTAAACACCCTTAACCGCTTTACGTCCGCCCATAGGATATAAACGTCCTATGGGTGGACGTCTATTTCTGAACGGACGTTCCAGAACGTCCGTTCAGAAAGTGCAGCTGCACGCTAATCGTGCAGCTGCTGATCGGGTTGCCCGCTGTCAGTGACAGCAGGGCAACCCTAAGACAAGGCAGGGACAGTGCCCAGGTGTCCCTGCCTTCTAGATCGCTGCAGACACAGCGCTCACCGAGCGCTGTGTCTGCAGAGAAGGAAGCGCTGTGCGCTTCCTGTTCCGGCCCGGCGGTCATGTGACCGCCGGGACCGGAGAGTGCAGGGGCTGTGTGAGGTCTTCTACAGACCTCGATCAGTCCTGCTCTGAGGCTGTACAGCGCTGGATTGCTGCTGTACAGCCTCTCTAGGGGTGCATTTGTCCTGTAACTGGGGCTACTATGTCAGCCCCAGTTACAGGAGAAATCAACAGTGAAAAAAAAAAAAAAAATAAATGAAGTAAATGTCCCCCAGAGGTCTTGTATGACCTTATGGGGGACGAAAAGTGTAAAATAAAAGGTTGAAAATAAAAAAATAAAAAAAAGTTTCACATGTAAAAAAAAAAAAAAAGTCCCCAAGTAAGGAATGAAAAAAAAAAGTTAAAAATAGAAAAAATTTTAAAAAGTATACATATTAGGTATTGCCGCGTCCGTAAAAACCAGCTCTATAAAAATATCACAAGACCTAACCCCTCGGGTGAACACCGTAAAAAAAAAAAAAAAAAAAAACTGTGTCAAAACAAGCAATTTTTGTCACCTTGCATCACAAAAGGTGCAACACCAAGTGATCAAAAACGCGTATGTCCCACGAAATAGTACCAATAAAACCGTCACCTCATCCCGCAAAAAATGAGCCCCTACATAAGAAAATCTCTCAAAAAATAAAAAAAACTATAGCTCTCAGAACATGGACACATTAAAACATGATTTTTTTGTTTCAAAAATGCTATTATTGTGTAAAACTTTAATAAATGAGAAAAAGTATACATATTAGGTATCGCCACGTCCGTAACAATCTGCTCTATAAAAATGTCACTTGACTGAACCCCTCAGGTGAACGCTGTAAAAATAAATAAATAGAAACTGTGCTAAAACAACCAATTTTTTGGTCACCTTGCCCCATAAAGTGTTATAATGAATGATCAAAAAATCATATGTACCCAAAAATAGTACTAATAAAACTGGCACCTTATCCCCTAGTTTCCAAAATGGGGTCACTTCTTCGGAGTTTCTACTGTAAGGGTGCATCAGGGGGCTTCAAATGGGACATGGCATCTAAAAACCATGTGGAGTTTCTTTTCTTCTGCGCCCTGCCGTGTGCCCATACAGCAGTTTATGACCACATGTGGGGTGTTTCTGTAAACCGCAGAATCTGGGTAATAAATATTGAGTTTTGTTTGGCTGTTAACCATCGATGTGTTAAAGAAAAAAATTGATTAAAATGGAAAATCTGCCAAAAAAGTGAAATTTAAAAATTTGATCTCCATTTTCCTTTAATTCTTGTGGAACGCCTAAAGGGTTAACAAAGTTTGTAAAATCGGTTTTGAATACCTTGAGGGGTGTAGTTTCTACAATGGGGTCATTTATGGGGGTATCCCTTATGTAGGCCCCACAAAGTGACTTCAGACCTAAACTGGTCCTTAAAAAGTGGGTTTTGGCTATTTTCTTAAAAATTTGAAGAATTGCTTCTAAACTTCTAAGCCTTCTAACGTCCTAAAAAAATAAAATGACATTTCCAAAATGATGCCAACATAAAGTAGACATATGGGGAATGTTAAATAATAAATATTTTATGAGGTATCACTTTCTGTTTTAAAAGCAGAGAAATTGAAATTTAGAAAATTGCGAATTTTTCAAATTTTTGGGTAAATTTGGGATTTTTTCATAAATAAAGGTGAAATATTTTGACTCAAATTTATGACTATCATGAAGTACAATGTGTCACGAGAAAACAATGTCTGAATGACTTGGATAAATAAAGGCGTTCCAAAGTTATTACCACATAAAGTGAGATATGTTAGTTTTGCAAAATTTGGCCTGGTCAGGAAGGGGGCAAATGGCCCAGATGGCAAGTGGTTAATGACCAGACCACTTTTTACACTTCTGACCTACACTACTTTGACCGTTTATTGCTCGGTCATGCAACTTACCACCCAAATGAATTTTACCTCCTTTTCTTCTCACTAATAGAGCTTTCATTTGGTGGTATTTCATTGCTGCTGACATTTTTACTTTTTTTGTTATTAATCGAAATTTAACGATTTTTTTGCAAAAAAATGACATTTTTCACTTTCAGTTGTAAAATTTTGCAAAAAAAAACGACATCCATATATAAATTTTTCTCTAAATTTATTGTTCTACATGTCTTTGATAAAAAAAAATGGTTTGGGTATAAGTTATAGCGTTTACAAACTATGGTACAAAAATGTGAATTTCCGCTTTTTGAAGCAGCTCTGAATTTCTGAGCACCTGTCATGTTTCCTGAGGTTCTACAATGCCCAGACAGTACAAACACCCCACAAATGACCCCATTTCGGAAAGTAGACACCCTAAGGTATTCGCTGATGGGCATAGTGAGTTCATAGAACTTTTTATTTTTTGTCACAAGTTAGTGGAAAATGATGTTTGTTTTTTTTTTTTCTTACAAAGTCTCATATTCCACTAACTTGTGACAAAAAATAAAAACTTCTATGAACTCACAATGCCCATCAGCGAATACCTTGGGGTGTCTTCTTTCCAAAATGGGGTCACTTGTGGGGTAGTAATACTGCCCTGGCATTCTGGGGGCCCAAATGTGTGGTAAGTAGTTTGAAATCAAAATGTGTAAAATATGGCCGGTGAAATCCGAAAGGTGCTCTTTGGAATGTGGGCCCCTTTGCCCACCTAGGCTGCAAAAAAGTGCCACACATGTGGTATCGCCGTACTCAGGAGAAGTTGGGCAATGTGTTTTGGGGTGTCATTTTACATATACCCATGCTGGGTGAGATAAATATCTTGGTCAAATGCCAACTTTGTATAAAAAAAATGGGAAAAGTTGTCTTTTGCCAAGATGCTTTTTGCCAAAGGTGCCCAAATTCCTTTTAGGAGGGCATTTTTAGACATTTGGATCCCAGACTTCTTCTCACGCTTTAGGGCCCCTAAAAAGCCAGGGCAGTATAAATACCCCACATGTGACCCCATTTTGGAAAGAAGACACCCCAAGGTATTCAATGAGGGGCCTGGCGAGTTCATAGAATTTTTTTTTTTAAGTTAGCGGAAATTGATTTTAATTTTTTTTTTCCTCACAAAGTCTCACTTTTCGCTAACTTGGGACAAAAATTTAAATCTTTCATGGACTCAATATGCCCCTCAGCGAATACCTTGGGGTGTCTTCTTTCCAAAATGGGGTCAGTTGTGGGGTGTTTTTGTACTGCCCTGGCATTTGAGGGTCTCCGCAATCATTACATGTATGGCCAGCATTAGGAGTTTCTGCTATTCTCCTTATATTGAGCATACATGTAATGAGATTTTTTTTTTCCGTTCAGCCTCTGGGCTGAAAGAAAAAAATGAATGGCACAGATTTCTTCATTCGCATCGATCAATGTGGATGAAAAAATTTCTGCCCAAAAAAAAAAGGAGGGGAAAGGCGTCTGCCAGGACATAGGAGCTCCGCCCAACATCCATACCCACTTAGCTCGTATGCCCTGGCAAACCAGATTTCTCCATTCACATCAATCGATGTGGATGAATAAATCATTGCCGGGATTTTTATTTTTATTTTTATATACAAAGTGTTTGCCAAAGCATAGGAACACCGCCACCTCCTCAGCTCATATGCCTCAGCAAACGTATCTTTTACTGCAGAGGAGAAATCTCGTCTTGCAGCGCCGCATACACCGACTTTTGTGTAATCTGACAGCAGCGCAATGCTTCTGTCAGAATGCACATCAGTGCTGCAGCTAGTCGATCGGTTGGTCCAGGGCCGATCCTAGGGTCACAGGCGCCTGGGTGCAGAAATATTTCTGGCGCCCCCACATGGGCGTGGTTATCTTACTAACTCCTCCCCTTTACAATGTAGTGGTAATAGAGTCTGAAGGGTCTATAAAAGCAGCTACACTATTTTTACAAAGCATTGAAGCTCTATTAACACTACTATCAACATAAGGTCATCTAGAGAAACCGTAGGTTTTTATTTATTTTTTCTTTCTCTTTAGGTGTTAAAACATAACTTTAATTAGATTGCTCTAACACCTAAATGGGAAAAATAAGAATTTTAAAAACCTGCTTTTTCTAGTCTAGATGACCTTATGTTAATAGTTAATAGTAGTGTTAATAGAGTCTCAAAGGTCTGTAAAAATAGTGTAGCTGCTTTTATAGACCATTGAGACTCTATTACCACTACCATAAACATAAGGTCATCTAGAGAAACAGCAGGTTTTTAAAATAATTTGGGGGATCTGTGGATGACACATTGTTATGGGAGATCTGTGGATAACACACACTGTTATGGGGGACATTATACAGGGGTAATATAACTGAGGGGTATCAGGTAAATTATACAGGGGGTAATATAACTAAGGGGTATCAGGGTACACTATACAGGGGTAATATAATTTATATTACCCCTGTATAATAATGTCCCCTGATACCCCTTAGTTAGGCCCCAGAATTCAGAACACAGTGTTACCTGAAGTCTGGGGCCGGATGCGGCAGTGTGGGTCAAATTCTATATACCCCTTACCCTACCGAGAAACAGATATGTGCATGGGTAATATTATTACAGGAGAATGCCGCACCATACCTGTTACATCCAGTGACGTCTCCTGTGATGTACACTTTTCTCAACGTCTTCATCCAGAGATAAGACCGCCATGACACCTTCTTTCAGCCGCTTCTCGTCTCTGCAGAGTTTCACAGATTATTTTTTAGGTTCCTCACTTTACTCTCATCCTCTCCTTCCTGGGGTCTCAACAACTCATCCTGCTGCCCCCCAATACTGTGCTAGAGCCAGACAGGTAGTCCCCCATTCCTCATAATATTATTCCCCCTGTATATTATAATGGCCCCCTCTTCATCATTAATGTAATGGCCCCCACTTTATTATTAATATAATGGCCCCTCTTTAATAACAAAGAGGGGGCCATTACATTAATAATAAAGAGGGGGCATTACATTAATAATAAAGAGGGGGCCATTATATTAATAATAAAGAGGGGGACATTATATTAATAATAAATAGGGGGCCATTATATTAATAATAATGTATTGGCCCCCTCTTTGTTATTAATATAATGGCCCCCTCTTTATTAATATAATGACCCCCTCTTTGTTATTAATGTAGTGGCCCCCTCTTTATTAATATAATGGCCCCCTCTTTGTTATTAATGTAGTGGCCCCCTCTTTATTATTAATGTAATGACCCCCTCTTTATTAATAATATAATGTCCCCCTCGTTGTTAATATAATAGCCCCCTCTTTATTATTAATATAATGGTAGTCTCTCCAGTCTCCACTCTTATTAATACTATGATGTCCACTGACTGAGTACTGTCAGTGGTCCTCCTCTCGTGCCCCCAGTGCCTCTGCAATAAGGGTAGAACGTAGGGTACATAAAAAAATAATAATAATTAATACTTACCTCTCTCTCCTTCACAGCTTGTGGCATCCTGGTACAGGCGGTCATCATGCCTCACTCACTGTGCCTTCCCGCGCCGCGTCATCTCGCGAGATCCGACGCAGGAGGTCACAGTGAGGTACGTGACTAAGTCCTGCGTCGCACCTCAATTGAAGCCGCTCCCCCGGCCCCTCCTCCTCACTTCGCCTGCCCAGCTGCCCTGCACAGTGCGCGTCACACAGGGCCTCTCCTCTCGGCCTCCGCTCCGCCCCCTGTAAATTGTATCTTAGTTATTCAGCTGCGGCTGCGTTCTCCTGGCTTGAGGGGGCCCTGTGGGCCCCCCTGACTAAGGGGCCCGGTCGCAATTGCGACCGCTGCGACCCCTATAGCTACGCCACTGCGGGCATTATAAAATAAAATAAAATAAAAAGTCAAAAAAAAAAAAGTCCCGGCGGCTCGCTCGGCGCCTTTCGGGTGACAGCGCTGGGGTGCGGGGCACCCACTGCACCCCGTGTAGGATCGGCCCTGGGTTGGTCCACCTGGAAGGTAAAGAAAAAACCAGGCCGCAACGCAATAATTTTATTAACTTTGGAACAGAACATATAAACTTTAACTTTTTGAACTGAACATGAACCTTTTTGCTTACTGGTGTTGTTGTTTTTTTTTTTTTACCTTATAGAACAAACCTCTCCTTCCCCATGGGTCAATGTGCAAAGCGCAAATCGCCCAAAGATGTGGCGAAGTGCGTTATGCTAGGTGTACCTGTGTGTGGTACTTCCGGAAACACTCCCCTAAGCATAGGGCAGGGTGGTCAGGGCAGTCAGGACAGAAATAGCGGGTGTCACGCCTTATTCCACTCCTGCTACAGACACGACATCTTTTTCGGGGTGACGGTTGGGTTGAGGTACCGGCAACGACATTGGGGAAATCTGCAAATCTGTTCTAGAAACAAATGCCTAAAGAGGGCCACACTTGTGTAGAAATTGTCCACATAAAGATGGTACCCCTTGCCGAATAAGGGTGACACCAAGTCCCAGACTGTCTTCCCACTGCTCCCCAGGTAGTCAGGGCAACCGACCGGCTCCAGGGTCTGATCTATTCCCTCATAGACACGAAATTTGTGGTTATAGCCTGTGGCCCTTTTACAGAGCTTATACAGTTTGACCCCATACCGGGCAGGCTTGCTTGGGATGTATTGTTTGAAGCCAAGGCGCCCGGTAAAATGTATTAGGGACTCGTCTATGCAGATGTTTTGCTCTGGGGTATACAAATCTGCAAATTTCTGGTTGAAATGGTCTATGAGGGGCCGAATTTTGTGGAGCCGGTCAAAAGCTGGGTGGCCTCTGGGGCGAGAGGTGGTGTTGTCACTAAAATGCAGGAAACGCAGGATGGTCTCAAATCGTGTCCTGGACATAGCAGCAGAGAACATGGGCATGTGATGAATTGGGTTTGTGGACCAATATGACCGCAATTCATGCTTTTTAGTGAGGAGAAGGCCCAGAAATTTTTTTATTTCAGAAACTTGGACGGGTTTCCACCGGAAAGGCTGGGCATAAAAGCTTCCCGGGTTGGCGGTTATAAATTGTGTGGCATACCGATTTGTTTCTGCCACAACTAAGTCTAAGAGCTCCGCAGTCAAGAACAGCTCAAAAAATCCCAGGGCCAAACCGATCTGAGCCGTCTCAACCCGAACTCCAGACTGGGCGGTGAAAGGAGGAACTAATGGTGCGGCTGAAGTTGGTGACTGCCAATCAGGGTTTGCCAGCACCTCAGGGATTCTAGGGGCTCTACGGGCCTGTCTGTGCGGTGGCTGCGACGGGGTAACTACTGCACTTCTGGTGCTCGCTACTTCACCATGTTGTACGGCAGTGCTGGTACTAGGTCCAGGAAGGGCTGCGCTGCTGGTGTATGACTCACCACGTGATCCGACAGCGCCAGCCCCACTCTGCTGCTCTTGAAGCGGATCCTGCGCAACCTGTGGTCTAGCGACACGGGGCTGGGTACGCCTGGTGCTATCAGGGACCTCAACCTCCTCGTCCGAACTTTGGGTCAGAGAGCCACTGCTTTCTACAGGTTCATATTCTGACCCGCTAGATTCGTCAGATGAGGGTTCCCACTCCTCATCCGACTGGGTCAGAATCCTGTAGGCCTCTTCAGAAGAATACCCCCTGTTTGACATTTGGGCAACTAAATTTAGGGGTATTCCCTGAGACTACCCAAGAAAAAAAGCAAGACTGTCTTACAAATGGAAGGCTAGCGAAGTACCGGAGGCCGCTGCGGTTGATAAAAAATATCAAAACTGATTTTTTTTATCGCCGCAGCGCGTGTTAAGTGAATGTGCAGTGATCAAAAAATAATAATTTTTTGTCACTGCGGTGGGGCGGGCGTGGGTGAACGCACGTGTGGGCGACCGATCAGGCCTGATCAGGCAAACACTGCGTTTTGGGTGGAGGGCGAGCTAAGGTGACACTAATACTATTATAGATCTGACCGTGATCAGTTTTGATCACTTACAGATACTATAAAAGTACAAATGCTGATTAGCGATACGCTAAACAGCGAATAAGTGACTGCGGTGGGCTGGGCGCTAACTGATCCCTAAACTACCTAACCAAGGGGCCTAAACTATCCCTAAAACCTAACAGTCAATACCAGTGAAAAAAAAAAGTGACAGTTTACACTGATCACTTTTTTCCTTTCACTAGTGATTGACGGGGGCGATCAAAGGGGTGATCAAAGGGTTAATTGGGGTGCAGGGGGGTGATCTGGGGCTAAAGTGTACTGTTTGTTCTACTCACTGTGATCTCTGCTCCTCTGCTGGATCCAACCGACGAAAAGGACCAGCAGAGGAGCAGACAAGCCATATAACAGATCATATTTACTAATATGATCTGTTATACGGCTTGTGATCCGTTTTTTTGAAAATCGCCAGCCTGCCAGCCAATGATCGTTGCTGGCAGGCTGGCGTCTCGCGAGATGATGCACGGATGCGTCCAGGAGGAATGAATCAACCACCTTCCGGACGCATCCGTGCGTTAGGCGGTCCGGAGGTGGTTAATTATATTTACTCTCAAGAAGAGGCATCTCAGAAAGGACATGAACCTTTTTTACAGTCCTGATCAAAAGTTTAGGACCACTTGAAAAATGGCCAAAATTCATATTTAGCATGGCTGGATCTTAACAAGGTTCCAGGTAGAGCTTCAACATGCAACAAGAAGAAATGGGAGTGGGACAAAACATTTTTTGAGCATTCAATTTAATGAAAAAAAAACGAATAAACTGAAACAGGCTGTTTTTTCAGCTGATCAAAAGTTTAGGACCACACCTCCAAAAAAAAACTAACCCCCCCCCAGCAAAACAGAAATCCAACTTCCAAACATGAACTCAGTAATGAGTAGCTCCGCCGTTATTGTTTATCACTTCCAAAATTTGTTTCGGCATGCTTGATGCAAGCGTTTCCATGAGGTGAGTGGGAACATTTCTCCAAGTGGTGAAGACGGCTGCACGAAGGCCATCTACTGTCTGGAACTGTTGTCCATTTTTGTAAACTTCCCTTGCCATCCATCCCCAAAGGTTCTCAATTGGATTTAGATCAGGGGAACACGCAGGATGGGCCAAAAGAGTGATGTTATTCTCCTGGAAGAGGTCCCTTGTCCTGCGGGCATTGTGTACTGTAGCGTTGTCCTGTTGAAAAACCCAGTCGTTACCACACAGACGAGGGCCCTCAGTCACGAGGAATGCTCTCTGCAACATCTGGACATAGCCAGTGGCCGTTTGACGCCCCTGCACTTCCTGAAGCTCCATTGTTCCACTGAAGGAAAAAGCACCCCAGACCATTATGGCGCCCCCTCCACTGTGGCTCGTAGAAAACATCTCAGGTGGGATCTGCTTGTCATGCCAGTAACGTTGGAAACCATCAGGACCATCAAGGTAAAAAAAAATTCTCATCAGAGAATAAAACTTTCTTCCACCTTTGAATGTCCCATGTTTGGTGCTCTCCTGCAAAGTCCAAACGAGCAGTTCTGTGGCGTTCAAGAGACGAGGTCTTTGAAGACCGTTTTTGTTTTTGAAACCCTTCAGTCTCAGATGCCGTCTGATGGTTATGGGGCTGCAGTCAGCACCAGTAAGGGCCTTAATTTGGGTCGAGGATCGTCCAGTGTCTTGACGGACAGCCAATTGGATACTCCGGCTCAGTGCTGATGAAATTTTTTTGGGTCTTCCACTTGACTTTTTTGTTCCATAACCCTCAGGATCATTTAAGAAATTCCAAATCTCTGTCTTACTGCATCCCACCTCAGCAGCGATGGCGCATTCTGAGAGACCCTGCTTATGCAGTTCAACAACCCGACCACGTTCAAAAAGTGAAAGTTTTTTTGCCTTTGCCATCACAACGTGTGACTACCTGACAGAAAATGACAATGAATCCACATCTTTGCACAGATTTGGCCTTTTAAAGGCATGTGGTCCTAAAATTTGGATCAGCTGAAAAACAGCCTGTTTCAGTTTAATTGTTCTTTTCAATTAATTGAATGCTCAAAATTTTTTTGGTCTCACTCTCATTTCTTCTTGTTGCATGTTGAAGCTCTACTTGGAACCTTGTTAAGATCCAACAATGTAAAATATGATTTTTTGCCTTTTTTCAAGTGGTCTTAAACTTTTGATCAGGACTGTATAAATGGCCCATACAAAAAATATGGCGAAAAGCTGTTCCATGTAAAATCTGCTTAAAAGACAAGGGATCAGTGGCTCTATCTGGAGAAGAAAAAGTTCAATCTCCAAAGGTGACGAGGCTTCTTCACCAGAAGAAAGGCAAATATGTAGAATAGTTTATCTCAGGAGGTTGTCAAAGAAGGAACAGTTGATGGTTTTAAAAAGGCTTAAATGAATTTAAGAATTCAATGAATTTAAGAATTTAATGAATTTTTATAACCACATATCTTTTTTAAGGCCATGAACTGTGTAAATAGTTTAAAAGATAAGATATTTTTGTGAATAAAAATTTATTAAAACAAGTTAATTATATAATTTGCCTTGGGATTAAAAATGCATAGTACAGGCTGCTGGCTATATAACATAAATGAATAGATCACTGATATACACTGTCTAATCCAAAAGTCTTAGAACACTAGTTATGCATGTCCATGCATGTGCATGCCATTCATTGATCTATTTCTCCCCAAGTATAATTTATAAATATGTAAAGACCCTTAGTTTACCTTTTGATTAAAATGCATAGGCCCACTCAACACATAAAGGTGACCTTTTTCGAGTGGGTCCCTGCACCAATTTGGAGCAGCACAATATGGTGACCACAGTCACCACAAAACAACCACAACACAGCAGGGGTGCTATTGGTCCCACAGCCTGCAGGTGCTGGGTTGCGGTGGTCGTTATGTGGTGCTGCACCAAATTAGTGTAGGTGCCCACTCGAAAGAGGCTACCTTGACATTGTAAGAGAGCTTATGCATTTTGATCATAACGCTTGCATAGTGCCTTGTGTAACTGTTTATTAAATATGATTGGCAGCACTAGATCAATGCATAGCATTGGATGTGTGATCCATGTATGGTTCTCCACAATTTCAGGAGTTCCTTGCAGTTTGATTGTAAGGATTTAATGGCAAGCTGGCCTGGGGAGATATGTTTGTTTGTCCAAATTCTGATGGTACGTTACCTCAGTATGATTTTATAATGTACAAAGAGTATCTTGTGAGATTACTGAATTTGTGGCTTTTTAGCTCTTCTTTCTCATAAATATAGCTTCTTATTGTACAGTCAGTGGAGAACGCTTCAGGCAAAGGGACATCTTTCCGGTGCAAGAACTACCAGATGCACAATCCAGATAAAAATTCATGGATTTATTGTTTTCATCTTGAAAACTACATATTTCAGAGCACTAAGAATCCTTTGTGAAGTTAGACGGAGCATTTCTGACTGTACCCAAAAGTGACTCTGGACTCTTAAGGCTCTATTTCGGACCAATTATCTAGAACGAGGGTTATACAAACGCTTGTTCCTGTTAGTTGGCTGATATTGATCAGCCAATAAACAAGCAAACGCTCATATGTTAGCTGATCAGGATGAAAGATGCCCGATTATTGGCAGCACATCTCCCTGTGTTATCCGGGATATGCTGCTGATAATCAATATAACAAAATGAGGGAGGAAGAACTGTGGTATCAGTTGTTCCTGTACATTCAGTTTGCATCTGCCTGTGTAATCAGGATGGAGAGCTCTGATATTTTGTTTTTATCATCCATTGGCGCTCGCATTGCTTGAACATTGGGGAGAGTTGTAGGGCCCTAACTCCACAGCCCTGAGGAAAACCTATTATAGTTCAGCATAACTTATACCCATATTCAACATGATATCAGACTTTTAAACCCTACTATGTATATTTATATTCTAGTATATTATTTTTGTGTTATCCTAAAACATGCCTTTAATTTTATATGATAGCGATGTCCTGTAAATGAAAAATTTATTACAAACCGGATTCCAAAAAAGTTGGGACACTATACAAATCGTGAATAAAAACTGAATGCAATGATGTGGAGGTGCCAACTTCTAATATTTTATTCAGAATAGAACATAAATCACGGAACAAAAGTTTAAACTGAGACAATGTACTATTTTAAGGGAAAGATATGTTGAATCAGAATTTCATGGTGTCAACAAATCCCCAAAAAGTTGGGACAAGGCCATTTTCACCACTGTGTGGCATCTCCCCTTCTTCTTACAACACTCAACAGACGTCTGTGGACCGAGGAGACCAGTTTCTCAAGTTATAGGAATGCTCTCCCGTTCTTGTCTAATACAGGCCTCTAACTGTACAATTGTCTTGGTCCTTCTTTGTTGCACCTTCCTCTTTATGATGCGCCAAATGTTCTCTATAGGTGAAAGATCTGGACTGCAGACTGGCCATTTCAGTACCCGGATCCTTCTCCTACGCAGCCATGATGTTGTGATTGATGCAGAATGTGGTCTGGCATTATCTTGTTGAAAAATGCAGGGTCTTCCCTGAAAGAGATGACGTCTGGATAGGAGCATATGTTGTTCTAGAACCTGAATATATTTCTCGCCCAATTCCTTGGGGGACACAGGAAACCTTGGGTATAGCTCATCTCCATAGGAGGCGTGACACTAAGTGAAAGACTGTTAAGCCCCTCCTCCAGCAGCTATACCCTCAGCCTGGAGCGAGCGACTACCAGTTTTTTGCTTAGTGTCAAGGAGGCAAGACACTCTCTGCACTGCAGAGCTGTCTTTGCTAAAGATTTAATTTTTTTCTCTTTTTATTATTTTCAACTTTTTTCTCTTTTTCAACAGGGACAACAGAGTCGCAAAGACCTCTCTGTTTTCCCGGGGTTGAGCTGCGCCAGTGCCGGCTATCCGCACTGCTGCCTCCCCCACAGAAGAAAAGGAGGACCAGGGCAGCCCAGCTCCCCTGCATCCCGCCAGCACAAGGGTCGCCCGCCTGCAAGCCCCTCTCCAGCTTCCTGCCACTTCGGTGCCAGTGGCTGAAGGGGCGTCCCTGCTGGATGGACTGAGGGTGAAAACGTCGACTGGTGAGGTGGCTATGCAGCCGTTCCTACCCCCCCCCCCCTCTGTTAGGGTTCTAACTTCTGTGTTCCCTCTGCCTAGCCTTGTCACATTACAAGGCTTACTGTCGGCTTCCCCCCTTTGTGTGTGGAGCAGGACGGAGCGGTGCTCGTGGGGGAGGGTTTACTGCACAAGTTTACCTCAGGTGCTGCGGCCATGTGGGGCCGTCTTTTGTTATCTCGGCCAGTGCTGCCGCTGTGTTCAGCTGCCGGCTGACTTCTCTTGCCGGCTACCGGTGTGTCATTCGCCGCCGGTGTATAAGGAGGTGGTCGGGGGGCAATATTTTCTCGGCGGCATATTTGTTTGAATCGCGCGCGCGCGAAAGTTCCAGCGGGGGGCGGAGCTTCGTTCCGCTTCTCCTGTACATGTTAGACATTCAGTCGGGGGGGCGGACGTCTTCTTCCCGCTCCTCGCTGGCCCCGCCTCCTCTTCGTGCCAGCCTGCTCTCAGGACGGATCGTTTTTACCTCAGGTGTTGCCGCTGCTGTTGCCGCTGCTGTTATCGCTGCTGTTGCCGTCCGCTCCCACTGTGACCTGGTAGGACTGTTGACCCCTTCTAGCTCTGCAGCCCTCTGGCCTGGACGCTTTTATATTACTTCAGCCAACATGTCTGACCCCTCAGCGCCGGCCGGTCCTTGGTATCACACCTGCACCGCATGTAAGGCGCCCCTTCCTCAAGGGCAGCCTGACCCGCATTGCTCGGCTTGCAAAGCCCCATTACAGGGTCCGCCATCTGTTGTGTCACCCCCTGGCCTCTTGGATCCCCCTGACTGGGCTAGATCCCTTTCCCAGGCTGTGGTCAGCCTCTCTAACGTTGTGGGCCGCCTTGCAGAGGTATTGCCCTTATCGCAGCCGGATATTTCCCCTGCTGGGCCCTCCGGGTCCGCTATCTTAGCTGACCCGTCTGAGTCCCTCTCTCCAGGCGACACCTCCAGAGCCCGTCAACCCCAGAAGCGGTCTAGGGCGGAGCGCCTATCATCCTCGGATGCTTCAGTATCACCCCCAAGGGTGCGCTCTCAGTCGGGCCCTTCCTCGATACAGGATATGCCCTCTGAAGGGGAACTAGTTGATTCAGATTGTGATATGGACTCGGCCTTGCCTTCAAAACTGGCTTCTGCTGTGGGCCATCTTATTAACAATATTCGTGATACCTTTAAGATTCATGATGATCCTCCTAATTCTGAAAAAAACAGTGTTTCCTTTTTTCGCCATAAACAGACGTCTGCAGTTTTTCCCCTGCACACTGACTTCTCGTTGGTGGTTTCCAAGGCCTGGGCCCGCCCTGATGCCCGTTTTACCCCGCCTAAGAAGTTGGATATCTGTTATCCATTCCCGGCGGATTGCATTACAAACTGGGCGTCACCACCCAAAGTCGACCCCCCGGTGGCCCGTTTGGCAAAAAGCACGGCTATTCCCGTTGCTGATGGCTCTTCCTTACAATCCACTGAGGATCGCCGTATAGAGGCCATTACCAAAGGTATCTTTGCAGCCTCCGGTGGTTCCGCCCTCCGGCCCGTCTTTGCTTCCGCTTGGGCTGGAAAAGCGGTTTCAGAGTGGGCTTCTCAGCTGGATCAGGAGCTTGAATCCGACGTCCCTATTCAGGACCTCCGTGCTCTAGCCCAACTTATCGTTCAAGCCGGCAAATTCGTCTGTGAGGCATCCCTTGATGCGGGGGCTCTCATAGCCCGTTCGTCTGCCCTGGCCGTTCCGGCCAGGAGGGAGCTTTGGTTAAAGGTTTGGACGGCGGACTCCACGTCAAAGCGGTCTCTTACTGGCCTTCCCTTTACTGGTTCTCGATTGTTCGGGACCCGCTTGGATGAAATCATATCCGAAGCCACGGGGGGGAAGAGTACGCATCTTCCTCAATCTAGGACTAGGACCACCACTCGAGGCCGTCCCACTTTTTCTCGCTTCAGGTCTTCCCGCAGGGCTCCCGCACCTCGCACCTCTTCAGGTCCATCCCCTAACTCTGTCCAAGACAGACGTAAGAAACCTTTTTTTCGGACCCAGCCCTCCTGGCGCAAGTCACAGCCTGCTCGCCCTCCCGCGACCAAGCAGAACACTACCTGAAGGTGCGCCCCCACCCACCCGGGTGGGGGGACGTCTCTTCCTGTTCAGGGACTTCTGGCAGGCGCACGTCTCCGACGCCTGGGCTCTCGAAGTTGTGTCTTCCGGGTACAAACTCGAGTTTACGTCCCTCCCCCCAGTTCGGTTCTTTCGCTCCCGGGTTCCCCGGGATCCCCAAGGGGCGGCCGATTTCTTTACTGCCACTCGCACCCTTCTGGACAAAGGGGTCATCGCTCCGGTTCCCATGGAAGAAAGATTCAAGGGGTTCTATTCGAACCTTTTTGTGGTCCCCAAAAAAGAAGGCTCGGTTCGTCCCATTCTGGATCTAAAACGGTTAAACCGTTTCCTTCGTCTTCAGCGATTCCGGATGGAGTCTCTCAGGTCGGTGGTGGCCTCTCTGGAAAAAGGGGAGTTCCTGGCCTCTATCGACATCCAGGACGCCTACCTTCATATTCCAATCGCTCTGTGTCATCAGTGCTTTCTGCGCTTTGCAGTGGGGTCCGACCACTACCAGTTCGTTGCTCTCCCCTTCGGGCTGGCGACGGCCCCTCGCGTTTTCACAAAGGTCCTTGCCCCTGTCCTCGCCTTACTTCGTTCCAGGGGAGTTTTTCTTCTTCCATATTTGGACGATCTCCTTATCAAGGCACCCTCTCTGTCACTGACATCCGCCAGTGTGGACCTCTCGCTACAAACCTTACGCCGATTCGGTTGGATTATCAATCTTCCCAAATCCGCTCTTGTTCCATCCAGGCAACTGATCTTTCTGGGGATGCTGCTGGATACAGATGCAGCGGAGGTTCGGCTTCCGTCAGAGAAGCGCCAGCTCCTTCATCGGTCGGTTCGGAGCCTTCTGACCCACCGCCATCCTTCCTTCCGGTTCAGCATGCGGGTCTTGGGACAGATGGTGTCCTGTTTCGAAGCAATCCCCTACGCGCAGTATCACTCCCGCACCTTTCAGACTGCCATTCTGTCCGCATGGGACAAGTCCCAGGAAAGTCTGGATCAGCACTTTCCCCTTCCCCCCCAGGTTCGCTCCTCTCTCCTCTGGTGGTTACGGACCCCTCTCCAAGGGAAGTCCTTCCTGCCGATAACTTGGTTGGTGATTACCACCGATGCCAGTCTGCGGGGTTGGGGGGGGGTGTTTCCTCCTCGGTCCGTACAAGGCACTTGGTCTCCATCGGAGTCCAAACTGCCGATCAACGTTCTGGAGCTGAGGGCGGTTCTCCTTTCACTCCGGCATTGGACTTCGCTGCTTCAGGGTCACCCTGTTCGTGTCCAATCGGACAATGCCACGGCTGTGGCATACATAAATCATCAGGGGGGCACTCGCAGCGCGGCGGCGATGAGGGAGGTGTCTCTAATCCTTCGCTGGGCGGAAATTCATGTTCCAGCCATTTCGGCCATTTACATCCCGGGAGTGGACAATTGGGCGGCGGATTTTCTCAGCCGGACGACGATCGACCCGGGCGAGTGGTCTCTGCACCCCGACGTCTTCGAGTCTCTTTGCCTCCGTTGGGGTCGTCCGGACGTGGATCTCATGGCCTCCAGATTCAACCACAAGCTTCCCACCTTCATGGCCAGAACCAAGGATCCGGACGCTTACGGCGCGGACGCGCTCGTCCTTCCCTGGACGGAGTTTTCTCTCCTCTACGTTTTTCCGCCCCTGCCTCTTCTTCCACGAGTCCTTCGGAAGATCGCGGTGGAGGGAACGCCTGCGATCCTAATAGCCCCGGATTGGCCTCGTCGTCCTTGGTACGCCGACCTTATGTTGCTCCTGGCAGACGCCCCCTTGCCTCTGCCTCTAAGAGAAGACCTCCTCTCTCAAGGGCCGATCTTCCACCAGCATTTAGGGTCGCTACGTTTAGCGGCGTGGCTATTGAAACCGCGGTCCTAACGCGGCGGGGGTTTTCTGCTGACGTGGTCCGTACCATGATTCGTGCGCGTAAACCGGCTTCGTCCAGGATTTATTACCGAACCTGGCGGGCCTATTTGAATTTCTGCGAGACCTTAGATGTTCATCCCCTTCGGTTTTCTCTCCCCATGATTTTATCCTTCTTGCAGTCTGGTCTGGACTTGGGTTTAGGTCTCAGTACCCTAAAGGGTCAGATCTCAGCGCTTTCGATCCTTTTTCAGCGACCTCTGGCTCCGCTCGGTCCAGTTAAGACTTTTCTTCAGGGGGTTGCTCACTATGCTCCCCCGTATCGCGCTCCCGTATCGCGCTCCCGTTCCATCTTGGGATCTTAATGTTGTGCTGACGGCTCTCCAATCTTCTCCTTTCGAGCCTTTGCGCAGGGTTTCCCTTCGCTTGTTGTCTTGCAAAGTTTTTTTCCTCGTTGCCATCACGTCTCTTCGGCGTGTGTCTGAATTGGCGGCACTTTCTTGCGTAGAACCCCTCTTGGTTTTTCACCAGGACAAGGTGGTTCTCCGCCCAGCTCCGGATTTCCTTCCGAAGGTGGTGTCCGCTTTTCACCTGAATGAAGATATTGTCCTTCCTTCTCTGTGCCCGTCCCCGTCTTATCCTCGGGAACGGGATCTTCACCGTCTGGATGTTGTTAGGGCTCTGAGGATCTACTTGGATGTAACTAGACCCTTTCGGCGCTCGGATTCTCTATTTGTGGTTCCGGAGGGTCCGCGCAGGGGGCTGGCGGCATCTAAAGTGGTTATTGCCCGCTTCATCAAGATGGCTATTGCGCTGAGGCTTACCGTGCTAAGGGCAGGGAACCGCCCTTTGGTGTTACCGCTCATTCTACCAGAGCGGTCGGGGCTTCCTGGGCTCAGCGAAATCGAGCTTCGGCTGAACAATTGTGTAAGGCGGCCACCTGGTCTTCTTTGCACACTTTCACCAAGTTCTACAAGGTGAACACTTATGCATCGGCGGATGCTGCTTTGGGCCGCCTGGTCTTGCAGGCGGCGGTGCCTTAATGCCTATGGTGCTTTAATTCATCTTTGGTTGTGGTCCCTCCCTATTTGTGGACTGCTTTTGAACGTCCCAAGGTTTCCTGTGTCCCCCAAGGAATTGGGCGAGAAAACGAGATTTTTGTATAACTTACCAGTAAAATCTCTTTCTCGCTCTTCCTTGGGGGACACAGCACCCACCCATTGTTTTGGTTGCCCTGACGGGAGTTTTGACTTGTTGGTGTTAATTTGGTTGATCCTTGCCTTTGTTTTAACTACTTGGGCACATAACTGGTAGTCGCTCGGTCCAGGCTGAGGGTATAGCTGCTGGAGGAGGGGCTTAACAGTCTTTCACTTAGTGTCACGCCTCCTATGGAGATGAGCTATACCCAAGATTTCCTGTGTCCCCCAAGGAAGAGCGACAAAGAGATTTTACTGGTAAGTTATACAAAAATCTCTTTTTTTCTGCATTAATGGTGCCTTTCCAGACATGCAAGCTGCCCATGCAACACGCACTCATGCAACCCCATACCATCAGAGATGCAGGCTTCTGAACTGAGCGTTGATAACAACTTGGGTTGTCCTTGTCCTCTTTGGTCCGGATGACATGGAGTCCCAGATTTCCAAAAAGAACTTTGAATCGTGACTCGTCTGACCACAGAACAGTCTTCCATTTTGCCACACTCCATTTTAAATGATCCCTGGCCCAGTGAAAACACCTGAGCTTGTGGATCTTGCTTAGAAATGGCTTCTTCTTTGCACTGTAGAGATTCAGCTGGCAACGGCGGATGGCACGGTGGATTGTGTTCACTGACAATAGTTTCTGGAAGTATTCCTGAGCCCATTCTGTGATTTCCTTTACAGTAGCATTCCTGTTTGTGGTGCAGTGTCGTTTAAGGCCCTGGAGATCACGGGCATCCAGTATGGTTTTACGGCCTTGACCCTTACGCACAGAGATTGTTCCAGATTCTCAGAATCTTCGGATGATGTTATGCACAGTTGATGATGATAGATGCAAAGTCGATGCAATTTTTCGCTGGGTAACACCTTTCTGATATTGCTCCACTATCTTTCTGCACAACATTGTGGGAATTGGTGATCCTCTACCCATCTTGGCTTCTGAGAGACACTGCCACTCTGAGAAGCTCTTTTTATACCCAATCATGTTGCCAATGGACCTAATTAGTGTTAATTGGTCTTCCAGCTCTTCGTTGTGCTCAAATTTACTTTTTCCAGCCTCTTATTGCTACTTGTCCCAACTTTTTTGGGATTTGTTGACACCGTGAAAATTGGAATCAACGTATTTTTCCTTTAAAATGATACATTTACTCGGATTAAACGTTTGATCTGTCATCTACGTTCTATTACAAATAAAATATCTCCACATCATTGCATTCAGTTTTTATTCACAATTTGTTTAGTGTCCCAACTTTTTTGGAATCCGGTTTGTATTATAGAATAAAATAACTTCAGATTTCTCTGTATATAAATGTGTTTCTTCTTTTTTTTTTTTTTAGTCCAAACATTGTATATGTGGCAAGTAATCACTTTGTTTGGCGGTTGGTTCCTGTGTCCATTGCAACACAAATACAACAACTACTTCAGGACAAGCAGTTTGAACTTGCTTTACAATTGGCGGTAAGTGTTAGGTATTATGCTGTGGGTGAATTCCATCATTTCATATAGAAAATATTATACAAATAAATAATCACTCACATCATGCTCACACTCAGATTATCAGTTTGGTTACCAGTTCATCACGTCTTAATCCAAAATACATAATAGTAAACAAGCCTTGTTTACATTGGCCAATTATCTTTTTCTTTTTTTTTCTTTTTTAAATGATCATTACTCAGTTTAAACTAGCATTTTTTTCTAATCGACAGTGTGTATGCAGATATTATTGAAGAAGGTGTGGTATTTGTAAAAGTCACTGGTCGTCACATTATCCATACTTAGTGATTTGGCTCGTACCAGTGATGATGCTGGCCAACACAGAGAGGAAACTCCTTCTCATAGCTTGTACTGATGAACAGTGTCCATAACTTAGTAAGGCTGGAAAAATACACAAGTCCCTCTAGTTAAATCTATTATTCTTTAGAGTTTATCCAGAGGAAGGTGTAAAAAGCACAGTGGGGCAGAAGCCAGTGACATGTTAAAACCTTTTTTGTGTACAGTCTTCTCAACACATGAGAAGGTAAGTGGCTGCAGTACATATGCAACCCGTCAGATTGCTTTATTCTTGATTTTACCTGGGTCTCTCCCATCCTTAAAGATCGGCTTACTACGGCACTGCCTTGCGTTATCATTTTAGAGATACCCAGCGGGAAAAAAACTGCAGACTGTTCACAGCTATTTGAGAAAAACAGCTTTATTAGAACAAAAGCCGAATTTGCAAGCTTGCGAGCAGGGGCGTACATAGAAATCACTGGGCGCCATAGCAAGAATCTAAATTGGGCCCCCATTCCCCTTTTATAGCCCCTCCCACTACCCATTCCAGGCCTCTCTCTTTGTTCCATGAACTATGTTTGCTGCTGCGTTTTATAATTTATGCATCAGGGCCGGATTGGGATTACAAAACAGGCCTGGCAGACAAAAGAGGTATAATAGATGCAGTGTGTACAGATGTATAGTATATACAGCAGTGTACTGATATGTGAGGAACGTGGTATAATATATGCAGTGTGTACAGGTATATAGTATATACAGCAGTGTATTGATATGTGCAGTACAGGGTATATTATATGCAGTCTGTACAGATATATAGTATATACAGTAGTGTAATGTGAGGTACGAGGTATAATAGATGCAGTGTGTACAGATATATTGTATATATAGCAGTGTACTGATATGTGAGGTACTAGGTATAATAGATGCAGTGTGTACAGGTATATAGTAAATATAGCAGTGTACTGATATGTGAGGTATAAATTACAGCTCGTACCTCACATATCAATCCAATACTGTATATACAATATATCTATACACTGCATAAATTATACCTCACATATCAGTACACTGCAATATATATTATATATCTGTATATATTGCATCTTTAATACTGTTTAATATATGCAGTGTGTGTGTGTGTGTGTGTATATGTGTGTGTATATATATATATATATATATATATATATATAGATGTGAGGCATACAAGGTATAATACTGTAGATGCATTGTTTATAGAAATATGTGGTCAGTTATGCATTATGGTCACTGTGTGGGAGGTACATGAGGTAGTGCTCACTGTACCTGTCTGAAGTATTATACATGAGTGTGCAATCAGTAAAAACAGTCCATGGGGGGGGGGGGGGGAAATGACAAGAAGTGGAGGACCTCCTCTTACCACTCCATTCCAGTCTGTATGGATCAATGCAGAGCTGATTGTGAACTTCTAATACTTACTGTTGGGGGTTGAAGGACCTGTGATGATGTCATCACAGGTCCTGGCAGATGTACCTTTCAAACCTAGGAACTACACCATTTTTGATGCAGTTCCTTTGCTAGATCCTGCAGGACCTGTGATGCTGAAGATGATGTCATCACAGGTCCTGGCAGATGTACTGTTCTAACCTGGGAACTACACTTTACACTGTGCAGTTCCCTTACAGGACCTGTGATGACATCATCAAAGGTCCTTTAGCTTTAGAAAGATAGACCGGAGCAATTAGGGGGCGGGGCCTCTCCTCCACTGTGGGCCCCTCTTCCTCACGGGCCCCATAGCAGCTGCGTGGTCTGCCTATATAGTAGGTACGCCACTGCTTGCGAGTGTGTTTTCATATAAAGTATGTTTTGTCTTATGACTTTAGATTCAGAAACTTATAGGGTTGTCTCACTTCAGCAAATGGCATTTATTTTTACCAAGTAGCCAAAATTAATACTAGCCACTTACTAACGTACTAATGTATTGTTATCGTCCATATTGCCTGCTTTGCTGAGTAGTTTTTTAACCACCTCAGCCCCTATGGCTTAAACACCCTGAAAGACCAGGCCACTTTTTACACTTCTGACCTACACTACTTTCACCGTTTATTGCTCGGTCATGCAACTTACCACCCAAATGAATTTGACCTCCTTTTCTTCTCACTAATAGAGCTTTCATTTGGTGGTATTTCATTGCTGCTGACATTTTTACTTTTTTTGTTATTAATCGAAATTTAACGATTTTTTTGCAAAAAAATGACATTTTTCACTTTCAGGTGTAAAATTTTGCAAAAAAAACGAGATCCATATATAAATTTTGCTCTAAATTTATTGTTCTACATGTCTTTGATAAAAAAAAATGTTTGGGTAAAAAAAAAATGGTTTGGGTAAAAGTTGTAGCGTTTACAAACTATGGTACAAAAATGTGAATTTCCGCTTTTTGAAGCAGCTCTGACTTTCTGAGCACCTGTCATGTTTCCTGAGGTTCTACAATGCCCAGACAGTACAAACACCCCACAAATGACCCCATTTCGGAAAGTAGACACCCTAAGGTATTCGCTGATGGGCATAGTGAGTTCATAGAACTTTTTATTTTTTGTCACAAGTTTTTTTTTTTCTTTTATTTTTTTCTTACAAAGTCTCATATTCCACTAACTTGTGACAAAAAATAAAAACTTCTATGAACTCACTATGCCCATCAGCGAATACCTTGGGGTGTCTTCTTTCCAAAATGGGGTCACTTGTGGGGTAGTTATACTGCCCTGGCATTCTAGGGGCCCAAATGTGTGGTAAGGAGTTTGAAATCAAATTCTCTAATAAATGGCCGGTGAAATCCGAAAGGTGCTCTTTGGAATGTGGGCCCATTTGCCCACCTAGGCTGCAAAAAAGTGTCACACATGTGGTATCTCCGTATTCAGGAGAAGTTGGGGAATGTGTTTTGGGGTGTCTTTTTACATATACCCATGCTGGGTGAGATAAATATCTTGGTCAAATGCCAACTTTGTATAAAAAAATGGGAAAAGTTGTCTTTTGCCAAGATATTTCTCTCACCCAGCATGGGTATATGTAAAATGACACCCCAAACACATTCCCCAACTTCTCCTGAATACGGAGATACCACATGCGTGACACTTTTTTGCAGCCTAGGTGGGCAAAGGGGCCCATATTCCAAAGAGCACCTTTCGGATTTCACTGGTCATTTTTTACAGAATTTGATTTCAAACTCCTTACCACACATTTGGGCCCCTAGAATGCCAGGGCAGTATAACTACCCCACAAGTGACCCCATTTTAGAAAGAAGACACCCCAAGGTATTCGCTGATGGGCATAGTGAGTTCATGGAAGTTTTTATTTTTTGTCACAAGTTAGTGGAATATGAGACTTTGTAAGAAAAAAATAAATAAAAAATCATCATTTTCCACTAACTTGTGACAAAAAATAAAAAATTCTAGGAACTCGCCATGCCCCTCACGGAATACCTTGGGGTGTCTTCTTTCCAAAATGGGGTCACTTGTGGGGTAGTTATACTGCCCTGGCATTCTAGGGGCCCAAATGTGTGGTAAGTAGGTAAATGACCTGTGAAATCCGAAAGGTGCTCTTTGGAATGTGGGCCCCTTTGCCCACCTAGGCTGCAAAAAAGTGTCACACATGTGGTATCTCCGTATTCAGGAGAAGTTGGGGAATGTGTTTTGGGCTGTCATTTTACATATACCCATGCTGGGTGAGAGAAATATCTTGGCAAAAGACAACTTTTCCCATTTTTTTTATACAAAGTTGGCATTTGACCAAGATATTTATCTCACCCAGCATGGGTATATGTAAAATGACACCCCAAAACACATTCCCCAACTTCTCCTGAATACGGAGATACCACATGTGTGACACTTTTTTGCAGCCTAGGTGGGCAAAGGGGCCCAAATTCCTTTTAGGAGGGCATTTTTAGACATTTGGATACCAGACTTCTTCTCACGCTTTGGGGCCCCTAAAATGCCAGGGCAGTATAAATACCCCACATGTGACCCCATTTTGGAAAGAAGACACCCCAAGGTATTCAATGAGGGGCATGGCGAGTTCATAGAAAAAAAATAATTTTGGCACAAGTTAGCGGAAATTGATTTTTTTGATTTTTTTCTCACAAAGTCTCCCTTTCCGCTAACTTGGGACAAAAATTTCAATCTTTCATGGACTCAATATGCCCCTCAGCGAATACCTTGGGGTGTCTTCTTTCCAAAATGGTGTTATTTGTGGGGTGTTTGTACTGCCCTGGCATTTGAGGGTCTCCGCAATCATTACATGTATGGCCAGCATTAGGAGTTTCTGCTATTCTCCTTATATTGAGCATACGGGTAATGAGATTTATTTTTTTTCGTTCAGCTTCTGGGCTGAAAGAAAAAAATGAACGGCACAGATTTCTTCATTCGCATCGATCAATGTGGATGAAAAAATCTCTGCCAAGAAAAAAAAAGGAGGGGAAAGGCGTCTGCCAGGACATAGGAGCTCCGCCCAACATCCATACCCACTTAGCTCGTATGCCCTGGCAAACCAGATTTATCCATTCACATCAATTGATGTGGATGAATAAATCATTGCCGGGATTTTTAATTTTTTTTTTTTATATACAAAGTGTTTGCCAAAGCATATGAACACCGCCACCTCCTCAGCTCATATGCCTCGGCAAACGTATCTTTTACTGCAGAGGAGAAATCTCGTCTTGCAGCGCCGCATACACCGACTTGCGTGTAATCTGACAGCAGCGCAATGCTTCTGTAAGAATGCACATCAGTGCTGCAGCTAGTCGATCGGTTGGTCCACCTGGAAGGTAAAAAAAAAAAAAAAAAAAGAAAAAACCAGGCCGCAACACAATAATTTTTATTAACTTTGGAAGAGAACATATAAACTTTAACTTTTTGAACTGAACATTAACCTTTTTGCTTACTGGTGTTTTTATTTTTTTTTTATTTTTTTATTACCTTTATAGAACAAACCTCTCCTTCCCCATGGGTCAATGTGCAAAGCGCAAATCGCCCAAAGATGTGGCGAAGTACGTTATGCACTTTGTCCCATGTGAAAGGAGACGTTTGCAGCAGCTGTGAGTGAATGGGCCCTAATAGCCCTGTGTGCCTGTCCTGGTGAAATGTGATCCCTATGCTAGGTGTACCTGTGTGTGGTACTTCCGGAAACACTCTCCTAAGCATAGGGCAGGGTGGTCAGGACAGTCAGGACAGAAATAGCGGGTGTCACGCCTTATTCCACTCCTGCTACAGACACGACATCTTTTTCGGGGTGACGGTTGGGTTGAGGTACCAGCGACGACATTGGGGAAATGTCGCTCGTGTAGACGGCTAACTACACTGGTGGATGGGGCCACGGAACCTTCTGGATACAGGAGGTTCTCGATGATCTCTTCCTGGAATTTGAGGAAGGATCGTGTTCTCCCAGCCTTACTGGGACAAAACTATTATACAGCGCCAATTGAATTAAATATACAGACACCTTCTTCTACCAGCATCTGGTTCTGCGGGAAACTAAATACAACATCTGGTCATTGAAGTCCACCCCTCCCATGAGCAAATTATAGTCGTGGACTGAGAGGGGCTTTTCAATGACACGGGTTGCTCGCTCAATTTGGATTGTCGTGTCTGCGTGAATGGAGGAGAGCATGTAAACGTCACGCTTGTCTCTCCATTTCACCGCGAGCAGTTCTTCGTTACACAAGGCAGCCCTCTCCCCCTTGCAAGACGGGTGGTAACGAGCCGTTGGGGGAAGCCCCGGCGACTAGGTCGCACGGTGCCACAGGCGCAAATCCGTTCTAGAAACAAATGCCTAAAGAGGGCCGCACTTGTGTAGAAATTGTCCACATAAAGATGGTACCCTTTGCTGAATAAGGGTGACACCAAGTCCCAGACTGTCTTCCCACTGCTCCCCAGGTAGTCAGGGCAACCGACCGGCTCCAGGGTCTGATCTTTTCCCTCATAGACATGAAATTTGTGGGTATAGCCTGTGGCCCTTTCACAGAGCTTATACAATTTGACCCCATACCGGGCACGCTTGCTTGGGATGTATTGTTTGAAGCCAAGGCGCCCGGTAAAATGTATTAGGGACTCGTCTATGCAGATGTTTTGCTCGGGGGTATACAAATCTGCAAATTTCTGGTTGAAATGGTCTATGAGGGGCCGAATTTTGTGGAGCCGGTCAAAAGCTGGATGGCCTCTGGGACGGGAGGTGGTGTTGTCGCTAAAATGCAGGAAACGCAGAATGGTCTGAAATCGTGTCCTGGACATAGCAGCAGAGAACATGGGCATGTGATGAATTGGGTTCGTGGACCAATATGACCGCAATTCATGCTTTTTAGTTAGACCCATGATGAGGAGAAGGCCCAGAAAAATTTTAATTTCGGAAACCTGGACTGGTTTCCACCGGAAAGGCTGGGCATAAAAGCTTCCCTGGTTTGCGGTTATAAATTGTGTGGCATACCGGTTTGTTTCTGCCACAACTAAATCCCAGGGCCGAACCGATATGAGCCGTCTCAACCCGAACTCCAGACTGGGCGGTGAAAGGGGGAACTAATGGTGCGGCTGAAGTTGGTGACTGCCAATCAGGGTTTGCCAGCACCTCAGGGATTCTAGGGGCTCTACGGGCCTGTCTGTGTGGTGGCTGCGACGGGGTAACTACTGCACGTGCCACCGTACCAGCTTCAACTGCCTTTCTGGTGCTCGCTACTTCACCATGTTGTACGGCAGTGCTGGTACTAGGTCCAGGAAGGGCTGCGCTGCTGGTGTATGCCTCACCACGTGATCCGGCAGCGACAGCCCCACTCTGCTGCTCTTGAAGCGGATCCTGCGTAACCTGTGGTCTAGCGACACGGGGCCGGGTACGCCTGGTGCTATCAGAGACCTCAGCCTCCTCGTCCGAACTTTGGGTCAGAGAGCCACTCCTTTCTACAGGTTCATATTCTGACCCGCTAGATTCGTCAGATGAGGGTTCCCATTCCTCATCCGACTGGGTCAGAATCCTGTAGGCCTCTTCAGAAGAATACCCCCTGTTTGACATTTTGGACTACTAAATTTAGGGGTATTCCCTAAGACTACCCAAGAAAAAAAGCAAACCTGTCTTACAAAGGGGAGGCTAGCGAAGTACCGGAGGCCGCTGCGGTTGATAAAAAATATCAAAACTGATTTTTTTATCGCCGCAGCACGTGTAAAGTGAATGTGCAGTGATCAAAAAATATATATTTTTTGTCACTGCGGCGGGGCGGGCGTGGGTGAATGCACATGTGGGCGACCGATCAGGCCTGATCGGGCAAACACTGCGTTTTGGGTTGAGGGCGAGCTAAGGTGACACTAATACAATTATAGATCTGACCGTGATCAGTTTTGATCACTTACAGATACTATAAAAGTACAAATGCTGATTAGCGATACGCTAAACAGCGAATAAGTGACTGCGGTGCGGTGGGCTGGGCGCTAACTCACGCTAAACTACCTAACCAAGGGGCCTAAACTATCCCTAAAACCTAACAGTCAATACCAGGGAAAAAAAAAAAAGTGACAGTTTACACTGATCACTTTTTTTCCTTTCACTAGTGATTGACAGGGGCGATCAAAGGGGTGATCAAAGGGTTAATTGGGGTGCAGGGGGTGATCTGGGGCTACAGTGTAGTGTTGGTTCTACTCACAGTTCAGTCTGCTCCTCTGCTGGATCCAACCGATGAAAAGGACCAGCAGAGGAGCAGACAAGTCATATAACAGATCATATTTACTAATATGATCTGTTATATGGCTTGTGATTGGATTTTTTGAAAATCGCCAGCCTGCCAGCCAATGATCGTTGCTGGCAGGCTGGTGACGAACTTGTTCTTTAACTTTTGCCGGCCCGCGATGCTCTGACCGAAATCTCGCGTCTCGCGAGATGATGCACGGATGCGTCCAGGAGGAATGAATCAACCACCTTCCGGACGCATCCGTGCGTTAGGCGGTCGGGAGGTGGTTAATGACATTATACATTGCTTGTATCCAGGCATTACAACCAGCCTGCAATCCAGCAGTGGCAACCGTATTTGCATACTGTGGGGAAAAAATGGCAGCCTATGCGCACTCCTGTGATCAGTGTTACCTCTAAGGCTTGGCAGCTGCTGAGCGGGGTCGGCTCAGAGCTGGACACAGCAACATCAAAGGTGGGCGATAGGAAAACCTAAAATAATTGTCACATTAAAGAGCATACAATGTAACCCCTGCACCATGCTGTGTAATATACAGCATAATCCTTACACCATGCTGTGTAATATACAGCATAATCCTTACACCATGCTGTGTAATATACAGCATAATCCTTACACCATGCTGTGTAATATACAGCATAATCCTTACACCATGCTGTGTAATATACAGCATAATCCTTACACCATGCTGTACAGAATACATTATAATCCCTGCACCTTGCCGTATAATATACATTATAATCCCTGCACCATGCCGTATAATATACATTATAATCCCTGCACCATGCCGTATAATATACATTATAACCCCTGCACCATGCTGTACAATATACATTATAATCCATACACCATACAGTAAAATATACAGTATAATCCATACACCATACAGTAAAATATACAGTATAATCCATACACCATGCTGTACAATATACATTATAATCCATACACCATGCCGTGCAATATACAACATAACCCTACAGTGTAGGTGTTATGCTATATATTGAACGGCATTGTGTATGGATTATAATGTATACTGTACAGCAAATGTATGGAGGTTACACCATGCCAGACAATATAACCCCTGTGGGATAGATAATAGATAGATATACCTATACACAGCCTATACCTATGTACATATATACTGCCTATACCTATATACGGTCTATACCTATATACAGCCTATACCTATATCTGCCCCTCCCCAGCTGTGTGGCGAAGGCCTCTGCACATACCGGCAGAGGTGCACCCGACGTTTGCTCCTCAGGGTTTGTTGTTCTGCGGTCTGGGAAAGCTGGGTGAAGGTCGGAATGGCAGCAATATTGGCTTTCACCCAGCTTTTCTAGAAGCAGATAGAACTAAAGAAAATAAATATTATTACAGTATAGGCACACAGAGATTTGTGAACAGATGTAGCTGAGCTTGGTTTGTAAATGGACTGTTTGAGGCCGCAGTGTCTGTGCTGTGAACAGTCGGTACATGCTGCTACAGTCCAATGTAAGGAGTCAGGACACAGTAGGATTTCACAACAAGTTGTACCCCAACATATACAGTAAGCACCTGCCCTGCTGCACCTAACAAGATCAGCTCTGCAGAATCTAACAAGCTCGGCCCTGCTGCATCTAACAAGCTTAGCCCTGCTGCATTTAACAAGCTCGGCTCTGCTACTCTAAGAAGCTCAGCTCTGCTGCATGCATCCCGTCCACATATAGGACCGGTATCCTGGTCTCCATATGTGATAAACTCCACAAAGTGAAATGGGTGGGTTGGGATTCAGTGCGGGTGCAATGCGTTCAACCCACGCATCGCATCCGTGCGGAGTACTCGCCCGTGTGAAAGGGGCCTAAAGGTAGTATTTTCTGAAATGCTACCTGTACCATGAGCTAAATCAGAAAGGCAACAGGAGGTTATGAAAGTCGACAAGTGGCTCAAGAGCTGGTGTAGAAAAGAGAGATTTGGGTTCCTGGAGAAATGGGCCAACTTTTCTGTTGGCTACAGGCTGTATGGTAGGGATTAGCTGCATCTCAGTGGGGAAAGTGCAGCTGTTTTGGAGGAGACAATGGCTGGAAGTGAGTGTTTCAGCTTTATGGCCCAATTCTATTCTGCTGTAAAGGCCTGAAGTTAGAAGTCAATAAAACGTTCGGCTTCCAAAATACTCCCCTTTGTGCCTGAATGACATGCAAAGACTTGGACCAAGCCCAGTATAAGGGTCCATTCACACGTCCGTAGTGTATTGCGGATCCGCAATACACCCACCATAAATTTGTCTATTCTTGTCTGCAATTGCGGACAAGGATAGGACATGTTCTATTCTTTGCGGAGCCACGGACCGGAAGCTCGGGGCCGCGGCATGGAAGGTCAGGGCCGCGGCACGGATGTGGACAGCACACTATGTACTGTCCGCATCTTTTCTGTCCCCATAGAGAATTAATGGGTCCACACCTGTTCCGCAAAATTGCGGAATGGATGCGGACCCATTTGCGGACGTGTGAATGGAGCCTAAGGCTTATATTTCTTGCAGACCTTTGCTTGCAGGCTGCTTTCACATCACCACCTTGTATTTCCATTATGCTCCGTTATAGGAGCAGAAGAACGAAAATAACATAAGTACCAGGTTCGATATTGACTATAATGGTTTCCGTTTGAGAGAAGGTTTATCTTTCTTCAGCAGAGAAAAAAGTCCTGTATGCAGGATTTTTTTCTCCTCTATCTTCACGAACTCTGTGACTAAAGCACCAAACAGAGCTTCCCATGCAGATGAATGTAGCCTAACCTGTAGAAAGTCCTTTCATAATTTGACTTTGCTTCAAGGCTTTTGAAAGGGTGGGAGCATGTTTAAAGAGAATGGAACATAACTGGCAACATTCACTCACATTCATACTACTACCAATTAGGTTTGTTGCGGTTATCGAAAGATCGATACCCAATCTATATTTTTTGTCCCGGTATCGGTTCGGTACTGGGATTTGCTTTTTATTGATACTAGGCTGCGCTGCTGCTGTCAGCGCACCATGTTCCCTCAGCAGCATAGGGGAGAAGGAGTCACTCTCTCCCTCCCCCTGTGCCGCCGCTGCCAATGAGGAGAGAGTGGCGGAGGAGGGGTGGGCGAACTGCACCACCAATGAAAATTAACGTCTAATACAGATACAGGAGGCGGGTGCGGCGGTAGAATCACATAGCCTGCACCCGACCTATGTGACAGGGAGCTGGGGGCAGCACCTGAGGAGTTAACTGCTGCGGATCGCAGCGCCCTGTCGAAGAGGTCGGGTACAGGCTATGTGATTCTGCTGCCGCACCCGCCTGTATCTGTATTAGACGTTAATTTTCATTGGTGGCGCAGTATTAAAATCATTTGTGGCAGTGGCCACAGGGTCCCCCTCCCCTCCTCTTCATTGGTGGCAGTGGCAGCTTCTAATCGGATCCCCAGCAGTGTAATCCTGGGGCTCCGATCGGTTGCCATGGCAGCCCCTGGCTGCCATGGTAATCTCATTGCTGCCATGTGTACTATGCACAGGGCAGCAGGGAGAGTGTGAAGTCCTAATCACCCTATAGAGCTCTATCAGGGTGAATAGGACAAGGGATGAAAAGATCCCAGGTTCTAGCCCCTTAGGGGGGCTAATAGCTATTAAATAAAAAGAAAAAAATATATATAATTTTTTAACGCCAATATATAAAGTATAAATCACCCTTTTTCCCAATTTTACATCTAAAAAACCATAAATAAATAAACATATCGTTAGGTCCAAAAAGTCCAAACTATTAAAATATAAAAAAAATCTCCTGGGAGATGAACGGCGTAACAGAAAAAAGTAAATAAAAACTGCGTGATTACCCATTTTTGTTAGTCACCTTGTCCCCCCAAAAAATAGGATAGGACTGTTTGATTATGGGCCGGACATTCCATAAAATGCGGAATGCATGCGGCTTTTTTTGTTATTTTATTTTTTTGGTATTTTATTTTTATGTTTGCTTGCACCAACATATTTTAAATTCAAAACATGGTCATGAGTCGTTAGATGTTATATATCTTATCTTCTCCAAAGAATTTACTACTACAAAGAAAAGGTTAGTACATAAAGTAAGAGTGTTTGTACTGTGAGAAAACGTCTGTAAGTAACTGGCTCAGTGATAGAAAACAGAGGGTGGTTATTAACGGTACACACTCAGATTGGGTCACTGTCACTAGAGGGGGGACCACAGGAGTCAGTATTGGGCATTATTATCTTTAATATATTTTGTAATGATCCTGTACAGGGGTTGCACAATAAAATATTTTTTTTTGCAGACAATTCAAAACTGTGTAAATTAACACGAAAGCAAACAGTATACTGCTACAGATGCATTGGGATAGATTGGAGGCTTAGGCAGAGAAGTGGCAGATGAGGTTTAACACTGACAAATGTACATTAGTGAAGGGAGAATACATGTCACTAGTATAAGGCCGAATGCACATGGCCGTGGAACACGGACGTGACCGGTCCGTGGTATCCCGGCCTGGCATCATTCGAGTGTATTACTGTAGTGCAGCGGCGGCATGAAGCGCACGGTTTCATAGCAACCAATGACGCCGTGCACTCCTGCTGTCAGCAGGATGCCAGGCCGGGATACCACGGACCGCTCACGGCCGTGTTCCACGGCCGTGTGCATTCGGCCTAAAATAAATGGTAAAACACTGGGGAGCACTGACATGGAAAATGACTTAGGAATTTTAGTTGACAGTAAACTTGACTGTAGCAACCAGTGTCAGGCAGCTTCTGCCAAGGACAGTAAGATTATGGGGTGCATCAAAAGGCGCATGGGTGTATTGCATACAGTATTGCATACAGTTTGGGGCACCAGTGCACAAGAAAAACCTAGCAGATCTTGTGAGGATTCAGAAAAGGGCAATTAAAAGTAATAAGTAGAATGCGTGAACTACAGTACCTAGAAAGATTATAAAAAAATATAGAGTTGTTTAGTTTAAAGGGGAGATCTAATAACTATGAATAACTTGATGGACTTTTTGTCTAAGTCTAATTGTTAGTCAGACGGATCCGTCCTGACTTTACATTGAAAATCAATGGGGGACGGATCCGCTTGCAATTGCACCATATTGTGTCAACGTCAAACGGATCTGTCCCCATTGACTTGCATTGTAAGTCAGGACGGATCCGTTTGGCTCCGCACGGCCAGGCGGACACCAAAAATCTGCAAGCAGTGTTTTGGTGTCCTCCCCCAGAGCGGAATGGAGGCGGAACGGAGCCAAACTGATGCATTCTGAACGGATCCGCATCCATTCAGAATGCATTGGGGCTAAACTGATCCGTTTGGGGCCGCTTGTGAGAGCCTTAAAAAAAACGGATCTCACACCGACACGCTGGTGTGAAAGTAGCCTTACACTGTATTACGCTGACAGTCAATACAGCACAATACATCATGTATTTTACTGCGTTAAAACAGGGATCAAACCCTGAAAAGTTCAAGTCCCACAGTAGAACAAAAATAAAAAGGTTTAATAAAAAAAAAGTTTCAATTATAAAAAAAAAAGCCCTTTCACCTCATAAAATCGTGTACAATAAAAAAAATATATAGATATATTAGTTATCGCCGCATTCGTAACAACTGGCTCTAAAAAAAAGTTCACATGATCTACCCCATCAGGTGAACACCGTAAAAAAAAAACTGTGCCAAAATACCCATTTTGTGTCACCTTGCCTCACGAAAATCACAATAGCAAGTCATATGCACGCCAAAATGAAACCATCACCACATCCCGTAAAAAACGACCCCCCCCCTCCCACATAAGACAATCACCATAAAAAAAAGTATGACTTTCAGAAATGGCAACACAAAAACACGTTTTTTGTTTTCAAAAATGCTTTTACTGTGTAAAACTTGAAGGGAACCTGTCAGCGGCAAAAGCCATCGCAAACCGCCAGCAGTACCTTCAAGTAGCCGGTAGTGAGTTTCTAATGATGATTTTCTTACTGCATTCTGATGAGGCATAAGTATGAAAAACGTTATTTTATCCTCTGTCGCGCTATTTTCCAGGCAGGCTTGGCCGCGCTTATGCCCGACAGCCGGCTGCCTTTGCCGAACATCCGGCTGTCAGTCACAGGACAAGGGGAAGGAAAGGGGGGCGCGATTACCTTGACTTGAAGCAAGGAGGCCACTGCCCCCTTGACTTCAAGTCTGACTGGAAAATAGCGTGGATGGAGGATAAAAGAACGTTTTTAATACTACTGCCTCATCACAATGCAGTAAGAAAATCATCATTAAAAACTCACTGCCGACTACTCGAAGGTGCTGCTGGCGGTTTGGGATGGCTTTTGCCGCTGACAGGTTCCCTTTAACAAAAATAAAAAAAAATACACATATTAGGTATCGCTGCATCCGTAACGACCAGCTCTATAAAAATGGTACAAGATATACCCTGTCAGGTTATCTCTGTTAATTTTTTTTTATAAATAAATAAATACTGTGTCAAAGTGACCATTTTTTTTGTTACCTTGCCCCAAAAAATGTATAATATTAAATGATCAAAAATTTATATATACCCAAGAATGGTAACAATGAAAAATCAGCTTTTCCTGCAAAAAATTAGCTTCTACACAAGACGATCGCCAGAAAAATATAAGAAATACAGCTTTCAGAAAATGGAGACACAAAAAGCACGATTTTTTTTTTTCTAAAAATGCTTTATTTTGTAAAACTGATTTAAAAAATAAAAATAAACATACCAGATTTTTTGCACCTAGGTTTTAGAGGAGGACAATAAGAAACAAATATTTTCCATTACACCTCATATCAGACCTCAGCTAACAGCCCCAATCAGACCCCCAATGTTAATAAGACCTAATATCAGCCCCCAGCAGCCCACACTGCCTCTCATATTGGCCCCCAGCAGCCCCTATTGCCTCATATCAGCCCCTTGTAGCTCCCCATTGCCTCTCATGTTGCCCCCATTACCTCTCATGTTGCCTCCATTGCCTCTCATGTTGCCCTCATTGCCCCCATTGCCTCCTATATTGCCCCCATTGCTCTTATATTGCCCCCAGTGCCTCATGTTTAATTATATAAATAAACCACTTACCTCTCCTGCTCCTGGATGCCGCCGCTCCTCTCCCCCAGTGCGCTCTGTCTTCTGGCTGTGCTATGAAGGCTGCACACAGCATGAGATCAGAGAGCGCAGTCACGCTGTGCCCAGCCTTCACAGCCAACAGATGAGGACCAGGAAGCCGTGAGTACAAAGCCTTCACCGCTTCCTGATCCTCCGGTACTAATGAGCGCATAATGGAAGCGCTCATTAGTATTCGCCCCATAAGATGCAGGGACATTTCCCCCCCACTTTTGGGGGGGGAAGGGGAATGCGTCTTATGTAGAGATGAGCGAACTTCTGTTTTAAGTTCGACGTCTAAAGTTCGGCTTCCGGTTAGCGGAGGATCCCGATATGGATTCCGAATTCCGTTGTGGTCCGTGGTAGCGGAATCAATAATGACCATTATTGATTCCGCTACCACGGACCACAACGGAATTCGGAATCCATATCGGGATCCTCCGCTAACCGGAAGCCGAACTTTAGACGCCGAACTTAAAACAGAAGTTCGCTCATCTCTAGTCTTATGGGTCAAAAAATACGGTATTTAGTATAGATGCATCCGTATCAACCTGTTCTATAAAAACAACACATGATCTATCCTGTCAGGAGAACGCTGTGAAAACAAAAGAATAAATACGATACCAGAACAGCAATCATATTGTGGTTACCTTGCCTCACAAAAAGTCTAATATCAAGAGATCAAAAATCATATGTAACCCAAAATAGTACCACTAAAACTGTCATCTGATACTGTAGTTTCAAAAATGGGGTCGCTTTTTGGGAGTTACCACTAGGGTTGCAGAGAGTATCGATAATTTGTACCTGGATTGATTCGATACCGGGATTTGTCTCCTTTTCATCTCTCCTCTGAATACACCATCGTGTCTATCTCAGCAGAGCACCACCGTATCCATTTGCCGAATCGCATTACCTGTGTCTTTCTTGCAATCCTGTATACTGGTCAGGTGTAGCAGTGCCAGCAGCGCTTTCTCCTCTTGATTGTTGTGAAGTCCTATTCACCCTAATAGCGGTCTATTAGGGTGAATAGGACAAGGGATTAAAAGATCCCAGGTTCTAGCCCCTAAGGGGGCTAATGGTTATTAAATAAAAAGTTTAAAAAAAATATATATTAAGTTTAAATCACCCCCTTTCCCAATTTTAGATATAAAATATATAAACCATAAATAAATAAACATATTCCTTATCGCCATGTCCGAAAAGTCTAAACTATTAAAATATAAAAAAATCTCCTATGCAGTGAACGCCGTAACAGGATTCACCATTTTTTAGTGACCTTGTCCCCCCAAAAATAGGATAGGACTGTTCTATTATAGGCCGGACGTTTCATAAAACGCAGAATGCAACCAACTTTTTGGTGTTTTATATTTTTCGTGTGGTATCGAGTATTGCAATACTTTTTTATGGTATCGAAATTGAGTTTATACTGTAGGGGTGCATCAGGGGGTCTTCAAATGTGACATGACAACTTGAAATCCGAGCAAAATCTGCCTTCCATATGGCACTCCTTCCCTTCTGCACCCTGCTGTGTGCCCATACAGCAGTTTACAATCACATATGGAGTGTTTCTGTAAACTGAAGAATCACTATAATAAATATTGAGTTTTGTTTGGCTGTTAACCCTTGCTGTGTTACTAAAGAAAATGGATAAAAATGGAAAATCTGCAAAAAAGGGAAATTTTTAAATTTCGCCTCCATTTTCCTTTAATTATTATGGAACAAAGTTTGTAAAATCGTTTTTTTGAGGGGAGTAGGTTTTAAAATGGGGGTAATTTATGGGGGATTTCTACTATGTAAGTCCCATAAAATGACTTCATAACTGAATTAGTTATGATTGACTCATATTTACTAAAATTTACCACTAACATGAAGTACAATGGCTTGGATAAGTAAACGCATTCCAGAGTTATTACCACATAAAGTGAGACATGTCAGATTTTCTAAATGTGTTTTGGTCCTTATGGTGAAAACTGTCTTGGTCTTGAAGGGGTTAAACACTCTTTTAAGCTAAATTCCTATAAAAATTTGAATAATTTATCCATAGTAACATAGTATATAAAGCCAAAAAAAGACATTTGGCCATCCAGTTGGGCCTGTTATCCTGCAAGTTGATCCAGAGGAAGGCAAAAAGTAGGAGTAGGAGTAGTGAGGGGCTGTTTTGAAAATACAGAGAATATATATATATATATATATATATATAGATATATATATATATGGCTATAGATCCAGCCATCAGAACAGCTGACAGATTTAGAGTGAAGAAGAGAGCCTGCTACAATGCAAATGCAATAATAAATAAAATAAAAACTGCCCCAAGGTGTCCATAGTCTTTAACCCGTTCAGGACACAGCCATATTTCAGGGTTTCTATCACTTCGTATCACATATTTAGGTGTCAGACACTAGCGATCCGCTAGTGTCTGCTCTAACAAACCATCCTAATATGATAGGTTTTGGGGCAGCCGTTTCGCTAAAATAAGAACTTATATCTATATGCTAATGAGCCTCTAGGTGCTATGGGGGCGTCATTAGCACCTAGAGGCTCCGTCTACCTTCATAAACTGCCGCCGCCCAGCGCGTCCCTCCAGCCCGCCCATCTCCTGCTGAATGCGATCCTCCCCGTGCGCGTCTCTGTTCGGCGCATGCGCAGTGAATGTCTGACCGCTTCCCTGCACAGACATCTCCACTGCGCCTGTTCCTCGGAGCACTATGATGTCATCGGTGCAGGCGCAGTGGAGATGTCTGAGCAGGGAAGCGGTCAGACATTCACTGCACATGCGCCGAACAGAGACGCACTTTGACCCATCAGGTGTTACACAGAATTAGGAAACACTTGACTCTGAAAATGAAAAATTTAATTTTTTTCCAGAAAAGGTTGCTTTACACCCACAGGGCAAATGCACCCCACATTTTGTTACCCATTTCCCACTGAATACAGCAACACCCCACATGTGCTCAAAAACGGATGCATGAGTGCATGGCAGGGTTCTAAAGGGAAGGAGCGCCATAGGGCTTTTGGAGGACAGATTTTGCAGGATTGGCTTTTTCGAGCTATGTCGCATATGAAGACACCCTGAGGTACCCCTACAATGGAAACCACCAAAAAGTGACCCCATTTTGCAACCTAGACCCATCAAGGAGTATTTCAAGGTGTGTAGTGAGCACTTTGATCCATTAGGCGTTTCACAGAATTAGGAAACACTTGGCTCTGAAATTGAAAAATTAAATTTTTTCCAGAAAAAGTTGTTTTACACCCACATTTTTCACTTTCACAAGGGGTAACAGGGCAAATTCACCCCACATTTTGTTACCCATTTCCCCCTGAATACAGCAACACCCCATATGTGCTCAAAAACGGATGCATGGGCGTAAGGCAGGGTTCAGAAGGGAAGGAGTGCCATATTGTTTCTGGAGGACAGATGTTGCTGGAATGTTTTATTTAGGCTCCATTCACACGTTCGCAAGTGTTTTACGGATCCGCAAAACACAGACATCGGCGATGTGCGTTTCACAATTTGCGGACCGCACATCGCCGGCACTATATAGAAAATGCTATTGCGGACAAGAATAGGACATGTTCTATTTTTTTCGGGAACGCAATTCTGTTCCGCATTTTTGGAGCAGGCTCCATTCACACGTCCGGGAACGGAATTGCCGACCCATTAATTTCAATGGGGACAGACTATGTCCCACCCAGGTCCGTAATTGCGGATCCGCACTTCCGGGTCCGCAATTGCGTTCCCGAAAAAAATAGAACATGTCCTATTCTTGTCCGCAAAAACATCGCCGATGTCCGTGTTTTGCGGATCTGTGGATCTGCAAAACACTTGCGGACGTGTGAATGGAGCCTCAAATAGATCCTGAGGTACTCCTACAGTGGAAACCCTCAATAAGTGACCACATTTTGGAAACTACTCATCTATAGTGGGTTTTTAGTTTCCTTATAATTTGTACAGTAAATTTAGTTGGAATAATTTAGAGAAGGTGAACTAAGATGTTTTCTAAAATATAAATTCTCATTGGGCAATAGGAAAGGATAAAAAGGGTTTCATGAAAGTAAAAGTATAAAATTATACATCAAAAGTAGTATGGTAAATTTTGAAGCATCTTTTCATACAAAGGCCAGGTTTTGATGGACATGTTTCACATTGATAGCTGGTTTCCTTTCTTATACCATTTTTGTAACACACACGGCAACGTTTTAGCGGCTTGCTCTTTTTAGCAGTGGGAGAAATTTCACTGGGGAAGTGCTGTCCTGGCATTATCCTTGTTGCCGCACATGTAGAAGTGGTACTGGGGCCTGTCTCCTCCCGGTCCTCATATATGAGGGCCTTTCATTACATTTTCTTGAAATTCAAGAAAAGTTCCCTCTTGGCCAGCATTTCTGTAAAGCACAAATGCATTATACAGGGTGGACCATTTATATGGATACACCTTAATAAAATGGGAATGGTTGGTGATATTAACTTCCTGTTTGTGGCACATTAGTATATGTGAGGGGGGAAACTTTTCAAGATGGGTGGTGACCATGGCAGCCATTTTCAAGTCGGCCATTTTGAATCCAACTTTTGTTTTTTTCAATAAGAAGAGGGTCATGTGACACATCAAACTTATTGGGAATTTCACACGAAAAACAATGGTGTGCTTGGTTTTAACGTAACTTTATTCTTTCATGAGTTATTTACAAGTTTCTCTTTGTTTACAGCCATTGACATGTCGCCGAGGTTAACACGTGAGGAGTGGATAGAAATTGTGTTGATGTCTGGTGAACGCAATAACCGGGTCATTGCAGCAGATTTCAATGCAAGACAACCCTACGAGACCACCCATCTCCCATGCTACAGTTAGCAAACTGCTTGCTAAGTTTCGTGAAACTGGTCCAGTGTTGGATTTGCCAAAATGTGGACGCTTGAAATCTGTCTCTAATGAAGAAACATCAGTGGCTGTCCTAGCTTCATTCAGCAAGAGCCCACAGCGTAGCACTCGCCGCATGTCACTGGAGAGTGGCATTAGTCGAACATCCCTTCGGCGGATATTAGCTACTCACAAATTGCACCCTTACAAACTCCAGCTACTGCAGCATCTCAACGAGGATGACCCAGATCGGCACACTGAATTTGCCGAATGGGCAAAACAAAAATTGGAACAGGACCCTCAGTTAACGCAGAAGATTTTGTTCAGTGATGAGGCAAACTTTTATGTGAATGGTGAAGTTAACAAACAAAACCACCGCTATTGGTCTGACACTAACCCACATTGGATAGATCCCTCCAAGACTGTTGGAAGAAAATAATTGATGGTATGGTTTGGTATATGGGGTACAAAGATAGTGGGGCCATTCTTCATCAATGGAAACCTCAAGGCCACTGGATATGCAAAATTACTACATGATGATGTGTTTCCCTCTTTATGCACTGAAGCTGGCACGTTCCCTGAGTTTTTCCAGCAAGACTGTGCACCACCACATTATGGGTGTCAGGTCCGAGCATTCCTAGATGAACAGTTTCCTGGAAAGTGGATTGGTCGTCGTGGGCCAGTTGAATGGCCCCCAAGGTCTCCCGATCTGACCCCCTTAGACTTTTATCTTTGGGGTCATCTGAAGGCAATTGTCTATGCTGTGAAGATACGAGATGTGCAGCACCTGAAACTACGGATACTGGAAGCTTGTGCTAGCATTTCTCCTGCGGTGTTGCTATCAGTGTGTGAAGAGTGGGAGAAGAGGGTTGCATTGACAATCCAACACAATGGGCAGCACATTGAACACATTTTAAAAGTGGTCAGAAACTTGTTAATAACTCATGAAAGAATAAAGTTACGTTAAAACCAAGGACACCATTGTTTTTCTTGTGGAATTCCCAATAAGTTTGATGTGTCACATGACCCTCTTCCTATTGAAAAAACCAAAAGTTGGATTCAAAATGGCCGACTTCAAAATGGCCGCCATGGTCACCACCCATCTTGAAAAGTTTCCCCCCTCACATATACTAATGTGCCACAAACAGGATATCACCAACCATTCCCATTTTATTAAGGTGTATCCATATAAATGGCCCACCCTGTATAGGTGCACCACAAGTCTTTTATACCATATCCTGATTTTTTCACATGGCACTGTAGGGTTTGAGTACCTGGTCTGACAGGTCTACCCCACCCATAAATGTATTATATTCTTGAATGCACACTGGTTTAGGGGTTTCAGTGCCAGTACCTCTAACAGGCACAAGGGTGCTGATGTCACAATGTATTGTGGTTAACATAAGTACATCTCTTTTGTCTTTATATTTAGCGCACAATATATTTTCGTTACAAAGTGCTCTACTCTCTCGCACCCTAAGCATTTGCCCCAGCAGCGTTTTTGGGAGGCCTTTTTGGTTCTTTCTTATTGTGTCACATGCCACCGTACTTCTGTTAGCAAGGCACTTAAAAAGTGATATATTGGAATGAAAGTTGTCAAGGTACAGGTGGTATCCTTGATCCAGCAATGGGTGAACCAAATCTCATACAATTTTTCCGCTTATTCCAAGGGTAGGGGGACATTCTGGGGGTTCTATTTTAGAATCCTTCCCCTCATATATTTTAAAGCGATGTGTGTAGCCAGTTTCACTTTTACACAATTTATACAGCTTGATGCCGTATCTTGCCCTCTTGTTAGGCAAGTACTGTCGAAAATGCAGCCTTCCTTTGAAGTTCACTAGGGATTCGTCAACAACAATATGTTTATCAGGGGTATATATTTCTGCAAACATAGAATTGAAATGGGTGATTATGGGACTTAATTTATACAATCTATCAAAATTGGGATCATCTTGGAGTGGGCATCTGGTATTATCATTGTAGTGTATACATTTCATTATGGCTTCAAATCTCATTCTAGACATGGCTGCACGATACATTGGATTGTGGTAAAGTACGTCTGTACTCCAGTATGCTCTTATAGATGTTTTTTTACCAGGCCCATACTTAATACAATGCCCCAAAATGTACGCATTTCCCCAGCGTCGGTAGGGGTCCATTTCGGAGCCTGAAATGTTGTAGGATTCATGGCAATAAATTGGTTTGCGTACAAATTGGTTTGCACAACCATCAATGAAATAAAATTATCAGTAAAGAAAAGCTTAAAAAAATCAACTTCTCTAAACCCAGTCGTATTAACATGTGTACCTGCATCAGCAGTAAAGTTGGGTACCTGGGCCACATAGTTATCTGGGGGTGCCCAAATAGGTGCACTTGATTTGGGTTAATAACTGATCATCAACCCTTTGGCGCCTTCTTGGTGGTTCATTGGATTCATTTGAAGATGATGATGCAATACAATTCATGTCACCTTCACTTGCAGACTCAGTGTCTGAACAAATCATGGCGTACACCTGCTCTGCAGTAAACCGCCTGCCATGCGCCATATTTGAATTTTAGTAAACGACGTAACAGTCCAGTAACTGTAGAAGATTAAACAGTATTTTTTTTTCAAATTGTACTGAAATATTTTTAAATATTTTTAAATCAAATTTGCTCCCAAAAATATATAGGAGCAGGAATGGGCTCACTGGGTCAGTGACTGGTGCTAGTGGTCAGTGTCGATGGCAGAAAAAAGCCCACTAAGAATGTGTATTGCTTGGTGCAACTCTGGCAATAGGTCTGTGTGTACCCAAGAAAATAAAAGAAAAACTGTAAATAAAAAAGATTTTATATAAGAGTGGGTTAGGGTTAACTGGGTCAGTGACTGATGGCGGTTAGCCAATGTGGATGTCAATGGGAAGGAGGGCGAGGGGGGAGGCCCTCTAGAAAATATGTAGTTCTAGGTGCGACTCTGATAGGGGTGCTGGGCGTACCTACTAAAATAACACAAACTGTTTCAGTGACTGGCGGCCGTTGGCCTGTGCAGACGTCGATGGGGGGGGGGGGGGGATATGTAGTGCTTTGTGCGACTGGGTGTACGGGTCTCACTGGGTCAGGGCCGCTAACAAAATTATAAAACTAAACGGCACTAAATGGGGAAAAAAAAATATCTGCTCTGAAAAAAAAAAATGGGAGCAGGATGGGGTTCACTGGAAAGTAATGGGAGATGGATGATGTGTGTATAGTGATTGTGCAACTTTAACAGGAGCTCTGAGTGACAATAACCCTCTCTGATCAACTCTCTGAGAGAACTGAGGTGATTAGAGGGGGTGAAGACACCTACCCAGACTCCTGTCCCCTGTTTGGCCAACCTAGGATGGACCATCTTGATTGGTTCTGGGTTGGCAAACTGTGACTGGTAGCTAATCATAGCTCTGTCACCACCTACATGGCGACAGGTTCGCATCTACATGGTATGGCTGTCAGAGGGTGCTGACAGCAGCGATCCTCGATGCCTTCCTGCTCTGATCGGTGCATTGGAGGGACCGATCAGAGCACACCTGCTCTGCAATATACTTCGGGTGGCTGTCAGAGCGCCGCTGCAGTCTCCGTTACAGCCCAACCCCCTCGAGACGTTTCTAAGAAAAATAGCGCTGATTGGTCCATGAGACTTCACGGACGAATCACAGCGATCGCCGACCTGGGTGTGCTCTCACAGCTACCAGGCCGGCTAGCTGTGATACTTAGCGGTCCGTGACAGCGATCATCAGAGTGCTGCCACCATATAGTAAAATATGGTGACAGTTTCTAGCCATGACACGTATATACGTCATGTAGCGCAAAATAGCTGTGTTTCATGACGTGTATACTCGTCAACGAGCGTTAAGGAGTTAAAGGGAACCTGTCATGTTGATATTTGATTATAATCTAACTAATTATATACAATCATTAACTACTAAAAAGTACCTTAGATGTATTCACTTACTGGTGTGACAGATGGTTACCTCATAATATATACACAAAGAGGCCACATGCCGCATGCTAATGAGCTGATTTGAGTCCAGCGTGATGTCATTGAGTCCAGCGTTTTTTTAATTCAGAGCTGCCCACCTGCTGCTGATTCATATGGAAAACAACTGTCAATCAGCAGCAGGTAGGCGGAAGGAGTCAGGAGCTCATGAATATTCAGGACTCATCATTATGAGCTGGATCTTTTCAATACAATATGTTGGCAGATTGACTGGGTCAATTCAAGAAAGTGACCCAGCATTTTGCTAAGAGAATCAGTCACTTATTTATGTTGCCCTTAGTTAGGACACCATAATACTGGTGACAGGTTCCCTTTAACTTAATTATGAGAATGGAGGAGCTTGCTGCAGAATACATTGATAATCCTAGCAGATTTCAGCAACTGTGGATCACGTTTGATAGCACATTTGATTTTCATTGGTTGGTTGAGTAAAGGAGTCATACCCCATTCACAACTATCCTCCCCCTTTTTAATACCGTATATGCTTTATTACTATTCTCTCTATCCTCTTGAGTAACCAGGTCACCTATGTGCTGTGTTTTATGTTTTAGTTGTGTGTTTCACACTGCCATCTTATTAAATAGGCATGTTATAGGTAGCTATTTGATCTGTTCAGAACTTGTGCGTATGTGTGTGTATATATATGTGTGTGTGTGTCATTCCGATGCCAAGTTTATTACTGTTAGCTGATATTATTGTATCCTAATATGTTTACCCGTTCTGTATACTTTTATACTGTTTTGTACTTTTTGTATTTTTAGAAGATTAAAAATAGATTGGTGGTCTTCTCTGAGACTAAAATGTTATCATTTTTGTATGTTGCATTTTATTTTTGATGGCAGAGGATGAAAGATGATGCTGACAGTGAAAAGAGGCAGCAGATCCATCACATTCAGAACTTGTATGCTTTCAACCTTTTTTGCCAGAAACGTTTTGACGAGTCTATGCAAGTGTTTGCCAAGCTTGGTACTGGTAAGTTTTTTTTTTTTGTTTAGTTTTTTATAGACATAATGCTGTTTTAGTAAAATAAGTAACTTTCTTTTAAAGGGGTTCTCCAAGAAAGATAAAAATGAAAATACATGTTATTATAAATAAACTCTTAAATGCCTTTAGTTATTTATAACGGCTCGTTTTGTTTAGGGTACAATCAGTGAAGGCGTTAGGCTGCGGCTACATGACAGTATTTATCTCATTAATGTCTTTCAACATTTTTTGTAATGATAGTCTGTGGTGTCACACTACGACATGCTGCAACCGCGACATAACTGTCGCACAAAATTCCATCCAAGTTGTTGTTTAGTTATACACTTTTGTCGAGCAACAAATAAAACCCCTTAAAATAGCCGCTGTCAGATTTAGGGTACTTTCACACTTGCGTCGCCGGAACTGCCTGCCGGATCCGTCAAAACGTATGTATACTGATGGCATTTGTCAGACGGATCAGGATCCTGATCCGTCTGACAAATGCATTGGAATGGCGGATCCGGCATTTATTTTTTTCACCTCTTTTGCAGTCTGAGCATGTGCAGACCGCAAAAATTGATCCGTTTTGCCGGAACACTCCAGGGCCGGATCCGCCATTAATGCATTTCAATGGGAAAGTGTTCTGGAATTTTGGACGGAGATAAAACTGCAGCATGCTGCGGTATTTTCTCCGTCCTGAAGAAGCAAAAAGACTGAACTGAAGACATCCTGATGCATCCTGAACAGATTTCTCTCCCTTGACAATGCATGGGGATAAAACTGATCAGTTCTTTTCCGGTATTGAGCCCCTAGGGAAAGAATAACGCTAGTGTGAAAGTACCCTTATGAGCATGGAATCCGTCCTCCTAATCACACTGCAGGATGGCCTGGATGAGAAAGTAGAGTACATAGCAGGCTCGGTTCTATGCCGGTGTGAACATTGTCAAACACGAAATAATTGGGGTCATTTATCAAACTGGTGTAGAGTAGAACTGGCTTAGTTGCCCATAGCAACTAATCAGATTCCACCTTTAATCTTTGACAGCTCCTTTGGAAAATGAAAGGTGGAATCTGATGGGTTTCTATGGGTAACTAAGCCAGTTCTACTTTACACCAGTTTGATAAATGACCCCATGTGTGCAGATCACAGGTGACTAAAATAATAGACGGTGGAGGTGCAGTAGACATCGCATATCTAGATTTTAGTAAGGCTTTTGACACTGTCCCACATAGAAGACTTATCAATAAACTGCAGTCATTGAGCATGGACTCCCATATTGTTGAGTGGATTAGGCAGTGGCTGAGTGACAGACAGCAGAGGGTTGTAGTCAATGGAGAACATTCAAAACAAAGTCATGTTACCAGTGGGGTTCCACAGGGATCTGTACTGGGATCAATTTTGTTTAATATCTTCATAAGTGATATTGCAAAAGGCCTCGATGGTAAGGTTTGTCTTTTTGCTGATGACACAAAGATATGTAACAGGGTTGATGTTCCTGGAGGGAAACGCCAAATGGAAAAGAATTTAGGAAAACTAGAAGAATGGTCAGAACTCTGGCAACTGAAATTTAATGTGGATAAGTGCAAGATAATGCACCTGGGGCGTAAAAACCCAAGGGCAGAATATAGAATATTTGACACAGTCCTGACCTCAGTATCTGAGGAAAGGGATTTAGGAGTAATTATTTCAGAAGACTTAAAGGTGGGAAGACAATGTAATAGGGCAGCACGAAATGCCAGCAGAATGCTTGGATGTATAGGGAGAGGTATAAGCAGTAGAAAGAGTGAAGTGCTTATGCCGCTGTACAGAACACTGGTGAGACCTCACTTGGAGTATTGTGCGCAGTACTGGAGGCCATATCTCCAGAAGGATATAGATACTCTAGAGAGAGTTCAGAGAAGAGCTACTAAACTAGTACATGGATTGCAGGATAAAACTTACCAGGAAAGGTTAAAGGACCTTAATATGTATAGCTTGGAAGAAAGACGAGACAGAGGGGATATGATAGAAACTTTTAAATACATAAAGGGAATCAACTCGGTAAAGGAGGAGAGCATATTTAAAAGAAGAAAAACTACCACAAGAGGACACAGTTTTAAATTAGAGGGGCAAAGGTTTAAAAGTAATATAAGGAAGTATTACTTTACTGAGAGAGTAGTGGATGCATGGAATAGCCTTCCTGCAGAAGTGGTAGCTGCAAATACAGTGAAGGAGTTTAAGCATGCATGGGATAGGCATAAGGCTATCCTTCATATAAGATAGGGCCAGGGACTATTAATAGGATTCAGATATATTGGGCAGACTAGATGGGCCAAATGGTTCTTATCTGCCGACACATTCTATGTTTCTATGTTTCTTTGTGCTTCTGTGTGTGTCTTTGTTCGTATTCACAAGATGAAGGGTAGGGATGAGGACCAGACACGCTGCTGTGGGGGAGGAAGGTTATTAGAAAACACACACAGCTTGTGAGTACCACATAAGGTGAACTCCTGCAGTGTCATTAGGAGGACGGATTCCATGCTCATAAATCAGACAACGGCCATTTTAACTCCTACACTGATTGTCCCCTAGACAAAATGAGCTGTTATAAAGAGTCAGGCATTTAAGAGTTCATTTATAATAACATGTTTTTCAGTATTTTCAATTTTTTTTTCTTTCCTGGAGAACCCCTTTAACTTAGTATCCTGAAAAGTTTTTTTTTTTGTTGTTCCATATTCCAACCCTGGAACTTTCTGATGCTGTAATATTGAGTCTATTTACCACCTCCATTACAGTTGGAATTTTATTTATCATACCGCAGCCATTATTCTGCCGCAAACCCATTTGCTTTTATGTTGGATTCTTTCAATGGTGATCTAGGTACACATTTTTCCCTTTCCATGTGCATCCCCTGCCAGTGCACTTGCATCGCTTTTTCTGTCCACTCCAGCGATTGGGAGAGTGGTCACATGACTGTTCCCTCTGTGGAGACGGGATTTCCACTGACATCACAACCATGTCTCCCATGATGCCCTCAGTCATAATCCTCGCCCAAATGGTCGGGATGTCAGACCCATGTGATCATAGAATGGGCTGGTCGATGCTTTCAATCCACAAGCAGGGTATGTGAAGGCCACTGCTTGTTATATTGAGGACACATTAGGAGGAAACAGTAAAGGAATGATGGTGTAGTTGGCGGTATTTTCTTCCCAGGGAGATGTGTGTTGTAAGATCAGGCAAGTATTTTGCCTGATCTTACAACACACATCACTATAAGAAGTGTTGTGGCTGCAGCTCATCTGTGATCACAACCTGGAAATTCAGGTTGTAAACAATGGAGCTCAGCGGGAGAATGGAGACTGAAGTGAAGACTCAGGAAAAGCTGACTGGTACCCTGTTAGGCCTCATGCACATGCATCCGAGCCTCAGTATTTGTGGCTCAGATGCGGACCCATTCACTTCAATTGGGCCGCAAAAGATGCTGTCCGCATCCATTGCTCCGTTCTATGGTCCGCAAAAATAATATGATCTATCCTATTCTTGTCTGTTTTGTGGGCAAGAATAGGCAGTTTTATTAATGGCTATCCGCACCGTTCCGCAAATTGCGGAACGCACACGGACGCCATCCGTGTTTTGAGGATCCACAATTTGAGGACCGCAAAATGCACAACGGTCGTGTGCATGAGGCCTTATGCTGTGTTGGAGACTAGACAAGTTTTATACAGTTAAATGATGTTTTTAGTATCCTGCACAACCCCTTTAAATTTAAAAGAGCCAGTTCTGCACCGAGATTCTTTTGAACCTTTTAATTTATCGCAACAACACCATATGTGCAACAGGTCCATACTGCCTATTGTTTCATATTATGTAACTATTAATTGAAATATTTTAGTTATAGTTAGTACTATCCTTTATCTTAACCGCCTCCGGACTGCCTGACGCAGGATCGCGTTCCGGAGGCGGCAGCTCAGCGCAGAGTCACGCATATACGCGTCATCTCGCGAGACGCGCATGCGCATCGCGGGCCGGCAAAAGTTCAAGGAGTATTTAGTCAGCAACCTGCCAGCCAATGATCGTGGCTGGCAGGTTGCTGATTTAAAAAAAAATCTAATCAGAAGCCATCTAACACCTTATATTTATAAATATAAGGTGTTAAATGGCTTCTCTGCTCCTCTGCTGGTCCTTTTGGTCGGTTGGTTCCAGCAGAGGAGCAGACATCACAGTGAGTACACCCAACACCACACTTAGCCCCCAGATTACCCCAATTAACCCCTTGATCACCCCTTGATCGCCCCTGTCAATCACTAGTGAAAGGGAAAAAAGTGATCAGTGTAAACTGTCAGTTTTTTTTTTCACTAGTATTGACTGTTAGGTTTTAGGATAGTTTAGGCCCCTTGGTTAGGTAGTTTAGCGTCAGTTAGCGCCCAGCCCACCGCACCGCAGTCACTGATTCGCTGATTAGCGTATCACTAATCAGCATTTGTACTTTTATAGTATCTGTAAGTGATCAAAACTGATCACAGTCAGATCTATAATTGTATTAGTGTCACCTTAGTTCACCCTCCACCCAAAACACAGTGTTTGCCCGATCAGGCCTGATCGGTCGCCCACACGTGCGTTCACCCACGCCCGCCCCGCCGCAGTGACAAAAAAATATTTTTTTTTTGATCACTGCACAATCACTTTACAAGCGCTACGGCGATAAAAAAATCAGTTTTGATATTTTTTAGCAATCGCAGCGGCCTCCGGTACTTCGCTAGCCTCCCATTTGTAAGACAGGCTTGCTTTTTTTCTTGGGTAGTCTCAGGGAATACCCCTAAATTTAGTAGTCCAAATGTCAAACAGGGGGTATTCTTCTGAAGAGGCCTACAGGCTTCTGACCCAGTCGGATGAGGAATGGGAACCCTCATCTGACGAATCTAGCGGGTCAGAATATGAACCTGTAGAAAGCAGTGGCAGTCTGACCCAAAGTTCGGACGGAGAGGTTGAGGTCCCTGATAGCACCAGGCGTACCCGGCCCCGTGTCGCTAGACCACAGGTTGTGCAGGATCCGTTTCAAGGGCAGCAGAGTGGGGCTGGCGCTGTCGGATTACGTGGTGAGGCATACACCAGCAGCGCAGCCCATCCTGGACCTAGTACCAGCACTGCCGTACAACATGGTGAAGTGGCGAGCACCAGAAGGGCAGTTCAAGCTGGTACGGTGGCACGTGCAATAGTTACCCCGTCGCAGCCACCGCAAAGACAGGCCCGTAGAGCCCCTAGAGTCCCTGAGGTGCTGGCAAACCCTGATTGGCAGTCCCCAACTTCAGCCTCAGCTGTAGTTCCCCCTTTCACCGCCCAGTCTGGAGTTCGGGTTGAGACAGCTCAGATCGGTTCGGCACTGGGATTTTTTGAGCTGTTCTTGACTGCGGAGCTCTTGGACTTAGTCGTGGCAGAAACAAATCGGTATGCCACTCAATTTATAGCCGCCAACCCGGGAAGCTATTATGCCCAGCCTTTTCGGTGGAAACCAGTCCAAGTTTCCGAATTAAAAACTTTTCTGGGCCTTCTCCTGAACATGGGTCTAACCAAAAAGCATGAATTGCGGTCATATTGGTCCACGAACCCGATTCATCACATGCCCATGTTCTCTGCTGCTATGTCCAGGGCACGTTTTGAGACCATCCTGCGTTTTCTGCACTTTAGAGACAACACCACCTCCCATCCCAGATGCCACCCAGCTTTTGACCGCCTCCACAAAATTCGGCCCCTCATAGACCACTTCAACCAGAAATTTGCAGATTTGTATACCCCTGAGCAAAACATCTGCGTAGACGAGTCCCTTATACATTTTACCGGGCGCCTTGGCTTCAAACAATACATCCCAAGCAAGCACGCCCGGTATGGGGTCAAATTGTATAAGCTCTGTGAAAGGGCCACAGGCTATACCCACAAATTTCGGATCTATGAGGGAAAAGATCAGACACGGGAGCCGGTCGGTTGCCCTGACTACCTGGGGAGCAGTGGGAAGACAGTCTGGGACTTGGTGTCACCCTTATTTGGCAAGGGGTACCATCTTTATGTGGACAATTTTTACACAAGTGTGCCCCTCTTCAGGCATTTGTTCCTAGAACAGATTGGCTGCTGTGGCACCGTGCGACCTAGTCGCCGGGGCTTCCCCCAACGGCTCGTTACCACCCGTCTTGCAAGGGGGGAGAGGGCTGCCTTGTGTAGCGAAGAACTGCTCGCGGTGAAATGGAGAGACAAGCGTGACGTTTACATGCTCTCCTCCATTCACGCAGACACGACAATACAAATTGAACGGGCAACCCGTGTCATTGAAAAGCCCCTCTTAGTCCACGACTATTATGCGCTCATGGGAGGGGTGGACTTCAATGACCAGATGTTGGCTCCCTATTTAGTTTCCCGACGCACCAGACGCTGGTATAAGAAGGTGTCTGTATATTTGATTCAATTGGCTGCATATAATAGTTTTGTTCTCTACAGTAAGGCTGGGAGAACGGGATCCTTCCTCAAATTTCAGGAAGAGATCATCGCGAACCTCCTGTATCCAGGAGGTTCCGTGGCCCCAACCACCAGTGTAGTGAGCCGTCTACACGAGCGACATTTCCCCAATGTCGTTGCTGGTACCTCACCCAACCGTCACCCCGAAAAAGATGTTGTGTCTGTAGCAGGAGTGGAATAAGGCGTGACACCCGCTATTTCTGTCCTGACTGCCCTGACCACCCTGCCCTATGCTTAGGGTGTTTCCGGAAGTACCACACACAGGTACACTTAGCATAGGGATTGCATCTCACAGGACAGGCACACAGGGCTATTAGGGCCCTTTTACTAACAGCTGCTGCAAACCTCTCCTTTCACCTGGGATAAAGTGCATAATGTACTTCGCCACATCTTTGGGCAATTTGCGCTTTGCACATTGTCCCATGGGGAAGGAGAGGTTTGTCCTATAAAGGTAAAAAAAAAAACACCGGTAAGCAAAAAAGTTAACGTTCACTTCAAAAAGTTAAATAAAGTTTATATGTTCCATTCAAATCTTATTATAAAGTTAATAAATTTATTGCGTTGCGGCCTGTTTTTTTCTTTTTTGTTTAGTTTTTTTTACCTTCCACGTGGACCAACCGATGAACCAGCTGCAGCACTGATGTGCATTCTGACAGAAGCATTGCGCTGCTGTCAGATTACACAAAAGTCGGTGTATGCGGCGCTGCAAGACGAGATTTCTCCTATGCAGTAAAAGATACGTTTGCCGAGGCATATGAGCCGGCGGTGTTCATATACTTTGGCAAACACTTTGTATATAAAAATATAATAATCCCGGCAATGATTTATTCATCCACATCGATTGATGTGAATGGAGAAATCGGGTTTGCCAGGGCATGCGAGCTAAGTGGGTATGGATGTTGGGCGGAGCTCCTATGTCCTGGCAGACGCCTTTCCCCTCCTTCTTTTCTTTTTTTTGGCAGAGATTTTTTCATCCACATTGATCGATGCGAATGAAGAAATCTGTGCCGTTCATTTTTTCTTTCAGCCCAGAGGCTGAACCGAAAAAAATAAATCTCATTCATTACCCGTATGCTCAATATAAGGAGAATAGAAGAAACTCCTAATACTGGCCATACATGTAATGATTGCGGAGACCCTCAAATGCCAGGGCAGTACAAACCCCCCACAAATGACCCCATTTTGGAAAGAAGACACCCCAAGGTATTAACTGAGGGGCATATTGAGTCCATGAAACATTGAAATTTTTGTCCCAAGTTAGCGGAAAGGGAGACTTTGTGAGAAAAAAAAATAAAATAATCAATTTCCGCTAACTTGTGGCAAAATCTTTTTTTTCTATGAACTCGCCATGCCCCTCATTGAATACCTTGGGGTGTCTTCTTTCCAACATGGAATCACATGTGGGGTATTTATATTGCCCTGGCATTTTAGGGGCCCTAAAGCGTGAGAAGAAGTCTGGGATCCAAATGTCTAAAAATGCCCTCCTAAAAGGAATGTGGGCCCCTTTGCGCATCTAGGCTGTTAAAAAGTGTCACACATCTGGTATCGCCGTACTCAGGAGAAGTTGGAGAATGTGTTTTGGGGTGTCATTTTACATATACCCATGCTGGGTGAGAGAAATATCTCGGTCAAATGGCAACTTTGTATAAAAAAATGGGAAAAGTTGTCTTTTGCCGAGATATTTATCTCACCCAGCATGGGTATATGTAAAATGACACCCCAAAACACATTACCCAACTTCTCCTGAGTACGGCAATACCACATGTGTGACACTTTTTTGCAGCCTAGGTGGGCAAAGGGGCCCACATTCCAAAGAGCACCTTTAGGATTTCACAGGTCATTTTTTACACATTTTGATTTCAAACTACTTACCACACATTAGGGCCCCTAGAATGCCAGGGCAGTGTAACTACCCCACAAGGGACCCTATTTTGGAAAGAAGACACCCCAAGGTATTCCGTGAGGGGCATGGCGAGTTCCTAGAATTTTTTATTTTTTGTCACTAGTTAGCAGAAAATGATGATTTTTATATATTTTTTTTTTCTTACAAAGTCTCATATTCCACTAACTTGTGACAAAAAATAAAAACTTCCATGAACTCACTATGCCCATCACGAAATACCTTGGGGTGTTTTCTTTCCAAAATGGGGTCACTTGTGGGGTAGTTATACTGCCCTGGCATTTTAGGGGCCCAAATTTGTGGTAAGGAGTTTGAAATCAAAATCTGTAAAAAATGGCCGGGGAAATCCGAAAGGTGCTCTTTGGAATGTGGGCCCCTTTGCCCACCTAGGCTGCAAAAAAGTGTCACACATGTGGTATTGCCGTACTCAGGATAAGTTGGGCAATGTGTTTTGGGTTGTCATTTTACATATACCCATGCTGGGTGAGAGAAATATCTTGGCAAAAGACAACTTTTCCCATTTTTTTTATACAAAGTTGGCATTTGACCAAGATATTTATCTTACCCAGCATGGGTATATGTAAAATGACACCCCAAAACACATTGCCCAACTTCTCCTGAGTACGGCAATACCACATGTGTGACACTTTTTTGCAGCCTAGGTGGGCAAAGCGGCCCACATTCCAAAGAGCACCTTTAGGATTTCACAGGTCATTTTTTACACATTTTGATTCCAAACTACTTAGCACACATTAGGGCCCCTAGAATGCCAGGGCAGTATAATTACCCCACAAGTGACCCCATTTTGGAAAGAAGACACCCCAAGGTATTTCGTGATGAGCATAGTGAGTTCATGGAAGTTTTTATTTTTTACAGCAAACTAGAAAAAAATAGGACATGCACTATATTTTTTGCAGGGCAACGGAACGGACATACTGATGCGGACAGCACATGGTGTGCTGTCCGCGTTTTTTGCGGACCCATTGAAATGAATGGGTCCGCATCCTATCCGCAAAAAAAACTAATCGGACACGGAAACAAAATACGGTCGTGTGCATGAGGCCTTAGGGTGAAAACTATGATGGCACAGTAGAGGGAGCTTATGAGATGGCAATATGTTATATATTGATACAGATATAATGCACATTTTCATTTCTGCATTGTAAGGGTATGTCCACACTGCTAAAATCTTACACAGATGCTGTCACTGAAAAATTCTGCAATCAAGATGCCATCATTAGAAGAAAAACACCTTTTTTTTTTTCCCCACTGCTGATTTCCAGTCTACTTCAGAAGTAGCATGGTACTGAGTTTTTTCTTTTTTTTGCATATTTGCTCTGCACAGTTTTTAACATGTCAGATTATAGCCATGTGAATTCAGCCTAAGAGCTCATGCACACGACAGTAGCCTGTTTTGCTCGCCACAAATTGCAGATCTCCAAAACACGGATACTGACCTTGTGTGTTCTGTATTTTGTGGAACAGAACGTCCGGTCTATAATGGAACAGTCCTATCCTTGTCCATAATGTGGACAAGAATAGGACATGTTCTATCTTTTTGCAGAGCCACGGAACAGACATATGGATGAAGTGAATGGGTCCGCATTCGACCTGCAAAAATGTGGATCGGATGCAGATAAAAAATACGTTTGTGTGCATGATACCTAATAATGAGCGCAGGCGCACTGGGTGTAAGGTGGCTATCCTATAAAGTCAATATGTGACCTTTTAGACAGGCAGTAAACTCTTAAGATTTTGTTTGGCTTCCCCAGTTTCAATGTGTGTTGCATATTTTTCAGATCCAACCCATGTTATTGGAATGTACCCAGATTTATTGCCCTCTGACTACAAGAAACAGCTGCAGTACCCTAATCCAGTGCCATTGCTCTCAGGCGCTGAACTGGAAAAGGCCAACCTAGCCCTTATAGATTATTTGACCCAGGTGAGAAGTCCGTTCATAATATTAAAAACACAAGAACACCCATTAGCATTACTCTTGTACTAAAGAATCTGTCTTCTATTTGTTATTGCTTCATTTTAACATTTACGCTTATTTGTATTTTAAAAACTTTTGCTTATTTTTGGGAGGAGTGATATATTTTAAATTTGAAAGAGAGGCAAGTATAAAATATGTTTAATCTAAAATCAGTTAAGTACTGTTTTTCACGTTACCCTACTTTGTCCGTGAGACCTAAGTTTCTCATTACAGACCCTCAGTCCACTACGCTTTTTCATCCTGCACAGTCCTGCAAAAAAAGTATATGTTAACATATATGGTTTTTTTATACTACTTTTTATTTTTTACTATGGAACTCTATGGTTTTATTGTATGCATTAAACATACGACAAAAACGTGATGTGAACGGAGCCTTACTGCAAAACACTGGTTTACTTCAGGTGTCCCAGCTGACTTGCCAAAATCTGTATTGAACAGCTACTGTGGTGCTTAGGAGGTCCTGACTCGCCTACCCCCCAGCTGCTGATTGCTATAGGAAAAATATGTCTCTTACTAGTTTGAGGGTTCTGGGAGAGCCAGGACCTCATGTGTATTGAACAACTCCAATACAACTTGGACTATTCGAGTAAGTGACCAAGCATGTTGCTAAGGAATCTGTTATCAGTTTATGCAGCATAATGCTGGTGACAGATTCCCTTTATTATATATCTCAGTTGTACTTGCAATATGAGACTAAACAGGATCAAAGGGTCAAACAGGATCACTGTTTGTGTATTTTCTAAGTTTGTAACACATATGAATACTTTTATGAACATACTTCTTAATAAACTAATAGAAAAGAAGTCATCTGGTTAAGAAGCTAAATGACACCGATCATCATTCTACAACCTCCCCCCTTATGGAAGGAACTCCAACGATCAAATCGAAAAAGAAGCTTCTTCAAATCATAGACACCACTCTGCTAAAATGTTACCTGCATGTAAGTACTTTAACATTTTATCAAATTCAGTATTCTGTATACTTTGACAGCGTTATGTAAAAATACTTCAGTTAACGGTTACAAGGCTTTTAGTGGCACTACTAGCTGAAAGCTGCTTGACTGGCAGCTCTTATTCTCAGGTGCTGACCTCAAGCTCTTGTCACAGGAACTATGGAGTCTCTGAAGTGGAGCTTGAGGAAGCTGGACAGTAAAGAAAAGGAAGAGGTGATCAGTGCCATGACCAGCAAGGCTTTTAGTGGCACTACTAGCTGAAAGCTGCTGACTGGCAGCTCTTATTCTCAGGTGCTGACCTCAAGCTCTTGTCACAGGAACTATGGACTCTGTGAACTGGAGCTTGAGGAAGCTGGACAGTAAAGAAAAGGAAGAGGTGATCAGTGCCATGACCAGCACTGTCCACTACAATGTTGACTGTGCTGTGTGGTTTGAATTGAAATTAAAATGTAAACATTGCTAGAACTAAAATATGTCAAAAGGTTAAAAGGACCCTGGAATTTTCCATTTTTGCGTTTTCATTTTTCACTCCCTGCCTTCCCATAGTCCTAACTTTTTTATTCTTCCGTTCACATAGCCTTATGAGGGCTTATTTTTTGCGGGACAAGTTGTACTTTCTAATGGCACCATTAACGGTTGCATACCATGTAGTAGGGAGCAGGAAAGAAAATTCAAAATGGGGTGGAATTGGGAAAAAACACAATTCTGATAAAGGTTTTTATTTTTATTTTTTTACACTGTACACTATGCGGTAAAATTGACCTGTTAACTTCATTCTCCAGGTCAGTACAGTTCCAACGATACCACACTTGTATAATTTTTCTTGCGTTTTAATACTGAATTTTTAAAAAAAAACTTTGAGGAATTTTTTCATTGGAGACCATGGGATGTTCTAAAGCAGTAACTAAAGCAGTTCCTTATAAATGTATGTTGTACCATTCCTTTATTATCTCTGCTAGAAGTTATGAATAAATTGATAGCAGTCTGCAGTAAGGGTACAGGGGGATGGTAACAAGTTGGAGGTGTGTACCTGCACAGTCTGAAAATGTTAGCTCTAATTGGATTGAGTGAGTCCCTGCAGGTACACCCCCCAACCGGTTACCACCCCTCTGTACCCTTACTGCAGAATGCTAGCAATTCATTCATAACTTCTAAATAAAGGAATGACACAACATAGTCAATCAGGCAATCAGAATAACTCCCTGGATCAACGACCCCTCTCTAGTAGCTATAGCCTGTAATATTATTACACTCCAGAAATACATCCAGGCCCCTCTTGAATTCCTTTATTGTACTCACCATCACCACCTCCTCAGGCAGAGAGTTCCATAGTCTCACTGCTCTTACCGTAAAGAATCCTTTTCTATGTTTGTGTACAAACCTTCTTTCCTCCAGACGCAGAGGATGTCCCCTCGTCACAGTCCTGGGAATAAATAGATGATGGGATAGATCTCTGTACTGACCCCTGATATATTTATACATATTAATTAGATCTCCCCTCAGTCGTCTTTTTTCTAAAGTGAATAACCCTAATTTTGATAATCTTTCAGGGTACTGTAGTTCCCTCAGTCCAGTTATTACTTTAGTTGCCCTCCTCTGGACCCTCTCCAGCTCTGCTATGTCTGCCTTGTTTACAGGAGCCCAGAACTGTACACAGTACTCCATGTGTGGTCTGAATAGCGATTTGTAAAGTGGTAGGACTTCAGTGAGTAGGCAGCCAGTGTTCACTGAAGATGTATGTGCAGCTGCAAATTGAGAGCAGGGTAGGAGGCTGATATTAAGAGATATCAGCACCCCCGCCAATCAGTTGTTTGAAGAGAAGGAGCTGCTTCCTCTTCATTGCATTGCACATCATCTTCCTGGTGGTGACACAGTGTAATTATAAGTAACCACTCCATTCAAGTGAATGGAGTGCATACTTGTAATTATACAGCACCGCCGAGACCATGGCCAATGCAATGAAGAGGAAGTAGCGCTCGCATGGAGCGCCACCTCCTCTTTAAATCGAATCCGTGCGGGTGCTAAATAGATCCCCACAAATCAGATATTGATGACCTATCCTGAGGGTAAGTCATCAGTATAAACTGCCTGCACAACCCCTTTAAATCAACCCGGCACACTTTACTAAAACACCTTCATGTTGGATATCCCTTAAATATTTCAAACTTTTCTGTGTAAATGAGATAAATTGTCTCCTGTATACTAATCTTGACAGTGTAATGTGATCTTCATTAGACCAATGTTGCTCTGGTGGCACCTCTCCTGCGACTGGAGAACAATCATTGCCATGTGGAAGAGAGTGAACATGTGCTGAAAAAGGCACACAAATACAGTGAACTCATCATCCTTTATGAGAAGAAAGGCCTTCACGAAAAAGGTAAAGTGGCGAATACTTTTGTTGCACTGAACAGTCGTTTGATAACATATAGTCAGTTATGGTGACATAGTGCCTAGAACTGGCCAAGGATCTGAGTGAATGAATACATTCTCAATAGCTTCTATTAAATATACAAAATACGCCAAATCCATGAAAGCAGTAATGTAATTGTGATTATTGTCCCACGTGTTCTCATGATCTTTTTTGCAGCTCTTATGGTCCTGGTTGACCAGTCGAAAAAAGCCAATTCGCCATTGAAAGGTCATGAAAGAACCGTACAGTACTTGCAAAGATTAGGTGAGTTCTAAAGCATTTGCTTCTTGTATAGTATTTCCACTGCCATACTGAGACAATTCCTATTGTTTATTGTTACCAGTGATTTTAAGAACTTTAACCCCTTAAGACAAAATTACATACGTCATTTTCAAGTGGGGAATGTATGAAGCAGGCTCACGAGTTGAGCCTGCTCTATACGTGGTGGTTTCCTGCTGTGTAATATAGCGGAAGCCATGCCGCAGTGACCATGATCAGAAAAAAACTGTGATCCTGGTCATTTAACTACTCAAATGTCACACTCAATGACTAGAGCATCTTGGTGGTTAGACAGAGGGAGGATGTTCCTTTGTCCTCCAATTGGAGCCCACTTGACAAAATTGCATGGTTTCGATCGATTGTTATGGCAGCCAATAAACTTCAGTAATATAATATAGCACTCTGTGGTATAAGTAATCATAGGATCACATGTTCAAGCCCCCAAAAGTGACTAAAAATGACAGTAATTTTTTATTTTTTTTTAAAACACGTAAATATTAAAAACTCCAATTGACTCCTAATTTTACATATGAAAATAAACATAAAAAAATACACAGTTGATATGTCTGCATCTGAAAATGTATTAAAATCTAAATATATTTATCCTGCACAGAAATGTGTGATTCACCCCTTAAAAAAAATTAAGAGACCAAAAAGTCATATATACCCCATAATGGTACCAATAAAAACTACAGCTTGCCAAACAAAAATAAATGTGGCACACAGCTTTGCAAACAAAAATTAAAATAGAATATGGTGATGCAAAGCAAATTTTTTAAAAAAAATTAGTAAAACATAATAGAAACTATATAACTTTGGTATTGCTTTAATTGTACTGAATGATCAACATGATATTTTTAGCAAGCAGTGAACACCTTAAGGGTACTATCACACTTGCATTAAACTTTTCCGGTATTGAGTTCCGTCCTAGGGGCTCAATACCGGAAAAAAACGGATACGTTTTATCCTAATGCATTCTGAATGGAGAGCAATCCGTTCAGTAGGCATCAGGATGTCTTCCGTTCAGTCACTGTACGGTTTTTGGACGGATAAATCCAAAATTCCAGAACACTTGCCGGAATGCCGGATTCGGCATTATTTTCCATTGAAATGCATTAATGCCGGATCTGGCCCCAAGTGTATTGCAATGCACTTGTGAGACGGATCCACATCAGGATCCGTCTACAAATGGTATCCGTTTTGCATACAGATTGCCAGATCCAACAACGCAAGTGTGAAAGTACCCTAAAAAGAAAAATCCAAAACTATAGTTAAACTGCCTTTCTTTTCTTTCGCCCCACAAAGATTTTTATTCCTATTTTTCTATTCTAAATGTGGCAAATTAAATGGTGCCAGTAAAAAAATTACAACTTCAAAAAATAAGCCGTAAGAATATGTGAACAGAAAAAATTGGAAGAGAAAAAACAAAAACGCACAAACAAAACTTTTCCCTTTCTGGACCTCAGGTGTATATGTACATTGTATGTTAAATCATTGCAGTCTATGGGAGAAGCAGTGAGACAATCGCATGGTCAAGTCCGCTAGGGGGACTTAAAAAAAAAAAAAAAAAGCTGAAATTTTTTTACTAAATATTAATAAATATTAAAATTAAAGTCACCCCCTTCCTCTATATTATAAATAAACAATAAAAAAAATTATAAGCATCACTATGCTCCAAAATGCCCGTACTATTAAAATAAAAGCATATATATCCCATATGGTGAATGTCAGAATATAAACACAAATCTTTTCTTGGGATTGTTTTTGTTGAATAAAAAGTGATCAAAAAATTTTTCACACTACAAAATGGTATAATTAAAAACTACAGATTGAGGTCACACAGCTCCATAGATATAAATATAAAAAAGTTAAAGGAGTCCGAATGTCCGTTCTGTTAACCGCTTCCGAACATCCGCCATACTATGTCAGGTTTTTAAAGATGGTGCCTGCTCCGGAGTGGAGCAAGTGCCATAGCTACTGGATGCCTGCTGTTTCACACAGCAGACACCAGATCCAACGACATGGGTTTTATGGGTTTTGTAAAAACAAAACCCATAAAACTGTGGTGGAATTGCATTTAGTTTTTCCAATTTAGCCAAATTTGGAATTTTTTTGCAGCTTCCCTATGCAATATTAAATGGCTTATCTGTAATGCCCCGTTGCCAGCAATGCATTGCAGTCACATGATATTTTCTGCTGTGTTGGTTCCCTATCCCGATGACATCACATTGACACTGTGTGCTGTCTGCATCCGTATGTTCGTTCTGCGGTCCTGCAAAAATGATTGAAAATGTCCTATTCTTGTCCATTTTGCAGACAAGAATTAATTCAATGGGGCCCGTGAAAAGTGCGAGACACACACAGATTGCATCCTTATTTTGTGGATCTGTAATTTTGCGGATCATAAAATGGATACGGTCATCTGAATAGCCTCTTAGGGCGGGGTTTTTCCAGCAGGCTTAGATCTGGGACATTCAAGCTGTGAGGAGAAGGGAGGGCAGACTTATATAATTCAGTAAGGAAGAAAGTTGGTGTTATTTTTTTTGTGGAACCAGAAAATTGCCTTTAACCCCGTGACACATTATCACGTACTTGTACGTTATAATGTGTGAGGGGATGTATGGAGCGGGCCTGCTCCATACGTGACGGTTACTGGCTATATCATACAGCTGGCACCCGACCGCAGTGACGGGGAGCACTGATTGCGGCACCTGTAAGTGAAGGCAGAGGGATGCAGCTCCCTCTGCCTTCCAATCAGAGCCACTGCAGTGAAATCATGGGGCTCCGATCGGTTGCCATGATAGCCTGGACATGGCTGAAGTGATCCAAGCCTGTCATGGCAATCTCCATTCTGAGCTATGCACGAGGCACAGCTCAGAATGGAGAGTGTAAAAATCATATTCACCCTAATAGATCTCTATTAGGGTGAATAGGAGAGTGGATCAAAAGATCCCATGTACTAGCACCCTATGGGGCCTAATAGTAAAAAAAAGTGAAAAAGCTAAAAAAAAAAAAACTAACAAAAAACCCCCACCAATATATTAAGTTTAAATCACCCCCCTTTACCAATTTTACATATAAAAATATATAAACAGTAAAAAAATTACAAATGACATGTTAGGTATCGCTGCGTCCAAAAATGTCCACATTTTTATAAATCAAAGAATACTTAGTAAAACACATGCTAAAGTTTTGACAGATAATTTTATGTATTTAATGAAATGTGACCAGAAATGTGACGTATTGTTGACATACATGTCACCACTGGTGGCCATTTAGAATCCTCAGTGGTGACCTGTGCAACTCAGGGTTCATATGAGGTCCTTTTGAACATGAGTTTGTTGTCTCGGAGAACCCCTTTAAGTTGTAGAAACAGCCAAATGCCTTCAAAAAATTTAGATAATTCAAATATGTCATCACCCTTTTCTTATAATAAATGAAATGGTTTACAGACCTATACAAAATGTGCAGTGTTTTTCCATGAATAAAATGCTGACCTTATCAATTCAACAGGAGCAGAAAAAATGTCTTTGATCTTTGAGTATTGCGTATGGGTCCTGAGAGATTATCCTGAAGATGGATTAAAGGTAATGAATAGTCCATTTATAAAAAAAAATATTAAAAAAAAGTTCAAATATAAAAAAAAAAATCTTTTTGATTATTGCATTAAAGTTACTGCGCATGCATTCACACTAGATATGGACTGTTTTGTGTCACCCTGGTGCTGCTGTTGTGGGGAAGTCAACCAGCACCAATAGAATGACTAACAATGACAACGTACCTTAACTGTGCACATGCTACATGCACCAAGGTTAGTAACCTTAGCTCAGATAAGTGTGTTTCAAGATATATTGGTTACTAAGCTCTAATTTTCCAATAATCTAATACTATATTTAGGATCCTTCCAGACGAGCGAGTTCCACACTCCCGACTCGCAGCGCGAGTATGCATCAGCTCCCGTCATGGCCTCCCAGCACTGACTGGTCATGGCTATTTTAGAGATAATACAACCGGATCAATTCATAACGGATACAGCCGGTTGTATTATCCTAACGGAAGCGTTTTTGCTGATCCATGACGTACAGTATTCATCAAAAATGCAGATGTGAAAGTAGCCTAAACTGTACCAAAATAAATTTTCCTGGGATATACCACAGTGTCCCCCCAAAAGAATTATCACACAGTCATAAGTAGGAAAGAGGACCTGCAGGTCAATACTGCAGGTCAAGTATGGGTTAGCAAAAATCTATTAATAAGTCAAATGATAAGATATACCTCCCCAGTGTGTCAGCAATGTTCCAAAGAGCATACTATTCCCCTTATATTGTAGTGGTCAATAGGTAGAAAAAGTAACACACGCAATATTCTATCATAACAGTCCAGCACAAACTCAAGTATGGTACTGCTGTAAGCTTAAATCAGTGTGGATAACCAATACGCCCCTGACCCTAAACAAAGCCTACCCACGCTTGGACATGTTGGGGGATTTGGGAGGCCAACCAGCCTCGAGGCGCATTTCATTTGAATAAGTTTAGTCAGGAAGCTTATCCAAGAATCCACAGAGAAGAAGCATTATGAAAAAATCTGTGTCAATCTGGCTTCCTGAGCTGCCCTCAAACACAGGAATCTGAGGCTGATAATCCTGAGGGAGGGATCCATATGGTATCACCTTGGGGCGCTGCCTTCTTGAGTGTCCCTCTTCACTGGATAAGAAGGAAAAGGAATATGAGATACACAGCAGCCATCTTAGCTCGGTCACAATGTCTTTAGATTCAGTTACTGTTTCCCACTGTACCGTACATATATGGTGCTTTGCAGGAACACCTATCCTGCAGCAACATATACAGTTGTGTTCAAAATAATAGCAGTCAGACATCACTAAACTGATCAATCACTGTTTTTGGTAGAAATGATATTTCTATATGGCAAATAATTTACTAGCAGGTGTAGTAGAGTAATAGAAATCCAACAGACCCAACAGTCATGACATGCGTGCTGCTGATTCTCTGTAATTGAATCACTAATTGAAATTAAAAATAATAGCAGTGTGGAGTACAATTAGTGAGGTCATTCATTCTTTGAAAAACAGGTGGCAATTATTGCCCTTATTGAAGCAAGGAAGGAAGGAAGCAAATGCTGTACATGCTGCTTACAGTGCATTTCTCTCTGAAATTCTAAGGAAACTGGGTCGTTCCAGACATTGTTGAGAAGAACAGCGTACCTTGATTAAAAAGTTGATTGGCTAGTGGAAAACATATAAAGAAGTGCAGAAAATAATACAGGGTGGGCCATTTATATGGATACACCTTAATAACATGGGAATGGTTGGTGATATTAACTTCCTGTTTGTGGCACATTAGTATATGTGAGGGGGGAAACTTTTCAAGATGGGTAGTGACCATGGCGGCCATTTTGAAGTCTGCCATTTTGAATCCAACTTTTGTTTTTTCAATAGGAAAAGGGTCATGTGACACATCAAACTTATTGGGAATTTCACAAAGTGTGCTTGGTTTTAACGTAGCTTTATTCTTTCATGAGTTATTTACAAGTTTCTGGCCACTTATAAAAAGTGTTCAATGTGCTGCCCATTGTGTTGGATTGTCAATGCAACCCTCTTCTCCCACTCTTCACACACTGATAGAAACACCGCAGGAGAAATGCTAGCACAGGCTTCCAGTATCCGTAGTTTCAGGTGCTGCACATCTTGTTATCTTCACAGCATAGACAATTGCCTTCAGATGACCCCAAAGATAAAAGTCTAAGGGGGTCAGATCTGGAGACCTTGGGGGCCATTCAACTGGCCCACGACGACCAATCCACTTTCCAGGAAACTGTTCATCTAGGAATGCTCGGACCTGACACCCATAATGTGGTGGTGCAGCATCTTGCTGGAAAAACTCAGGGAACGTGCCAGCTTCAGTGCATAAAGAGGGAAACACATCATCATGTAGCAATTTCGCATATCCAGTGGCCTTGAGGTTTCCATTGATGAAGAATGGCCCCACTATCTTTGTACCCCATATACCACAACATACCATCAATTTTTTTCTTCCAACAGTCTTGGAGGGATCTATCCAATGTGGGTTAGTGTCAGACCAATAGCGGTGGTTTCGTTGGTTCACCATTCACATAAAAGTTTGCCTCATCACTGAACAAAATCTTCTGCGTAAACTGAGGGTCCTGTTCCAATTTTTGTTTTGCCCATTCTGCAAATTCAGTGCGCCGATCTGGGTCATCCTCGTTGAGATGCTGCAGTAGCTGGAGTTTGTAAGGGTGCCATTTGTGAGTAAGAGATTAAAGATGGTCAGTCAGGAGAGGCAATAGTGTCTCCCTGAATACTGCTCAAAATAACAACCAGAAAAAACTATGAGGGGCAGTATACTCAATAAAACTTCACTTTTAATAACGTATAGGAGATAAAAGACGGCCCCTACAGACATACAACAAGTAAGACCTGCACACACTCAACCTGGTGTGGTGAGTGGGCATAGACAATTACAGAACAAACAAGGATGTAGATGGTGGACTGGACCAAATGTGTGGAGAGGCGGGCGAGACTGTGTTAGTGTATCAAACCAACTGGCCCTGTTGCCTCCCTGCTTGTCCTAGTCCGCCCTACAAAGTGTGTCCAAGGGACGGGGTCCAAAAAGCCCCGCAAGGGGTGGCCCAGACTGGAACTCTCTTCCTGTATAGGTAACCCTCACAATAAGGCCCTCACACAAGAAAAAATTCCCGTCCAATGGAACCACATACATGAAAAATAGGTAGAGATGTAACCCCACAAAAATACCACTGGAAAGGGGATAGGGCGGGGATATACTCAAGTTTCCCAACGCGTTTCTTCAATGGATGCCCCAGGATTCATCAGGGGACACGGGGCAAAGGTGATGGTTATCCCTCCTGGCTGGTTCACCACAGATTGAGGGAATAGCCTATGTAGTAACTGCAGTCAATGTGTGGCTGAGTCTAAGGATAACATTGAGAAGCAAAAAAACACAAAAGTAAGTAAAGTAACATAGATGAACCTCCGTCAGTCATCCCATATGGGACCATGGTGGGGAGTCACTTACTTGTTGTTGTCGGCGGTCGGCGTATGGCTATAAGTCCACCTCCAAGCAGGACCCAGGGTGGTGGTGTCTGCAGTGGTGGGGTGACCGGCAGCTAGTGGGGCAAGACTGCCCCCTTATAAGGGCTGAAGGGTGTGGTCATGTGATCGGAAAAGCCAAAATCACATGGCCGCGCATGCGCACAGAGCCCCCATGCGTTTCATGGGGCTGGAGGTGGAACGCACGGCTGTACTTCCGCATCACGTGACGCGCCAACGTCGAAGACTGTTGCGTCATGACAGCGGCCATATGATCGGAGTAAAACAACAGCCGCGCTTGTGCAAAGATGTCCCAGATGACTGAAGGAGGCCACCGCTCTGTCAAGCTGTTTACCAGTTTAGTACAGCGTCATCTTGGGGCTCAATTTGAGTCATGCAAAACCGCTCCCCCGGTCTGCATGGCACATGACTGGGCCGTCCCCCTCTTAAGAGTATATTAGTAGGGAGAACTCTGCTCCAGTGTAACTTTCAGAATGGAGTAAGAAGAGAATACACAAAGGGGGAGCAGATAGATCATTGGTCTGGTGGGACCATAACCTCCTTGTCCCTCTTACACATTTTCAGGGGACATTACAGTGTGTGTCCATTGTCCCACATACTAGACCAAAAATATACAGGGGTTAAATGACCGAGAATCTGATCCCCGGATCCAGACAGAAACTATAGTGATTAGAGGAAACAGCTAAAGTTTAGTTGCTCATTCAGACCGTGAGGGGCGACCGTGTTTAGGGTGAACGTCCACCAACACTCTCTCTGTAGAATGAATCTATTCCAATCGCCCCCCCCGTGCAGGTTTGAGCACACGTTCAATGGCCATGAAGCTGATGGCCGAAGTGCGTCCATCATGAGATAGCTGCACATGACGCGCTTTGGGGGTGTCTCTGTTGTTTCAAATATCCCCGAAATGTTCCCCCATGCGCTTGCGCAATTCCCTAAAGGTTTTGCCAATGTAACGTAGCCCGCAGACGCACGTAATCAGGTAAATCACACCCGCCGTGCGGCAGTTCATGAAACCCTTCACATGGTAAACAGTGTTGTTAGGTTCCCCAGTGAAAGTCTTACCCTGTGACAGGCAGCCACAGAAACTGCAGTGTCCGCATCTGTGGCATCCCGTCACAGGTGTATCCAGCCACGTCCGTGGCTTCACTGGAGGGACAAAATGGCTGTGCACCAACCTATCCCTTAGGTTATTACCTCTCCTAAAGGTGAGGGAGACGGTGGGGCTAAGGACATCAGTCAGGTCTGGGTCCATAAGAAGAGTATCCCAGTGCGGTGCCAGGATCTTCTTCACTTGAGAAGCCGCTGCATCGAATGTACCTATTAACCGGACAGTACCTTGAGATTCACTCGCCCTACTAGTTGTGGGGTGGAGTAACTCAGTTCGTGTACGTACTTTAGTTTTTTCGGAGGCCAGTCTGAGGGTCCTGTCCGGATACCCCCTCTCCTGAAATCTAGATCTCAGGTCTCTAGCCTGGTGCTTGAAATCACTGAGTTCTGAACAATTACGTTTTAATCTCAGGTACTGTCCGGTTGGGATTCCTCTCTTAAGGGGGACAGGATGGCAGCTGTCCCATCTAAGGAGGGAGTTAGTGGAAGTCGGCTTCCGATAAATAGATGTGCTCAGACCGCCCTTGTCGTCCCTGCAAATAACCACATCCAAAAAGGGGAGGCGATCTTTGACAATTACAGAGGTAAACCTTAGGTTGAAGCTGTTCACATTCAGCTCAGAGATGAGCCTGTAAAAATCGCTCTCTGGTCCGCTTCACAACACGAAAATATCGTTGATGTAGCGTGACCAGAGAGCGATGTGCTCGATGAACCATAATGATGGCTCCCCAAACACTACGGACTCCTCCCACCAGCCCAGGAGCAAGTTGACATACGAAGGGGCACATGAACTGCCCATCGCGGTGCCTCTGAGCTGGTGGTATATACGGCCGTCAAATAGGAAAAAATTACTCGACAGTATAAAGTTTAACAATTCGAGGGTAAAAGTGTTGTGCAACGAAAATGACCAATGAGCTATCTGCTCCCCCTTTGTGTATTCTCTTCTTACTCCATTCTGAAAGTTACACTGGAGCCGAGTTCTCCCTACTAATATACCCTTAAGAGGGGGACGGCCCAGTCACTGGAAGGGGATAGGGTGGGGATATACTCGTGTCCCGACGCGTTTCTTCAATGGATGCCCCAGGATTCATCAGGGGACACAGGGCAAAGGTGATGGTTATCCCTCCCGGCTGGTTCACCACAGATTGAGGGAATAGCCTATGTAGTAACTGCAGTCAATGTGTGGCTGAGTCTAAGGATAACATTGAGAAGCAAAAAAACACAAAAGTAAGTAAAGTAACATAGATGAACCTCCGTCAGTCATCCCATATGGGACAATGGTGGGGAGTCACTTACTTGTTGTTGGCGGCGGTCGGCGTATGACTATAAGGGAGCTGCAGACACCGGAGCCTATACCGGGCGAACAGAGCGGCGCCCAGACATACTAGTAAGAGCAGGGGGACCCCTGGGCGCCGCTCTGCCCACTGATATAGTTAGTTTTTAGTTTTTAAACTAGTGAAAGGTCCTCTTTAATATCACCAACCATTCCCATTTTATTAAGGTGTATCCATATAAATGGCCCACCCTGCAGACTGCTCAGCTAAAATGATCGCAAATGCTTTAAAATGGCAACCAAAACCTGAAAGACGTGGAAGATAGCGAAAAACTACCATTCGAATGGATAAAAGAATAGCCAAAATGGCAAGGACTTAGCCAACAATCAGTTCCAGGAAGATCAAAGAGGGTCTAAAGTTACCTGCGAGTACTGTTACAATTAGAAGACACCTATGTGAAGCCAAGCGATCTGCAAGAAGCCCCCGCAAAGTCCCACTGTGGAAAAAGACATGTGCTGAAGAGTTACAATTTGCCAAAGAGCACAGAGAAATGCCGCAACATTTTGTGGCCTGATGAAAGTAAGATTGTTGTTTTTTGGGTCTAGTGGCTGGAGTCAGTTTGTTAGACGACCCCCAAACACTGAATTCAAGCCACAGTACACTGTGAAGACAGTGAAGCATGGTGGTACAAGCATCATGATATGGGGATGTGTCTCATACTACGGTGTTGGGGCTATTTATCGCATACCAGGGATCATGGATCAGTTTGAATACATCAGAATACTTGAAGAGTTCATACTGCCTTATGCTGAAGAGGAAATGCCCTTGAAATGGGTGTTCGACCAAGACAACGACCCCAAACACACCAGCAACATCTTGGTTCCAGACCAGCAAGATTGACGTTATGGAGTGGTCAGCCCAATCCCCAGATCTTAATTTAATAGAAAACTTGTGGGGTGACATAAAAAATGCAGTTTCTGAGGCAAAACCAAGAAATAGGGAAGAACTGCGGAATGTAGTCCAATCATCCTGGGCTGGAATACCTGTTCACAGGTGGCAGAAGTTGGTTGACTCCATGCAACACTGCTATTTTTTTTTTTTGAACAGTCTTATATTAACTTTTCTTCCATTTCTTTTAGAGGAACACCACAAATTTTATATATTTTTCTTCATGTTTTGATTTGGAATAGAATGTGTAGTGTTCCCAATGCATTTGTGTGTATGGAAATAAAAGCTATTAGAAGGATTTAACACACTGCTATTATTTAGAACACAGCTGTATGTATGGTGGATGTCAGGAAGGGGTTAGAGATAAATAATTGTTTTATATAGTTTATTGATATCTGGTGCAAAACATATACAGTCAAGAAGTATAATCTGTATTCAATGGCATACAGAATTTGTACATATAGTACAGTAGAAAAAAATCAAACCAATTATAATAAACCACTGAAAATCTCTAAAATGTCATTATTATTTGGATGAATAGACCTACAATATTGACATCTGTAACAGGATCTTCAATAAAAGAGGCATGCTTTATGAGACAAAATCACCTCTAAGGAACCTTCTGTGGTTTATTTTGGTCATTATATACAAGGCAATGACAGCTGCATGCATACTGCATTTTGCAGAACGGAACATCTGGCCTACAATAGAACAGTAGTCCGTAATGCGGACAAGAATAGGACATGTTCTATATTTTTGCGGATTCCACTGAGCAGTCTACCCATATGATACTGTAACAATGGTAGTGGTCTGCAAGACCGCAGAACTGGAGTTCACCTATTGCAATTACTTTATAACAGTAAGGCCCCTTTAACACGAGCGAGTTTTCCGCGCGGGAGCAATGCGTGACGTGAACGAATAGCACCCGCACTGAATCCTGACCCATTCATTTCAATGGATCTGCGTATACATGAGCGTTTTTTTTTCACGCATCAGTTCTGCGTTGTGTGAAAAACGCAGCATGTCCTATATTTTGCGTTTTTCATGCAGCCCAGGCCCCATAAAAGTGAATGGGGTTTCGGTGAAAAACGCATTGCATCTGGAAGCAAGTGCGGATGCAGTGCGTTTTCACTGATGGTTGCTAGGAGATGTTGTTTGTAAAACTTAACTTTTTTATCATGCGTGTGAAAAACGCATCAAAACGCATTGCACTCGCGTGGAAAAAAACTGAACAACTGAACGCAATTGCAGACAAAACTGACTGAACTTTCTTGCAAAATGGTGCGAGTTTCACTGCACCCTGAACGCATCTGGACTTCATGCTCGTGTGAAAAAGGCCTAACTTTGGTTACTACGATACATCCAGGGCAAATAGTAGAGTTAGGCTTCATCCACACAACCGTTTTTGTGTTCCGTGTCCGTTTTCCGTGATTTTCTGCGGACCCATTGACTTTCAATAAGTCCGTTGAAAACTCTGATAATGCACCGTTTGTCATCCGCGTCCGTGATCCGTGTTTCCAGTCCGTCAAAAAAATATGACCTGTCCTATTTTTTTCACGGACAACGGTTCGCGGACCCATTCAAGTCAATGGGTCCGTGAAAAAACACGGAGGCACACAAGATTGTCGTCCGCGTCAGTTTTTTTCCTATCATTTGCAAGGCAAACTTGACTTAGATTTTTTTTCACTTTCCTTCATGTCTGGTGATCCTCCAAAAATCAAGGAAGACACACGGAAACAAAAACAGAAAACGGATCACGGAACAACGGAACCCCGTTTTGTGGACCGTGAAAAAATACTGTTCTGTGCATGAGGCCTTAAATTGCACAACAATTGAACAGTCACAAAAACAACATTTACAAAGCATGTATCAACACTGGCAGATAACAAGACACTAAAACTCAAAACTCATCTGTGGATGAAAAAGGCTGGATGCTGAGGGTCACAGAAGGAGGAGATGATCCAGCAGTGAAGTGGATGGCAAGCATTTGTCATACATCTAGGGTCAGTTCTACACGATCACCCATTATCTATACAAATCAGTAAATTAGTCTGGACAATAGCAGAGCAACCAAAAAAAGACCATAACTGATGCCAGAAGAAAGCACACTAGCCTAGTACAAGATCCTATCATTCAATTACAGATCCCAGAATACTGAACAAGGTACAACATTTCTGGAAGGGAATGCATCTAGCCAAAGCTATACCAGACAACCCGAATGGAGTAATATCTGGATATATAGAGAAACTTTACCACAATCAACCAGGCAAATGTAGGTGATAACCAACCCCAGATTCAGATACAAGGCAGTTGCATAGCAGCTGCCTGAATAAAATTAGTAATTAGGTGAACATGTGGCAATGGAGAGACCCCTCTTGCTTGTAACAGGTACCAACAAGAAGTGGTCAAATTAGATTGATGTTTCATACATCATCTTGTTTTTAATCTAAGGGGGATACATGCAAACGTGATTCCATAACTAGTTGACAGTAATTGAAAGGAGATGAGTTATAGTAGGGTTGGCTCAAAGAGGACCTTTCACAGGTCCTGACATTACAATATAAGTACCTGGCACTGTAGAGCATTATTAGCAGATGTCATGGCTGTAATATTTTTTTTCAGATTGGCTGCTCTGTTGCTCCGCTGTACCCCCCATTCTGCTTTCTCGCCCTGTATGCTTATAGATGGCATTGGTACAGGGAGGAGGAGATGGCAGGTTTTCTCAGGGGGCACCTCCTTCTCCCTGGCTGTGAGCTGTCCAGTCGCAGCTGAGTGCGTCACAGCCAGGGAGAAGGTGAGCTTTTTTCTCTGGCTGTGTAACATGCTCCGCTGTGATAGTCATACACTAAATGTAATGAATAGCAGTGTTTTAAAACATTATTGTCATCATACCTTACTTGTGTCTCTGTTAATGTGATTCAGGCTCTGTTTACATTCTTTGAGGCTTTATTGGAGGTATACAGCAACATAAGCCTGTTAAATGGCACACTATGGATAGTTTTGGTATGTTCAGTACATATAGTGCATTCGGAGACTCTTTACACTTATCAATTTCACAATTAGTTATGTTGTGGCTTTGTGCTAAATTCTTTTTTTTTTTTATCTAATTTTTCCCATCAATCTGCACTCAGTAACCCATATTGAGAAAGTGAGAACAAAATTTTAGACATATTCGCAAATTTATTAAAAACCAAAAACTGGAGGCTGGTTGCTCGGGGCTGTGTGCTGTCTGCGGTTCTGTGGTGTTCGCACTCAATGTACGTCTTCTATCCTCTTTTTTGGTTCCGTTGGCTCGGATAGGTTGGGCTCTCGCGTACTGGCTGCGGTATTCACCGTGTATGCCAGTTGCCAGGGGCAACGTCTGGTGCTTCTTTCCTGTATCTTGGTGTTTCTGTTATGCCTGGCCTGATATGGTTAATCTCCCTGTTTATTGGCTGGGTGTTTCCTATCAGGTGCGCTCGTTAGGCAGCTACTTCTGCCCATGAGCAATAAAGGCCTTGGGGTCAGTTCTGTTTTAGTTTGTCTGAACTTCAGTTCTCTGTTCAGTCCGTCAGTTCTGGTTTGTCTGAAGTTCAGGTCTCTGGTGTGCCTGTGAGTATGTCTGACCTTGTCCTGCTTGCTGGATGTAGCCCCTTGCCTCTGACCCAAGGGGCTTTCTGGCTACACTTCAGTGTGGTATCGCCTGGTTCTGCATTGATGTTTCTGATGGGTACCTGCTCTGATGTCTGTTCTGTACCTCTCCTGTGTCTGATAGCTTAGGAGAGCTTATCTGCATCTGATAGCCTAGCAGAGCTTATCTGCTTCTGATGCATTTGCCTGTTATTGTCTGGCAGTCCTTACTGCTTCTGTTGTTCCGTTCATGTCTGTCCGGCAGTGCCTCATTGCTCCTGCCTTCGTGAGAGGGTCCCTAGCTTCCCCAGAGGGGGGATTACGAATTTCTGTCTGTGTGCAGCTCTGCCTGGGGTCGCCTAGCTTCTATTGTGCTTGGGGTGCAGGCATCTGCTTCCGTCTCTGTTATGTTCTCGGTTCCAGCGTCTGTTGATCCTGTTAGATCCTTGTATTTGGTGCCTGGATTCTGTTTCTGTCTGCTCAATCTACTGTTGGTACCTTGTCTGGTATCTCCATGTCCGCCTGTTCCAGTTGTCACTTACTTGGTTTGCGCTCTGGAGTAGCCCCTGGCCCCTGAGCCCTACGGCTCAAGCCTATCCTCACCACTTGAGGCTCTAGTGAAGATCAGGTAGCTGCTTAGTTACGCCCCTCCAGAGTATTGCTAGTCAATGGCACAGTGGGTTCACTCCCACTGATCCGTTGCAGTACATTGAAGTTCCCTGGTTCAGTTATGTGCTCTGATTACCTTGTAATAAAGTTCTGGTTTACTTTGGTCTGTTTCACCTGTTAACCTGTTTCCCTGACGTCCTGGAGGCTTGCCCATGGTCTCCAGCACGTGACAACATAATTCTAATATCATCCCTACAATGAAACATGGTAGATGCAACATCATGCTGTGGCTGTCTTTGTCAGTGACTAGGAGAGAGAAACTGGTCAGGGTTGAGGGAAAGCTGAATGAAGAAACGTACAGAGATATTCTTATTGAAAACCTGATCCACAGTTCTCTGGACCTCAGACTAGGCTGAATGTTCACCTTCCAACAAGACAATGACCCTAAGCACACAACCTAGACAACACAGGGGTGGCTTAGGGACACTTTGTGATGTGCTAATGTCAGCTGAACATAACTATATTAGTGCCATCTCACTGCCTAAAGCCTTTATTGAGAAAAACAAACTTTTATAATATGCAAGTTGCACCTGCTCCTAGAGGCTCAGTTTCCCCACCTCTTTTCACGCCCTTCTTCTCTTGATTGACAAGGCCAGGCAGCGCTGCTCTCCTCTCGCCGGCCATGTCTGCAGTGTAAATCTCGCGCCGTTCATTATTCGGCGCAGGCGCAGTGAGGGAAGGAAGTTAGGCAGGTGCTGCCCCCTCCTGCTCCTAGAGGCTAATTAGCATATTCTAATTCTTTGATTTTCTCAATAAAGGCTTTAGGCAGTGAGATGGCACTAATATAGTTATGTTCAGCTGACATTAGCACATCGCTAATGTCAGCCAGCTTAATACCCATTTTTCAGGTAACAGAAACCCTTTAAACGAAGTACTGAGTAAAGGGTCTGAATACTTATGTTAATGCAATATTTAAACTTTTCATTTTCAATAAATTAGCAAAGCTTTCAAGCAATCTGTTTTCACATTGTCATTATGGGGTTCCGAATGATGGGGAAAACTTAACATTATTTTTACTTTATCACAGGGCTGCAACATAGCAATATGTGCAAAAGGGAAATGGTGAGAAGTCTTACCGAATGTGTTGTATGTTAGAAGGTTCGCAAACAAAGTGTGTAAATGAACTTGATTATTTACAGTGATGAATTGACAAAAAATTGTGATCAAAGTCTTTAAATATAGTTCAGGAAAAAGGATGGAAACAAACCTAGTGGTAGTGTGATTAGAAGAAGGCAAAATTAGGGTGCATTCACACTGTGTTTGCAGTGTACGTTTGGCATATGGACCAGTAAAGTTCCCGGCTTATATTTTAAATATATCCATAGACCCCCTTTCACCTGTTCTTTTGGCCTCCTCCAGGGCATTATATTATTTATGCCTATACACTGGCATATGTTGGAGGCATCCATTAGAGGTATACATCTGGAAATCTTCTCATGGATATACTGCAAATGCAGTGTGAATGCACCCTTACTACTAATTGATTTTGTGATTGTTTTTTTCTATTGTTGTAATCATTATTATTATTATTAATAACAGATATTCACCGAAGATCTCCCAGAAGTCGAAAACCTTCCCCGAAATCTTGTACTAGCATTTTTATTGGAAAACTTTAAACACCTTGCTATTCCTTATTTGGTGAGGAAGAAAAATCTATCTTTCTAATTCCGCTATATATGCAGCAAAAGAAAAATAATAGAAAGCGTGTTACATATTTTGACCATGTAAAGGGTATTTTATTATATCTCTGATGTATGTATACAACTGCTTTCTAAAGCTCCTTTTTCTCAGTGGTGGTTTAGTAATCTGTATATTATAAATATTATTTCCTTGCTGTACTGAAATTCTGCTCTGCATGTAATAAATTCCAGCCGAGCATGTGATTGACATGTGTTTATACACAGCAGCAGCCAAGAATACTTTAAGGATCAATTAACACTTTGGAAAAATGCATCAATTTAGATACAATACATGTGTATGGGATGTTCAAAACCCTATCCTCATGTAGCAGAAAAAGTAATTACCTTATAATAACTGCTTTCATTAATGCTCCTGTCCCTTTCCACTGCTCCCTTAAAAGACCGTTGCTATGGCTCATCTGTCTCCGGCTAGGACAGGCATCCTCAAACTGCGGCCCTCCAGCTGTTGCAAAACTACAACTCCCAGCATGCCCGAACAGCCTACAGGTACCAGCCTACAGCAGGGCATTGTGGGAGTTGTAGTTTTACAACAGCTGGAGGGCCGCAGTTTGAGGATGCCTGGGCTAGGAAGACAGAGGGGCGGTTCTTAACACTGCATGCCTGCATTAAGCTTCAGAGTGAGGAGGCGTGTTTCTCAGTAATCCAATCTGATTGGCTGTCAGGAAGCTGCTTGCTACAGCATGTTTGTATGTGACCTGAGGGAATGCAGTTTTGGCCTCAGATAACTGGCAGAGGAGCCATCTTAAGAAGATCCTTATAGTGTAGGATTCAAAACTGCCGTAACTAGGGGGAAAACGTAAGGAAAACAGTGGTAAGTGAAGAAACTAAAGATTGCTTTATGCAATAACATATGCTAAAATTGATTTTTGGATAAAAATATGACAGTTATCCTTTAATAACAGTTGTGAGTTGTGAATCCTCTTTAATGATCTATGTAGTAGTTCCATATTGCAGACTTTAAGGAGTAACTGTCATTTCAGTGTTTTCCATAAATGAATAGTACAGAGAAAGATCATTAAGTGTTCTTGCATGGCAAGACCACTTACTGTTATCTCACATATATATTCTTATTATTATAGCCAAATTTACCACCCTAACTCCGCCCACAGTTTTTACACTACATAGACAGTAATATACCGAAACCGTGCAGATTGTTCCTTATTGGTGTGCTATTACTTTGTGGAATGTTTCGCTGAATAGTTCACGAAATATCTGTGTTTTTGTGGCGAAATTGGTCCCATAGGAATTAATGTCGGAATGTTCAAAACTAGAGTGGGAGCTGACAAAAGCTAGAGTGTGAGCTGAAATATCAGGACATGATTTCTAAACTGCCACCATTCCCTCATTTTCAAGCCCACCTACACAAATCTTATATCAAAACGTTCAGCTATCCCTGCTGCCACTAAAAATGTCCACGGCTAAGCAATAGTCCTGATAGATTTCACAATATGAAATCTATCAGGACTATTTGTTTGCAACTCACGTCGCCCATTGACATTTATTGAAACTCCACTCTAGCCACCTCAAATTTGAATGGCAATTTCTAAACTGCGACTGTGCCTTTATTTTTCATATTTCAGAGACATACTATGCTTCAAAATGTAGGTCTGGGTCTTGTGATTCTCAGAATATAAAGCTCTTCGCTGTAGGATTTATAATTTTTAAACTACAACCATTTGAAGTTGGCAACTGCCAATGAAGTAAGCAAGTTGGAGCAGTTTGTTTTTAACCGCTCTTATCTGCCCTTGCTGTAGAGTCAGTTGCCATAGGAACCCAGGTGTGTGAGCAGCCAGCAGAGTGACAAAAGCTAGAGTGTGAGCTGAAAAATCAGGACATGATTTCTAAACTGACACCACTCCCTAATTTTTAAGCCCACCTACACAAATCGGCTGCTAATGTTTTTATAAATTTATGTTTTAATGTAACTAAAGCACTTCGGGCAACAACATTGCAATTAAATGTGCTATATAAATAAATAGAAGTTGAAATCCATTTCTCACTCTATCAAGTTGCCATGTGCACTTTTTAAATTTGATCAATCAATTGGTTAGTGTAATGTTTACTATCTTTACTCACTCCAAACACTCCACACAGTTACTCTGCCCACTCCATAAAGTTACTCTGCCCAGTCCAACCTTTCCACAGTTACTCCAGGCACTCCAACCACACAACAGTTACTCAAGCCACTCCACCCAGTTACTCGGCCCACTACAGTTGTAGAGTCACTGGTGGAGGCAAGAACACTTCACACAATTTCCCCAGAAATTTTAGCTTTTCTAGTTCCTTATACTCTTACAATACTCCTTTACTGTTCCCCTTCAATAACTCTGAATTAACTGCTGAAATCTGTCTTCTGTGAAGATGGGCTGCCTGCTCACCGAAGAATCAGATTACCTAGAAGTCCAAGGAGAAGGGAGGGGGTGGAAGGGATAGGCTATTGGAGACAGGCAGAGAAACTGGCACTGACTGCTGTTTGTAAGTGATTTACTGTCTAACGTCACTGCTGGCTTTACATCTAAACTGCTTAGTACTGCTGCATAATGTCCTATATTACTGCTGTTTCTTCTGAGGTTGTGCTGCAGAAAGTTATTAGTAACATAATTTGTAAGGCTGAAAAAAGGCATGCATCACTTAAGTTCAGCCTGCTCTCCTGGGAAATTGACCCAGAGAAAGGCAAAAAAAAAAAACATGAGGTAGAAATTCCTTCCCAACTTCAATCAGGCAATGAAAAAAAACTCCCTGGATCAACCACCCTTCTGCAGAATACTTGTAACTGTAACTCGTAATTAGGGTTGTCCCGATACCGATACTAGTATCGGTATCGGGACCGATTCCGAGTTTTCTCGGCGGTACTCAGCCGCCGATACCCCGCCCCGATACATAAATAGAATACTTTTTTGAACTAACGCTGCCCTCTCCCATGTTCCCATGTCCCCCCTGTATCCCCATAGCACTTACTTAAGCTTCCATAGCAGGCAGAGCAGACGGCAGCAGTAACGTCACTCACTGACGTAGAGCGCCTGCTCCGCCCACTTTATGAATGAAGCAGGCGGAGCAGACGCGCAACGTCAGTGAGTGACGTTACTGCTGCCGTCTGCTCTGCCTGCTATGGAAGCTTAAGTAAGTGCTGTGGGGATACAGTGGAACATGGGAGAGGGCAGCGTTAGTTCAACTTAATAACAGGATAAGGATTCACGTTTATAAAAAAATACTTCGGTGAGCGGCGGGGCCCGGTGTATTGGGGGACACTGTTATGAGGGGGATCTGTGGATGACATATAGCAGTGTCATCCACAGATCCTCCCCATAACAGTTCCATCCACAGATCCCCTATAACAGCACCATCCACAGATCCCCCACCAAATAACAATGCCATCCTCAGATCCCCCCACCCCATAACAATGCCATCCACAGATATCCCACCCCATAGCAGTACCATCCACAGATCCCCATAACAGTGCCATCCACAAATCCCCATAACAGTGCCATCCACAGATCCCCATAACAGTGCCATCCACAGATCCCCCATAACAGTGCCATCCACAGATCCCCATAACAGTGCCATCCACAGATCCCCCATAACAGTGCCATCCACAGATCCCCCATAACAGCACCATCCACAGATCCCCATAACAGTGCCATCCACAGATCCCCCATAACAGCACCATCCACAGATCCCCATAACAGTGCCATCCACAGATCCCCCATAACAGTGCCATCCACAGATCCCCCATAACAGTGCCATCCACAGATCCCCCATAACAGTGACATCCACAGATCCCCATAACAGTGCCATCCACAGATCCCCCATAACAGTGCCATCCACAGATCCCCCATAACAGCACCATCCACAGATCCCCATAACAGTGCCATCCACAGATCCCCCATAACAGTGCCATCCACAGATCCCCCATAACAGCGTCATCCACAGATCCCCCATAACAGTGCCATCCACAGATCCCCCATAACAGTGCCATCCACAGATCCCCCATAACAGTGCCATCCACAGATCCCCCATAACAGTGCCATCCACAGATCCCCCATAACAGTGCCATCCACAGGTCCCCCATAACAGTGCCATCCACAGATCCCCCACATGACAGTGCGTCATCCACAGATCCCCCAAAACGGTCACATGACATTTTAAAAAAGTATCGGTATTCGGTATCGGTGACTACTTGAAAAAAAGTATCGGTACTTGTACTCGGTCCTAAAAAAGTGGTATCGGGACAACCCTACTCGTAATATTATTACACTCCAGAAATACATCCATGGCCCCTCTTAAACTCTTTTAGTGAGTTCATCACCTTCTCCTCTGGCAGAGATTTATATATTCTTATTGCTATTACAGTAAAGAACCCTTTTCTGTCTTGGTGTAGAAAGCTTCTTTCTTCTAGACATGATAGATGTCCCCTTGTCACAGTCACAGTCCTGGGTATAACTAGATCATGGTAGAGATCTCTGTACTGAGTACTAGTTTGTACTTACCAGCTCACAGTAAGCCTGAGAGTTACAGTGATAGAGCTTCCATAGGGGAAAAAAAACTGCTAAATGGAAGATACAAGTCAGATTATGGCCATAAATAGCAGACACATAGCGTTTTTATTTTGTGATTTACTTTGTATCTTTAAAGGATTGATTGGCATTGTATCCTAATCATAGTTTGGGCATTAGGTTTTAAGAATTATCATTAAATATTATAGTTTTAAGGGTCTTTTCTTTTTTGTGGATTTAAATTTTGATTTTATTAAGACTCTTTTATCCTTTTGAAACATAGAAACATAGAAAGTGTCGGCAGATAAGAACCATTTTGCCCATCTATACTGAATATATACAGAATGCTATGAATAGCCCCTGGCCCTATCTTATATGAAGGATGGCCTTATGCCTATCCCATGCATGCTTAAACCCCTTCACTGTATTTGCAGCTACCACTTCTGCAGGAAGGCTATTCCATGCATCCACTACTCTCTCAGTAAAGTAATACTTCCTGATATTACTTTTAAATCTTTGCCCCTCTAATTTAAAACTATGTCCTCTTGGAGCAGTTTTTCTTCTTTTAAATATTCTCTCCTCTTTTACCTTGTTGATTCCCTTTATGTATTTAAAAGTTTCTATCATATCCCCTCTGTCTCGTCTTTCTTCCAAGCTATACATGTTAAGGTCCTTTAAATCTTTCCTGGTAAGTTTTATCCTGCAATCCATGTATTAGTTTAGTAGCTCTTCTCTGAACTCTCTCCAAAGTATCGATATGCTTCTGAAGATATGGTCTCCAGTACTGTTCACAATACTCCAAATGAGGTCTCACTAGTGCTCTGTAGAGCTGTCTGAGCACCTCCCTCTTTCTACTGGTAATTCCTCTCCCTATACACCCAAGCATTCTGCTAGCATTTCCTGCTGCTCTATGACATTGTCTTCCTACCTTTAAGTCTTCTGAGATAATGACCACTAAATCCCTTTCCTCAGATAATGAGGTTGGGACAGTATCACTGATTTTATATTCTGCTCTTAGGTCTTTACGCCCCAGGTGCATTATCTTGTACTTATCAACATTAAATTTTAGTCTATATATACGTAAAGGAGACACATAGCGTCTTAGCCTAAAAAATTGACTGAAATGACATTTACACTTAAATAGCACAAAGGAAATAGCTTGATATCCTTATTTCCAGATAGGTACCTTCATAATGTTTTCATTGTCATAAAAGTGACGGGAAATTTAGTGAGTCTGTGTCTTAGACATGGACAGATATCCAAACACTTGTGCAATAATCACTTATAAATTGGTGATGAGAGTAGCCAAACTGATAAAACACTTGTTGTTCATGTGAATAATAATTTATGTGAACATAACAATAATCGCTGATCTTTATGAAATTAACCCGAACCCTAACCTTATACGCTGAACTTGAAAACCAAAGTTCGTACATCCCTATTAGTGAGCAGAATCTTTTGTTTTATACATTTGCAATCTATGGGAGACATTTTAGCAGCTAGTTTTGACCCACTATCACAAGGACAACTAACCATGATGGAGATGGAGTCCAGGATACAAGTCATAATATGTCCAGAAGCAGCAGCAGTTAATTCTGTAAAGTCACCTGAAAATGTAGGCACACTTTAACACTTTTGTAATTAATAATAGGTTGCTTACCGCAATTGTATTGCTAGTTGCTAATATGAATATTTGATAGTGTAAATTGGGCATGTGCGAATGTGTTAAAAACTATGTCAGTTTAACTCTTTGTGTTTTGTTTTTCTTTCCAGGAACACATTATACTTACATGGGAGGATCGGGGCCCTGAATTTCACAATTGCCTCATCAAGTTGTATTGCGAGAAGGTGCAGACTCTCATGCAAGCTATAGGTACTTGCAGGGCTGGCTCCAGGTTCATGTGGGCCCCCTTGAGGCATTTTGTTCCATTTATATGTCCCTTGTGGCTTCCACACGGTATAATGACCCCCACTGGCCCCTATACATTATAATGACCACTAGTGGCCCTTCACACAGTAAAATGACCACTAGTGGCCCTTCACACAGTAAAATGACTCCCCCAAATGCCCCCACACACACAGTATAATGACCCCCAGTGGCCCCACACACAGTATAATGACCCCACAGTGGCCCTCTATTCAGAATATTGACCCCCCAGTCGCCCCCTATTCAGAATAGTGGCCCCCACTGGGGGGTTATACTGTATGGAGGGGGCACTGGGGGTCATTATACTGTATGGTGGTCACTGGGGGTTATTATATTGAATGGGGGCTCTGGTGGTCATCATACTGAATGAAGGGTCATTGGTGATCATTATACTAAATGGGGACCTCACAGTGTAATGACCCCCCAGTGGCCCCCCTCACATACCTATCATTGCTGGAGCGCAGGGGAGCCCGGCGGTCCTGTCATTCACTAACTGCAGCTCTTCCCCCTGCACTCCTTTCCTCCAGGCCGGGCCTGGAGAAGAGAAGGAGCTGTGCAGTGATGTAGCTAGAACTGACTGGGCCCCACAGCAAATTTTAGTACGTCCCCGCACCCCCCCTTCCCACCCCCCCAGTGGGTTCGCTTCATGTTTTTCCTATCGGTTTGATGTATACAAATGTGCAGCACTCCATGTTTTTGTATCCTGAAGAGTCCAGTAAAAAATGCATACGTTAACATATATGTTTTTTTTACAATGGAACTCTATGGTGAACGGACACCACTGTATGGCATCAGTCTGAGGCATCTGTTATTAATGTATACATTTTTGGTATACTTTAAACGGATGGCAAAAATGTTAGGTGAACCCAGCCTTAGTGTCAGAATAAGCACCAGTACACAGCGGAGCAGTGGGGCAGAGAAGGGAGGCCGCCATGTACTGACAGAGCGCTACCTGGTCCTGGTGGTCAGGGGTGAGGATGGCGTCTCCCAAGGATCATTTATCTATTTTGGAAATACAGGGCGCAGTATAATACACTAGAATCTATATACTATAAAGATATTAGCCCTACCCTGTAATAATAATACAATTAGGGGTTCATTTATTAAATAGAAATATGTCTATTAGGCGTATTTCTGACACAGATTGTGGTGCAAAGTTCCTTAGCACCGCAATCTGCAACTTTTCCCCACTCATGCCAAGTCTAAAAAAGTGCATGGAAAGGGATACAGTTATGGCGATACAGTTATTGGGTACCACCACCATACAGTGACTGGATAACACCACCATACAGTCACTGGATAAAAGGGTATAAGGGGGGCCCAGTACGGGGTGGGGGGCACAGTACAGGCTGGGGGGCACTGTCACATGACCCTGTGACGTTAGAAGGTCCTTATGGTGAATGCGGTTCAGACGCCACCATCATGAGAGGTAGAGGAGTGAGACGGGCCCGGGGCCCTGGATGGACAGGAGGGGTGGACACAGCAAGTAGGTGGAAGGGGCTCTGAGGGGGATTCATACAAGAAGTAGGGGCTGAAGGTCTGTGCAGGGCAGCAATAGGAGATAGGAGGGTGGAACAGGAGCTCTGGATACATGAGGAAGGAAAGGAGACAGCAGGGGCTCCATGAGGATGAGATAGGACAGGATATGAAGGGGTGGGGGTTGGGCAGAATGCTTAATGAGTCAGTAAAACAACCAAATAGCATGAAGCTGCTGGTATACAGCATCCAGCAGCAACTCGAAGAGTTCAGCCTGCCCACCCTCCTGTCCCACAGAGAAGAGACAGTCACAGTGCAGACTCACAGACTGTGTTCACACTTCTGCTCCAGCCCTGCGGTCTCTCTCCTCAGGCAGCACGTCTTGTGTAGAGGGGGCATGTCTGAAGCTCTGCAGCAGCCCGCCTCATGTGACTATCAGAGGGCCCACCTGAGGGGTACTGCGTAAGTGAAATGACAGCAGTGTCATTGATAGAAGTGCTCATAGCAGCTCAGTGGGCCCCCCCAGGAGTAGTGGGTCCCGGAACTTGCCTGGGTATGCCGGGTGCTGACACTGACCCTGGGTACTTGCTTGTGGACGGAATGGAATAACATAATGTGTATTTAAACTTTCTACATTTTTGGGCTGCCTTTACAAGCTCTGCTCCACACCTAAATTACTCTGAAATAAATGAGCTGCAATATTTAGTAAATCTTAATTCCACCTTTATTACTTTCGGAATGTTTTGTAGGTTCTACATGCAACGAAGAGGTTGTAAATGTTCCTGCGGGCTCAGAAAAGGGGGAGCTGGGACAATTTCGCACAAAATTGCTAAATTTCCTGGAGATTTCAAACTGTTATCAGCCAGAGTTTCTGATCAGTGATTTTCCATTTGATGGTGAGTTCATCTTGGTGGCTTATATTGTATGCAAACTGTGAAGGACCCATTAAATATATTTTATGTATAACATTATTATTATTATTTTTTTTTTGCAGGGCTGCTGGAGGAAAGAGCACTACTCTTGGGTCGAATGGGCAAGCACGAGCAGGCTCTGTTTATTTATGTGCATATCCTGAAAGATACTAACATGGCAGAACAGTAAGTAGACAAACGTAAACCAATGTTGCTTAAAATCACAAGTCTTAAATCCTTTGAACTCCATTAAGACATGGATAGCCCTGAAGCTGTTTGGACTGTATGCAGAATGCTGCAGCCCATATTGAGAACTGATCAGGGGTATAGTCTAATATACTAGCTCCAATAGTAAATATATTTCTTGTTCATACTTCATATCATTGATGGACACAAGCACCATGGGTATAGATAAAGTTGACCGTGAAATGCATGTTAGGGTAACAGATGGTGTCTTCTATTTACTGAACATGTCACACCTGGGTTGGATTTTTTATGTTGGCTTGAAAAAGCCAACATACTGTTATTCGTTGGTGGTTCAGCTTATTATTATTCTTGGCGCCCCCTCTCTTTCTAAACGCTACTCCTCCTACAGTTTTGGGGGTACATACCCCAAACTTTCAAAACTTCTTCGTCCTATAGCGATGTTTGTTGCTTGTGCTTTTATAACCATTCCCACCCTCCGGCCCCCTGTGGCGGGCCCCCAAACGCCACTTTTTTCCCATAGACTTTGACAGGGAAAATTTTCAAGTCGCTCTCACCCGCATAGTTTTGAAGCTACATTCCCCAAACTCGGATCACATATTATTGGTGTCACCCTGAATTTTGGGGGGACACCCCAAAGTGGGCGGAGCTAGCAACAGCCAATGAAAATTTAGCAATTTTCTATACGCTACTCCTCCCACAGTTTTAGGAGTACAATTACCAAACTTTGCACACTTGTTCGGCACATACCCGAATAGGTTGCTTGTGCTTTGTTAAGCTATCCCACCCTGCGGGCCCCTGTGGCGGCCCCCCAAAGATCCCATTTTTTCCCATAGACTTTCGTTCGAAAATTTTTAACTTTTGCCACTCGAACAGCTTTTAAGTTAAATTCGCCAAACTTGGGCCACTTAGTCATGGGGTCAACCTGAAAATTTCTGTCACATTTTGGGGACTCTAAAACATGGGCGGAGCCACAAACAACCAATCAGATTTTCCCTATTGACTTCAATGAGAAACCTTTAAAAAGCTGTCATTCTCACAGTATTTAACCACAGCACCCAAACTCGGCAGGGTGGGTCAGTGTGTGACAAAGGTTAAAATTTATTAAAAGTGGGCGGAGTCTACAACAACAAATCAGATTTTCCCTTTTGACTTTAATGAGAAAATTTAAATTGCTGTCATTCTCACAGTATTTAAGCCAGAATACCTAAACTTGGCACCGTAGGTCATTAGGCGACTGGGGTCAAAAAAAATTATAAAAAGTGGGCGGAGTCTACAACGGCCAATCAAATTTTAGTCAGTTGTTTTAATGGGGAAATTTAAAACTGCCGCTGATCTTACACTGTTAATGGCAGGGTCCCCAAACTTGGTACAGGTGGACAATTTAAGATTAGGATTAAAATTCAGAAAAGTGGGCGGGGCCAAAAACAACCAATCAGATTTCTTTGATTTCAATGGGAAAATTGAAAAATGCTGAAAATTGAAAAATGCTGCCATTATTGATGTCAGGGGCTTCAAATATCAGAAATCAGGTCATAGATTACTTAGGCTTCAAAAATAGAAAAAGTGGGCGGAGCCACAAACAACCAATCAGATTTTCCCTATTGACTTCAATGAGAAAACTTTAAAAAGCTGTCATTCTCACAGTATTTAAGCCAGAATACCCAAACTTGGCTCCGTAGGTCATTGGGTGACTGGGGTCAAAAATTTATAAAAAGTGGGCGGAGTCTACAACGGCCAATCAAATTTCAGCCATTTAAAAACCTTTAAAAAGCTGTCATTCTCACAGTATTTAAAGGGATTATCCGAGTTAATAAAAAAAAAAAAATAAACTCTTAAAATCCATCAGGATATACATATAATTTGGTTAAGCTAGATTTCATCAAGTTAAAACCCATATGTCCACCTTTTCATGGTTCTGTCATTGCTTTGTTTACATGCTGAAGTACAAGGTGAGGGGGCGTATAACCACAAAGTCTGAGCTTTGCCTCATGAATATTTCTGGGTGTGAACAACCTGACCTTTCCTTCACCCTGCTCTGCACTTTGCAAAAAAAAACACACGATCATGTTTTGCAATGACGGATCCGGCAGGCAGTTCCGTCGTCGGAGCTGCCTGCTTGCTGGATCCGCCGATCAGTGTGAAAACTGACAGCATTTGTAGACAGATCCGGGTGCGGATCCGTCTATCCGCTTGTCATTCGGATGGACGGATCCCTCTGGCAGTCTTTTTCACAGTTTTCCCGGTCTGTGCATGCGCAGACCGGAAGGACGGATCCGTCCTTCAGTTGTTTTGCAATGCCGGATCCGGCAGGCAGTTCCGTCGTCTGAGCTGCCTGCCGGATCCGCCGATCAGTGTGACAACTGACAGCATTTGTAGACAGATCCGGGTGCGGATCCGTCTAGAAATGCATTGCAAGAACGGATCCGTCTATCCGCTTGTCATGCGGATGAACGGATCCGTGTGGAAGTCTTTTTCACAGTTTTCATGGTCTGCTCATGCGCAGACCGGAATTACGGATCCATCCTTCAGTTGTTTTGCAATGCCGGATCCAGCAGGCAGTTCCGTCGTCGGAACTGCTTGCCGGATCACTATGCTGCAAGTGTGAAAGTAGACTTAGTCCGGCGACCTCTCGCCGTGCTGCGCCGGAGCTCCGCCCCGTCCCCATTATAGTCAATGGGGACGGAGCGGCAGTCCAGCGGCACGGCCAAATAGCGGAAGGGCGGATCCGACAGGGTGAACAGCCTGTCGGATACGTCCTGCCGCTAGTGTGAAAATACACTTACGCTAGTGTGCAAGTACCATTAGCAGTATCTGTATCTAAGCAATATCTATATTATTCAAATATATATTCAATATGGATATTGCTTAGAAAAATATATATATATTGGTGGCAGATATGGATTATGTATAGCTGAATCAATAAATATGATGTACAATTATTTATTTATTTTTCACAGGGGGTGTTCAATGTGGAATGTGTACTAGTGGGGGGGGAACAGGGCTGTAAGAACGATCCCCAGACGCAGAGGGGAACGGGTACAAACTGTCACCTCTAGCCCATGTGAGTGCAGGAGCGATAAACATACCCTGCTCCCGGAGAAGAGATCGCCTCAGCTCTGGTATGTACTGCGCATGAGCGATCGCATACCATCGCCGAGGCAGTGTTAGAAGAGCTGGAGAGGGGCGGGCACCAGAGGCTCTGACGTCTCGTTTACAGAGCCTGGCCACTCCCTCAAGCAGGGAGAAGCCTGTAAACGAGACGTCATCACCAGAGCCGACTTGCTGACGTCGGGGGTCACAAGTGATTTGAAGAAACTTTCAATGGACCATAATAAGAGTAAGTAGAATTAATTTATTTAAGTCGGATAACCCCTTTAACCGCCTCCGGACCGCCTAACGCAGGATCGCGTTCCGGAGGCGGCAGCTCAGCGCAGAGTCACGCATATACGCGTCATCTCGCGAGACGCGAGATTTCCTGTGAACGCGCGCACACAGGATCGGAAGGTAAGCGAGCGGATTTCCAGCCTGCCCGCGGCGATCGTTCGCTGGCAGGCTGGAGATGCGATTTTTTTAACCCCTAACAGGTATATTAGACGCTGTTTTGATAACAGCGTCTAATATACCTGCTACCTGGTCCTCTGGTGGTCCCTTTTGCTTGGATCGACCACCAGAGGACACAGGCAGCTCAGTAATAAGTAACACCAAACACCACTACACTACACTACACCCCCCCCCCCCTGTCACTTATTAACCCCTGATCACCCCATATAGACTCCCTGATCACCCCCCTGTCATTGATCACCCCCCTGTAAGGCTCCATTCAGATGTCCGTATGTTTTTTATGGATCCACGGATACATGGATCGGATCCGCAAAACACATACGGACGTCTGAATGGAGCCTTACAGGGGGGTGATCAATGACAGTGGGGTGATCAGGGAGTCTATATGGGGTGATCACCCCCCTGTAAGGCTCCATTCAGACGTCTGTATGTGTTTTGCGGATCCGATCCATGTATCCGTGGATCCGTAAAAAACATACGGACGTCTGAATGGAGCCTTACAGGGGGGTGATCAATGACAGGGGGGTGATCACCCCATATAGACTCCCTGATCACCCCCCTGTCATTGATCACCCCCCTGTCATTGATCACCCCCCTGTAAGGCTCCATTCAGACGTCCGTATGTTTTTTACAGATCCACGGATACATGGATCGGATCCGCAAAACACATACGGACATCTGAATGGAGCCTTACAGGGGGGTGATCAATGACAGGGGGGTGATCACCCCATATAGACTCCCTGATCACCCCCCTGTCATTGATCACCCCCCTGTAAGGCTCCATTCAGACGTCCGTATGTTTTTTATGGATCCACGGATACATGGATCGGATCCGCAAAACACATACGGACGTCTGAATGGAGCCTTACAGGGGGGTGATCAATGACAGGGGGGTGATAACCCCATATACACTCCCTGATCACCCCCCTGTCATTGATCACCCCCCTGTAAGGCTCCATTCAGACATTTTTTTGGCCCAAGTTAGCGGAATTTATTTTTTTTTTTATTACAAAGTCTCATATTCCACTAACTTGTGACAAAAAATAAAATCTCACATGAACTCGCCATACCCCTCACGGAATCCAAATGCGTAAAATTTTTTAGACATTTATATTCCAGACTTCTTCTCACGCTTTAGGGCCGCTAAAATGCCAGGGCAGTATAAATACCCCACATGTGACCCCATTTCGGAAAGAAGACACCCCAAGGTATTCCGTGAGGGGCATATTGAGTCCATGAAAGATTGAAATTTTTGTCCCAAGTTAGCGGAAAGGGAGACTTTGTGAGAAAAAAAAATCAATTTCCGCTAACTTGTGCAAAAAAAAATAATTTCTATGAACTCGCCATGCCCCTCATTGAATACCTTGGGGTGTCTTCTTTCCAAAATGGGGTCACATGTGGGGTATTTATACTGCCCTGGCATTTTAGGGGCCCTAAAGCGTGAGAAGAAGTCTGGGATCCAAATGTCTAAAAATGCCCTCCTAAAAGGAATTTGGGCCCCTTTGCGCATGTAGGCTGCAAAAAAGTGTCACACATGTGGTATCGCCGTACTCAGGAGAAGTTGGGGAATGTGTTTTGGGGTGTCATTTTACATATACCCATGCTGGGTGAGATAAATATCTTGGTCAAATGCCAACTTTGTATAAAAAAAAATGGGAAAAGTTGTCTTTTGCCGAGATATTTCTCTCATCCAGCATGGGTATATGTAAAAAGACACCCCAAAACTCATTGCCCAACTTCTCCTGAGTACGGCGATACCAGATGTGTGATACTTTTTTGCAGCCTAGGCGGGCAAAGGGGCCCACATTCCAAAGAGCACCTTTCGGATTTCACAGGTCATTTTTTACACATTTTGATTTCAAAATACTTCCCACACATTAGGGCCCCTAAATTGCCAGGGCAGTATAACTACCCCACAAGTGACCCCATTTTGGAAAGAAGACACCCCAAGGTATTCCGTGAGGGGCATGGCGAGTTCCTAGAATTTTTTATCGGAAAATGATGATTTTTTTTTTTTTTTCCTTACAAAGTCTCATATTCCACTAACTTGTGACAAAAAATAAAAACTTCCATGAACTCACTATGCCCATCACAAAATACTTTGGGGTGTCTTCTTTCCAAAATGGGGTCACCTGTGGGGTAGTTATACTGCCCTGGCATTCTAGGGCCCTAATGTGTGGTAAGTAGTTTGAAATCAAAATGTGTAAAAAATGACCTGTGAAATCCTAAAGGTGCTCTTTGGAATGTGGGCCCCTTTGCCCACCTAGGCTGCAAAAAAAGTGTCACACATCTGGTATCGCCGTACTCAGGAGAAGTTGGGCAATGTGTTTTGGGGTGTCTTTTTACATATACCCATGCTGGGTGAGAGAAATATCTCGGCAAAAGACAACTTTTCCCATTTTTTTTATACAAAGTTGGCATTTGACCAAGATATTTCTCTCACCCAGCATGGGTATATGTAAAATGACACGCCAAAACACATTGCCCAACTTCTCCTGAGTACGGCAATACCAGATGTGTGACACTTTTTTGCAGCCTAGGTGGGTAAAGGGGCCCACATTCCAAAGAGCACCTTTAGGATTTCACAGGTCATTTTTTACACAACTCCTTACCACACATTAGGGCCCCTAGAATTCCAGGGCAATATAACTACCCCACAAGTGACCCCATTATGGAAAGAAGACACCCGAAGGTATTTCGTGATGGGCATAGTGAGTTCATGGAAGTTTTTATTTTTTGTCACAAGTTAGTGGAATTTGAGACTTTGTAAGGAAAAAAAAATAAAATAAAATCATCATTTTCCGCTAACTTGTGACAAAAAATAAAAAGTTCTATGAACTCACTATGCCCATCAGCGAATACCTTAGGGTGTCTACTTTCCGAAATGGGGTCATTTCTGGGGGTTTTCTACTGTCTGGGCATTGTAGAACCTCAGGAAACATGACAGGTGCTCAGAAAGTCAGAGCTGCTTCAAAAAACAGAAATTTACATTTTTGTGAATTTACCCAAACCATTTTTTTTTTACCCAAACCATTTTTTTTTTTACCCAAACTTTTTTTTTTTTTATCAAAGACATGTAGAACAATAAATTTAGAGAAAAATTTATATATGGATGTCGTTTTTTTTTTTTAAATTTTACAACTGAAAGTGAAAAATGTCATTTTTTTGCAAAAATTTCGTTAAATTTCGATTAATAACAAAAAAAGTAAAAATGTCAGCAGCAATGAAATACCACCAAATGAAAGCACTATTAGTGAGAAGAAAAGGAGGTAAAATTCATTTGGGTGGTAAGTTGCATGACCGAGCAATAAACGGTGAAAGTAGTGTAGTGCAGAAGTGTAAAAAGTGGCCTGGTCATTAAGGGTGTTTAAGCTAGGGGGGCTGAGGTGGTTAAATCAGACCGAGCTGTGCTTAGGCCATGTGACGTCATTGGCCTAGGGGAAGCTGTGAGAAGGCTAATTGGTGGGGTCCCCACCGTTCAGATACTAATGACCTATCCACAGGATAGTTAAAGTCTTGGAAAGGGGCGTGGCCTAGCTGCCAAGCAGGATGGAAACATAAGAACTTGGCTCCAGCACATAGCAGACTTCCAATGCTCTGGATCAACTCGCAGGATAACAGGCCGAACTGGATGGACAAATGTCTTTTTTCGGCCTTATGTACTTATGTAATTTACTATGTAAATTAAGGTGTTAGTTTATGGAAAGATTTGTTTGAGGGAAAAATGGCATTTATACTTATATTATATACTATGTTACTAAAGCTACTGACACCCAGGGACTGCTCTTAAATCTTTCTGCCTACCAGGGCACAGCCTTCATAATGCCTAAGGAGAAGCTCGTGGCCAAAAATAAAAACAGCCAAGCTAAAATACTTTTTGTCCTCCCATGCTCCGGAACAGCTCCAAGATGGTGACGGCACGTGTCTGCAACCTCCTTCATCCCAGCCTATGGCCCTGTTGGCACCTCTAGAGAACACTGCGGTGGGTGAGCAGGTGTAGGTCAGACCCTACGCTGCATTCTGGGCCTGGGGATGAAAGTGGCAGGGACTTTTCTTTATGACTTGTGGAGGGAGCTGGGAATGTGTGGGCGCACTCATGGTGCTCGCTCTTCTTCATGTGAAGGTAACACTCTTTCCTCCAACTTCTCTACCTTTCCGTAGCTCAGAAACGGAGTTCACACCTGCCACAACAAAATGAAGATCATAAAACACAGGCCGCTAGCATTTCCCCTGTAGAGGTGGGGCATTCAATGGTTAGAGATTACATATTTCAAAATTTTATTTATATGGTTATTTTAGAGGAAACCATGAAACACATTCTAATGGTGTTACCCAGTTCTCTACAATGTGACCTAACAAAACTAGTGCAACCACTGAACGTCTCTATACAACAGATGGAGGAAAGGGTACACCATGTTGAAACAAAAATGGGTGAAGTGGTTCGCTCACATCAGGAGCTGAGGAGGAAGACCGATCTCAGCAAAACAATGTGAAATTTCAGGGTATACCTGAGTCTGTTTGTCAGGCTAACCTCAAACCTCAATCTAAAGTGTTGCCTCCAATTTTCTTCCCCCGCGACCAAAGCCTTTGCACTTCCAAAATGACATACACAGAGATGTGAATGCTAGAATTCACTTCTACCCAGTTAAAAATTATCTATTTATATGTAAATCTATCAGCAGCAACAGTGCAACCATAGAGACAATTCCTCCCCCATTACCTTGTTGCTTTGGAAACATAAAATTTCCTATAAATATTACCAGATCCACGCCGATTCTCTCTGTAGCTTTCTCTAAAAGGTAAGTGTATTCCCTTCTCTGGGAATCCAGCTCCTACTCCTGATCATTTTTCACGGGCATATCTTCCTTCCAAGGTTGTTCTGTCACTCTTTCAATGGAGCACCAACAACAGCAGAAAAGTATCTTTGTGCCAAATCCTCAATAAGAAAGATCACCCGAGTATTATATTATTTACCATAAGTACACAAAAACCCTACAAATCCTCCAGAAAGACCAATTATTTCGGGAATACATTTTTACAACAATACGTGAAATTGGCCCCTTCTTATTTGAAAGATACCGAGGAGGTATTGAAAATGGTGAGAGATAACAGAACATTTTCAGAATACTTGTATCTAGTAACAGTCGATGTAACGTCGCTGTACACAATAATTCCTAAAGAAAAAGGAATAGGAGCAGTGAAAGTCCATCTGGAAAAGGGTGATGGCTTAAATATAGAGCAAAAAGAATTTCTTATGGAATGTATAGTTTTTTTTTAATCACTTTTGGTATGACAATGATTTCTATCTGCAGACTAACGGAACAGCACTGGGGACGAAATTCGTCCCTGGTTTTGCAGTTTGTTCATGACATACTAGGAAAGTATTTATGTAGATCCTCTATTGAAGAGAAGAGAAGCAAATAACCAGCTAATACTCTGGAAAAGGTATATAGATGATTGTGTGTTTCTTTGTATACATTAATAACAATCACTTGGGCATAAGGTTTGCAGAAAATATAAGTTCCCAATCCGTCAGTTTTCTGGACCTAGAAGTATATGTGGAAGATGGAAAGCTATATACTAGAACCTTCTTCAAGCCAACAGAAATGGTTATTTAGATGTGACTAGATGCCATTATAAACCGTGGATAAAAAAAATGTACCAAAAGACAGTTTCAAAGAATATACAGAAATTGCACAAAGCAGGAGGAATATCAAATCAAAAACAAAGCCATATCATAAATGAAAGATTTTAAGAAAAGGGCTACAAGGCAGAGGATTTGCAAAAGTATATGGAGGAAGTAGAGAGAAAGAATAGCGAGACGATGATAAAAAGAAAAATGATAAAAAAGAAAACAATTAAGAAAAATTTAGATATACGTTTATGATGCAATATAATAGTAATCATGAAAAAATATAATAAAACAAAATTGGAAGATGATAAATAATGATCCAGTCATAAGAAATGCACCTCCAAAATTCCCTCAATTTAACTTCAGAAGTGTGCCAACAGTCAGAAATTAATTGGTGCATAGAAATTTAGTAAAGAAAAGAAACTGCCTTTAATAAAACATTTGTTCACATGGTGTGGCTTTTACAGTGCATGCAAGAATAGGCAGCAGTAACAAAAACAGAAAGATAAGGAAGACAGTATTTCTTCAGCTGTGGGTGGAAAAAGTTTTAGGATTAAGAGAACTATCATGTGAAAGTTATGGGGGTCATACATGTCCTGGAATGCCCCTGGGGATTCCAGTATGTAGGAAGGACCCTCAGAAAACTAAAGATTAGAATACAGGAACACATCCGCAATATAAGAAAATGGTTGGAGACCCAGAGCGTTTCGGCACACTTTAGAAAATGTAATGAAAAAAACCCATAGGGGTCTCAAATTTATGGGGGTAGAGTTGGTGAAAAAGAAGTGGAGAGGTGGAGACCTAGTAAAAAATATTAACAAAAAAGAATAGATTTATAATATGCAGACCTTGCAGCCAAGAGATCTAAATATATAATATTAAAGGGGTTGTCCCATGAAAAATATTGTACAATTTTCAAACTAGCACCTGAATATGAATAGTTTTGTAATTGTATGTAATAAAAAAATTGTGCATAACCACTGAGTTATTCAATAAAATGTATCTGTATAGCGCCACCTGCTGTTTTTTTTCTTATTTCTTTGGACTGCTCACTGAGAAGGTCGTATATGCTCAGTTTCATCTTTTAACTGCATCCTGAGCTGTGATAGGGAGAACATATGATGTATAAAACCGCGGCACTTGGGTAAGTAGATAAATAATGCTTTTTCATTCTTTTTTATCCATCCAGGAAAATTAATAAATAAATAGACTAAGGCCAACGTTTCGGTCTCATCCCGAGACCTTGTTCACGGCCTAAAATAAGACAACAATTGTAGTACATGTATAGATATAGTGTATACCTTCCCTAAGACTAACTTATATTAACATAGAGACATACATTTTCATTACAGGTTCTGATTTTATATAATAGGATTCTTCTGACCTTTGTGTCACTCTCTATTACTAACGGCGTCTCTTGGGTATATGATGTCCAATCACTTCTGAGTTTCCACAAGTTATCTCTGCATATGAGTTTTTCTAATCTGCTGCATGTCTTAATATACCTGATCGTATCAATGTACTCTGATGTATATCTCCATTATCCAGGATTTTGTACAACTATATATGCAATCATGCTGATACATGTACTACAATTGTTGTCTTATTTTAGGCCGGGAACAAGGTCTTGGGATGAGACTGAAACGTTGGCCTTAGTCTATTTATTTATTAATTTTCCTGGATGGATAAAAAAGAATAAAAAAACATTATTTATCTACTTACCCGAGTGCCGCGGTTTTATACATAATACGTTTATTGGTTTTACCGCCGAGCACCGGAACATATTTACGGACTGCCGTCCAAACAACCTTTAAATAGGGAGAACATAGACACACCTCCTGAGCTGCAGCAGAAAAGACACTCCCCTTGAGCTTTCAGCTTGATATAAATCTAGCAGAGCAATGAATGTGGAGATCTCTGGAGATGATGGCTGGTTCTAGCTTTGTTAGAAAGAGATTATCATGTACTATATGATATCTGATTTTCATTTTTTACATTAGTCATGTGATAACCCCTTTAAATCAATTTGTATGTATTAGCAAAAGTAAACCGATGAGGCAAAGGCCCGACAATGCCATTTTATAGGTTAGGAGATTGGAGAAAGAGTTGAGAAGCTTGTTAAAGTGCATGACATCTTCACTAGACTGTAGTGGTACATAAGTAGAACATAGTAGCATGAGAATCGAGTAGCGATTTTGAGGACTGTGTAGTGAGGGAAATAAATCCTATTGGTACATATGATCAGGTGACCCCATTCACAAATATGAGTGGAGGAATAATATATAGAAGATGGAAGCCTCTAGATAGATGGAAGCCTCCATTAAGAGAAACATGAGAAGGTGTGTCTAATAGGAACTTCCTATTGATTATAGGAGACCCTATAGAATGAAAGAAAAAGGAAAAGCATTCTGGGAAAGCCGCCTGATGTATTTTCCTCCAAGATGCAGAGAGTTTTATTGTTTATTATATAAGCTGATATGGCCGAATATTTTTTTTTAAACATTTGCAATTTTTTTTTACATTTTTCATATACTTTTATAGTAATAAGGTTTTTGTAGCATTTCGGCATTATGGATCGGGAAAATAAATGCTGCCCTAAATTAAGTGATACGAAGGTTTGCCCCTGAATAAACTGAAGCGAAACCCAGGTTGGGCATATTTGGACTTTTTGTGATTGAAAGAGTGACAGAACAACTTTGGAAGGAAGATCAGACCGTGAAAAAAGACCAGGAGAAGGGGCTGGATTAACGGAGAAGGGAATACATTTACCTTTTAGAGACCGCTGCAGAGAGAATTTGCGCGGATCCGGTCATATTTTGAATTGTGGCTTCGATAGAGGGATTTGTGGCCTATCCTCAGCTGAATCCTGCAGTCTGCCTGTTAGTGTCACATAATAATGCACTCCATGTAATCAATACTCTTGAGGAACGATCATCACTTTTTCAACAGTGGAACTTGCAGCCTACACTTCTTATGGCAAAACCACAAGGATGACCACGCGTAGTATAGAAGACGTCTGTCAGACTGTTCGACCCCACAAGCATACAAACTGCTGAGGTATCACTTTAACATCTTGGGTATTGTACCCTTACCTTGGCATTCTTGTCTAAGACTCCCCCCCCCCCCCCTTCTTCATCTGCATCAGGCCTAGGACCATATTATATCTTTCATTTGTTCCATGTTTAGATGGGACTATTATTATTGTTGTTGTTACTAATTCTGTTTAGGACCCTGCCATTTTTCACCTTAAGGACCAGGCCATTTTTTGCAAACCTGACATGGGTCACTTTGTGGTGATAACTTTAAAACACTTTTACTTATCCAGGCCATTCTGAGATTGTTTTCTCTTCACATATTGTACTTCATGATAGTGGTAAAATTGAGTCAAAATAATTTATTTTTATTTATTAAAAAAATGCCAAATTTACCAAAAAGTTGGAAAAATTAGCAAATTTCAATTTCTCTACTTTTTTAATAGATATACCTCCAAAAATAGTTATTACTTTACATTCCCCATATGTCTACTTCATGTTTGGATCATTTTGTGAATGCCATTTTATTTTTTGGGGACGTTAGAAGTTTAAAAGCAAATCTTGACATTTTTCAGAAAATTTCCAAAACCCACTTTTTAAGGACCAGTTCAGGTCTGAAGTCACTTTGTGAGGCTTACATAATAGAAATTATATTCCAACACCTGATTCACTTGGACGTGCCAAGGTGTGTAGTCACACTCCCAAATACTGTATATCTCAAATTCTTTTGTTGACCGGGTATATTAGTTCATTAAAATATAACTTTTACTAGATATGCCATAAAGTTTTAAAGCGTTTAAAAAACACCAACCGACAGTGAGCAGATGGACTGAACTGCACACTACCTGCACATCCAACTAATTGCCCAAAGATAGAAAAGGGTAACTTACAGTCCTACCGCCTCCATACGTGTTCTTCTACCTGAATTTTCTCTACCACATGATTGTACTCAGGAGATCAGATATCTCTTGCTCACATGGGCAGTTCCTTGTGTCCAAAGGAGGTGTCTGCAAGCTAGCTAAAATATTAATTTGTATTCCCTCCGATCCAGTACTTTCTCTTGACACCTTCTGTACCCCCATCTTGTACAGCAGTTTTTTTTCCAGGCTTTTCATTCTCTGTTCTGGAAATAAAACATTTCCAAGAGTTATTTTCTAAAACATCTTGGCGTTCCATAAAAAAGATTGCTTAGTCACCCACCTGGATCTTGGAACGCTAAACTGCTTTGTGCATATTTGCAAGTTCCTGAAGAAATCCCTGCAGTCAGGGGTTGCATCATTAGAACATGGCAAGTTTCTGGCTTCCGCTGACATACACTACGTCTGCCCTCACATCATTGCCAAGTCCCACTAAAATGATGAAATGAAAGATAGTAAGAACTGCCCCAAAATGGCAAGACTTATCCACTAGAACAAATCCTTGCACACCTGAGGGGGGAGGAAGATCTTCTTATTCAAAAAGGTCATGAATCTGTTCCAATGAGCCAGAAATATATGCTGGAGAGGACACATGTGAGATTGGGCATAACGGATGGCCTCAAAGTTTGAGACCACCCTGCCCAATCGCCTCATACAGAAGTGGATGGAACAAGTAGTATTAATTTAAAGGACTAAAAAAATAGATTGAATAGACTCGATCTTGTCCATGGGAAAAACTATGGTCATTCCATTGTTGAAAATCATCCTCGGGAACACCATCTGCTGAGGCAGGGCAAGAAGAATGGCCTGTCTGGTTCATAATATAACCAAAACTTTTTCCATAGTGATCTTAAGGCTGAAGATATTGTCTTGGAGAAGTCCTTCACCATGAGGTCATCCAAGAATGGGTTCTTAGTGACAGTGGTTGCATATCTCAACTATCAACAAATTCCAAGAGCCATGTGAGAGTCCTCCAAAATTCTGCTTTGAGCAGAGGAAACTCCCCAGAGAAAAACTTCATCACCATGCTTGGGAACACCCTTTTGACTTTTTTGTTTTTGACCTTTACTAATGGCTTCCTGTACCAAAAGTTACTTTATCCTACCTACCTTTAAATGGTATGGCTGCTGATTCCAAGTTTTGAGGCCTTTCAGAGTCCGTTCTTAGGCAAAAAAACTTTTTGTATGGTTTAGCATACTATGCTCCCTCTTAACTCATCCTGGCGAAACCTGAAATATTTACCTAGATACTCTTCAAGACTGCTCCTTTAAACAATTGCATTACACATCACATAGGTCACCTTTTCTGTGGTCTGTGGATCACATCTATCAAAAAGATCTCTGAATAAACTCCCTCGATTGCAAATCCCCTTTTTTGTGATCCTCAGTTGTATGGTGGTGCTAAAACATTCCACCTTAAAAGGGTTGTCTGGGTTCAGAGCTGAACCCGGACATCTCCCCATTTTAACCCAGGCAGCCCTTCTGATATAAGCATTGGAGCATTTCATGCTCCGATGCTCTCCCTTGCTGTTTTGCGCAGGTTATTTTTTGCTTGTTTTCACACTGCTAGGCGGAGGCTTTTGGATAGCAGTGTTGCCGGTGACATCAACGGCACTATGGGTGGGCTTTAGCGCTGCCCTAGCCGTTTTACAGGCTAGGGCAGCGCTAAAGCCTACCCATTAGTGCCAGTGACATCACCAGGCTCACTGCGAGGTGGAGGCCTCCACCTAGCTTTCCCCATGGAGAGCCCAGTATGTCCCCAGATCTCCAAAAAAAAAAAGACTTTGCCCTGCACAATTCAGTGCAGGGCAAAGGAGAGCATAATATTTGGAGGGCTGCCTGGGGGAAAACAGGGATATATCCAGGTTGAGCTCTAAACCCAGACAACCCCTTTAATAAGAACATAGTCCCCCCTCTCCGTCTGCCCTTCTCCCTCACATTCAGGCCTCATGCACACGGCCGTGTACCACGGCCGAGAGCGGTCCGTGGTAACCCGGCCGGGATTCCTGTTCAGAGCAGGAGCGCACAGCGTCATTGGTTGCTATGACGCCGTGCGCTTCATGCCGCCGCTGCTGTACAGTAATACACTCGTATAGTGTATTACTGTACAGCAGCGGCTGCATGAAGCGCACGGCGTCATAGCAACCAATGACGCCGTGCGCTCCTGCTCTGAACAGCAATCCCGGCCGGGTTACCACGGACCGCTCTCGGCCATGGTACACGGCCGTGTGCATGAGGCCTCACAGAAGCATTTTCTACGAGTCCTGATGGTATTTGGGCTGTTTGGATTTACATTGCTGCTACAGAGTTCTTCGAATTTTATGTATATTAAGTAATTTGCTCATCACTAGTGACCACCCAATCCATGCTGGCCACTGGGGCATCCTGGGTGGTATCCCAGGTGTGCAAGGCTGGCACTCATTCTTAGGTGCATACCTATACTTTATACCATAGCATCCTCCAATGCCAGCCTGGGCTGCAAGAAACTCCAAGCTGTGGTGTGCTTGGCGTACTGCATGGCAGCTGCTTTCTCTTGGTGTTGACTACCCTCTGGGACTCCTTTAGGTCATACTATGGTACTGTCTACCCTATTAAAATCATTCTCCCAATGAATTCTTCGGGGGAACACGATTCCATTAACTGTCTGGTTTATCAGGTGTCCTTTCTTTAGAGTTTTTTTTTTTTGTTCTTCTAGAGATTGGAAAATATGTTGGTTCCTGGTTTATTCTATGTTGGTTTTCTTTCTTAGTTGCTGCTTTTCCCTGTGGTAATTAGTATAGCCTGCATAGATTGAGCCAACACTTTTTTTGAAAAGCATTGAACCTCTCTGATAATTTCTTACATGAACTATACTGAATAGCCATCATGATACAACAATGCATGAGGGATGATTAAAATGTTATAAAATAGTTTATTAGATGTTATGCAGGTGAATACTGATCACTTCATATTATTTACATTTCAATATCAACCTTATGCAGCTTTACAGGATAGCAGGCTGAACTGTATGGATGGATGTCTTTTTTTTCAGTCTTACAAACTGTTGCTATACAGCATAACACTTTGAGAGCCATTTGGTGTGGTAACTGACGTCCAATTTTCTTACATCCTGAGCAAGCAGGATCTATTTTTGCACTCAATGTATTGGCCAGTTCATTACTTGATGTACAGTTTAAAACAACCAATTGGGGAGCAGGCAAAGGAAGAGGAAGGGCACAAGAATGCAGATGATTTACAATCACAAGTCTAAGAAAAATGAATGTAATTGTCAGCGTCAAAATTACTGAAATGGCTAGTTCAAAATTTACTCCTATTAGTATTTCCTTTTGATTATTCCAAAACTGCAAATAAAAGTGTGAAACGTGAAATGTATTTTATACTGGATTATGATGGCAAGCTAACATTAATGGTTATGGTTGCAGGAGTGTATTTACTGTACAGTACTTGCTCACTTGTAAGCCAACAGCATGTTGTTTTTTTATTTGTCTTGAATTTGTTTAAAAGGGGGGTTTATCTCTTGTATTCCTAGGTACTGCCACAAACATTATGATTATGCCAAAGGTGGCAACAAAGATGTAAGTACAATACATTATTGTTGCCACTAATCAACCAATTATTAGTATGTGTATACCCTGTAAATGCTTGGCATGTGAATGCCCTCACCCTAGAAATGAGGTGATATTATACATGTATAATACAACCCCAATTCCAAAAAAGTTAGGACACTGTGTAAAATGTAAACAACAACAAATGTAAATCAAAACAACGTGAATTTGAAAGATTTTTGAATGAATAAGCATACGCAGGCTACGTGAATAAATATACTAAGTGCGATAACACAAACAAATCATACTGAATAATAAAAAGTAAATAGACATCACTAGCCTAAATATGCAACATGTAATATGGGGTAGCACTTCGGTCGCCATGATTTAACACATGGATGACACCCCAGGGTGTACTTAAGATAGGGCAAATCAATACTTACATCCTACCTATAATGAAGTCTTCAATGGAGTGAATGTGTGTCACAGAGTCTGTCTCTGAGATCACTCAGGAATGTGGTCTCATCAGCACAATGCGGGATGGGTATTAGATTCCAAGTCACATCATAACACAGGATGGTAATAACGAAAGGGAACATAATTACAGGGACAGAACCAATCAGTATTTGAAAAATACCCTTACAATATACCATATTTTATTCACAGAAGATCATAGAACACATATCAGATGTTGAAAGTGAGACATTGAACTATTTCATCCAAAAAATTAACTAATTTAGAGCTTGATGTCAGCAATGCATCTCAGTTGGGACAGGGCCATGTCTACCATTGTGTAGCCTCCCCTATTCTTTTAACAGTCGGTAAAAGTCTGGGAGGTGAGGAGACCAATTGCTGGAGTTTTAAGAGTGGAATGTTGTCTCATTTCTGTCTGATGTATGAATATAGCATCTCAACATTCCTCTGTCTTTGACAGATTTTTCATTTTATGACGCACCAAATGTTTTTTGTTGGTGAAAGTTCTGGACTGCAGACAGGCCAGTTTAGCACCTGTACTCTTTTTCTGCAAAGCCATGCTATTGTAATGGTTGCAGTATGTGGTTTAGCATTGTCTTGCTGAAATATGCAAGACCTTTTCTGAAAGAGGCATTGTATGGAAGGGAGCAAACCTCTATATACTGTTCAGAATTGATAGGACCTTTCCAGATATGCAAGCTGCCCATGCTATAAGCACTAATTCACCCCATACTATCAGAGATACAGGCTTTTGAACGGTGCATCCATAACAAGCTGGATTTTCCCTCTCCTGTCTGCATGACAGAGTGTCTGTGGCTTCCAAAAATAATTAAAAATTTTGATTCATAAAACATTTTGCCTCAGTCCATTTTATATAAGCTTTGGCCCAGAGAAGATGGCAACGTTTCTGGATTGTGTTGACATACAGCTTCTTCTTTGCAGGATACAGCTTTAACTTTTATTTGTGGATTGCTTGGTGAATTACGTTCATAGACCTGTCCTGAGCCCATGCAGTGATTTCTAGTACAAAATAATGTTTTGATGCGGTTATACCTGAGGGACCATAGATCATGAGCATCCAGTATTAACTGCTTGCTTTTTCCCCTGCGCATATGGATTTCTTCAGATTCACTGAAAATGTTGATGATATGTACAGTCGTGGCCAAAAGTTTTGAGAATGACAAAAATATTAGTTTTCACAAAGTTTGCTGCTAAACTGCTTTTAGATCTTTGTTTCAGTTGTTTCTGTGATGTAGTGAAATATAATTACACGCACTTCATACGTTTCAAAGGCTTTTATCGACAATTACATGACATTTATGCAAAGAGTCAGTATTTGCAGTGTTGGCCTTTCTTTTTCAGGACCTCTGCAATTCGACTGGGCATGCTCTCAATCAACTTCTCTGCCAATTCCTGACTGATAGCAACCCATTCTTTCATAATCACTTCTTGGAGTTTGTCAGAATTAGTGGGTTTTTGTTTGTCCACCCGCCTCTTGAGGATTGACCACAAGTTCTCAATGGGGAGTTTCCAGGCCATGGACCCAAAATGTCAGCGTTTTGGTCTCCGAGCCACTTAGTTATTACTTTTGCCTTATGGCACGGTGCTCCATCGTGCTGGAAAATGCATTGTACTTCACCAAACTGTTGTTGGATTGTTGGAAGAAGTTGTTGTTGGAGGGTGTTTTGGTACCATTCTTTATTCATGGCTGTGTTTTTGGGCAAAATTGTGAGTGAGCCCACTCCCTTGGATGAGAAGCAACCCCACACATGAATGGTCTCAGGATGCTTTACTGTTGGCATGACACAGGACTGATGGTAGCGCTTTTTTTCCAGATGCCCCAAACAATCAGAAAGAGGCTTCATCGGAGAATATGACTTTGCCCCAGTCCTCAGCAGTCCGATCACCATACTTTCTGCAGAAGATCAATCTGTCCCTGATGTTTTTTTTGGAGAGAAGTGGCTTCTTTGCTGCCCTTCTTGACACCAGGCCATCTTCCAAAAGTCTTCGCCTCACTGTGCATGCAGATGCGCTCACACCTGCCTGCTGCCATTCCTGAGCAAGCTCTGCACTGGTGGCACTCCGATCCCGCAGCTGAATCCTCTTTAGGAGCCTTCTTAACAAGAATTGAACCTCTTTCCTTGAAGTTCTTGATGATCCTATAAATTGTTGATTGAGGTGCAATCTTAGTAGCCACAATATCCTTGCCTGTGAAGCCATTTTTATGCAACGCAATGATGGCTGCACACGTTTCTTTGCAGGTCACCATGGTTAACACTGGAAGAACAATGATTTCAAGCATCACCCTTCTTTTAACATGTCAAGTCTGCCATTTTAACCCAATCAGCCTGACATAATGATCTCCAGCCTTGTGCTCTTCAACATTCTCACCTGAGTTAACAAGACGATTACTGAAATGATCTCAGCAGGTCCTTTAATGACAGCAATGAAATGCAGTGGAAAGTTTTTTTTTGGGATTAAGTTAATTTTCATGGCAAAGAAGGACTATGCAATTCATCTGATCACTCTTCATAACATTCTGGAGTATATGCAAATTGCTATTATAAAAACTTAAGCAGCAACTTTTCCAATTTCCAATATTTATGTAATTCTCAAAACTTTTGGCCACAACTGTACTATAAATGGTGGAATATTGAAAGTCTTCTCTTACACAATTTTTTGATGCAGTTTTTTTACAGATTGGTGAACCTGTGGCCCTCTTTGCTTTTGAGAGACTCTGCTTCTCTAATATGTACTTATTTACCCAGTCATTTGACTTAATAGTTAATTGCTCCTCCAGCTATGTTTTTATTAGTACCACTTACTTTTCCAGTATTTTGTTACTCCTCTCCCACCTTTTTTGGGATGTGTTGCTGCCTCACGTTCTAAATTAGTAACTTTTTGTCATAAAATGTTGTAAAATGTCTTACTTTCAGCACATGACGTGGTTTATGATCTATTGTGAATAAAATGTCGGTCTATGAGATTTGCAAATCATTGCATTCTGTTTTAATTTGCATTTGTTTACATTTTACTCAGTGTCCCAACTTTTTTGGAATTGGAGTTGTAAAAAATACAGCTGTATAGTAGATTGAGAAATTATTTAAACAACCTTGAACCAAATTTGTGGTTCTTCACTTTGTACTATGTTTAAGTGCATAAAATATATAGACAAAATAGGACCGACAAAGTTGTGCAGTTGTTTAGTATGTACTGTAATAACAAATAGGTGCTTTGTTCTACAGTACACTGACTGTACTGACATTAAATGTGTTTGTCAAATAAATTCCTAAAAAATATGCTGGAGTAAGTGCCAGAACAGAAAATTTGCTGTAGCTATGAGCTGGCATATATTTGCACTATAATTAAGGCTACTTTCATACTAGCGTTAATAGTTTCCGAAATTGAGATCCGTCATAGGGTCTCAATACCGGAAAAAAAACGCTTCCGTTTTGTCCCCATTCATTGTCAATGGGGACAAAACGTAATTGAACAGCACGGAATGCTCCAAAATGCATTAATTTCCGTTCTGATACCAGAGAGCAAACCTCAGCATGCTGCGGCTTGCTTTCCGTCCTGGGATGCGGAGCATCCATGGGGACGTATCCGTTTTCTCTGACACAATAGAAAAACGGATCTGTCCCCCATTGACTTTCAATGGAGTTCATGAAGATGCGTCTTGGCTATATTAAACTTGATACAGCCGGATACGTTCATAACGGATGTAAATGGCTGTATTATCAGTAATGGAAGCGTTTTTGCTGAACCCTACTTTCAAAGCTAGTGTGAAAGTAGCCTTACACCAGTTTCTGGCATAGATATAGTAAGGCCCCTTTCACATGGGCGAGTATTTCGCGCGGATGCGATGCGTGAGTTGAACACACCCGCACTGAATACCGACCCATTAATTTCTATGGGGCTGTTCACATGAGCAGTGATTTTCACGCATCACTTGTGCGTTGCGTGAAAATCGCAGCATGCTCCTCTTTGTGCGTTTTTCACGTAACGCAGGCCCCATACAAATGAATGACGTTGCGTGAAAATCGCAAGCATCCGCAAGCAAGTGCGGATGCAGTGCGATTTTCACGCGCGGTTGCTAGGAGACTATCGGGATGGAGACCCGATCATTATTATTTTCCCTTATAACATGGTTATAAGGGAAAATAATTGCATTCTGTATTCAGAATGCTTAGTAAAACAGCGCTGGAGGGGTTAAAAATAAATAAATAATTTAACTCACCTTAGTCCACTTGATCGCGTAGCCGGCATCTCCTTCTGTCTTCATCTTAGCTGTGTGCAGCAACAGGACCTGTGGTGACGTCACTCCGGTCATCACATGATCTTTTACCATGGTGATGGATCATGCGATGACAGGAGTGAGGTCACCACAGGTCCTGTTGCTCCACACAGCTAAGATGAAGACAGAAGGAGATGCCGGCTACGCGATCAAGTGGACTAAGGTGAGTTAAATTTTTTATTTTATTTTTTTAACCCCTCCAGCGCTGTTTTACTATGCATTCTGTATTCAGAATGCTATTATTTTCCCTTTATAACCATGTTATAAGGGAAAATAATACAATCTACAGAACACCGATCCCAAGCCTGAACTTCTGTGAAGAAGTTCGGGTTTGGGTACCAAACATGCGCGATTTTTCTCACGCGAGTGCAAAACGCATTACAATGTTTTGCACTCGCGCAGAAAAATCACGCGTGTTCCCGCAACGCACCTGCACATTTTCCCGCAACGCCCATGTGAAAGGGGCCTAAATCTGTTGGGCTTCAGGAGGCCCGTCCTCTTTTTTTTTAAATGTTCTGTGAGCAGCGTAAAATTATGCTTGCACATACTTTTTGATTGCAGATTGCTATGGACGACTGTTTTTCATATAAAATGTACTGGTTGGTTGATGACAGCTCTGCTTGGTTGTCATGGCCAGCCCAAGCTTCATTTTGATGTAAATAATAATAAAATGTGCATTAAAACTGCAATCCAATGTTTTGAAAAAATGTAACAGTATTGTATGTGATGTATTAAAGGGAACCTGTCACCTCCAAAAACCATACCAAGCTGCCAGCAGTACCTTAAAGTAACCATCAGTATGTTTCTAAAGATCCTATTCTTCCTCCGGCCAGATGCACCAAAATCTTGAAAAACAAACTTTATTCCCCTGCATGCGCTATGTAACAGCAGAGTTTGAAGTGAGGGTGGCAGCAGCCTCCTCGCTTCATGTCAGAATAACCACGCCCCTTTCCCTGCTCCTTCTCCTCTGATTGACAGCCGTGCAGGTGAACGTTCTGATGCGCACTCACACCGCGGAGCCTGCAAATTGAGCCGTTAAAAACTACCTAACAGCGGTATACAGCAATGTGCAGGCACGTTAATAGAGATGTCAAGGCGCATGTCTGAGACTTCGGCTGGCTTTGCTCAACATCCGAAAACTATCTGCTGTCAATCAAAAGTGAAGAGGCAGGGAAAGGGGGTGTGGTTATCCTAACTTGAAGCGAGGAGGCCGCTGCCCCCTTGACTTCAAACTCTGCTGTTACATAGCGCGTGCAGGGGAATAAAGTTTGTTTTTCAAGATTTTGGTGCATCTGGCCGGAGGAAGAATAGTATCTTTAGAAACGTAATGCTTGTGGTTTGGGAGGCGTTTTTTAGGTGACAGGTTCCCTTTGAAGACGACTTTTTGCCTTCATATTTTAGGTCTATTTATCTTTGATCAGAATGTACCTTTCTCCACCTGATGTGCATTGTCTGGGTCCAATTAAAATTAAACTGGAAGAGCCAAAGCCAAACATTGCTGCTGCCTTAGCTGTGTTGGAGCAGCATCATGCAAAACTGAATACAACTAAGGTAAAGAACGTCACTACTCAGAACGGTAAATGAAGCATGTTTGCCTCCCATCAAATAAGAGAATTAAACTCACAGATTTTAAAGGGAACCTGTCACCGGGATTTGGTGTAAAGAGCTGAGGACATGGGTTACTAGATGGCCGCTAGCACATCCGCAATATCCAGTCCCCATAGCTCTGTGTGCTTTTATTGTGTAAAAAAACCGATTTTATACATGTGCAAATTAACCTAAGATGAGTCCTGTACGTGAGATGAGTCAGGGACAGGACTCATCTCAGGTTAATTTGCATATGTATCAAATCTTTTTTTTTTTTACACAATAAAAGCACACAGAGCTATGGGGACTGGATATTGCGGATGTGCTAGCGGCGATCTAGCAACCCATGTCCTCAGCTCTATGCCCCAAATCCCGGTCACAGGTTCCCTTTAAATTCATTTAGACAACACGATATAGTAGGAAGGTGGAAAAAATTCCAAATGGGGTGGAATTGGAAAAAAATGCAATTCTGAAACGGTGTTATGGGTTTTGTCTCTACATCTTTGCCTTGCAGTAAAACTGATCTGTTACCTTCATTCTCTATACCACATTTATATAGTTTTTCTTAATAAAAAATACTAAAAATAACTTTGAAAAGAAATATATTTTTTTTCTTTTCATCGCCACATTCTGACCCCCATAACTTATTTTATAGTTAAGTGTGGAGGCTCATTTTTTGCGGGATAATCTGTAGTTTTTATTGATACCATTTTGGTATGAGTGACTTTTTGATCACATTATATAAATTTTTTTTGGTAAGTGAACCAATTTACCTCCCTACTCCATCTAAATTTACTGAAGTAAAGAATATTACAGTGAACTGACTTTCATTTCTATATAAAAATAAAAATAGTGATCTGGACTACTTATCTGCAGTACTAAGCATAAATTACTGTAGATAATAGTCCAAAAACAGGGTGACAGATTTTCTTTAAGAGCACCTACTTCTGTTTGATCTCACAGTGCTTGTAATGGACTAAAATAAGGATTTTCATTGTATTCTACATACTTCAACTGATTAAAGGGAACCTGTCATCCACTAACGGCAGAATAAAGTAGAGACATGTGAGTTGATTTCAGCAGTCTGTCATTTGTAAGTTAAAAGTAAGTGGTTGCCGAGAACCAACATCACAATCATTGCAGACTGGGGCGGGTTATTCAGGAATTCTTGCTCTCCCTGCCCACCTGCTGATGACTGACAGGCTTCTACCTAGTTTTCTCCCTTTCTGTCTAGGAGAGAACTGCCAATCATCAGCAGATGGGCGGAGAGAGCAGGAGATTATGAATAACCGTGACTCTTCTCAGGGAGATTTGACTCTTTTCAAGGCCTGGGCTGCAATGATTATGATGCTGGTTTTCGGCAACCACTGACTTTTAGCTCATGAGTGACACACCGCTGAAATCAGCATTTCTGTCACTATTTTATGCTGCCCTCAGTGAGTTCATGACAGGTTCCCTTTAAAGCACTGTTTTTCTTTTGTTGGTCCAAGGCTCTCAAATTATGATATTTTTTCCTAATAATGCCAATAAAGTGTTGCCAATAAAGGTGAAGTTCTTATTGCACCCAAACCCCGCTCCTTTCTGTCCCCAGACCCTTGTTCCTTTATTTCTGCCTGGCTTAGAGAGGGGCTATAAATTATAGCTGAAAACTATCAAAATGTATCTTCGTATGAAATCACATTGATAAATCTTGCATCAGTGTGGCACATGTTTACTACAGATTTTGAAACCATTTTGACAAATTAATTTTACATTTTGATTGTGTGCAGGCCATAGACTTATTACCAGCAAACACAGAGATTCGAGAGATCCAGATCTTTCTGGAGAAAGTATTGGAGGAGAATGCTCAAAGGAAGAGATTCAATCAAGTTCTGAAGAATCTACTGCATGCTGAGTTTTTGAGAGTAAGTCCTCAATCAAACACAGAAAGGACCTACATTTCCAAATCTATATGCTTTCTAGAACTCTTTGTGTTGGCACGTTTTAACTTTTCCTGCAAGGGTTTATGGACCGTTTTCACACCACTGATATGCACCAGTAAAACATGAAATACAAAATAAGAGATTCACATTATACTTCATACCCATGTATTTTCTGAAGGAAGTAGACTCCTGGCACTTTGTAAAAATGCCACCCAGCATACACATGGCGCCTCAGTGCAATTTTGCATCAAGTGCATTGTGGCTAAAAGCATGACGTAAGCAGAGCCTAAATAGCTTGTATTCAGCTACCAGCAGTCCCATAGAGATGAATGGAGCAGCCGTGGGAATTTATTTGGGAGGGGCCCATGTTATTCAAGGTTCTGGTTCTCGTGATTTATTGATAAAGGTCCCCCACCCTGTGCCAGCTGCACTACGTTTGCAAAGTTGGAATTGTAAGATCTTGTGTTTTTTAGGGAGCATATAAAACACGAGTGCTAGTAGCAATAACTCCAGTATGGTTTTAATCTGAAGTTGGATGGAGGACAAGCAGGTCACCATGCACCTTTCTATATATAACATAGTGTTATCCATTTAGTTTAATGGGGTTGTCCGGGCTTTTACTATTGATGACCTATCCTCAGGATAGGTCATCATTATCAGATCGGCAGGGGTATCGGACCGCTGACCATAGACAGCAGCAGCAGCCAGGAAGAGAGAAGGGAGACGGCACATGCTCACTGTCTCCTCATACAGCTGATCGGCGGGGGTGACGGGAGTCAGACCCCCGCACAATCTGATATTGATGACCTATCCTGAGGATTGATCATCAATAGTAAAAGCCCAGATATCCGCTTTCAGAATATATTTGGTTGAATATAGTTGTTAAATGACTATTTGAACCAAACATTTTGAACCAAAAAATTTTAGCTACAGGGCCCTTTGAGATTTGTGTACTCCCTTGGCCATACAATAACAATATAGAACATGGTGGCATACAGACAGCACCATTGGCATGATGGTAGCAACCATACAGTATGGAACATGATGGTAGGCACACAGCAGCAGTGGCATGATGGTGCACAGTCAGCTTTGGCTTCTATTCATTGGCCTCAGCTGGAGGTGTGTGAAAATCCTCACAGATGCATGATGCTTTGTTCATTTTGACAAAAGTTTTTACACTGACAGAGGACAACTTTATTCTTTTGAGTGTAACAATGTCATGTGCCATGCTGAAAACCCTTTATTTTTTTTATTTTTATCATATCTTTTTATTGAGTTTTATACAAAAACAAACACAATGCACATCATGTTTACAGTGTCTAAAACAGTTTAGACATATTAGTATTGTATTGACATGACAATCATAATTGACCCATAAGTATTAATCAAGTGCAAGCCCACAACTGACCCCCCCCCCCCCCCCCCCCCCCACCCCTCACGAGGCAATCACAGTAACAGTTGGCTGCCAGAGATCAAGGAAGAAGAGGAGAACTAAAGATGCAGGGTTGGCTCCCTGAAGAGAAGGAGAGTGAAGGGGATCCCCTGGGGTAGTAGCAAGGCCCAATTATCAGCACATATCCTTAGTTAGATTTAGGTATACACCACAATGTAATAACTCCAGGTTCCCTAGTATCCTAATTAATGAAAAGATAGTGGGTGAGCACTCAAGCACTTGGACTTAATAAAATTTAATTAAATCAATTTATTGATACATGTATTGGTCATAAAATCTATTTAAGATAAATATAAAACATAACATAAAATGTAATCACCAATGGGGATCAATATGCTGGATTTTCACACTTGACATAAAGTGTTTGCAATGTCCAAGCAGTGTGGACTGACACAGCAGGTGGCTGAGCACAAATGTGGTAGGTGCTCACCAATAGAAATCAATATGCTGGATTTCCACACTTGACATAGAGTATTTGCAATGTCCATGCAGTGTGGACTGACACAGCAGGTGGCTGAGCACAAATCCACTAACCGAGTGTCAATTCAAAGTGTCAATTCTCAGATAAGATTATCCATCCTTATCCCATATATCAAATACATCAGGCACAGGTGAATAGCCAAGGTATGATTAGGATGGTAATACTTGTCTCCTCCGCAAGATTTTCGATGCAGTAGGTTTTGTCACAAGCTTAGTAGCTATAGGTATTAGTCATACCTTCCAATGAGAGTCAATACTTTGGGGAGGGATGGTTCTTACCTTCCTTCCTATCCACACGAGTAGCAGGTGGTGCAGGTTAGTGCCGGCGTCACACTTCAAACTGTTCGCGCTGGTTATCCCGAACTAACGCGGGAGTTGGAGCGGGACTTGGTTTGTCCGTGCTTGATGATCCTCCGGCTGGAACAAAGAAGTTACCTCTTCGGTCTGTGTTTGTTTGTTCCTGTAGAATTGACTGCGGCTGCAGTTACAAATAGCGTGGCCACGCTAATGATCACGGAGGTACTGCTCACAGGTGTCCCGTCCAGACGCGTTTCGGGAATTAGCCTTCCCTTCCTCAGTGGTGCCTTGACACCTGTATGCCTCCACCTTTTATATCCCAAATGACACACCAAAATTGTGGATTCCTGGATTTCCGTTTTGGAATGCGTTTTCCCGTTTCTCTGCATGCGATATTCATGCGGTTTAGTTGGACATATATGCGTTTTTTATGCTATATGATTCTGCTCTTATATGTGGACTTAAAATAAGAAAGCATTTTGTTATATCTAGTTATTTAACAGAGACATAGCATCTTTCATAATTATTTCATTAACAATAATACATTCTATAATAACCATGTTAGTTCAGTTTTCTCTTGTTCTGACCGTCCCAAAGATGAACATATATAGTAAACTGTGAATAATCTCAATATAAATACATAAAATACATAAAATTCATAAAATATTTAAAAGTAAAATAAAATGAACCATGAGTATGTCATATTGGATATGTCCAACAGAACATAATTGAATATTTAATGGGGATCTAGTATGGACCCCAGAGACATGATCGACCATCATATTGAAATATTGTCCCATTTGTATCATCGTCAATTCCACTAGTCAAGGCTGATTACAATGACAGATGAATGCGAAATAGAAGTGCAACACGAAGCATATTGATTGAATGTCATATTGATTGGATGTATGGGGGCTGGGGGCCCCAGACCGAGTCCACGACGCAGTGTCGGTAAACGACCCAACTGCGGCGTGTGAGTCGGATATGGGGCACCCAGCCTACAAGAATCCAAAAATCTCGATCTGCATTTAAGCCGGCTGGTAGCATTGATCCGAACTCATAGATGCGTCTTGATTCCATCCTAGACATCTGTTTGATGTAGTTCCCGCCACGCCAGTGTATGTCCACCTTCTCCAGTGCCGTGAAAACCAGACTGGACGGATCCTTATTGTGAACATCTCTGTAATGTCTTGAGAGACAATGTTTCTCATATCCCTTGCAGATATTGGAGATGTGTTCGGCCAGTCTGGTTTTCAGGGGACGTTTAGTGCGTCCTATGTACTGTCTTTTACAAGGGCACTGGATCAGGTAGAATGTTACAAGAGGCCCAGTGGGTATTAGATGGCCAATCACCCGATCATTCAAAATATGATGCCAATGGGCTTTGATGATTTTCTGCAATCTCTTATAATTATTACTGAAGGGAAGTATCATTCTAGTGTTAATCATACCTCCTTCTTGTCCATTTTTACTTGCTGATTTTTACTTGCAGAAAATCATCAAAGCCCATTGGCATCATATTTTGAATGATCGGGTGATTGGCCATCTAATGCCCACTGGGCCTCTTGTAACATTCACTAAAGCCCCTAACCTGGGACTTAAAATAGCCCCATCAATTAAAAAACCAACGAAACAGGCCAATACAACCATGGATACCTGGATGAAATTAAAAGGTTTTTTTAAATGTGGTAGGTGCATGGCCTGTAAGATCTCCCCGATACCAAGGAAAATATTAACAATTGCCTCCACTCAAAATAGGTATAAATGGGAGATAAAGGAATGTCTGACCTGCAATACCACTGGTGTTGTCTACCTGATCCAGTGCCCTTGTAAAAGACAGTACATAGGACGCACTAAACGTCCCCTTAAAACCAGACTGGCCGAACACATCTCCAATATCCGCAAGGGATATGAGAAACATTGTCTCTCAAGACATTACAGACATGTTCACAATAAGGATCCGTCCAGTCTGGTTTTCACGGCACTGGAGAAGGTGGACATACACTGGCGTGGCGGGAACTACATCAAACAGATGTCTAGGATGGAATCAAGACGCATCTATGAGTTCGGATCAATGCTACCAGCCGGCTTAAATGCAGATCTCGAGATTTTTGGATTCTTGTAGGCTGGGTGCCCCATATCCGACTCACACGCCGCAGTTGGGTCGTTTACCGACACTGCGTCGTGGACTCGGTCTGGGGCCCCCAGCCCCCATACATCCAATCAATATGACATTCAATCAATATGCTTCGTGTTGCACTTCTATTTCGCATTCATCTGTCATTGTAATCAGCCTTGACTAGTGGAATTGACGATGATACAAATGGGACAATATTTCAATATGATGGTCGATCATGTCTCTGGGGTCCATACTAGATCCCCATTAAATATTCAATTATGTTCTGTTGGACATATCCAATATGACATACTCATGGTTCATTTTATTTTACTTTTAAATATTTTATGAATTTTATGTATTTTATGTATTTATATTGAGATTATTCACAGTTTACTATATATGTTCATCTTTGGGACGGTCAGAACAAGAGAAAACTGAACTAACATGGTTATTATAGAATGTATTATTGTTAATGAAATAATTATGAAAGATGCTATGTCTCTGTTAAATAACTAGATATAACAAAATGCTTTCTTATTTTAAGTCCACATATAAGAGCAGAATCATATAGCATAAAAAACGCATATATGTCCAACTAAACCGCATGAATATCGCATGCAGAGAAACTGGAAAACGCATTCCAAAACGGAAATCCAGGAATCCACAATTTTGGTGTGTCATTTGGGATATAAAAGGTGGAGGCATACAGGTGTCAAGGCACCACTGAGGAAGGGAAGGCTAATTCCCGAAACGCGTCTGGACGGGACACCTGTGAGCAGTACCTCCGTGATCATTAGCGTGGCCACGCTATTTGTAACTGCAGCCGCAGTCAATTCTACAGGAACAAACAAACACAGACCGAAGAGGTAACTTCTTTGTTCCAGCCGGAGGATCATCAAGCACGGACAAACCAAGTCCCGCTCCAACTCCCGCGTTAGTTCGGGATAACCAGCGCGAACAGTTTGAAGTGTGACGCCGGCACTAACCTGCACCACCTGCTACTCGTGTGGATAGGAAGGAAGGTAAGAACCATCCCTCCCCAAAGTATTGACTCTCATTGGAAGGTATGACTAATACCTATAGATACTAAGCTTGTGACAAAACCTACTGCATCGAAAATCTTGCGGAGGAGACAAGTATTACCATCCTAATCATACCTTGGCTATTCACCTGTGCCTGATGTATTTGATATATGGGATAAGGATGGATAATCTTATCTGAGAATTGACACTTTGAATTGACACTCGTTTAGTGGATTTGTGCTCAGCCACCTGCTGTGTCAGTCCACACTGCATGGACATTGCAAACACTCTATGTCAAGTGTGGAAATCCAGCATATTGATTTCTATTGGTGAGCACCTACCACATTTGTGCTCAGCCACCTGCTGTGTCAGTCCACACTGCTTGGACATTGCAAACACTTTATGTCAAGTGTGGAAATCCAGCATATTGATCCCCATTGGTGATTACATTTTATGTTATGTTTTATATTTATCTTAAATAGATTTTATGACCAATACATGTATCAATAAATTGATTTAATTAAATTTTATTAAGTCCAAGTGCTTGAGTGCTCACCCACTATCTTTTCATTAATTAGCCATTTGACCAGAGGGTGGGTGTCCCTCTAATTTGGGTTTGCAGCACCTGATTCCATAATCCGCTTGAAGTGAGCCACCATATTGCACTAATATCCCTAGTATCCTACTCCCCCCTCAATTATGGATGCATAAGTTCCCTAGTAAGTGTCAACCACGGACTGCAGATTCCAGATCTATCAATCCAGGGAGCCCAAATAGCCTCAAATTTTGAGAGGTGGTTTCGCTTGAGATAGACCCCTCTTTCCAGACTCATAACAACATTTAGTCTGTGCTATACTCTGCTATAACAGGAGGCAGTGGTTGTATCCACTTGACTGCCGGTGTTTTACGTGCCTGGTACAACATCCTATTTATTTCTATAATAATAGGTGTCTGTAGTTCATCAGATTCAAAAATGCTGAGTTGGCACATTTTAGAATCAAGAGGGAAATCTGCACTATACACTTTGTTGATTAGCTGTATTACCTCACTCCAATATTCTCTTAATGCACAGCAGCTCCATAGCATATGTAATAGATCAGTCTCTGACTCTCTGCATTTTGGACAACAGGAGTCTCTCCTCTATATCCAATCTCAAACAGAAATAGCAGGGTTTTATACACCCTATGGATCAAAAACAGCTGGGACAAACTGGCGGACCGATCCTCCTCTCCTGCACACTGTGCAGGAGGAGGAGCTTACCCGCGCACTTCCTCCTGTCCCAGAGCGCAGTGAGACACGGCTCCCTCCACATGTAGCGCTCCTCCTCTCCTGCACACTCTGGTACGTGCAGAAGGAGGAGCTTACCTGCACACTTCTTCCTGCCCCAGGGGCGCAGTGAGAGACGGCTCCCTCCACATGCAGGCACCAGCGCGTTCATCCGGCACCTGCACGTGGAGGGAGCTTTCTCCCTCAGTGCGCTCACAGGTCCCTCCTCCCCTGCAGCAGCGGCAGCACGTAAGGGAGCTTCAAGCTCCAAAGGACACTTACGTGCTGCTGGAGAGGGGAGGGACATCACCACTGCCACCAATGAAATAAATGTCACATTTGGGAAGGAAGGGGGGCGTGGTGAGGGCTACAGAGAGGCGGGAACACGTCACTGACTGCAGGAAAGGACTCCAGTCAGTGTCGTATTCCCATCTCTCCTGAGCCATCTTCTTTAAAATTAAAGGTAACCTGGGGCATTGGATGCGGACCCCTTAGTTTCAATGGAGCGGAAAAAGATGCAGACAGCACACAGTGTGCTGTCTGCATCTCTTGTGGCCCCATTGTAATTAAGGGGTCCGCATCCAATCCCCCAATAATGGGAATTGGATGCGGAACAAAACTATCATATATCTGTTCTGTGGCTTGGGTTGCCACCCGGCCAGTAGTTCACCAGCAAGGCTGGTATTTTAGTTCCCTTGCCGGTGCCAGAATTTTCCTGTAAGGACTGTTAGGGTATTTTCACACTTGCGGCAGGACGGATCCGACAGGCTGTTCACTCTGTCAGATCCGTCCTGCCGCTATTTCGCCGGACTGCCACTCCCCATTGACTATAGCGGGAGTGGAGCTACGGCGCAGCATGGCAGTGCACGGCGTGAGGCCGCCAGGCGAAAAAGTTGGACATGTAGTACTTTTAGTCTGGCGGCCTCTCACCGTGCTGCGCCGTAGCTCTGCCCCTATCCCCATTATAGTCGATGGGCACATAGCAGCGGCACGGCAAAGTAGTGGCAAGATGGGTCTGACAGGGTGAGCAGCCTGTCGAATCCGTCCTGCTGCAAGTGTGAAAGTACCCTTACTAATGAGCGCTTCCATCATGGAACGCCCATTAGTACAGCCTTTACCTCCACCGCTACTTGTGCTAGTAAAAAAAAAAATTACGGTACCTCCACCTCCATTTGCTCACGCTGTGGAGAACACTCCCTGCTGACTAGAACCTCAGGACAGGACCTACAAGACGTCATCACGTTGGAGCACGGGTTCTGAGCTTGCAGTCAGCAGCGAATGTTCACTGCAGCCAGGTGAATGCAAATTTTTTATTTTTTTTGCAAAAGCAGAGAAGGGGGGCACTAATGGGGGCATTACTTTTACTGGGGGCACTAATGGGGGCATTACTTTTACTGGGGGCACTAATGGGGACATTATTCATACTGGGGGCATTATTCCTACTGGGGCACTAATGTGGCCATTACTAATTCTGGGACTTACCCGGGGCGCTCCACTATAACTTCAGAGCGCCCCACGCTCATGGATCACATGATCGCATGGCATCTTTACTGTTAGCGTTCAGCTCGGACCTTCACTTGACTGCAGACCCAGGTATGTGGACCTTTAATAAAACTAGTTGAGTACCTCTGATCTAGCAGCTTCACTCAGGGATAGGCTCGGGGTCAATGCAAGCGTCTCCTCCCATTGAGTATCAGTAATACTCCCAACCCAACATCGTTTTCCCATTGTGCATTTACCTTAAGAGGAAAGGCCTTCAGAAACTCCCTATGCAATGATTGATAAATTCTCGAGATAGCTCCCCTTACAGATCCTATCGTCACCATAGAGTCAAGCGCCTGATTGGATGTATATGAAAACCCTTTCTAAGGTGACACTGGAGGCTGGACAAGACAGTACAGAGAGAGCATACTGGGCCAGTTTTGCCCACTGTGTCAGTCTGGCTGCCCAGACGTTCATGGGTTCTCTGTTTGCAGATTTGCATCAGCCTGGCACGGCACAGTAAAAAAATGACTATATCAGCTGATACTGAACTAGCCGCTGCTGTGGCTTCTCCTGTTTGTGGTAACAGAAATGGCAAGAGGTGGGTGACTATGTGGGGGCAGAAAGGGGCCTCCTGGTCAGACCGGCATCATACACAGTGTACTGTATCCTGGTAATAAAGCATTTTGGCTTCCCTTTTTGTAACAGGAAAACATTTCACCATTTTGCTTTGACAGTGAGGTTCTAAAGGCATGGCTATCCAGTAATTATCAGATTGTATGATGGCAAGGATACACCTTTCATTTTATAAGTGAGCAAGCATACAGCTTGCAGTTGTCGCCAGTGGGCTTGAGAACCCAATTCTTTCTGGCTATGCCCCCCACTGAGGTGATTAGTCATGATGGCTGGTGTTATCATCATCATTAGCCTTGTCCAACTGCACAAGTGACTTCTGCTCCTCCTCCAGTGGTATTTCCTCATCTTCCAGTTCCTGCTCCATGGGACTTTATCCATGCAAGTCCCCAACAGCTACAGGGCGGCCAGCAAGATACGTAAGCTGTTCTTCCACTATCCCTTGTTGCATCAGTGTGAGCATTGTTGCTCCCTACTGAATTGGTCTGGTGCATGATGAAATAATTCACAGTTTACGCTGCTTGTACAAACCCTATGTGGATTAAGCAGTGCAGTGGCAGACCATTCAGCCGCTGCAAGTCAAGGAGGGAGTTCCTTGCCACATATGAATGGCTGAAATGTGAGGATAGTATCCAGGACATGACCACCACCCTCAGCAAGCCATTGCACTTTTTCAAAAAGAATTGCACAATTAAATGTACAGTATCACATGAGCCATGCAGGGAGCATGTGTTATTTCCCCCAAATGCAGCGTGGTCGCAATGTTTCTGCCATTGTCACTGACCACCTTACCAAGTTGTAGTTGGCGGGGAGATAGCCAGTGGGATGTTTGCTGCTTGATGCAGTTTAGCAAGTAACTACGCTGATTAGCTCTAACACAGCATGGCAATGCTTCACTTTACACACATGATAGGAGGGAGGGGAAGTGGGAGCGATACACTTCCCTGATTCGGTTGGGGATGTGGATAATATACATGGAGAAGGATGTAGAAGAGGCGGATAAGCACCTAAGTGTGAAAACCAGAAACATGGATGTGTCAATAGCACCTGGTCTTGTTGCTGCAGTGCTGCCTTGAAAAGCATTGACCCAGTGGGCATGTACAGTCCCTGCCCGTAACAGCAGCTCCAGGTGTCCACAGTGGCGTGATTCTTGCTGTGCAAGAAATAATGATGGCCAGGTATCTTCTAGCAAGGCTGAGTATTTCATCAGCTCCCTAAAGGCAGCAGAAATAACTAAGTGCTAGTGCTAGACTGCACCACTAGCAACTTGGATAGGTAGGATTTAAAAGGAACATGTCATGTGGATATTTGATTATAATCTAACTAATTATATACACTGCTCAAAAAAATAAAGGGAACACTTAAACAACACAATGTAACTCCAAGTCAATCACACTTCTGTGAAATCAAACTGTCCACTTAGGAAGCAACACTGAGTGACAATCAATTTCACATGCTGTTGTGCAAATGGGATAGACAACAGGTGGAAATTATAGGCAATTAGCAAGACACCCCTAATAAAGGAGTGGTTCTGCAGGTGGTTACCACAGACCACTTCTCAGTTCCTATGCTTCCTGGCTGATGTTTTGGTCACTTTTGAATGCTGGCGGTGCTTTCACTCTAGTGGTAGCATGAGACGGAGTCTACAACCAACACAAGTGGCTCAGGTAGTGCAGCTTATCCAGGATGGCACATCAATGCGAGCTGTGGCAAGAAGGTTTGCTGTGTCTGTCAGCGTAGTGTCCAGAGCATGGAGGCGCTACCAGGAGACAGGCCAGTACATCAGGAGACGTGGAGGAGGCCGTAGGAGGGCAACAACCCAGCAGCAGGACCGCTACCTCTGCCTTTGTGCAAGGAGGAACAGGAGGAGCACTGCCAGTGCCCTGCAAAATGACCTCCAGCAGGCCACAAATGTGCATGTGTCTGCTCAAACGGTCAGAAACAGACTCCATGAGGGTGATATGAGGGCCCGACGTCCACAGGTGGGGGTTGTGCTTACAGCCCAACACCGTGCAGGACGTTTGGCATTTGCCAGAGAACACCAAGACTGGCAAATTCGCCACTGGCTCCCTGTGCTCTTCACAGATGAAAGCAGGTTCACACTGAGCACATGTGACAGACGTGACACAGTCTGGAGACGCCGTGGAGAACGCTCTGCTGCCTGCAACATCCTCCAGCATGACCGGTTTGGCATTGGGTCAGTAATGGTGTGGGGTGGCATTTCTTTGGAGGGCCGCACAGCCCTCCATGTGCTCGCCAGAGGTAGCCTGACTGCCATTAGGTACCGAGATTAGATCCTTAGACCCCTTGTGAGACCATAGGCTGGTGCGGTTGGCCCTGGGTTCCTCCTAATGCAAGACAATGCTAGACCTCATGTGGCTGGAGTGTGTCAGCAGTTCCTGCAAGACGAAGGCATTGATGCTATGGACTGGCCCGCCCGTTCCCCAGACCTGAATCCAATTGAGCACATCTGGGACATCCTTTCTCGCTCTATCCACCAACGTCACATTGCACCACAGACTGTCCAGGAGTTGGCAGATGCTTTAGTCCAGGTCTGGGAGGAGATCCCTCAGGAGACCATCCGCCACCTCATCAGGAGCATGCACAGGCGTTGTAGGGAGGTCATACAGGCACGTGGAGGCCACAAACACTACTGAGCCTCATTTTGACTTGTTTTAAGGACATTACATCAAAGTTGGATCAGCCTGTAGTGTGTTTTTACACTTTAATTTTGAGTGTGACTCCAAATCCAGACCTCCATGGGTTGAAAAATTTGATTTCCATTTTTTAATTTTTGTGTGATTTTGTTGTCAGCACATTCAACTATGTAAAGAACAAAGTATTTCAGAAGAATATTTAATTAACTCAGATCTAGGATGTGTTATTTTTCTGTTCCCTTTATTTTTTTGAGCAGTGTACAATTATTAACTACTAAAAAGTACCTTAGATGTATTCACTTACTGGTGTGACAGATGGTTACCTCATAATATACACACAAAGATGTCGCATGCTAATGAGCTGATTTGAGTCCGGCATGATGTCATTGAGTCCAGTGTATATTTAATTCAGAGCTATAGCCACTCCCCTGCCCACCTGCTGCTGATTCCTATGGAAACAAACTGTCATTCAGCAGCAGGTGGGCGGGGAGAGTCAGGAGCTCATGAATATTCATGACTCATCATTATCAGCTGGAGCTTTTCAATACAAGATGTTGGCAGATTGACTGGGTCAATTAAAGAAAGTGACCCAGCATTGTGCTAAGAGAATCAATCACTTATTTATGTTGCCCTTAGTTAGGACACCATAAAACTGGTGACAGGTTCCCTTTAAGCTTGTGCATTAGTGAATTGCTGAACGTGTATAGTTGTTTCCTGGCCACACATTCCATTCCATTAGCTTTAGGCGAGGTCTACACGATGACCTGTGTCGCATGACAAAACGTCGCGCAACACATAGGGCACAGCTACACTGCAAGATGTGTCGTGCGACAATTTTTATAATGGTAGTCCATGGTGAAAATCAATCTTGTATGGGTTTTTTGCGACTGTTGTGTCGCAGTCGCAGCATGTCGTAGTGCGACACCATAGACTAGCATTATAAAAATTGTCGAGCGACTTTGGTGTGACAAAATGTAGCCGTTTAGACCTAGCCTTAGTCTTAGCAGTAATTGCAGCAGCTAGACCTCATCCACATGCAGTACAGTGTCCTCATCATCATCATGAGAAGGACACTGTACTGCATGTGGATGAGGTCTAGCTGCTGCAGAGGAGAACACTCTTGTCGCTCTAGCTGGAAGCCACTTCTATTTTCCCACAGTAACTGGTGATGCCACATCATGTGCTGCAATAAAGCTGTGGTGCCTACCTTTGTGTTTGAACACCCAAAGCTTTTTTTCAGTCTGCAGATCTTGGACACTGCAACACTTTTGTCTTCTGGCACTGTGGAGAAAAACTGCCAGATGGCAGATACTCACACAGATCTAGCAGCAGCTGAGCTTGACTTAAGTCTTGCACGTTTGGAGCCAGTGCCCACAGTATCAGCAGCATCACCAGTTCCTGAGCTGACAGTAATAAAAGCAGATCTAGCCCTCACAGTTTTTTGGGAGGTTCTGGCCATACATTGCTCTATTACTACTAGTGCCACCACTCTCCTCTGATGTTACTGCCTTAGCACCCCGATCCATCTCCCACGACCTGTCCAACACACAATCATCCTCACCCTTCCTAACACTTATGAGACTGTGATTTGTCATTGTGGGTTTCTTGCCCCCCCCCCCCCCCCTCCAATACCCTGCTCTGTATTTGCTCAGAATGCCACTGTCGCCTACACTGCCACTACTTCCACCACCCTGACTACTGGTTCCACTACTACTACCACCAACACAGCTATGCATGGGGTCATCCACATACTCCTTATGGTAGTTCATATATTGACTGTTCTCACAAAAGTCATCAACAGGGAGACTATCTTCCAAAGCAGCGGTGGGGAACCATTTTGCTGCCAAGGGCCATTTGGATATTTGTAACATCATTCGGGGGCCATACAAAATTCTCAATAAAAATTTTTTACTGCTGTATTTGGTCAAACATATAATTGACTTAGGGATAAGTTACAGAAATTGCACTTCAATTAAAATAATCTAGAGGGCTGTATTTTTGCAGCACAAAATAGCGCCTGCACTATATATATATACAGTATATTACATACAATACAGGCGCCATATTGACCACACATAGCAGTCTAATTTTTAAGTTCAGAATGTTACTTATTTGACATTAATGGCAGGAAGCTAAACCCAGGGGGTCCAGAGAGGGGTTCACCCAGCTTTCACTCTCCCTGCCTCTTTCTTCGCAACTGTCCCTGCCTTTGTCCCTTTCTCAGCAAAATATCTGCCCCCACCTCCATCAGCCTGAAATCAGCCTCCTATCAGACCCCCCAGGCCTACATCTGCCTCAGATCAGACTCCCATCAGACCTCTAAGCCTCAGATTAGACCCCAATCAGACCCTTCCTAGCTTCAGATCAGACTCCCATCAGACCCCCAGCCTCAGACCAGACCCGGATCAGATGCCCAGCCTCAGATCAGCCCCCATCAGACCCCCCAGGGTCAGATCAGCCCCTATAAGACCCCCCAGCCTCAGATCAGACCTTCATAATACCCTCCCTAGCCTCAGATCAGCCCCCATCAGACCCTTCCAAGCCTCAGATCAGCCCCCATCAGCCCCCCTAGTCTCAGATCAGACCCCTATCAAACCCCAGCCTCAGATCAGACACCCCCAGCCTCAGATCAGACCCTCCCAAGCCTCTGATCAGACCCCCATCAGACCCTCCCCACCCTCCTTTAGCCTCAGATCAGCCCCAATCAGACATCAGATCAGATACTGTATTTAAGATAAACAAATAAACTTACCTCTCCAGCTCCGTACGGCGCTGCCTCTTGGCAGATTCACTTACCCTCCCTGTTCTTCTTCCTGCCGCACTATATTGTCACCTCACACCGCACAGCGTCAGGTCATAGTGCACGTCTACGTGCACTGCGTCCTGACGCTGGATGTGTCAGGACACAGTGTGGGGCTGAAAGAAGACCAGGGAAGGTGAGGACAGCCAGTGCAGTGCTGTTCTCACCTTCCTGTGCCTCCCGTATGCTAATGACCGCTTCCATAATGGAAGGGGTCATAAGCATTTTCACATTATGTTCTGGCAGGGGGCCGGGGGCCACATGAAATGATACCGTGGGCCGCATACGGCCCTCGGGCCGGAGGTTCCCCACCCCTGTTCCAAAGTATATGTGGTTTTGTTGCCTCTTCAGAAGGAGCCCTATCAGGAGGGAGCAATGAAGACAGAGAAGATGCAACTGAAAGGTTTCTCTGGGGTTGTAAGGAAGAGCAGGAGAAATGCTGTGACTAGTAATGAGCGAATTGAGCTTGGTATCCTAGATCCAAAGTCTATTCTTTCAAAACTTCGTTTTAATGCTGTACATGGCATGTTGTCAGACTCTGAAGTGAGAGTGACAGCATTCTGCTTTGACTGAGAGGAGGAGTGAGCCATCCAGTTCACAATCTTGTCCTCTATTTCCTTAATAATAATAATGTAGCACCCATTGGAAGCGAGAGAGAACTGTTGCCTATTACCGGTTGGATGGCTGGTGACGCTACTAGCCACATTCTAACTCTCTGATGACGAGGCCAGGATCTTTTATTTTGCACTCTTCCATTTTCAAGACATTTTATTATGAGGACTGTAAATGAAAACAGATTTGGTATATAGATTATTAAATGGTACTAGCAAAATTGCAATTTTTATTTGTAATTTATAGACTGAGGCACAATTAAACGTCCCTTCCCTTCCAACAGACTGCACACTGGTATTCACAATTTCATTTGGTAGCGATGGAGTTTTTGCAGTAAAATGTGTTTGAACTAAACGGTATTATGCAGTATTGCATTCACCAACATAGGTATAAGAATGTAATTTTTGCTATAAAATCTCTTTGAAATGCAAGATATGATACAGTAATGCATTCATTAACACTGGTATGAGAATAAACAAAGATATAACGTTGGTAATATGCACTCACAGTGAAGGAGGTTTAATAATAGTCCGTTGACGACAATCTCCACACTTATTATGTAGTTCCAGTATCAAACATTCACCTTTATCGTGTGAAAATTACGTTAAACTTCCACCTTGCTGCGTCTTATCAATATCCAGGACATCACATAAGTAATAATTAGAACTTTTTAAAAGTCCTTGTCTGTCCTTACTGTCCTTGTCTGTTTGTCTCCAATTGTGGCGTCCCACGTGGATGGAAGTACAGACTCACCTATGTCCCGTTGTGTGTTCGGGCAATTAAATGAACAGGTGAAGTTGTTAACTGACTAGAGCTCAGCGTCCCACGTGTTTTGTTGAATCGCTATGTTCACTTGTGCTGCAGGTTTCCTTTTCAAAGCTTCTCAGGAGCGCTCCACTGAAGCAGTTTTGGCATAAGTTTTTTCTTCAATTTATTGTCTTTTTACAGTCCCAGGTATACTTTATCTACACCATACGCGTTTTGGAGCGCATACTTGCTCCTTCCTCAGTGGTCAACAAGTTATATTAGGAAATCCTATTCTCTTCATAATTGTTTTAAATTTCTAATGTACTTCATGCAGTGTTTATGAAAATATTTTATAGAAAAAATACTATAGTGTCAATAAGCGATTACCCTTTTTTATGTTTTGATATATTCATGGACTGTTCTTCATAATTTTACAGGTACAGGAGGAGAGGATTTCCCATCAGCAAGTCAAATGTGTTATAACAGAGGAAAAGATTTGTAGTGTTTGCAAGAAAAAGATTGGAAACAGGTGAAGGAATGTAGAAGCACTTTGGGGGAGATTAATCATCTCCCATGAACAAGAAAAGTGTTTTTAAAGTTGCAGGCTGTGTGTTTGTGACTTTTTAACTCCTTAACGACCCAGGACGAGAATGCTCATCCTAAATGGCTGGTACTTTGCGCCCCAGGACAAGCATTCTCATCCTGCTGTCCTTTCTCCCCCCCCATGTGCGCTGCTGCGATCACGGATCCGTCTGTTACTGACAGCCGGATCAGTGCTGCATCAACCAGCATTGGTGATAACGCCGATGACGGTGGATTAACCCCTCATATGCCGCGGTCAGCGCTGACCACGGCATATGGTTTGCGTTCCCTCTCCTCAGCCATCGGGTCCCCGCACTGGGGTCTGCCAGTTACGGAAGCCCAGGAGTTCCAGCCTGAGTAAGATGCTGACAGTTCAATTCAGTACAATACAGAATGTATTGTACTGAATTGAGACGGGGATCAAACCCTGAAAAGGTGAAGTCCCACAGTGGGACAAATATAAAAAGTAAAGAAAAGTGAAAAAAGTGTTTTGTTATAATAAAAAAAATTAAAAGTTTAAAGTAAAAAAAGAATGTGTCCTTTTCTCAAAATAAAGTAAAGAAAAATTGTAAAAAATAGGGAAAAAAAGAAAAGTAGACATTAAGTATCGCCGCGTCCGTATCGACCGGCTCTATAAAAATATCACATGACCTAACCCCTCAGATGAACACCGTCAAAAAAATAAAATAAAAATAATTTTTTTTGTCACCTTACAACACTAAAAGTGCAACACCAAGCGATCAAAAAGGCATATGCCCCCCAAAATAGTACCAATCTAGCCGTTGCCTCATCCCGCAAAAAATGAGCCACTACCTAAGACAATCGCCCCAAAAATAAAAAAAACTATGGCTCAGACTATGGAGACACTAAAACATGATTTTTTTGTTTCAAAAATGCTTTTATTCTGTTAAATGTAAAAAAAATAAAAAAAAGTAGACATATTAGGTATCGCCGCGTCCGTAACAACCTGGTCTATAAAAATACCACATAACCCCTCAGGTGAACAACGTAAAATTTTTAAATAAAAACTGTGTCAAAAAAGCAATTTTTTTGGTCACCTTACATCACAAAAAAGTGTAATAGCAAGCGATCAAAAAGTCATACGCACCCCAAAATCATACCAATCAAACCGTCATCTCATCCCGCAAAAAATTAGACCCTACTTAAGACAATCGCATAAAAAAAAAAAAAAAAAAACTAGGGCTCTCAGAATATGGAGACACTAAAATATGATTTTTTTTAAATTCAAAAATGCTGTTATTGGGTAAAACTTAAATAAAATAAAAAAGTATACATATCGCCACGTCCGTAAGAACCTGCTATATACAAATAATCCCATGACCTAACCCCTCAGGTGAACACCGTAAAAAATAATAAGAAGAAAGTGTATCAAAGAAGCCATTTTTTGTCACCTTACATTTCAAAATGTGTAATACCAAGTGATCAAAAAGTCATAAGCACCCTAAAATAGTACCAATCAAATCATCATCTCATACCGAAAAAAATTAGACCCTACATAAGACTGTCACCCAAAAAATAAAAAATAAACTATGGCTTTCAGAATATAGAGACACTAAAAAAATCTTTTTTTTTTAAATGCTTTATTATGTAAAACTCAAAACAAAAAAAAGTAGTCATATTTGGTATTGTCGCGTCCGTAACAACCTGCTCTATAAAAATAGCACATGATTTAACCTGTCAGATGAACATTATAAATAACAAAAAATATAAATGGTGCCAAAACAGCTATTTTTTGTTACCTTGCCTCACAAAAAGTGTAATATAGAGCAACCAAAAACTATATGTACCCTAAAATAGTACTAACAAAACTGCCACCTTATCCCGTAGTTTCCAGTTTCTACTCTAGGGGTGGAACAGGGGTTCTTCAAATGTGAAAGCTTAAAATTATACCAGTGAAATCTGCCTTTTCAAAAACCATATAGCGTTCCTTTCCTTCTGCGCCCTGCCATGTGCCCGTATAGCAGTTTACGACCACATATGGGGTGTTTCTGTAAACTACAGAATCAGGGCAATAAATATTGAGTTTTGCTTGGCTGTTAACCCTTGCTTTGTTAGTGGAAAAAAATGGATTAAAATGGAAAATCTCCATTTCCCTTTAATTCTTGTGTAACAGCTAAAGGGTTAACAAAGTTTATAAAATCAGTTTTGAAAACCTTGAGGGGTGTAGTTTCTAGAATGGGGTCATTTTGCGTGGTTTCTATTATGTAAGCCTCACAAAGTGACTTCAGACCAAAGTGGGTTTTGGAAATTTTCTAACGTCCCCAAAAAATAAAATGGCATTCACTAAATGATCCAAACATGAAATAGACATATGGGGAATGTAAAGTAATAACTATTTTTGGAGTTGTTACATCTATTATAAAAGTAGAGAAATTGAAATTTGGAAATTTTCTAATTTTTCTATATTTTTGGTAAATTTGGTATTTTTTTTTAATAAATAAAAATGAAATTTTTTTACTCCGTTTTACCTTTGTCATGAAGTACAATATGTGATGAGAAAATAGAATGGCCTGAATAAGTAAAAGCGTTTTAAAGTTATCACCACATAAAGTGACACATGTCAGATTTGCTAAAAATGTAAGGTGTTAAATGCGAGCTTTCTGAAAGAAAAAGACAGGGTGTGACAAGGTCAGGAAAGGGGCATGTCCAACCCCCAAGATAAATGTATCTTTATTTACAAGAGTTTCCTGATGCAAATGAAGCCACAAATCTATGGCAGCTCTGGCGCAAATGAAGCCAGAAATCTACAACATTCCTGTTTAGATGAGCAGATTGCTGGAGGATGCTCATCGATTATCACGAGGCCTGCGCCCCGTCATAAATTAGGGACATCCTCCGACAGCGCAGGGGATATCCAGACCAGCTCAGAAAGTGCCTGGCTTGATAAATCTTCCACTTTGTGTTATGTTGAAACACATACTAAGGCCCGTTGACACTGACCGATTATTGTCATAATTTTCTTGCCTCCACTTATTTGTTACACTAATTGGCTACTGTGAATAAAACAGAATATTTACAGTAAAACTATAATTTATTGTTGATCTTGGACATTCACACTGCAATAAAAGTCATTCTTATCAACAGTGCAAGGTTATACTAATAGAAATGTCCATCTGATCCTTGGATCTACTGATCATTTATTTGTGGTTTAAAAAAATCAGGGACATCACCTTTTAGAAGCATCATAAATGAGAAGAGGTCAAATAGAAAGTGAAAAAGAGTTAATATAAATTAGGGCTTAGTACAGACTTGTTTTGTATATACCTAATTTAAATCTATAGCTTCTGTATGCTATACAGAATGTCTGACTTCTGGCAGAACTTTCCAGTCAGCTATTTGAAGAGGCCACAGAGACCCTTTTTCTCCTGACGTCATGTTCATTGGTCACTCATCCTATTTCCAGCTTAGTCCCATGCAAGTGATATGGCCCTGATATGGCTCCAAGAGCTAATCGGTGGGCGTGTCGGGAGTTGGACCCCCTTCGATCAGATATTAATGACCTTTCCTGAGGATATGCCATCAATATTAAACTCCTCTTTAACCTAGCATACACCTTTTTTAGTAAATCTCCCCAGAATATTTTAAAGTAGGCATGTTTATGCTAGGAGTCATCAGTAACAAGGAGTGGGATTTACCAGATACATAACATGGTGTTTTTAACTTCTGTTTTTGTTTTGTTCACAGTGCATTTGCTCGCTATCCAAATGGTGTGGTTGTTCATTACTTCTGTGCAAAGGATGTCAGCTCTGTGGACTCTTGAAGATCTTTCTATGCGCTACACAGATTAAAATATTGTCCAAAGACTGCAGAGGTTCCTTGAAGCTGTTACATAAAAGTGTGCTCTTGCACTGGAAATTGGACTTGCATATTGCATATTTTGTACTTCAGGCACTGACTGTTTGAGACCTTTTAATTTCATGTAATAGACTTTCTGCCATAGCAATTCTGATAAATTTTACTGTCAGTCTTGTTATATTGACTACAACTGTAATGTTGACAGATTTTTGCACACTGTTCTTTCTGTAAATGAAGATTGTTGTAGATGGTTTCAAGAAGGATGTATGCTTCAAACTGTAAAGATTTGTTAATGTATGTACATAGAACTTTATAACAGGATGGGATATATCATTATCCCACATAATTTGTACGGTATTCTGTTTATTCAGCTACAGTAGAGTTCATATTATGTAAACACTCTGACAATAATAATTCCTAGTATTTTACTCCAATAGAATAATGAAGCCTGTACGATATAAAGAGAAAATATTTTTTAAGGAAAGTATTAATAGTTTGTCCATTTATATTCACCTTATCATTGCTTTAAGCAATGCAGTTTTCACTCTTACTAAGAGAGTAATTATGGATAAAGGAAACTAGGTTGCCTGTTATCATTGGTTACCATGTTGTTTGAATTGACATTTTCTGTTTTTGGATGGCTGAATAAACGTGCACCAGACTACATTTTTATGTTGTAAATTATTTTAGTTCAGTGGTAGAAATCAATGACAAGCTGCTAAATAGTTAATATTTTAGACATTTACACTGACAAGCAAAAGGGTAACAATGTTTTGAACTTTTGACTTTCATGCTCCATATTAGGGATGAGCGAATCGACTTCAGATGAAACATCTGAAGTCGAGTCGCATAAAACTTAGTTCTAATACTGTACGGAGCAGGAGCTCCGTACAGCATTAGAATGTATTGGCTCCAAAGAGCCGAAGTTATTGCTTCGCAAAGTCTCGCGAGACTTCGAGTAATAACTTCATAAATTAATTTGTACTGTAAAAAACAATATGAAACAAAGGACCGGCACTTCACTGATGAACAAATCTGTGCCACAGATTTGTTCATCAGTGAAGTGCCGGTCCTTTGTTTCATATTGTGAGTGGGCTTTCATACCCTGGACACGGGCACCACGACTCTGCCAGAGGAGTGCCGACCGTCTTCAATTTTTGTACTGTAAAAAACAATTTCCCGAACTCAGGTTCGGTTCCAAGGTACCACAAGGGAGCTCTGTACAGTATTAGAACGAAGTTTTATGCGAATTGACTTCGGAAGTTTCACCTGAAGTCGATTCGCTCATCCCTACTCCATATCTCACCACCCACTACAGCTTTGAACGTGAAACTACCATCATTTTATAGACATAAACTGGACTGGCAACTATTTAGCATATGATTAGTTATGCAGATTCTTGTCATATAACTGCATTGTTACTGTTTTTGCTCTTAAAATTCAAAATTAAAGGGGCGTGGCTAGGCTGCCGGAGGACGTGGCTGCTTGATTGTAGAGCTCCTGGCATACAGCGGCAAAACGCAGCAGAGTCTCGCTTCACATAAGCCCAAACTTGACAAAGCAGCAGGGATTTATCCACAGAAGATGGGGAAAACAAAATGGGTGCTCCCCAGGATCGCGAACAACCTGGAACAGTACTTTGAGAAGGAGCAGGGGAAAAATGGCGCCGAAGCGCAGGACCACATTACCAGCCCGGCCACGCAGCAAAGAGCTTCAGCTGCGTAGACACCCCGGTCGGGATTTCCAGTCTCTGACCAGGAAATACAGCTCTCCCAAAACTTTTCCGAACCCTCATTACCTCCGACACCGGAGGACCTTAAGGCGCCACAGGAGGGAGCACAGAAAAGGCAAGATGGCAGTCAGCCACGCAGCAAAGCGCTTCAGCTGCTCAGACACCCCAGTCGGAATATCCAGTCTCTGATCAGGAAATACAGTTCTCGCAGAACTTTTCCGAACCCTCATTACCTCCGACACCAGAGGACCTTAAGGCGCCACAGGAGGGAGCACAGAAAAGGCAAGATGGCAGTCAGGCAAGAGGGAACAACAACTCACCGTCGTGTAGCCTGCAGCAGCAAAGATCGTGGCTGGAGACACGGGGCATAAGCCAGGCTGGTGCACTCACAGATAAGGCACTAATAGATAATTCCCCACATGTAGTACAGATGTCAGAATCGATTTATGGACTTTCCCACCACCGACAAACTAGCATCAGAAGCTACCCTTAAACATATGCTTGTCGCCTTGAAAACATCCTTACAGGCAGACATGGCGCAACTCCTAGTCCCTCTATCAACATCTATTCAAAACCTAGAAGATAGGGTACAGTATATAGAAAGTAAAATGAGAGAATATGTTACCTCTCAGAATAACATTATTGATGCGCATAATGATATGGCGGATGAAGTGGAATCGATAAAATAGAAGACCGCTCCCGCCGCTACAACATAAAATTCTGCGGAATACCAGAAGCAGTGTCTACGAACGAGCTTCAACCATATCTTCACAAGTTATTCTCAGTGCTTCTACCTGATATTACACCCCAGGACATGATAATAGACAGAGCACACATGGTGCCAAAACCACAATTTCCAGACAAGGACATACCCCAGGATACACTGGCTAGGATCCATTTTTTCCATACTAAGGAGGCCCTGATGTTGGTGGCACGGAAACTCAGAAATCTACCATCCCCCTTCCAAGCGGTCAAGTTATTTACTGATGTATACGCAGCGACACTCCGCCAAAGAAGATCTCTTATCCCTATCACAGCAGCACTACGCAATCATAATATCGCATATAGATGGGGTTACCGGCTGAAACTTCTCAGATCTGCAGAGGGAGCAACACACGAAGTGAAGTCTTTTGAAGAAGGGAAGAAACTCCTCCAAGAATGGAAAATTCACATTGAACCGCAGAAAGACAAGAGGGACTACGCTCTCCCACCTATACGTAGAGAATGGAACACTGTCCCTCAAAGCAGAACCTGCAAGAAATGACTCCTATTCAACTATCAATATGCCAGGGCACGTGCAATCGTCGGAATCTCTAGTAACTATATGGAACCTTTCCCCCATGTTACCTTAAGCGGTATTATACCGTATTGGTTTTCAATTACAGGTTACTTATTTACAATTGTTTTGAATTATCAGTTTATGCTCTTATTCAAGCTCTCCAGTTTGTCATATGTACTATATTTGTGGGTTAAATGGAGATTAAATTTATGTCACAACATCAAGGGGTTAAATAGCCCTCAAAAGAGAGCCTATGCCTGGAGGGAGGCGATAGCCGCAAAAGCGGACGTCTTCTGCGTACAGGAGTCACATCTGATACAAATAGACGCCCACCGCGTAAAGCATCGCCTTTATCCAACCATAGTACTCGCACATAACACTAAGAAAACAAAAGTTGTCTTATATAGCCTTGAGAAACACACTGGCTATTTCTGTAATTTCCCAACATATAGATCATAAGGGCAGATATATTATTTTGGTATGCTCTATTAACCATATAGCCTACACCCTAGTAAATATATATGCTCCCCACGCATATCAAATGGTATATTTGCGAAGAGTTGTGAAAAAGGTAAAGGTCATGAAAAAAGGCAAATTGATAATATGCGGGGATTTCAATACCATAGTGGACCCTTCAATCGATTCCACCAATACCAGTCACAGAACGGAGAAGGGCATGTCATCAGTGTTACAAGCAGAGGGACCCTTTGACACTTCTTGAACCAGGCTTTTCTCTCTCCTCCTAAGCTTAATTCAGACATAATTCATGTGTTTCAGACCCCTACACCCACTACTAAAAGCACTAGAGTAATTTCCAACATTCTGGGTGATAAAAATGTATTTATTAAAACTTCTCCTATTTTAGCATGGGAGACTGAGTTAAGTCAGATATTCACAGAAGACGAGTGGGTCAAAGCTTTGGCCTTCTTTTCTACCACATTTAAATGTACAGTACATCCCATTATGAGGCAAGGGTGAAGACAGTTCTCTGTTGGTATTTTACTCCTATCAGATTAAGTACAATTTTTCCAGGTGCGTCAGCATGCTGCTAGAGACAATGTGGTCAAACCAGTACCCTGCTGCACATCCTTTGGAGTTGCCCTAAGTTGCATTCATATTGGCAGGAAATATTTACATTAATATCTGATATTAGCACTGATATCGCCGTTTGCTCCTTTGTCTTGTTCTCACAACCGCCAGAAGTACAATCGGGAAATCCTTGGTGTAGTGTGCGTCCGTGTGCGCAATTCCTCCAAAATAACGTCACAGAGACGTTCTCAAGGGGGATCCAATAATGTGCCTGCTTCCAACAGCTATGCAAGGTTTATTTATACCAGAAGATGGAAGGCGGTCTTACAATCATGACCAATGGGGAGACAGGTTATGGTATGAAGTGATTGGCTGGAAGGCGGTCTTACAATCATGACCAATGGGGAGACAGGTTATGGTATGAAGTGATTGGCTGGCGAAGATGTGAATGATCGCACACTTATTTGCACCCTTTCCGTTGCCGTGCTTATCCTCGTGGATGAAGAAACCTCAGTTCGACGGTCCGCATCCCTCCCGCCTCAGCCGATGCCATGACACTGGTATCCTGCAGTAATACCAGGCCGGGCATAAATCAGCTACAGGTCGGGACGACCAGACCATCGTGCGAAAGTCTCTGCGCAGATGCGAACGCAAACGAATCTGCACATCTCCTTAGGATAGATGGCGACCATACGGCGAACAATAATTTTTCCACAACAGCACTGAGGAAATACAACTGTCACCAGCTCTGGCACTACTATTTATAAACATTCACCAATTTGAACCTTCAATAACAGCGCTTATTGGCCACATAGTATTAAGCGCCAAGTTGGTGATAACCTGCCATTGTAAAGAGCTGACTCCCCCGAAAATAGAAGAAGTGTATTGTACTCTAAACCTGACATGTCGTTATGAGCAGGAGGAGAGTAGAGAGTGTATGGAAACCTTGGTTGAAACACCCCAGAGGTCAAACCTGACACCCACTAATGACATATATAACATTCTAAAAATGAAACACTCACACATTCACTGGGAGAGCAGGTTTTATTATTCTTTATTTTTGTTATTCTTTCGTTCATTTTGTTGACATATAGACTGTCATTTGCATACACCCTGAAACTATATTTTTGCTGAGTTGTGTGCCATGTTTGGCAGCATCTGCGCGGATGCCATGGCGCATGAATCTTGGCAATATGTCTACTATTGTTACTATTTTTTGCTCTGATCGGAATTCTCATAGGAGCGACATTTATGTATAAAACATGCTAAGATATAAAGCGGTGGCTGCGTGCACAGATATTGTGCTTAATTTTCATGGTATTGTAATAAAAATCTAATAAAAAGATTGAAACGAAAAGAAATTCAAAATTTTAATTTTTATTATTCTGTTAGTATTTTGTAAACCCACCTTTTGGCTTTCAACACTGCCTGAATCCTTCTGGGCATGCTAATTTTTCTTCAACTCTACCCACAAGTGCTTGATTGGGTTGAGGTCTGGGGACTGTGGGGCCAATCCAGCACCTCTACTACATTATCATTGAACCATTTCTTCACCAATCTCAATGTATATTTCGATTCGTTGTCCTGCTGGAACACTATGTCCTCCTTTTCATATCCATAGTACTTGAGTGTACAAAGTAGCTCATCTTGTATCTCCTTTTCCTCCACCAAACTTGACAGTTCCTTCAATTTCTTGATATGTTAGCCCCCTTTTCCATTGTTTCTTCCAGACCTATTTTCACCCATCGGAGCCAAATCTAAGTGCTGCACGGGTCCCTGGCTCTCACATGAGAGCCGCGCTCCTGCTCTAACAGCCCATACCGGCAGAAGTGGTGTCCGCCGCATGTAAAGCAGACTCCCTCTGTCTCCCATCGGCATCCAGCAAATGTGATCTGTGTGTGAAGGCTGGTTGGGGTCTTATGTAGGCCCCAAACCAGCCCTGAGTAGTTTACAGCCTGCTAGTCAATGTTAGTAAAGCACTCACATTAAAATGCAATGCACTATAGGGATAAAAATCAATCAGAATGTTGTCTGTTATAGTCCCCTTGTGGGACTATTAAGTGGTAAAAAAAAAAATTAAGTAAAAATAATTCCAATAAAAATAAAAATACGCTTTTTTTCATCGGCCAGGTTAAATAGAAAATGCCTGATCATTGATTTCCCCACTTACACATTAGTTTGTTGGAATCTACTGATAGTTATAGAATGTGAATAGCCTCTCTAAACAGGTTTTCTGACCTTGCAGATGGCTAAAAATATCAGTTTCTTATATTTCAAATTCCCTGCTGGTCTTTGTTTATTTGCCAGCAGTGATGACATGTCAAAGTCCCACGTCTCAGCATTAATAGTGGTATGGACAACACCTCATCACTGCAGCCAAAGAAATTGGCCATATGCATGTCCAACTAGGGTATGCCACATATAGAAAATGCACCATGTGAACTTTAGGGCCACACATCTTTTTGCAACCAGGATCTGTCAGTCCCAAGTCAACTTATCCAAATAATCAGCACAAGACTGAAGCTTCAATATAAATATTTGCTATATTAACATATAAAATCCATACAATGAGATCATACCCAACGCACCAAGTCCATAGAAACCATAGTGCAACAGTTCTGAATTCTTGGGCAGTAGTTTGCCACAGTGGTGATTGAGGTGTGCATTACTCCACCTGTAACGTTTCAAGCGATTCCTCCCCCTTTCTTAACCATAAATTTGGATATGCCGAAAGGACGGAAAACTTTATTACATAACTATATTACTATGGATTACACCATATAATCACCGTAAAGTAAGCAGGCACTTCTATAACTAGACATTACCATGCTGGGGTCCAGCTCTAACACATGGTAGGGTGACAACTCTAAATTTAGTTCAACATTGTGTAGAAATTTACTGTGTAGCGTAAGCTATAGTCATAGATGTCGAAATATAAAGTCATGTTAACACCAGCACTAGCCATTTCCATTGTTTTGCTCCATTAGAGGAGCAGAACAACAAAGATAACTAAAGTGCTGGATTCAGTACATAACTGAACCAAATGGAGCTCAACAGACCCCATAGACTATAATGGGGACAATTCGGTTTCCATTCGGGAGTCAACTTTTTTAGCAGGAAAAAAGTCCCCCAGGACTTTTTTTTTGTCTGTCCTTTATTGCAGAATCTGCAATGGAGACCCCAAACAAATCCACCCACACATATGTCAACAAGCCCTAACTGCCATGGTGGGAACTGACACAATATTATTAATTTTATTTAACTGATTTTGTGAACAGGGCGGCTTTAACCATATGGTGAATAGGGCCCCCCTGCAGTACATCATGTGACCAAATGTCAGCTCTAGTAAAGTTTTACTGTGAACTCCCTGTGGACCCAAGCACAGTCGTTTATAACTCCGCGCCTGTGATGAAGAGTGGATTGCCGAGTACAGATCACTGAGCTGCTTCCTGGCATTGCCACTTACTGCACAGCATGAGGCCTGACCCTGCCTCAGTCTTCTCCCGCACTTTGAGGACGCCATTTTACTGTGCTCTATCTTCCTCCAGGCTCTGGGCTCCCACAGCAGCTCTAGGCAAAGCAGCAGGACAGGGTCTGGAATCCATGCTGCATGGAAGCCACTATTCTGCACAGAGAAAGGAAAAATGCCCTCCTGTACTTCCCTGGCTGTCAGTACCATTTGAGGTGCAGGGGCACCTTATCTTGTTCCCCATCTCCTCTCTTGGGATAGGCAGATGGTTCCTTCTCTGCCTGCTTCTTCTTGGAGTGCAAGGGTCTCCAGCAACACCCCCACAAGGAAAACATCTTAAGGTAAGACTGAGAAGACAACCTTTCCTGACACAAACACTGACGATATTCACTTTCTGACATTTTACATTTAATAACACTGACCCAAGCATTTGCATTTTGCATTTACTGACACACTGATGATAATACTGACACCAACACAAAGTGTAAAATATAAAAACAAAGTAAAAAAAAAATAACACCACCACACTCCACACTGCAGCTTCAAGCCCCCTAACCTGGCAACCATAACCCATACATCAAAAAAATCACAGAAAAAGATGCAAAACATCCTGCACGACATTAAAACTATATATGTGGATGTGCAAGGCTACATTTATAAAATCACAGAAAATAATGCACTAAAAACAATAGATGCAAACATGATATATGGGCTAAGCCCTCACTCTAATATAATAAAATCTGAGAATATCAGCCAATATATTCTGATCAAAACACATCTATGCCCGGCTACCCAAGCCAAGGTGGTCTCAGGCAGGTCCTACTTTAAACCTATCATTGCCGTATGGGCATCTACATTCGAGAGAGCAGACCCTGCACATATAGTGTGCTGCTCCTAGTTACAGATGTAGCAGGGTTAACACTCAAACTCTTAACTCAAATTTCTTAACTCATCATGTTATCTTGAAACAAAAGCCATTGAAAAGCAATTGAAGGTGTTTGCTTAACGCATTTAGTTTAGATAACACATCTCATAAAGCATGAGTGTTAACTCTACTACATCTGCACCTCTGTGTGTATCAAGCAATGTTCTTGAAGGAGTGGCACCTTCAGGAGTGAATGTGCTTCTATTTTAGGAGTAGAATTTTTGTGCATTTGGGCAACCTTGATTAAGGTGGTCCATATAGCTGTGTGTGCTCCTCCTCTCATCGGTTGCTTGAGGCACACATAGGGTAACTAGGAGCAGCACATTATATGTGAAGGGTCTGCTCTCCTGAATGCAGATGCCCATATGACATAGGTAGGTTTAGAGTAGGACCTTCCTGACTGAGAACACATTGCCATGGGTAAGCGGGCACAAATGTGTTTTGATCAAAATATATTGGCTGAGAGTCTCAAATGTTATCATATTAGACTGAGGGCCTAGTCCATAAATCATGTTTGCATCTATTGTTTTTAGTGCATTATTTTGAGTGATTTCATAAGCCATACATCCCCTATATCGGAACATCCATTATGGAAGAGGGACATAAGAAAAAAAATGTATTTGTATGTTGTGCGATTCCCCCCAAAAAAAGAAAAATAAACTTTTTCTTTTTTTTGTATAAATAATACCAACATAAAAATAAATAAATCCCCACGTATACAAGAGGCCAAAAAATTATTTACGTAACCAAAGGGAAAAAAGTTACGGCTTTCAAAGACACATGCAGTAAAAAAGCAGAAAATGTGTGTGGTCAGGACGGGGGTAAATTGTTGGTTTTGAACTGGTTAATTTTCCAGGGCAGGTTAGAAAATGACAGCCGAATTCTAAATGCTCATAGACAGCTCCACAACTTTTTATGTTGTACCATTATTTTCTTATGAGGCAGAGCTGCTCTGCATATTGCTAAACATTGTAAAATGAGAAATGAATTCAGCTTTCATGAATATATCTGAGATGTCTATTTATAAGAGAGGGTCCTTTTTTACTTGGACCGATGATCTGGCTGATTATGGGAACGAACTGAACGTTCCCTATAACTACATGATGATCAGCGGAGATGAGTGCTGCATTTAAAGGCTATGTACACGTTCGGGAGAATCTTTTTTTTTTTTAATGATTGCATTTTACTCATTTTGGGCTAAAAATATTTTTTTCAATTGGTCATTGAGAAGTTTTTTTTATAGCTGTGTGAATCCTACTTTCACTTTGTGCCAGTCATCTAATAAACCTTATCTCTAAATTACTAAAAGGCCACAAACATTTATTTTAGCCACCTTCTTATCAGTAAGATAAGAATTAAGCTATAATGAGTGTTTATAAGGTCAGAGATCAAAGATAAGGAACCTGTCAGCTGAGCTGCCTGACAGAACAGAGTGAAAATTCTGATTCTGCTACTAGAGAAACTCAAGGCTGCACAAAGACAGTGGTTCAAAATTTTTACTACAGACCAATTGGAAATATTATTTTATTTTTAGCTCAAAATGAGTACAATGCAATAATAAAAATTTGCTCCCAAAGGTGTACATAGCTTTTAAAGGCAGCAATCGCCTCTGCTGTATGGGGATGGATAATCGATACAGCAATTGCTTGCCCCATAGAAAATCCTTATTCCTGGGCAATATATCCCTGTTTACACAGTGCAATTTGCTGCACAGGAATAACGAGCAATCAACCAGCATTTGCTTGTTCATCAGGTGATCACTGTCATCTTTTACACAGGCCAATTATCATTATCGCTGCATCCAAAACGACCTGCAATACGCTATTATCATGTCATTTATACTGTACGGTGAACAACGTAAAACAAAACAACAAAAAATGCCAGAATTGCAGCTCTTTGCTTATTCGCCACCAAAAACACTGAATAAAAAGCGAACAAAAATGAAATGAAAACTACAAGGCATCCTGCAAAAATTAAACCCCACACAGGCTCTGTAGAAAAATAAAAAAGTTATGGGTCTTGGGATGCGGTGATGCAAAAAGATTTTCTCCTTAAAATAAATGGCTTTTATTGAACACAGGTAGTAAAACATAAAAAAAAAATTGGTATCGCTGTAATTATACGAACCCACAGAATAAAGTTATCATGTTATTTATGCCAAACAATTAACACTGCAAACTCTATAACATAAAAACTGTGGCAAACTGAAGAGAAAATTCATTATTGAGAAATAATCATAAAATCCAGGTATGCCAAACTCATAATACACAGAAAAATTTCACCTCCTGTGACGCGTTTTGGATGTATATAACACCCTCACGCCTCCTGCACATGACCGTATGGTTGTGCGGTCCGTTTGAAACTGATCAGTTTTTCTTTTTTTTTTGTTTCAATAGTGTTTCCGCTTCCGTGCCGTTTTACCGTTCTGTTTTTCCATTTGGTTTCCATTTGTGATCCGTTTTTTGCGGATCGCAAACGGAAACGGAAGCATACAATAATGTTTAAACAGTAAGAACATTAAAAAACTGGGCTGGGCATAACATTTTCAATAGATGGTTCTGAAAAAAACGGAATGGATACGGAAAACATACGAATGCATTCCGTTTTTTTTTTACGGAACGATTGACTTGAATCGAGCCACGGAACGTGATTTGCGGCCAATAATAGGACATGTTCTATGTTTGAACGGAACAGAAATACGGAAACGGGAGGCATACAGAGTACCTTCTGTTTTTTTGCGGTTCCATTGAGATGAATGGTTCCGTATACTGAACACAAAAAAACGGAACGAAAACTGAAAAAAAAACATTTGTGTGCAAGAGGCATTAGTCGTAGCAAGGTGGTGTGAATGCTGGTGCTCCTTATATCAGAGGTTGGGGCAGAGCTGCATTCAATTAATAAAAAAAATGTAATACATGTGTGACAACAGCTCGCAGTGAATAACCCCCACTGACCTCAGATACAGCAGACACAACCAGCAGTATACACTGGAAAAACTAAAAAAAAAAAAAAAAAACACGTGCACCAAAACAGGTCAAAATCAATAATGGAATATAAAATCTTGTTTACGGTTTAGTGCACAAGTATCCAATTTCAATATCCATCTGGCATTTAATAGTCTATGGTGTGCATCTCCACCTCTGACTGGCAAGTGTGAACTGTTACCTTCATGCACACAGAGAATATAATAGGAAACAGCAGATATATGTTTTAATGTTTTTTTGTTCTTATTTTCCAAATTGGTACCATCTGATAAGTGTCTGCGGATTCTGATTTTCAGTGGTCCCGCTGTGCAGCCCACACACTGTAGGCTGCAGGTTTTGCATGTGATAAGGTATATTATTGGTATTACAGTTAATATACTGTTTGATTTTATGCTTGGTACCATTGGCTGAAGAAACTAAATATTTGGATGTTTTAATCACACTACAGCAAGTACATCAGGTGTGTCCTCACCTGAAGGAGCCATTACACTGTAACCAGGTGGGCTGAGCAGAGCCTCCAGCCCTGTCTACAAACAGACTGGGGGACAGTATCTGTGCTAGAGACAGGGCCGCTGATAGAAATCATGGGGCCCCGTACAGCATACATGACGGGGCCCCCTTCAGCTCCACCCCCTGATCCCTCCTTCAGCCACACCCCTGGCCCCGCCCTTGGCCCCTCCCCAGACGCCGCCTTGAAACAACATGCAGATTTGTCTACAAGTGATATTTATGGCGCTGGGGGGTCGTCTGTGAATGGCGCTGTTATGGAGGGGATCTGTGAATGGCACTGTTATGGAGGGGATCTGTGAATGGCACTGTTATGGAGGGGATCTGTGAATGGCACTTTTATGGAGGGGATCTGTGGATGGCACTGTTATGGAGGGGATCTGTGGATGGCACTGTTATGGAGGGGATCTGTGGATGGCACTGTTATGGAGGGGATCTGTGGATGGCACTGTTATGGAGGGGATCTGTGGATGGCACTGTTATGGAGGGGATCTGTGGATGGCACTGTTATGGAGGGGATCTGTGGATGGCACTGTTATGGAGGGGATCTGTGGATGGCACTGTTATGGGGGGATCTGTGGATGGCACTGTTATGGAGGGGATCTGTGGATGGCACTGTTATGGGGGGATCTGTGGATGGCACTGTTATAGAGGGGGATCTGTGGATGACACATACCGTATATAGCATCTTATGCTATGTGTCATCCACAGATACCCCTCCATAACAGTGCCATTCACAGATACCCTCCATAACAGTGCCATCCACAGATCCCCCCCATAACAGTCATCCACAGATCCCCCATAACAGTGTCATCCACAGATCCCCCATAACAGTGTCATCCACAGATCCCCCCATAACAGTGTCATCCACAGATCCCCCCCATAACAGTGTCATCCACAGATCCCCCTCCATAATGGTGCCATCCACAGATCCCCCCCATAAGTGTCATCCACAGACCCCCCGGCCCCCCCCATAAGTGTCATCCACATGACAGACCCCCCCCCCATAACAGTGCCATCCACGGATCCCCCGCCCTCCCTATAACAGTGCCGTCATGACGTCATCCATATAGATCCCCCCCCCCCCGCCACTCACAGTAGTATACATTAATAAATCGGTGCAGCCTGCAGACAGTAACTTTAATTTTAGCACAGGCACAGCGCTCATCTCTTTACTAAAATACTACCTTACATTCAGCTCCTGCCTCCTCCCTCCACCCTCCAGTAACAAGTGCGGGCGGCAGCGCTCACTCACTGACGTCACGCGCCTGCGCCGCCTAGTGGGAGGAGCAGGCGTGTGACGTCAGTGAGTGAGCGCCGCCCCCACACTGCCTGCTGTTACTGGAGCCAGCCCACTGACAGCAAAAAAATTAAAATGGCTCGGGAGTAGGGTTGCCACCTTTTCTTCAAGCCAAACCCGAACAGAAGGGAGGGAGGGCCCCCTTCCAGGCCCCGCCTCCAGCCACGCCCATGTCCCGCCTCCAACCATGTCCCGTCTCCACCCTTGGTCGCTGTCGCACCGCGATCGTTACGCCCCTGATCCCACGCCTGCGCCGTCCCGTTTAGTATTCGGCGCAGGCGCGGGATTTACGGGACGAAGAGGAGAACTCGGACGTCAATCAACTGGACATGGGCGTGCCACTGCCAAAGGGTGAATAGACGGAGCCTCTAGGTGCTGCAGGAACGCCCTCATAGCACCTAGAGGCTCATTAGCATATGATAAGTCTTTATTTTAAGAGAACGGCGGCAGCGGCAGGCAGGGAGTTATGTACTGCTGACATCAGCACATCGCTAATGTCAGTCAGCTACATAACATAACGTTTTTTTCTGATGATTGACAGATTCAGAAACCTGTTTAAAGGGCTTCTGTCACCCCACTAAACTCTTTTTTTTTTTTTTTTCCGGCTTCTTATAATCCCTATACTGCGATATATGAATACATAATGTTATTAGTCATTTTGGTTCAGTAGATAATGAATAAAACAGATTTTTATAATATGTAAATTACCTCTCTACCAGCAGGCAGGGCGGTTACTTGCTGGTAGCATCCGCATCCTCCTATCATAATGACGCCCCCTCCTCATGTTGATTGACAGGGCCAGCGAACGCGATCGTCCTCTGGCTGGCCCTGTCTGCTATCAAGTTATTGCGCCTGCGCCGTAGCGGTCTTCAGTCGGCACAGGCGCACTGAGAGGAGGACGCTCGCTCGGCCGCTCCTTCCTCAGTGCGCCTACACCAATGACGTCACATCTACACCCGGCGCAGGCGCACTGAGGAAGGAGCGGCCGAGCGAGCGTCCTCCTCTCAGTGCGCCTGTGCCGACTGAAGACCGCTACGGCGCAGGCGCAATAACTTGATAGCAGACAGGGCCAGCCAGAGGACGATCGCGTTCGCTGGCCCTGTCAATCAACATGAGGAGGGGGCGTCATTATGATAGGAGGATGCGGATGCTACCAGCAAGTAACCGCCCTGCCTGCTGGTAGACAGGTAATTTACATATTATAAAAATCTGTTTTATTCATTATCTACTGAACCAAAATGACTAATAACATTATGTATTCATATATCGCAGTATAGGGATTATAAGAAGGCAAAAAAAAAGAGTTTAGTGGGGTGACAGAAGCCCACACTGTTACATACAATTACACAATTCAAATGTTTTATATTTCTACCTTTTTAGAAGTGAGTGACAGACTAGGACAGGTGTCAGGACTCAGGAGTCAGGACTGTCTTGGTCAGGTTGTCTGCAGGCAGGGCACAGTGGGCACTACATGGGCAGGCTGCTGGAGCTGGACTGGAGAGGAGAAGAAGAATGATTTCTCCCACGGAGCTCCCTCTGCCTCTCTCTCTGATGTCATCACTTCCTTATCAGAGAGAGGGAGGGAGGGACTAGGAGGCAGGGGAGGAGCGAGGGGAGGAGCCTGAACAGTGAGTGAACACAGCGCTGCCTGGCATCACTGTACTGTAGTGTGTAGACTGGAGGAGGGAGGAGGGAGGAGGGGAGGCTCGGGAGCGCTGCGCTCAGCTGATCACCCGGAGTGACAATATGGTTAAATATGCGATCGGAGTCTCGGTCGGACCACACTGCAGTTTGAATGAATAATCCTGTGCCCGGGTCTAAGAAAGGCTTGTACCCGGGCACAGGATTACAAACCCGGACTGTCCGGGTGAATCCCGGACGGGTGGCAACCCTACGAGTCGGGAGTCGGCAGCCCGGGCCCCCCTGCCAGCCGGGCCCGGTACAACTGGGCCAGCTGTACTGGCATATCAGCGGCCCTGGCTAGAGATATAGCTTTTTTTTTGGAATACATTGGAATACTTTGAGGACTTCGGAGAAGCCAAGATCAGTGTTTAGCACGGGTAAATAATTCTTCACAATACCACTGATTGCTTTAAAGGGTTTCTATCACTTCGTTTCACCTATTTAGCTTTCAGACACTAGCGATCCGCTAGTGTCTGCTTTATCTAACCATCCTAATATAAGAGCTTATTGTCCTGCCGTTTAGCTAAAAAAAATAACTTATATAGATATGCAAATGAGCCTCTAGGTGCTATGGGGGCGTGATTAGCACCTAGAGGCTCCGTCTACCTTAACAAACTGCCGCCGCCCAGCACGTCCCTCCAGCCCGCCCATCTCCTCCGGAATGCGATGCTCCTTGTGCGCGTCTGTATTCGGCGCATGCGCAGTGAATGTCTGACCGCTTCCCTGCTCAGACATCTCCACTGCGCCTGTTCCTCGGAGCACTATGACATCATCGGCGCAGGCGCAGTGGAGATGTCTGAGCAGGGAAGCCATCAGACATTCACTGCGCATGCGCCGAATACGAGGAGCATCGCATTCCGGAGTAGATGGGCGCGCTGGAGGGACGCGCTGGGCGGCGGCAGTTTGTTAAGGTAGACGGAGCCTCTAGGTGCTAATCACGCCCCCATAGCACCTAGAGGCTCATTTGCATATCTATATAAGTTATTTTTTTAGCTAAACGGCAGGACAATAAGCTCTTATATTAGGATGGTTAGATAAAGCAGACACTAGCGGATCGCTAGTGTCTGAAAGCTAAATAGGTGAAACGAAGTGATAGAAACCCTTTAAATTCACAGCTGTATGGGGTTGAGAAATACACAGATTTAGCAGTTTTACTGTCCTGTACAGTAACTGATCTACTGGAATATAACAAATTCCTTCTATTTTTTTACTTTACTAAGTTCTCTGCTCTATTTAGCATCCATGGGGCATAACCACGATTGCTCAGTCTGCTCCTAATGTGAACAGACTCCTGTTTAAGGCTTTATTCGCACTTTGCAGAACGGAATTGCGGACCCATTCATTTCTATGGGGCAGCACGATGTGCTGCCCGGACACGGAGTTGCGGACCCGCACTTCCGGGTCCGCAATTCCGTTCCCGAAAAAAAAATAGAACATGTCCTATTCTTGTCCGCAGTTGCGGACAAGAACAGGTATATTCTATTAGTACCGGCAATGTGTGGTCCGAAAAATGCAGAACGCAAATTGCCGCTTTCCGTGTTTTGCGGCTCCGTGGATCCGTAAAACACGTTGCGGACGTGTGAATGGAGCCTAAAACCATCATCAGTAGAGCAGTTCAGTTTGGCACGAGTAAATTCACCATTCAGAACTGACTTGATAGTACTGAATAAGTGACAGGAATCCATGTGCAATATAGTGTTGCATGCTGTACTTTTCCTGTGGGTTGTGCTTATGACCTTTTGGGTCATCCAGTCTATTTGTAAATTTAAGTCCCAAAAAGTGATATGTTCCTGGTGATGGTAATGAGTAAGGCCTCTTTCACACGACCGTATGGCTTTGTCAATGTTTCGCGGTCTGTTTTTCACGGATCCGTTGTTCTGTTTTTTGTTTCTGTTTCTGTTCCGTATGTCCGCAAAAACCTATCCGTATGGCTTTTTTACGGATCCAAAACGGAAGAAAAAAAAATTTACATCATCATTTTGGACACATCCCCTTTTTGGCTCCCCCTATTTAACTTGGTCATGTGATAGTTGTGACTCCATTTTATGCAGCTACTTGCAGCATTGAGAGCGTACTTGGAATCCTGTGTTTAGCAGACATTGGTTTCTGGCTACAATTTTCTGTTGCATCATGGTTGAGGAGGAAATGGTTCTCTTGTGCTGGCTGATTTCTCTGGAACACGGATATCAGCCTACTATGGTGAACGTTTGACCGAGGAGGAGGCATTGGGTTCACCCAATTCTCTGTCAGCAGTGCAGGAAGGGTCATTTCCACACGCTGTACATGGATCTGCGACAGAATCCTGAGAAATTTCATGGGTATTGCCTTATGTCTGTGAACAGCTTTGACTTATTGTTAGCGTCTCTGCACCCTGGCCTCACATACCAGGACACAAGTATGAGGCGCTGCATTTCTTCTGAGGTATGTATATTTATTATTATTTATATATTTATGTGATAGTGTAGATGCAATGTGATAATGTGCATCTAACGATAAATGTAAAATGTGGGGAGTTACAGTATATGTGTGTTGCATTACGCTTTTTTGGATTGTGTCTTAAAGATTTTTGGCAACTGGGAATTCATTTTCATCTCTGCATTATGAGTTCCTGCTGGGAGTCTGAACCATAGTTAGTCAAACCTGTGATTTGATTTGGCAGCGACTCCGGGAAGCGGTAATGCCAGAGCCCAAGGCTGAGGATTGGATCCGAATTGCTGAGGGTTTTCATGTCAATGCACATTTTCCTAACTGTATTGGGGCACTGGATGGCAAACACATACGTGTTAAGAAGTCTCCTCACTCAGGGTCCCGATACTACAATTTAAACAGTATTTTTCTGTCATGCCAATGGCCTTGGCCAGTGATGGGCAAACTGCGGCTCTCCAGATGTTGTAAAACTACAAATCCCATCATGCTCTGCTGTAGGCTGATAGCTGTAGGTAGACTGGGCATACTGGGAGTTGTAGTTTTACAACAGCTTGAGAGCCGCAGTTTGCCCATCCCTGGCCTTGGCTGACAGTACTTACAAGTTTATAATTGGGGATATTGGGGCCTATGGGAGCACTGCAGATGCGCGCCTTTTCAGTACTTCTAGAATGTGTGAGAGACTTCGAGCCAACCAGCTTGCCCTCCCAGAGCCCAGATTGCTGCCAGGTTCTGCGGGACCACCGGCTCCATTTGTTATTGTGGCTGATGAAGCTTTTGCTTTGACACCACATGTCATGCGCCCTTGCCCAGACGCAACCTGGATGACAGCAGACGTATATTTAACTATCGGCTGAGTAGAGCTCGTCGGTATGTTGAATGTACGTTTGGAATACTCTCATACAAGTGGAGAATATTACTGTCATCCATACAGATGTCGCCGAACAATGCCTTCCTGGTTATTAAAGCATGTGTGATTCTGCATAACTTTGTCAGGATTCATGCTCCGTCAGAAATTGATGATGTTGCACCTGGTACTTCTTCTTCATCTGGAGGGTTGGGCCAGACTCTACATGGACGACCTGGAACAGCAGGGCTTGCAGTTCGGGCCCTCTATGAGCAATATTTTTCAAGTTCTGAGGATGCATTGCTGTGGCAGATGGACGTAGTTCATGGCAGACTATGAAGTGTCTGGACTCTGGTCATCTTAGTATTTGTTGTTTTCTAGTGATTTTATTTTTTATTTTTTGGGGGGGGGGGGTTATATGTAGATAGTGTAGGGACTCACAAGACAAAGAGGACCCTTGACGTGGGCTTGTGGGGTGGGGTTAAAATGTAGCCCCATAAAAAATAAATATCTATGTTGTCAATCATGTTCAATGATAACATGTTAGTGACGATATAATTTATTTTTTGGACAACAATAACCCTCCAATACCTCTTAAATAAGTAATGTTGTAAAAGGTTTGTAGAGTTTGCAGACATGCAATGATAGTTTGTAAAATAGTAACACATCTTTTCTTTCTTTACGCAGGCAGATGATTTCACACCGCTGTCCAAGTTCCTACCATTTGAGTTGATGTCCGCACATCAAACCATGAGCCATATGTATGTTTGTATTACAGCAGAAATGATCACCCTGCGGCCCTCCAGCTGTTGCAAAACTTCATTGCCCAGCATGGCTGCACATCCTACAGTTAAATTATGACATGCCGGGATTAATAGTTTTGATGATAAAGCTGGTGGGCATCAGGTTGAGCATAGTTGTCAAAGAGTATATGCACAGTCCTAGTTGAAAGTATGTGTATCATCAAATAAAGACTTAGTACAATATTTGCACTGTATGCATGTGATCAAATACATTGAAAGTATAACATTAGAGATTATAGTGAATGATTTAATAAAAGTCTACACATAGATTGTGGCGTATTTTTTTTATAGGATAAATAAAACATAACCAAAACAAATCTGGCTTTATATTCAGCTTATATACAGACAAAAGTAAAAAACAAAAACAAATTACAGGTTCAAGAGTTCCAGTGTAAAAGGACCTTGCCCTTGGGGATGAGGGTCAGCCACATGACTTGGGGGTGGGTAGGTGACTACTCCTGGCAAAATTTGGTGGTGCATAAATGCTGGCTCCTGCAAAAAAAGGGGCTGCAAAGCCGAGCTGGGCCTAGCATGTTGAGGGACCATGCTGGACCCAGGTTGTGGTTGCGTGCTTACTCTGAATGCTCGATTTTTCACGTTATCCACACAGCACACCGCCTCATGTGGATCTAATTGTGTCTTAAAAATTGTTACCACTGATGTCATGACATCCACAAAAAGTGTTTGCTTATACAAAGGGAGCTCTTTGAGAAGATGAGCAAGGACACTAAGCATTCGCTCCTCACTCTCCTTCTGTATGTCTCTGCGTCAAATACAAAAGCACCTCAGTCTGTTCCTGTGCTTGAGTATATGCGGTAGAATCTGGGTTCTGAGGTGCCACCCTTCTCTGGCGTGGCTGTCTCCTCCTGGGCTGTGGACTGGATTCTACGGGTACAGATGGTCCCTCCAGAGCAGAAGACTCCTTCCTCTCTTGATGTGGCAGCTGCTGGACAGGTTCGACCTCTTGATCCCTGGGAGTCCTGGCCAGACGCTGCAGGTTCGGAATCACTGCTGGTGGTGGCAGTTTCCCTTTGTGGCTCCAGGCTGTCAACAGTGCTGTTGAATAATGTGTATAATAATTTAAAAACACATTCCCAGCACTCTCAGCCACAGAGAGTATCCACTGTCAGCAGTCTCAGCACCACCACTCAGTGCCAGCTGTCCCCTTGCCATTTAATATAGACTATTCCTACTAATGTTTATGCACTACTGTTCTATCGGCCGTTAATGTCTAGTGGAGGATAAAGACATTACATAATTTGAACATGTATTGGTACACGGTTTACAATAGCCATATGCTGCTTTGCAGAGGTCAAGCTCTGTTTTGGTACTGCCAGTGATGTACTGTCCTTGTCAACAATATGGTAGACAGTGCCTTCCTCATAGCAATTTTGACCACCTGCCAAAGGGGCCTACACATATGGATGCTCCTTTACGCACTCCTCACCTGTTTAGAATGTCATCCATTTGTGCAGGTCATGTCAGTATTTTAACAATGGTAGATGCACATATTCTTCTAGCATGGTGTGGACAAGGGCAGTATAGTACTTACAGATACCAAAGTGTACCAGGCATGTGCAAACCAGGTAAAGTTTCAGCATAGCCTTTTAAAGGGGTTTTCTCATCTCAGACAATGGGGGCATATCGCTAGGATATGCCCCCATTGTCTTATAGGTGTGGGTCCCAACGCTGGGACCTGCACCTATACAGAGAATGGAGCCCCGAAAGTGAAGGACAGCGCACTGCACATGTGCAGCCGCCCTCCATTCATTTCTATGGGTCCGTGCTGGCTCAGCTATTGCCGTCTGCCCCATAGAAATGAATGGGAGCATGAGGTGCACATGGGCTGCACGCTCCCATTCAACTTCTATGGGAGAGGAGGGGATTAGCGCTTGGTGGTGGACGTTGCCAGGAAATCTGGGCTCCTCCAGCCACAGTGCTCCCCGCTCCGTTCTCGATATAAGTGCGGGTCCCAGGGGGGGGACCCCCACCTATCGGACAATGGGGGCATATCCTTGCGATATGCCCCCATTGTCTAAGATGGGAATACAGCTTTAGTACATTACTTTCTAGGATGCTCTAAATCCTACTAAAATCAAAGCCAGAAGCTAGGTTTTATTTTTCTTGTAGAGTATAAATTACAAACATAAAAAAAAAAGTATACTCACGTCCTCACATCCAGCACTGGTCTCAAGAAGTTGAGTTAGCGGGTGTATATATAGGGCTTCTTCCGGCGGGCACCCTCGCCACTATGTCCTATGGCCTGCATGCGTTCCCGCCAGTACTGAACCATTCATTTCAATGGGTTTGCAAAAAAAATGGAATGTACTCCGTATGCATTTCGTTTCCGTATTTCCGTTCCGTGCAAAGATAGAACATGTCCTATATTTGGCCGCAAATCACGTTCTGTGGCTTCATTCAAGTCAATGGGTCCGCAAAAAAAACTGAATGCATACGGAATGTATCCGTATGTCATCCGTTTTTTGCGATTCCGTAATTTACAAATGCTAGCCCAGCCCACTGTGGCCATGTGTTTCTTGTTGCCAAACTTGTTGAGCAGGTGCATGTGCAGGTGCTGAAACCGGTTCCAACCTGTCTGGCTTGGCTGCAAACCAAGAAGATGGATGTGGAGAAATTGATCTCTTTGATCCAAGAGCGTCCCCAGCTATGGGACACACGCTCGAATAGCTACCAAGACAAAATATTTAAGGAGCGTGGCTGGGATGAGGTGACACGGGAGATGCTGGCCTGAGAGTGAGAGAAGGCCAATTCCGCAAAACACCACAAATTAGGTAAGCTAACCCATGCATATGTGTATTCCTTTTGAATAGAATGTATTCATTTTAACAATTTTTTCATCACCGTCCTTGTATGTGGTATTTTGAATATTTTTTTGTGGACAACATATTTTAATGCACCATAAAAAGTACATGTGAATGATTGATTCAATCACCGTTTTTTAAATAAAGCAAACTGGTCACTTACTGATGCATGACAGCAGCCTTGACCACTGTAGTATGTCCTGCTGTAGTAATAGTATCATTTCCATCATGCCCTGCTGTAGGCAGGTAGCTTTATTATATCTGGACATGCTTTGAGTTGTAGATTCTAAACAGCAGTATATCTGCATATATTTTGTCCCTGTATGTAAACGTAAAACTTTGGATAAACATTTAAATCCCTGTCACGTTTCCGTGGTTACAACAACCCTGCTATCCATCGGTAGTGCACATGCTTGGATAGTATTGTGAAAACGTGCCACCCTATCATTTGGCTGGGAACAGTATAGCTTGGATAAATCAGCTAATGTACCCGTACTGTGCAAGCATGGTCACTGAATATGGATTGTATGGTTTTACTTTAACCATGGGGACAATAACTGTATGACGTTATGTAAAAATGTCGGTAACGAGATTATGGTGAAATGTTTTGAAACAACATATATTAGAAAAAGTTTTTTTATTAATGTCCTATACTTAATAAATGGTAGTTACCGACTTTTGCGCTAAGCCCTTTATAATCAAATTCTTTGCTAATATATATATATTTTTTTTCATTGTATATGTATATAATCCTATTGAAAGGTTGTCATGTCATATTTCTACAGTCCAACGTGTCAAGACCTGCTGGCAGTCCTGCCGAGATCAGTACCGGCGGGAACGCATGCAGGCCATAGGACATAGTGGCGAGGGTGGCCGCCGGAAGAAGCCCTATATATACACCCGCCAACTCAACTTCTTGAGACCAGTGCTGGATGTGAGGACGTGAGTATACTTTTTTTTTAATGTTTGTAATTTATACTCTACAAGTGAAATAAAACCTAGCTTCTGGCTTTGATTTTAGTAGGATTTAGAGCATCCTAGAAAGTAATGTACTAAAGGGGTATTCCCATCTTAGACAATGGGGGCATATCACAAGGATATGCCCCCATTGTCCGATAGGTGGGGGTCCCCCCGCTGGGACCCGCACTTATATCGAGAACGGAGCGGGGAGCGCTGTGGCTGGAGGAGCCCAGATTTCCTGGGAACCGTCCACCACCAAGCGCTAATCCCCTCCTCTCCCATAGAAGTTGAATGGGAGTGTGCAGCCCATGTGCACCTCATGCTCCCATTCATTTCTATGGGGCAGACGGCAATAGCTGAGCCAGCGCGGACCCATAGAAATGAATGGAGGGCGGCTGCGCATGTGCAGTGTGCTGTCCTTCACTTTCGGGGCTCCGTTCTCTGTATAGGTACAGGTCCCAGCGTTGGGACCCACACCTATAAGACAATGGGGGCATATCCTAGCGATATGCCCCCATTGTCTGAGATGAGAAAACCCCTTTAAAAGGCTATGCTGAAACTTTACCTGGTTTGCACATGCCTGGTACACTTTGGTATCTGTAAGTACTATACTGCCCTTGTCCACACCATGCTAGAAGAATATTTGCATCTACCATTGTTAAAATACTGACATGACCTGCACAAATGGATGACATTCTAAACAGGTGAGGAGTGCACAAAGGAGCATCCATATGTGTAGGCCCCTTTGGCAGGTGGTCAAAATTGCTATGAGGAAGGCACTGTCTACCATATTGTTGACAAGGACAGTACATCACTGTCAGTACCAAAACAGAGCTTGACCTCTGCAAAGCAGCATATGGCTATTGTAAACCGTGTACCAATACATGTTCAAATTATGTAATGTCTTTATCCTCCACTAGACATTAACGGCCGATAGAACCAGTGGCGTCTCTAGCTTTCAAATTTTAGAAGGGCACACTGGGGGCCAGGACAAAAGTAGGGGGGGGGGCAGCTATAACAACGATACATTTACACAAGTACGCTTAGAAATGCTGTGATACTTTACCCAATACCTAAAACCGCAACAGGGAAGAAAAGTCCTGCTGTCTGTGGTTAAAAATGTATTTTTAAATCACTCAGATTTCAACATGTCCTAGCTGCCTGTGGATGACACTTTTATAGGGAGGGGGATCTGTGGATGACACTGCTATGGGGGGATCTGTGGATGCCACATACCGTATATGGCATCTTCTGCTATATGTGTCATCCACAGATCCACCCCATGACAGTGTCAACCCCATTTCCCCCTCCATAACAGTGTCATCCACAGATCTCCCTCCCCGCCTCTCACAGGAGTGTACATTTGACATTTCTAAACTGTAATCCATATCCTACAGTAACTTTAACTTTAAATCAGGATTAAGTGGCCGCTCATCTCTACTAGTACTTTAACCTTACACCATTCGGCTAGCTTCGGTAACAGGGCCAGGCTACAGCCTACAGGCACTGCCTGTTAGTTGTTACCGAGCGAGCGCTGATTTCTGCAGGTCAGAGCATACGGATTACAGTTTAGAAGAAATGTACACTCCTGTGAGCGGTCCAGACCAGTGGCGGATCCAGAGCCTGGTCTCAGGACGGGTAGTTCCAGATTATTTTCTGTCCGCCGCCACAGAACAAGGGTGCTTCAGTGCTCCAGACTAAAAAAAATACCTAGTAGCCATTGGTTCCTGAACTGAAAAATTTAGGAACCAAATAAAATTTTTAGTCGCCAAATCGAAACCGAATCAAAATTTTGGTATCGTGACAACGCTACGCCAATCAGATCGGCATAGGGTTGTTTCAATACCAAAATTTTGATTAGCTTTCGTCACCATAAAAAAGTATTGCGATACTCAATACCGTGCAAAAAAAAAAAAAACACCAAAAAAAGCCGCGTGCATTTTGCATTTTATGAAACGTTCGGCCCATAATAGAACAGTCCTATCCTATTTTTGGGAGTGACAAGGTGACTATAAAATGGCGAATGCTCACCGCATAGGAGAAATTTTTTAATAATTTAATAGTTTGGACTTTTCGGATGCAGCGCTGTGTAATATGTTTATTTATTTATTTTTTATATGTAAAATTGGGAAAGGGGGGATTTAAACTTTTTTAGGGTACTTTCACACTAGCGTTTTTCTTTTCCATCATAGAGTTCTGTCACAGGGGCTCTATACCAGAAAAGAATTGATCAGGTATATCCCCATGCATTCTGAATGGAGAGTAATCCGTTCAGGATGCATCAGGATGTCTTCAGTTCAGTCATTTTGACTTATCAGGCAAAAGATAAAACCGCAGCATGCTACGGTTTTATCTCCGGCGAAAAAAACTGAAGACTTGCCTGAATGCCGGATCCTTAATTTTTCCCCATAGGAATGTATTAGTGCTAGATCCGGCATTCAAAATACCGGAATTCATGACGCATGACAAGCGGAGAGACGGATCCGTCCTTGCAATGCATTTGTGAGATGGATCCGCATCCGGATGCGTCTCACAAATGCTTTCAGTCACATCCAGATCGGCGGGTCCGGCAGGCAGTTCCGACAACGGAACTGCTTGCCGGATCACACTGCCGCAAAGTGTGAAAGTAGTGTTTTTTTTATTTTTTTTTTACTATTAGCCCCCTTAGGGGCTGGAATCCTTGTCCTATTCACCCTTAGGCCCCTTTCACATAGGCGAGATTTCTGCACGGGTGCAATGCGTGAGGTGAACGCATTGCAACCGCACTGTATCCGGACCCATTCACTTCTATGTGGCTGTGCATCACTTGTGCGTTGCGTGAAAATCGCAGCATGCTCTATGTTGTGCGTTTTCATGCAACGCAGGCCCCATAGAAGATAAGCAAGTGCGGATACGGTGCGATTTTCACGCATGGTTGCTAGGATGAAAGTCTATTCACTGTGTTATTTTCCCTTATAACATGGTTATAAGGGAAAATAATAGTATTCTTTAATACAGAATGAAAAGTAGAAGGTCAGTATAATAAACATTATATACACCCCAGTATAATAAACATTGGTGGCGCAGTGCCCCCCACAACACCCCAGTATAATAAACATTGGTGACGCAGTGCGCCCCCCCAACACCCCAGTATAATAAACATTGGTGGCGCAGTGCGCCCCCCCAACACCCCAGTATAATAAACATTGGTGGTGCAGTGCGCCCCCCCAGTATAATAAACATTGGTGGTGCAGTGCGCCTCCCCAATATAATAAACATTGGTGGCGCAGTGCGCCCCCCCAACACCCCAGTATAATAAACATGAAGGGTTAACTGCCGCTGATCGCAGCTCCCTGTCATAGAGGTCGGGTGCCGGCTATTTGATTCCGGCACCTGCCTCCTGTATTTGTATTAACAGGTCAGTTATCTTCATTGGTGGCGCAGTGGCCACAACCCCTCCTCCTCCTCCTCCTCCCATCTCACTTCTTATTGGCGGAGGTGGCGGCAGCAGCACAGAGGGGAGGGAGAGACTCCTTCTCCACTGCGCTGCTGAGAACAACATCGGCGGCGGGGCAGAGAACTATCATCTCCTGTGCCCCGCCGCTGTATTCAACTGCAGAGCTGCGGCGGCGGGTATAGTCGCAAATGGCGACAAGACTAAAAAATCTTGTCGCCATTTGTAAATTCTAAGTCGCATTGGTGACCATTTTGGTCGCCATCTGGAGCCCTGTGCTTATAGAACAGACTACAGAGTGTAGAGGTATACTGTACATTGTGTGGCACAGTGTAGAGGTATACTGTACATTGTGGGGCGCAGTGTAGAGGTATACTGTACATTGTGTGGCACAGTGTAGAGGTATACTGTACATTGTGTGGCACAGTGTAGCGGTATACTGTACATTGTGGGGCACAGTATAGAGGTTTACTTTATATTGTGTGGCACAGTGTATGCTATATGTGTATAACATAAACATATTTCACATGAAAACTTACAATTACTTGGCTTGGCCCTTGGGGATCTTGGACGCCACTTCAACACTTTGGCCGGGGGCTCGGCAGAGCTGATGTGTTTTATCCTAATGAGAAAGATTTCATAATAAGGATTTGGAGAAGGGGCAGAGGGATAGCAGAGAAGAGAGAGGCTGGTGCTGCTACTAGGGGGTCATACCATGGGGGAGTAATAAAGCCCACCATAATGCCCCCCCCCCCAGTAGAAATAATTCTCCTTATAATGTGACAATGCAAAAAATACCCCCTTGTAATGCCCCCAGTTGAGCTAATGTCCCCCATAATGTGGGAGTATAAAATACCCCTATATAGTGCCCCCAGTAAATGCCCCCATAGTGCTCCTCTCCCCCCTTCCTCCTAGTGCCCCCATATATCGTTCCCCAGTAGATGTCCTCAGTGTCCCCCATAATTTCCAAGTATAAAATACCCCTTCTTAGTGCCCCTCGTAGATGACTTCATAGTACTCCTCTCCCCCCTTCCCCATAGTACCCACCATGTGTCCCAGTATAAAATGCTAGTGTACAGAGCCCCCCATATAAAATACCCTTTCTTTGTGGCCTCAGTAGATGCCCCCAATAATGTGCCAGTAATAAGTGCCCTAAATAACATCCCAGTAATAAGTGCCCCCAATAACGTGCCAGTAATAAGTGCCCCCATCAAGTGCCAGTAATAAGTGCCCCGATCACGTGCCAGTAACAAGAGCCCCCATCACGTGCCAGTAACAAGAGCCCCCCAATGTGCCAGTAATAAGAGCCCCCCCAATGTTCCAGTAACAAGAGCCCCCATCATGTGCCAGTAATAAGCCCCCCATCATGTGCCAGTAATGAGCCCCCCATCATGTGCCAGTAATAAGCCCCCATCATGTGCCAGTAATAAGCCCCCCACTACGTGCCAGTAATAAGCCCCCCACTACGTGCCAGTAATAAGCCCCCATCATTTGCCAGTAATAAGCCCCCCATCATGTGCCAGTAATAAGCCCCCCATCATGTGCCAGTAATAAGCCCCCTCATCATGTGCCAGTAATAAGCCCCCCATCATGTGCCAGGAATAAGCCCCCCATCATGTGCCAGTATTGTAATAAGCCCCCCATCTTGTGCCAGTATTGTAATAAGCCCCCTTCATGTGCCAGTAATAAGCCCCCATCATGTGCCAGTAATAAGCCCCCCCATCATGTGCCAGTAATAAGCCCCCATCATGTGCCAGTAATAAGCCCCCCACCGTGTTCAAGTAATAAGCCCCCCATCATGTGCCAGTAATAAGCCCCCCATCATGTGCCAGTAATAAGCCCCCATCATGTGCCAGTAATAAGCCCCCCCAATGTGCCAGTAATAAGCCCCCCCAATGTGCCAGTAACAAGAGCCCCCCTAATGTGCCAGTAAAACGTGGATCATGAGTTAGAGCATGTCGAGGTGCCTGACTTCAGCAGATTTTCACAAGCCTTGGTCATTGCAGTGCAGTGTGCAGTGGGAGGGACCGAAACGGCTCCTTTCTTTGGCCCCTCACGACAGGAATGGGTGCAAATACAGCAAGCCCATGAGGGGCTGGCGAAAATGATCAAGTGTGTTGAGAAAGGCAAGAAGCTCTGTAAAGAGGAAAGAGAACGACTGACACGTGAAATGCTATCAGTCCTGAGTCAGTGGGAAAAGTTAGAGATGAAAAATGGAGTGCTATGCCGAAAGGTATATCTACCTTCTGAAATTGACATTCGTTACCAAATCGTAGTGCCTAGTGAACTGGCTCAATCATTGGCTCTTGAGGCTCATAATAAGAATGGACATTTTGGTCATGAGAAGACCTTTCGTTGGCTACAGCGACTGATTTACTTCCCAGGCCTCCGTCAAATGGTCGAAGAAGTATGTCATAGATGTCGAACTTGTGAGATCCATAAGGCGATAGAACAAAGAGCTCCCCTGCAAACCATAGTGACCCAGGAACCTTTGGAGATCGTCATGATAGACTACCTAATGGTGGGCCCATCCAACAGTGGGAACCAGTACTGCCTCGTAATGGTGGACCACTTCACCAAATTTGCGGTGGTGACCGCCACCAAGGACCAGACCGATGAGTCGGCAGCTCGAGCCCTATGTACAGGTGTCCACAACGCATCCACTCTGACCAAGGGGCTTGCTTTGAGGGACATGTAATAAAAGAAGTTCAACGTATCTACGGGATAAAGAAGTCGCACACGACTCCATACCATCCCCAAGGAAACAGAGCCTGTGAACGATTCAATAGAACTCTGCTACAGATGGTGCAGACTTTGGAGGAGGACAAGAAGTTACAGTGGCCTCAGTTCTTGTCTGAGATGGTGTGGTCCTATAACAATCAGGTCCATTCTACAACAGGGTATTCTCCTTATACTCTCCTCTTTGGACGGTCTGGGCGAAGTGTCGGAGAATTACAGTTAAATGATGTGGATGGGTTCCCTCCAAGAGATCCAGCCTCCTGGGTGCGGGCACATCGGCAGAGACTTGAGACAGTTAATCGATTGGTGCAGCAGCGTCTGCAAGAAAATTCTCATCCTGATAAGACCCCGGTGCAAAGGGCACCATTGCAGCCAGGTGACCTGGTGCTGGTACGTGTCAAGAAGCCTCAAGGAAAATTGGAAAGCAGGTGGAAGGCTGTGCCGTATCCTGTAGTTGCCCGCAAGTATGCAAATGGGCCAGTGTACGAAGTCCAGAAGGAAGGAACTGATTGTGTCTGAGTACTTCACAGAAATATGTTGCGCCTGAGTCAATCTGAAGAAGCAAATTGTGATGGAACTGATAATGTCAACAAGCCCCCACAGTCAGAGACTGGTGGTGTGGAATGGGCTTACGATGATGAGGATGATTGTTGGCCAATCCCTACTCCTGAGGATGTTCCACCTGTGACTACTGTGCCCCCAGCCTGTGCCCCCTCTGGTGCGGAGTCTGGTCCTTCTCAGCCTATGGCTACAGCACCCCAGAGTATACCAGCGGTTCTCAGACGCACCACTAGACAAAATGCTCGCACTCCCCCTGTTCGGTATGCGCAGGATGATTTTATTTGGCCTGCCATACAACGGTACATTACCACTCTACGTATAAGAGTACAGCCCTCTGGATATTCAGTCATTGGCAGGGACTGCCAATCTTAAAGTGGGGGGGGGGGGGGAATGTAAGAAACAGTCATGTAATGTCTCTAAGTTTCATTATCCTGGTAAACTGTGGTAAAATTTAATGTAAAATGCCTGCAGTATTTGTTTGGTCAGTAGATGGCAGCATAGGACCAATTTGCATTGGAGTTTACCATAGAGAAAGTGTATTAGTGACACTGGTTCTTTAAGGCAGCAGCTAAGTGTTGAAGTGACACGCCCCTTGTGATGTCAGCCTGCCTCAGAGTGAGCAGGAAGAAGGAGGAAAAGAGACTGGAACTGCAGCTGCCGCCATATTGGCAAGATAGAAAACAAGTTCTGTGTTGTGTAAGGCTACTTTCACACTAGCGTTCGGGTGTCCGCTCGTGAGCTCCATTTGAAGGGGCTCACAAGCGGCCCTGAACGCAGCCGTCCGGCCCTAATGCATTCTCAGTGGAGGCGGATCCACTGAGAATGCATCAGTCTGCCAGCGTTCAGCCTCCGCTCCGCTCAATGAGCGGACACCTGAACGCTGCTTGCAGCGTTCGGGTGTCCGCCTGGCCGTGCGGAGGCGAGCGGATCCGTCCAGACTTACAATGTAAGTCAATGGGGACGGATCCGTTTGAAGATGACACTATATGGCTCAATCTTCAAACGGATCCGCCCCCATTGACTTTTAATGTAAAGTCTGGATGGATCCGCTCAGGCTACTTTCACACTTAGAAATTATTCTAAGTTATAATGCAGACGGATCCGTTCTGAACGGATGCAAACGTCTGCATTATAGGAGCGGATCCGTCTGATGAAACATCAGACGGACCCGCTCCGAACGCTAGTGTGAAAGTAGCCTAAGACGTGTGTGGAGATACTAAAGAACATTCCTGTACAGCCAAGCTGTGTGAACTTCGGTCTAGAGACGGATGGAGTACAAAGACACCGTGCATTTAGTGAAGCCAAGTTAAAAGGACTATGTGCTGTCGAGGTACCGGACAGTAACTGTAATAATCCTGGATTATATTCAACTGATTTTCCGGCCTGCTGAGGAGGACTTCTTTGTTGCGGATCCTGTGCTGGTTAAAGGAAAAGGACGACATCGGGCCCCACCGTGCACTTCGACAAACTGTAAGAGGTCCACCTGGACCAATGGGATAAGGGGGGTGCGCACCCGCTTGAAAGTTAGGGTCAGTTAAGGATAGTTTCTGGGACTATTATTTCTTAGTGTCCGCACTGCGAATACGGAAACAGCAAAGGTGAAAATTGTTGCAGTGTTTAACTTGTATTGTTTATACTGTTTTGAATATTTTGCTTGTCTTTACGTTTGTAACTGCATTGTTAACCTGCTTTTATTAATTTATAGTATATTGCCATTTTCTTAATCTTGACTTCTGCGTACGCACTCTTTTCTGGTTGCGGAGTCAAACCACCTGCCTTGCTCTCGGTTCACAGATGCACCACTGCATATGGGGTTGAGCACTTCCTGCTTTTTAATACCACGCCAATTTGTAGTTTGTATTTAGAATTTTTTGGAGGCGTAGAAACTCCTAGTCTGAATGTGCCTTTATTTCCATCTTCAGGCAGCATTCTGGTGCACCTGTTTTTGTTATATTAAATATGCTGTTTATCACATTCACACATTTGCTATCCTGTGTAGGATGTCCATTGTGGTACTTGTGGTCCGCTGCAGGCCTCCTCCATTGTATGCATTTTTGCTGGGGATTGCCATTAGCAGCGGACCACAAGTGCAGGATCTGCCCCCCCCAGTATAGATGCACCGCTGCATATGGGGTTGAGCACTTCCTGCTTTTTAATACCACGTCAATTTGTAGTTTGTATTTTTTGGAGGTGTAGAAACTCTTAGTCTGAATGTGCCTTTATTTCCATCTACAGGCAGCATTCTGGTGCACATGTCAGGCCCGGGCTATATTAGCCAGTCTTGGGTGGGGCTCAGAGCTCTCTGCCTCCTCCCATTGTATGCATGGTCACATGCTGGAGGTTACTGGGAGATTGCTTTGAGTCGGACCTTGCGCTCCTGTAATTCGCCCACTGGCTCCTGGTATTGCCCATACGGCCCAGGTAGGTTTAGCATTAGGTCCCGAGCTACTTGAGAAACCTTGGCGCGGTGCTCGGGCTCAGGCATGTCCTCACGTAGGACATGTTGGCTAATCTCTCAATTTTAACACCAGATTGAGGGTTTAGTAAGACCGCAGAGTGCACCTGTTTTTGTTATATTAACCCCTTAAGGACTCAGCCCTATTTCACCTTAAAGGGTTTCTGTCACCCCACAAAACTCATTTTTTTTTTTTTGGGATAGTTAGATTCCTCATAGCGCGATATAGGAGAATATAATAGTCTTACTTACTTTCATGCGGCCGATTCTTTATAAAACGAAGTTTTATAATATGTAAATGAGGGCTCTACCAGCAAGTAGGGCGTCTACTTGCTGGTAGCCGCAGCAGAAATCCACCCCCTCGCCGTGTTGATTGACAGGGCCAGCTGTGATCTCCTCCTCCGGCCGGCCCTGTCAGTAATTCAAAAATCGCGCGCCTCTGGTCATTCGGCGCAGGCGCTCTGAGATGAGGAGGCTCGTCTCCTCAGCACTCCCTCAGTGCGCCTGCGCCGATGACGTCTTCTCTTTCGGTGATGTCATCGGCGCAGGTGCACTGAGGGAGTGCTGAGGAGACGAGCCTCCTCATCTCAGAGCGCCTGCGCAGAATGACCAGAGGCGCGCGATTTTTGAATTACTGACAGGGCCGGCCGGAGGAGGAGATCACGGCTGGCCCTGTCAATCAACACGGCGAGGGGGCGGATTTCTGCTGCGGCTACCAGCAAGTAGACGCCCTACTTGCTGGTAGAGCCCTCATTTACATATTATAAAACTTCGTTTTATAAAGAATCGGCCGCATGAAAGTAAGTAAGACTATTATATTCTCCTATATCGCGCTATGAGGAATCTAACTATCCCAAAAAAAAAAAAAAGAGTTTTGTGGGGTGACAGAAACCCTTTAAGGACTTGGCCATTTTTTGCAAATCTGACCAGTGTCACTTTAAGTGCTGATAACTCTAAAACGCTTTGACTTATCCAGGCCATTCTGAGATTGTTTTTTTCGTCACATATTGTACTTCATGACACTGGTAAAATGAAGTAAAAAATAATAATTTTTATTTATAAAAAAAATACCAAATTTACCAAAAATTTGTAAACAATTGCAAATTTCCAAGTTTCAATTTCTCTACTTTTATAATACATAGTAATATCTCCAAAAATAGTTATTACTTTACATTCCCCATATGTCTACTTCATGTTTGGATTATTTTGGGAATGATATTTTATTTTTTGGGGATGTTACAAGGCTTAGAAGTTTAGAAGCAAATCTTGAAATTTTTCAGAAATTTTCAAAAACCCAATTTTTAGGGACCAGTTCAGGTCTCAAGTCACTTTGCGAGGCTTACATAATAGAAACCACACAAAAATGACCCCATTCTAGAAACTACACCCCTCAAGGTATTCAAAACTGATTTTACAAACATCGTTAACCCTTTAGGTGTTCCACAAGAATTAATGGAAAATAGAGATACAATTTCAAAATTTCACTTTTTTGGCAGATTTTCCATTTTAATAATTTTTTTTCCAGTTATAAAGCAAGGGTTAACAGCCAAACCAAACTCAATATTTATGGCCCTGATTCTGTAGTTTACAAAAACACCCCATATGTGGTTGTAAACCGCTGTACGGGCACACGGCAGGGCGCTGAAGGAAAGGAATGCCATACGGTTTTTGGAAGGCAGTTTTGCTGGACTGTTTTTATTGACACCATGTCCCATTTGAAGCCCCCCTGATGCACCCCTAGAGTAGAAACTGCATAAAAGTAACCCCATCTAAGAAACTACACCCCTCAAGGTATTCAAAAATGATTTTACAAACGTCATTAACCCTTTAGGTGTTCCACAAGAGTTATTGGCAAATGGAGATGAAATTTCTGAATTTTAATTTTTGGGCAAATTTTCCATTTTAATCCGTTTTTCCCAGTAACAAAGCAAGGGTTAACAGCCAAACAAGACTCAATAGTTATGGCCCTGATTCTGTAGTTTACAGAAACACCCCATATGTGGTCGTAAACCGCTGTACGGGCACACGGCAGAGCGCAGAAGGAAAGGAATGCCATACGGTTTTTGGAAGGCAGGTTTTGCTGGACTGTTTTTTTTGACACCATGTCCCATTTGAAGCCCCCCTGATGCACCCCTAGAGTAGAAACTGCATAAAAGTGACCACATCTAAGAAACCACACCCCTCAAGGTATTCAAAAATGATTTTACAAACGTCATTAACCCTTTAGGTGTTCCACAAGAGTTATTGGCAAATGGAGATGAAATGTCTGAATTTTAATTTTTTGGCAAATTTTCCATTTTAATCCGTTTTTCCCAGTAACAAAGCAAGGGTTAACAGCCAAACAAGACTCAATAGTTATGGCCCTGATTCTGTAGTTTACAGAAACACCCCATATGTGGTCGTAAACCGCTGTACGGTCACACGGCAGGGCGCAGAAGGAAAGGAATGCCATTTGGTTTTTGGAAGGCAGGTTTTGCTGGACTGTTTTTTTTGACACCATGTCCCATTTGAAGCCCCCCTGATGCACCCCTAGAGTAGAAACTCCAAAAAAGTGACCCCATTTTAGAAACTACGGAATGGGTCTCAGTTTTGTTGGTACTAGTTTAGGGTACATATGATTTTTGGTTGCTCTATATTACACTTTTTGTGAGGCAAGGTAACAAGAAATAGCTGTTTTGGCACCGTTTTTATTTTTTGTTATTTACAACATTCATCTGACAGGTTAGATCATGTGATATTTTTATAGACCAGGTTGTCACGGATGCGGCGATACCTAATATGTATACTTTTTTTCTATTTATGTAAGTTTTACACAATGATTTATTTTTTGAAACAAAAAAAATCATGTTTTAGTGTTTCCATAGTCTGAGAGCCATAATTTTTTCAGTTTTTGGGCGATTACCTTGGGTAGGGTATGATTTTTGCGGGATGAGATGACGGTTTTATTGGCACTATTTTGGTGTGCGTGTGACTTTTTGATCGCTTGCTATTACACTTTTTGTGATGTAAGGTGACAAAAAATATCTTTTTTTACACCGTTTTTATTTAAAATTTTTTACGGTATTCCTCTGAAGGGTTAGGTCATGTGATATTTTTATAGAGAAAGTTATTACGGACTCTGTGATACCTAATATGTATACTTTTTTTTAATTTATGTAAGTTTTACACGATGATTTCATTTTTGAAGCAAAAAAAAAATCATGTTTTAGTGTTTCCATAGTCTGAGAGACCTAATTTTTTCAGTTTTTAGGCGATTACTTTGGGTAGGGTATGATTTTTGCGGGATGAGATGACGGTTTTATTGGCACTATTTTGGGGTGCATATGAATTTTTGATCGCTTGCTATTACACTTTTTGTGATGTAAGGTGACTAGAGTTGAGCGAACACCTGGATGTTCGGGTTCAAGAAGTTCGGCCGAACTTCCCGAAAATGTTCGGGTTCGGGATCCGAACTCGACCCGAACTTTGCCCTGAACCCGAACCCTATTGAAGTCAAAAAAGGCTGTAAAATAGCCCAGGAAAGGGCTAGAGGGCTGCAAAAGGCAGCAAAATGTAGGTAAATCCCCTGCAAACAAATGTGGATAGGGAAATGAATAAAAAAAAAAATATATTTTTTTTACCAATATCAATTGGAGAGAGGTCCCATAGCAGAGAATCAGGCTTCATGTCACCCACCACTAGAACAGGCCACTGTCAGATATTTTTAGGCCCCGGCACCCAGACAGAGGAGAGAGGTCCCATAGCAGAGAATCAGGCTTCATGTCATAGCAGAGAATCAGGCTTCATGTCACCCACCACTGGAACAGGCCACTGTCAGATATTTAGGCCCCGGTACCCAGACAGAGGAGAGAGGTCCCATAGCAGAGAATCAGGCTTCATGTCACCCACCACTGGAACAGGCCACTGTGAGATATTTAGGCCCCGGCACCCAGACAGAGGAGAGAGGTCCCATAGCAGAGAATCAGGCTTCATGTCATAGCAGAGAATCAGGCTTCATGTCACCCACCACTGAAACAGGCCACTGTCAGATATTTTTAGGCCCCGGCACCCAGACAGAGGAGAGAGGTCGCATAGCAAAGAATCAGGCTTCATGTCATAGCAGAGAATCAGGCTTCATGTCACCCACCACTGGAACAGGCCACTGTCAGATATTTTTAGGCCCCGGTACCCAGACAAAGGAGAGAGGTCCCATAGCAGAGAATCAGGCTTCATGTCACCCACCACTGGAACAGGCCACTGTCAGATATTTTTAGGCCCTGGCACCCAGACAGAGGAGAGAGGTCCCATAGCAGAGAATCAGGCTTCATTTCATAGCAGAGTATCAGGCTTCATGTCACCCACCACTGGAACAGGCCACTGTCAGATATTTTTAGGGCCCGTCACCCAGACAGAGGAGAGAGGTCCCATAGCAGAGAATCAGGCTTCCTGTCATAGCAGAGAATCAGGCTTCATGTCACCCACCACTGGAACAGGCCACTGTCAGATATTTTTAGGCCCCGGCACCCAGACAGAGGAGAGAGGTCCCATAGCAAAGAATCAGGCTTCATGTCACCCACCACTGGAACAGGCCACTGTCAGATATTTTTAGGCCCCGGCACCCAGACAGAGGAGAGAGGTCGCATAGCAAAGAATCAGGCTTCATGTCATAGCAGAGAATCAGGCTTCAAGTCACCCACCACTGGAACAGGCCACTGTCAGATATTTTTAGGCCCTGGTACCCAGACAGAGGAGAGAGGTCCCATAGCAGAGAATCAGGCTTCATGTCATAGCAGAGAATCAGGCTTCATGTCACCCACCACTGGAACAGGCCACTGTCAGATATTTTTAGGCCCCGGCACCAGACAGAGGAGAGAGGTCCCATAGCAGAGAATCGGGCTTCATGTCATAGCAGAGAATCAGGCTTCATGTCACCAACCACTGGAAAAGGCCGCTGTCAGATATTTTTAGGCCCCGGCACCCAGACAGAGGAGAGGTTCATTCAACTTTGGGTTGCCCTGCAATATAATGGTAAAATTAAAAAAAGGGGATTGAACGAAGATGTGCCCTGGAGTACAAGAATATATGGTTAAGGGGAGGTAGTTATAAATGTCTAATCTGCACAAGGGATGGACAGGTCCTGTGGGATCCATGCCTGGTTCATTTTTATGAACGTCCGCTTGTCCACATTGGCTGTAGACAGGCAGTTGCATTTGTCTGTAATAACGCCCCCTGCCGTGCTGAATACACGTTCAGACAAAACGCTGGCCGCCGGGCAGGCCAGCACCTCCAAGGCATAAAAGGCTAGCTCTTGCCACGTGGACAATTTGGAGACCCAGAAGTTGAATGGGGCTGAACCATCAGTCAGTACGTGGAGGGGTGTGCACATGTACTGTTCCACCATGTTTGTGAAATGTTGCCTCCTACTAAGGCTACTTTCACACTAGCGTTCGGAGCGGATCCGTCTGATGTTTCATCAGACGGATCCGCTCCGATAATGCTGACGTTCGCATCCGTTCAGAACGGATGCGTCTGCATTAAAACTTAGAAAATTTTCTAAGTGTGAAAGTTGTCTGAGCGGATCCGTTCAGACTTTACATTGTAAGTCAATGGGGAACGGATCCGCTTGAAGATTGAGCCATATGGTGTCATCTTCAAGCGGATCCGTCCCCATTGACTTACATTGTAAGTCTGGACGGATCCGCTCGCCTCCGCACGGCCAGGCGGACACCCGAACGCTGCAAGCAGCGTTCAGGTGTCCGCTCACTGAGCGGAGCGGAGGCTGAGCGCTGGCAGGCGGATGCATTCTCAGTGGATCCGCCTCCACTGAGAATGCATTGGGGCCAGACGGATGCGTTCGGGGCCGCTCGTGAGCCCCTTCAAACGGTGCGCTCGAGCGGACACCCGAACGCTAGTGTGAAAGTAGCCTAACACGTTCCGTATCAGGTGGTGGTGCAGTTAGCTGTGGCGTGGTGACAAATCTTTTCCACATCTCTGCCATGCTAACCCTGCCCTCAGAGGAGCTGGCAGTGACACAGCTGCGTTGGCGACCTCTTGCTCCTCCTCTGCCTTCGCCTTGGGCTTCCACTTGTTCCCCTGTGACATTTGGGAATGCTCTCAGTAGCACGTCTACCAACGTGCGCTTGTACTCGCGCATCTTCCTATCACGCTCCAGTGCAGGAAGTAAGGTGGGCACATTGTCTTTGTACCGGGGATCCAGCAGGGTGGAAACCCAGTAGTCCGCACACGTTAAAATGTGGGCAACTCTGCTGTCGTTGCGCAGGCACTGCAGCATGTAGTCACTCAAGTGTGCCAGGCTGCCCAGAGGTAAGGACATCGTCATCGTCCTCCGTTTCCCCCCAGCCACGAACCAGTGATGGGCCCGAGCTGCGTTGGGTGCCACCCCGCTGTGAACATGCTTCATCCTCATCCTCCTCCACCTCCTCCTCATCCTCATTCTCCTCGTCCTCCAGTAGTGGGCCCTGTCTGGCCACATTTGTACCTGGCCTCTGCTGTTGCAAAAAAAACTCCCTCTGAGTCACTTCTAAGAGACTGGCCTGAAAGTGCTAAAAATTACCCCTCTTCCTCCTCCTCCTCCTCCTCCTCCTTCTCCTCCTGGGCCATCTCCTCTTCCATCATCGCCCTAAGTGTTTTCTTAAGGAGACATAGAAGTGGTATTGTAACGCTGATAACGGCGTCATCGCCACTGGCCATGTTGGTGGAGTACTCGAAACAGCGCAACAGGGCACACAGGTCTCGCATGGAGGCCCAGTCATTGGTGGTGAAGTGGTGCTGTTCCGCAGTGCGACTGACCCGTGCGTGCTGCAGCTGAAACTCCACTATGGCCTGCTGCTGCTCGCACAGTCTTTCCAGCATGTGCAAGGTGGAGTTCCACCTGGTGGGCATGTCGCATATGAGGCGGTGAGCGGGAAGGCCGAAGTTACGTTGTAGCGCAGAAAGGCGAGCAGCGGCAGGATGTGAACGCCGGAAGCGCCCACAGACGGCCCGCACTTTATGCAGCAGCTCTGACATGTCGGGGTAGTTGTGAATGAACTTCTGCACCAGGCAAGGGATGTGCGTCAAACCGGCTAGTCTCAGAGCTGCGACGAGATTTCGCCCATTATTGCACACCACCAGGCCGGGCTTGAGGCTCACCGGCAGCAACCACTCGTCGGTCTGTTGTTCAATACCCCGCCACAACTCCTGAGTGGAGTAGGGCCTGTCTCCCAAACATATGAGTTTCTAAAAGGGGAAAAAAGAAGAGAGGAGGCAGTGCCTCGTGTGTAGAACCCTACAGTACTTGGTATTAAAAAAGCACAAATTATGCTTACCAAATATGGTTGTGATGGGTCACAACACCTCTGAATCGTTTTTACTGGATGATTACCCGTCCAGTTAATGGGAGGAGAAAAACTGCTTCTGCTGCCCCTGGTTCGCATCCCTTGCCGTAATAACGGTTATCAGGATAAAATACATACAATAAAGCGAAAAAGATTCAAACCATTCTGGGTGGTGCTGATGCAGAAAAGGCTCATTACTCTAAAGGTACCAATAAAAGGTAATCTTTTATTCAAGAAGGTCTACATCCCCCTTCATCAGGACAATAAAAATTATTACATTTAAAACATGATTCTTCCAGTTGTTTTATGCACTCAGTTTGAGCGCAATGTGTGCGAGTCACATGGGTGGGGAGGAGGTTGGGGTCGTGAAAGTTTGAGCGGTCGCTAGGATACAGACATTCCCCTCAGATTCAGGTAGCCAATTGTTGTGTATTGTGAGCTGTACTATTGTTCTGTTTTACTCCTCTTAGTGACATGCCGTGGGCGGCAGTTTCTCTGATTGGTCCGGCCGCTAGGTGACGTCAGGGGGGCGGTCTTAGGGGGACGTAGTTGTTCTTAGTGCTGTCTTTCATTGGACTAGCTTCTGGGTGACGATTATGGGGTGGATGCAGGCTCTCACTCCTTATTGATCTTACATTTTTCAGGGTGTGCATTGGGTAGTGACGCCGTATGGTCACGTGATTTTTTCGGTCAGGTGACTGTCGTCTCCTCCTCCGTGTCCGGCTGTCATCAAGAATAAACAAAGAAGGTATGTATATTGTCTGATCTCTGTATGCTGGCTATGTGTTACTTCTATCATGCAGTACGCGGGAGTGTCCGGCACAATATTGAATGGATTGTGTACACTCAGATGCCGCATAGCATATATCAGGTCGGGACAAGAGGGGCAGCTTTTGGGTGAGAGGATCGCACTGATGCGATACTTGTCCAGAACGTGCCGCATTCTTGTGTGTGATAGGTAGTGCCTGGTGTTGATAATAAAATCAGTAAAAAATCCCTAAACTTTTTTAGTCTAATTGCAATTATTATATTAAAAAACACAGATCTAGGCGGTCATTAAATTAATAAATAAATAGGTAAATCAATATATAAGTAGATAAAAGTGAACGTAGTAGTAAGCGATATACAGTACAGACCAAAAGTTTGGACACACCTTCTCATTCAAAGAGTTTTCTTTATTTTCATGACTATGAAAATTGTAGATTCACACTGAAGGCATCAAAACTATGAATTAACACATGTGGAATTATATACATAACAAACAAGTGTGAAACAACTGAAAATATGGCATATTCTAGGTTCTTCAAAGTAGCCACCTTTTGCTTTGATTACTGCTTTGCACACTCTTGGCATTCTTTTGATGAGCTTCAAGAGGTAGTCCCCTGAAATGGTTTTCACTTCACAGGTGTGCCCTGTCAGGTTTAATAAGTGGGATTTCTTGCCTTATAAATGGGGTTGGGACCATCAGTTGCGTTGAGGAGAAGTCAGGTGGATACACAGCTGATAGTCCTACTGAATAGACTGTTAGAATTTGTATTATGGCAAGAAAAAAGCAGCTAAGTAAAGAAAAACGAGTGGCCATCATTACTTTAAAGGGACACTGACAGGGCCAAAAAGCATATTTAGGTATATATATGACAGTACAGGTCTTATAAAGTGTATTAGAATCATCTAAGTATCCCCCCTGTCCACCTTATAACTACAGTAAAATGAAGTTTTATAACCTGCTTGAATCGTGTTCAATCTGCCCAAGGGGCAGCGTTTCTTCTCAACTTGCGCCCAGCCAGCCTCATCAGCCCCAACTGCCGTTTGAAGCGCCGCCCAGCTCATCAATATTCACTTCGCTGGGCGGCTACTAGTTTCCCCGACGCAAGATCCGGCACATGCCCAGTACAATCCGGCACATGCCCATAGGATTGTACTGGGCATGCGCCGGATCTTGGGTCGGAAAACTAGTAGCCGCCCAGCGAAGTGAATATTGATGAGCTGGGCGGCACTTCAAATGGCAGTTGGGGCGAGGCTGGCTGGGCGCAAGTTGAAAAGAAACGCCGCCCCTTGGGCAGATTGAACACGATTCAAGCAGGTTATAAAATTTCATTTTACTGTAGTTATAAGGTGGACAGGGGGGATACTTCGATGATTCTAATACACTTTATAAGACCTGTACTGTCATATATATACCTAAATATGCTTTTTGGCCCTGTCAGCGTCCCTTTAAGAAATGAAGGTCAGTCAGTCAGCCGAAAAATTGGGAAAACGTTGAAAGTAAGGGCTATTTGACCATGAAGGAGAGTGATGGGGTGCTGCGCCAGATGACCTGGCCTCCACAGTCACCGGACCTGAACCCAATCAAGATGGTTTGGGGTGAGCTGGACCGCAGAGTGAAGGCAAAAGGGCCAACAAGTGCTAAGCATCTCTGGGAACTCCTTCAAGACTGTTGGAAGACCATTTCAGGTGACTACCTCTTGAAGCTCATCAAGAGAATGCCAAGAGTGTGCAAAGCAGTAATCAAAGCAAAAGGTGGCTACTTTGAAGAACCTAGAATATGACATATTTTCAGTTGTTTCACACTTGTTTGTTATGTATATAATTCCACATGTGTTAATTCATAGTTTTGATGCCTTCATAGTCATGAAAATAAAGAAAACTCTTTGAATGAGGTGTGTCCAAACTTTTGATCTGTACTGTATATATATATATTTATATGTACACATACTTAGGCTCCATTCACACATCCGCAATTCCATTCCGCATTTTGAGGAACGGAATTGCGGACCCATACATTTCTATGGGGCCGCACGACGTGTGGCCCCGATCCGGAATTGCGGACCCGCACTTCCGGGTCTGCAATACCGATCCTGAAAAAAATAGAACATGTCCTATTCTTGTCCGCAATAGCGGACAAGAATAGGCATATTCTCTTAGTGCCGGCAATGTGCGGTCCGCAAAATGCGGAACGCACATTGCCGCTGTCTGTGTTTTGCGGATCCGTGGATCCGCAAAACACACACGGATGTGTGAATGGACCCTTAGACATAAATACATACACATAGATACATACACACATATATACATATATATACACATACGGTCAGTGCCCATGCATTGCGGACCGCAATGTACACATATAAATATATTAAACACGTGTGTTATATTTTGTGTATAAATAAATATGTATGTGTGTGTGTATATATATATATATATATATATACACACACACAAAATCATAGTTCCTGGCTAGATGTCCTGCTTTCCCTGTTGGTTGCAGGGGGCGTGGCCTAATGGAACCGGTGGGCGTGGCTTAGCGGGTCGGCTGTGTGGTCATGGTGCAGGGGGGGATGGGGATTGACTAAGTAGCTTCTAATCTGCAGTAGGGACTCGGAAGGTTTTTATTACCGCCAGCTTCTGACAGGAATCAGCTGTTTGTAGAGAGGGAACAATCAGCTGATTCCTGTCGCAGTTGGAGCGGGCAGCAGGGAGCCGACCACTGACAGGAGCAGACTGCACATGCGCATGGACGAGCTTGCTCTCAAGCTCCTCCATGTCGCGTGCAGCCATGGACGAACTCAGCTGCAAGGTAGAGCGGGACTAAGGGGGAGTGGCTTATAACTGAAAGAAAAGCAGGCAGATGTGTTTAATGAAGTATATTAGCAACTTCATTTTTTCCCTGCCTGACACACAGTAGTGGAAAGTATTTAAAGAGTGGCCAACCCCTTTAATAACCCCTTTAATCATTCCAATAACAGGGCATCTTAAGAGTCCTGTATCGTTATTTATCGTCACTAACTCCCCGAGTCGGGAGTTGGTAATTGCAACGCGCCCCCTCCTTAACTTGGAAGCTTATGCTTCAATACTTTGTCCCACATTTCCGATCGATTACATTTAATTTCATCCATTGACCTCCCTTGCATGTGGTATCCTTTTCTCAGGCTCCCTCTCCGGCCTGGAACCCTGATTCCCCGCCACCCGTGATCACCATGGTAGGCGCATAAAAAAACATCGAAAGTTGATAGAGCAGATATCAAATTGGATCGTGAACATCACGGGGACATGCGACATGGTGGGGCAGTAAGTGTGCACACGCCTACACAAACTGACTGACAGGGGTCAGCCCCTGCAACTTCTAGGTCTCCAAAATGGGCACATAGCCTGAGCTTACTCTTTACCCCTTGGAGATGCTGGTCTGCCCTGTAGCCAGTGTATTGTCTGAACGTGTTTTTAGCACGACTGGAGGGGGTTATCACAGGTTATAGTTCCCAATATTTTAGGGTGTACCCTAATTTAAAAAAATATAAATAAATTTAAAACCAAAAAGCAGTGTAGGCTACCTCCTCCTCCACCGACGCTTCCACATAAACCGCCACATCAACCGCCTCCTCATCCTCCTACTCCATGTGGACCTTGTCCTCCTAGATCAAGATTATTATTTTTTACGTATTTTATGTTATTTAAAGTCATTTCCCTATCCACATTTGTTTGCAGAGCACTTGCCATTCTCTTAACCACATTTTGATGCCATTTGCAGCCCTCTAGCCCTTTCCATGACATTTGTAGAGCCATTTTAGTGCTCAAAAGTTCGGGTCCCCATTGACTTCAATGGAGTTCGGGTTCGGGGTCAAGTTTGGGTGCCGAACTCAAACTTTTTTGTGAAGTTCGACCAAACTCGTCGAACCTAAACATTCAGGTGTCTGCTCAACTCTACTCAACACCTATCATGAGATACCATACCTTTTATGGATTTTTGGAGCTGGCAGAATGAGAATGCACCTGTTGTCCAATCAAAGTTCTGTGCTAGTACTCAATGTACTTAGCACCTCTTCAACTGCCCTACCTGCTCCAGGAATCCGAAAGCAGGTTCTATCCCAATATTTTAATGCAGCTTTAAACAGTAGTGCTCAGAAACTAGGCTTCGTCCATGCTGACTTCTGTAGTTACAATGCCAACCCTTCCCAACATTTCTTATCCATTAAAATGACAGCTCTGTTTTACTGCAAATCAAAATGGCTGCCTCCAGAAAATCAACATGGCAGCCTCATTGAAAATTTCAATAGACGGAACACTGAGCGTGTCATAATGGAACACTTCAACATCCATGGATGATTACACCACAAAAGGCCTTTGCTGTTTTAATCCCGGGCAGCAGCCATGATTCTTCATTCTTCAATCAGGTGTGGATCCATGCACATCAACAGGTATGGTGTAAATCAACAGGTAAGGGCACGTTTTTTGTTTGTGTGAAACGAAGGTATCAGTTTATGGAAAGATTTGTTTGACGGAAAAATTGCATTTCTGTGCAGATTGGATTACTGTACAGCAACTATTAGCAGGCCCAGAATACAAAAACCTTCTTATCTGTTTCTGACGGTATGGCCATATTAACTCCAAGAGTACCTCTCTTTATCCGCTGTTGCAACTTGGGGGAAGGAAGCAGCCAGCGACGGAGCTATGCCTTTTCTGGTTCTTGCTTTTTGGCCACTGCAATGCAGGTGCAGATCAGTTTAGCGTTTGCAACTCACCACCTCTCATGAGATACCATATCTTTTACGGATTTTTGTAGCTGGCAGAATGAGAATGCGCCTGTTGTCCAATCAAAGTTCTGTGCTAGTACTCAATGTACTTAGCACCTCTGCAACTGCCCTATCTGCCCCAGGAATCCAAAAGCAGGTTCTAACATAGAATTTCAATGCAGCTATAAACAGTGGTGCTCAGAGACTAGGCTTTGTCCATTCTGACTTCTGTGGTTGCAATCCAAACCCTTCCCAACATTTCTTATCCATTGAAATGACAGCTCTGTTTAACTGCATATCAAAATGGCTGCCTCCAGAAAATCAATATGGCAGCCTCCATGAAAATTTCAGCGGACGGAACACTGATCGTGTCACAATAAAACCCTTCAGCATCCATGGATGATGACATCACGATGGCCCCTTGCTGGTTTCCTTCCTGTCAGCAGCCATGATTCTTCATTCTTCAGTCAGGTGTGGATCCATGCACATCAACAGGTATGGTGCAAAGGGGCGGAGCTAGCGCCTGTGCTGAATGGCTGCGTCTGGCTGAAGCTCTTGCTTTAAACCTGCTGTGCGGAAGGCATTTTTAAGCTGACGATTCACAGAATGGTCAAGTATGGTGGACCCAAGCATGGGGATCCTACCCCTCAAGCTAAAGTGACCCCTGCTGATCGGACATGACTAAATTCTTAAAGAAACAACATGCAGCCGGATCAACTAAAGATCCCAAGATGGCCACGACTCTTAGCAACTTTGTGGGCTCCTTCACTTCGGGCCAATCTGACTGCGAGGACGACTCCGGAGAGGCCGGTGAGTCACAAAACCTCCCGATCACCCGTAAGCAAGCCCTAGAGGAGGCTTTAACCCAGGGGTGTCAAACTCAAATTCATCGGGGGCCGCATCAGCAGTTTGGTCACCCTCAAAGGGCCAGAAAACTTACAGTTACTTGGCTTGGCCCTTGGGTATCTCGGACGCCACTTCCACACTTTGGCCGGGGGCTCAGTGGAGCTGATGAGGTGTTTTATCCTAATGAGAAAGATTTCATAATAAGTATTTGGAGAAGGTGCAGAGGGATAGCAGAGCAGGGAGAGGCTGGTGCTGCTACTAGGGGGTCATACCATGGGGGAGTAATAAAGCCCACCATAATGCCCCCCCCCCCAGTAGTAATAATTCTCCTTATAATGTGAGTGCAAAAAATAGTGCTCCACACCCTCCTTCCTCCTAGTGCCCCCCATAATGTACCAGTATAAAATGCTCCAGTAGATGCCCTCAGTGTCCCCCATAATTTGCAAGTATAAAATACCCCTTCTTAGTGTCCCCCGTAGATGACCCCATAGTACTCCTCTCCCCCCTTCCCCATAGTACCCACCATGTGTCCCAGTATAAAATTGTACTGTACAGAGAGCCCATATAAAATACCCCTTCTTTGTGGCCTCAGTAGATGCCCCTATAGTGCCCCCAATCATGTGCCAGTATTAACAGCCCCCCCTGTGCCAGTAATAATAGCCCCCTATGCCAGTAATAGCAGCCCCCAGTAATAACAGCCCCTCTGTGTCAGTAATAGCCCCCAGTAATAAGAGCCCCTCTGTGCCAGTAATAACAGCCCCCAGTAATAACAGCCCCTCTGTGCCAGTAATAACAGCCCCCAGTAATAAGAGCCCCTCTGTGCCAGTAATAACAGCCCCTCTGTGCCAGTAAAAACAGCCACCAGTAATAAAAGCCCCTCTGTGCCAGTAATAACAGCCCCCAGTAATAAGAGCCCCTCTGTGTCAGTAATAACAGCCCCCAGTAATAGCAGCCCCTCTGTGCCAGTAATAACAGCCCCCAGTAATAAGAGCCCCTCTGTGCCAGTAATAACAGCCCCCAGTAATAACAGCCCCTCTGTGCCAGTAATAACAGCCCCCAGTAATAAGAGCCCCTCTGTGTCAGTAATAACAGCCCCCAGTAATAAGAGCCCCTCTGTGCCAGTAATAACAGCCCCCAGTAATAAGAGCCCCTCTGTGCCAGTAATAACAGCCCCCAGTATTAAGAGCCCCTCTGTGTCAGTAATAACAGCCCCCAGTAATAACAGCCCCTCTGTGCCAGTAATAACAGCCCCCAGTAATAAGAGCCCCTCTGTGCCAGTAATAACAGCCCCCAGTAATAAGAGCCCCTCTGTGTCAGTAATAACAGCCCCCAGTAATAACAGCCCCTCTGTGCCAGTAATAACAGCCCCCAGTAATAAGAGCCCCTCTGTGCCAGTAATAACAGCCCCCAGTAATAAGAGCCCCTCTGTGTCAGTAATAACAGCCCCTCTGTGCCAGTAATAACAGCCCCCGCCAGTAATAACAGCCCCCCCTTTGCCAGTAATAAAAAACAGCCCCCCCTTTGCCAGTAATAACAGCCCCCGCCAGTAAAAGTATTGTACATCATAAAAATAATAAATAAAAAAACATACACACCTCCATGTCAGTGATGCGATGCAGGCCTCTTCTGGCCTGTGTCCCACGCTGTATGGCTCAGGCAGCGCGATGACGTCACGTCATCGCGCCGCCTGCGCCGGCCTCTGATAGGCTGCAGGCACTAGGCCGGCAGCCTATCAGAGGAAGGGAAAGGGACACGCCTCTCCCTCCCCTACCGCAGCACAGGCAGGCATCTGTATCGCTGTCCTGAGGATGGCGATACAGATGACTGGAGATGAGCGCTTCCACAATGGAAGCGCTCATCTCCCTGTGCCCAGCCGCCGCCGCCAGCCACATGACGAGGTCTGGCGGGCCGGATTCGGCCCGCGGGCCTTGTGTTTGACACCCGTGCTTTAACCCCTATATACTCCAAACTACAGGAGGTGGCCCAAGACGTCCAACAGATAGGCCACAGGGTGGACTAACTGGAAGCCGCACAAGCCACTACCTTAGACCACAGTGCAACGGTCACACAATCCCTCTAACTGTGCCAAACGCATATCAACCAGCTTTACTCATCCCTGGAAGACCAGGAGAACCAGGGCAGGCGAAACAATCTCTGGTTCAGGGGAGTTCCTGAATCGGTCTCTGCCACTGACATTTCGTCTGCGATCATGAAGATAGTCGCCTCTTTACTTGGGGAATTTGATCCTCCTATGCTAATTATAGAAAGGGCACATTGAGCACTACACTCGCGCCCTAAGGAAAATGACACATTTTGGGTTTCGCAGGGGCATACCCTTCACATACCTAAACCATATCCAAGACCCAGATGGTCGTTATATTATTCTGAAAGGCCGTGTTGGCCAGACGCTTTATACTTTTGTTAACGCCTATGCACCCAATGCTGATCAATCCCAGTGGATTGCTGACCTTCTCTCCTTAGTGGAGATACATAGGGAAGGCATCCTTATTTTAGCAGCTGACCTAAACTTAGCTTTTAACACTCTGATTGACACCTCCTCAAAGAAGTCTGCCTTATCCTCTACGGCGATCCGTGCTACTCTGGCTAGAATGTGTAACCTTGGGCTTATTGATGTATGGAGATGTTTGAATCCAAATGTCATTGACTACTCTTTCTATTACCCAGCTAACAACTCCTACAGCAGAATTGATTAAATACTGGTGTCGAAGGAGCATCTGTAACTCTGTTCTTCAGCTCGAATCGGGGTTATGACGCTTTCCGACCATGCACCCATCTTTTGCACCCTCTGTCATCCCCCTGGACCGGGTAGGTCGCCTTGCTGGAGGTTCAACGAGTCCATTCTGGGTAATGAACTTCACAAAAACCGAGTATCATCTCTCCTGAAAGAATATTTCACCCTTAACCAATCCCCCTCCATTTCCCCCAATGTACTTTGGGATGCACATAAAGTGTATATCAGAGGTCAAATTATTAGTCTCTACTCCTTTCTAAACAGAGAATCTGAAAAAAAGCTAAAATCCCTCATCTCACGGATTAACTCTTTAGAAAAACCCACAAAATTTCCCTGCTTCAGCTCCATATGTCTGAACTGTCGTCCATTAAAACGGAACTGAAGAACCTACTTAATGAACGTTCTGCTAGGTTCTACTTATCATCATAATACTCCTGTTTTAGCTGACATGACTAGAGCCACCATAACGATCATTCCTAAATCTGATAAAGACCCATCATCCTGCTCTAACTACCGTCACATTTCTTTACTAAACATTGATCTCAAACTATTGGCTAAAATGCTAGCTAATAGGCTGCAGCAGCTTCTCCCCTCCTTAGTTCATCCGGATCAGGTGGGATTTGTGAAGGGAAGAGAGGGGAAAGATAATGTAATGAAAATGCCCTTTACTTTTCATCACACAAGGCGGTCCCATTGGTCATGCTTGGCACAGATGCCGAGAAAGCTTTTGACAGAATTGACTGGTCATATATTAGGCTCACTCTAGCCAGGTTCAATATCCCAGAGCAATTCTCAAATGCAGTTTCGGCTATGTACCATTCTTCCTCGGTGTCTGTGTCAGTAAATGGCATCTTATCTCCTTGCTTCCGCATTAGAAACGGCACTAGACAGGGCTGTCCCCTCTCTCCCCTTATTTTCGTACTGGTCATGGAAACATTGTTGCAAGCCTTAAGACAACAAAAAGACAGTGTAGGTTTTTGTGTTGGGGATCGAGAAATTAAACTGGCGGATTTTGCTGACGACTTCCTGATCCTCACGACAAACCCAAAAAAAATTCCTTCCAGTTATCCTTTCCCTACTAGACCTCTTTGGTTCCCTCTCCAATTTTAAAGTCAATCCTGCTGAATCCCAACTCCTCCACAGGGGTTTCTCCCTGGCAGCTCTTAGGTCCCTTCAATCTCAATCTCCATTCAACTGGTCCACACAACAGCTAACATACTTAGGCGTGAAGCTCTCCCCTAACACTTCTGACTTATATAAACTCAACTACCTACCACTCTTACACCCTATGGTTGCCCAGATGGACTCGTTGCATCTCATGTACCTCTCTTGGTTTGGCAGAAAAAACATGGTATCAGCGCTGGTACTACCCAGACTCACATACCTAATGCAATCTCTGCCAATTAAAATTCCGAAATCCTTTTTCATCACTTTAAATAAAGCAATCCGTAAGTTTATCTGGAGGGGACGGCGCTCCAGAATCTCTTTCGACACTCTGACTAAGCCTAAACGATTGGGGGGAATTGGCCTTCCTGATCCAGAAATGTACATGAGAGCCATACATCTAGCCAGAGTAGTAGATTGGATCAGATCTCCCCCCCACAAAGCTTGGGTCCATATGGAAAAAAACTCCTCCCCTCGAACTCTCCTACTATCAGGTTAAACCCTCCCATTACTACAGAAGGTCCCCAATCCTATGATACAAAGCGCACATTATCAGTATGGGATTGGTTCTCCTCTCATAATAAACAATTAACAACGCCCTCATCCCTCCTCACCCTAGGAGATATAATGGATCTAGCTCCTACTGCTCTGAAGGAGAGTTGTCCTCCCTCAATTAGACTCTCAACTACACCCGTATCAGAATTACTAAATAATAAAGGATGTGTCAGACCCCTGTTAGATTTCAGTGAAGGTTTGGGGAACTCCACAACTCTCACCTTTCTACAGGGTTTCCTCAACTCAGAAATTATTTCCCTCCTAAGGTTATCTCCTTTACAGCGCCTGTCTTCTTGGTTTAACATAATACTTGGTGCAAAACACCCTCCTAAAAGAGCCATCTCAATTATATATAGCCGACTGAAAACACCTATATGCCTCACCAAACCAGCAACAATTGGATCCTGGGAGCGAGATAGGGGTTGTCTTTTGACTCCTATGGAAAATTCCACGGCTCTTTTGACCCCTCACAAAATATCTAGATGTATACGTATTCAAGAAAATAGCTACAAAATTTTGCCGAGATGGTACAAAACTCCTGAATCAATTTCGCTCTATTTTCCAAATAGCTCTAACTTATGCTGGAGATGCCAGACTTCTAAAGGCTCTTTTTTACACATCTGGTGGAAGTGTCAAACCATTAATGACTGGTGGTGTACTATAGAAAAAACCTGCAACCATATCTGCCAGACTACCCTTTCCTGCACCCCTGACCTAACTCTCCTCAGCCTGGGTCTTAGTGGTTTAAACAAATGGCGAAGATCTTTATATCTTATGCTATTAGCTGCTGCCAGACTTCTGGTAGCATCTTCTTGGCTTTCCCCTAAAGTCCCAGATGTGGCAAAGTGGGTCCAAAAGGTTGACCAGATTTATAGATTAGAAGAACTCTCTCATTGGGAACTCCATTCCCGGTCCTCTTTCCTAGCTATTTGGTCCCCTTAAAAACAATATAGAGGGTTTCATTGACCCTTTTCCGTATCCTTATGTATCATCATGTCTTTGACTGTCTACATATTATACAGGGTGGGCCATTTATATGGATACACCTTAATAAAATGGGATAGGTTGGTGATATTAACTTCCTGTTTGTGGCACATTAGTATATGTGAGGGGGGAAACTTTTCAAGATGGGTGGTGACCATGGCGGCCATTTTGAAGTCGGCTATTTTGAATCCAAATTTTGATTTTTTCAATAGGAAGAGGGTCATGTGACACATCAAACTTATTGGGAATTGCACAAGAAAAACAATGGTGTGCTTGGTTTTAACGTAACTTTATTCTTTCATAAGTTATTTACAAGTTTCTGACCACTTATAAAATATGTTCAATGAGCTGCCCATTGTGTTGGATTGTCAATGCAACCCTCTTCTCCCACTCTTCACACACTGATAGCAACACCGCAGGAGAAATGCTAGCACAGGCTTCCAGTATCCGTAATTTCAGGTGCTGCACATCTCGTATCTTCACAGCATAGACAATTGCCTTCAGATGACCCCAAAGATAAAAGTCTAAGGGAGTCAGATCGGGAGACCTTGGGGGCCATTCAACTGGCCCACGACGACCAATCCACTTTCCAGGAAACTGTTCATCTAGGAATGCTCGGACCTGACACCCATAATGTGGTGGTGCACCATCTTGCTGGAAAAACTCAGGGAACGAGCCAGCTTCAGTGCGTAAAGAGGGAAACACATCATCATGTAGCAATTTCGCATATCCAGTGGCCGTGAGGTTTCCATTGATGAAGAATGGCCCCACTATCTTTGTACCCCATATACCACACCATACCATCAATTTTTTTGTTCCAACAGTCTTGGAGGGATCTATCCAATGTGGGTGTCAGACCAATGTCAGACCAATAGCGGTGGTTTTGTTTGTTAACTTCACCATTCACATTTGCCTCATCACTGAACAAAATCTTCTGCGTAAACTGAGGGTCCTGTTCCAATTTTTGTTTTGCCCATTCTGCAAATTCAGTGCGCTGATCTGGGTTATCCTCATTGAGATGCTGCAGTAGCTGGAGTTTGTAAGGGTGCCATTTGTGAGTAGCTAATAGCCGCCGAAGGGATGTTCGACTAATGCCACTCTCCAGTGACATGCGGTGAGTGCTACGCTGTGGGCTCTTGCTGAATGAAGCTAGGACAGCCACTGATGTTTCTTCATTATGCGTACACATTTTGGCAAATCCAACACTGAACCAGTTTCATGAAACTTAGCAAGCAGTTTGCTAACTGTAGCATGGGAGATGGGTGGTCTCGTAGGGTGTCTTTGTAACGCACCAAGTTGATCAGTTAGGATCTCAACTGCGGAGACAAAGGACATCCACTTCTACCACACTGCCTGAGTGTTTGGCTGTGTGAATTGCGGCTGGTCAGTACGAACCCCAGGCGGCTCTCTCAAATCTCAAGCGGAGAGTTTGGGGTTAACAAAATCATATACCGCTTAACAATCTAATTTGTAGCTATGAGGAGGAATGTCCCCTATTAGTTGAAGAGGATACAAAGTATTTCATATCATGTCCTCAGGTGAGGAGTTAGCCTGCAATACCCTCTCTCAGCACCGGGGGTTCCCTCCACTCTCAATTGCTGTTGTAATAGTAAGCCTTATTGCGGCCAGATACTTGCAGTTAGAAGTCAGTGGCGTGGGAGCCAGCAGCGGGGAGCCAGTGGACGAAGGTGGGGAGTCCTCCAGGGTGTTGGGGTTCCAATCCGGAATCGGGAATTGCGTCCTCTAGGTGAATGGGGTTAACCCTGTTGATGCACACTCCAAATTAGTGGAACACCCTGTACAGCCCCTGGCTGCCATTTATTGGCCGGAGCGTGAGTGGGCGGAGCCACTAGATGGCCCGGCGGCCGTTGCGTTCCACGCTGGAACGCAAATCAGCGTCCTATTGCAGACGGCCGCTGCGTTCCACACTGGAACGCAACCCAGCGTCCCATTACAGGCGGCCGCTGCGCTCCAGCTGGAGCGCAACCCAGCGTACCCTTACAGTACCCCCCCCCCCTAAGGGGACCACTCCGGGGTACCCCAATAGGGGAAGGTCGGTTGGGAAACCTCTGGTGGAACAATCTTTGGAGTCTGGGAGCATGAACGTCTTGCACATCTTCCCAAGAGTCATCTTGGGATCCATACCCCTTCCATCTAACAAGATACTGGATCCTCCCCCGTCTTCTCCTGGAATCGAGGAGCTGCTCGACTTCAAATTCCTCTTCACCTTGGACGTCTATTGGGGGTAAGGGTCGAGGATCCCTTGATGGGAACGGGCTAGGTCTGAACGGTTTCAATAGTGACACATGGAATGTGGGATGTACCTGTAGTCGAGGAGGAAGGGTGAGTCTCACCGTGATGGGGTTGATAACCCTTTCTATGGGAAAAGGACCCAAGAATTGTCTTCCCAATTTCTTGGAAGGTACCCCCAACCGAAGGTTTCTCGTCGAGAGCCATACCGAGACCCCGACCTGGTAAAGAGGATTTTCTCTTCTGCGACGGTCGTAGTAGATCTTTTGTTTTTCCTTTGCCCGTTGGAGATTGTCTTTTAACGTCTTGAGGGTAGTTTGCAGAGTAGTCAGATAATCGTCTGTGGCTGGAACGTTTGTGGGAAGAGTGGTTTGAGGAAGAGACCTAGGGTGAAATCCATAATTAGCAAAGAATGGACAATGTAAAGTAGAGGAATTCGTAGAATTATTATAGGCAAATTCAGCGAGAGGAAGTAGGCCTTCCCAGTCATCTTGGAGAAATGCGCAATGACATCTGAGAAACGGTTCCAGACACTGATTCACCCTTTCAGTCTGCCCGTTAGTTTGGGGATGATAGGCGCTAGACATTCTGTGGTCGATTTGAAGTCTGGAACAGAGCGCTCTCCAGAATTTGGATATAAATTGCGAACCCCTGTCTGATATGACCTGACTAGGCAGTCCATGTAGTTTTATGATGTTGGATAGGAAAACCTCGGCTGTTTCCCTGGAAGAGGGTAACTTCTTGAGGGCCACGAAGTGTGCCATCTTAGTCAGCAAATCTACTAACACCATGATGGTGTTGTTTCCTCTGGAAAGGGGGAGTTCTACGATGAAGTCCATCGAGACCCATTCCCAGGGTCTATTGGCTATGGGAAGACTCATTAGGAGACCATATGGTCGATTCCTGTCACTTTTGCATGAGGCACAGGTCTCGCACGTGGAAACGTATTCCTCAATTTCTTTGGTCATTTTTGGCCACCAGAAGTTCCTGCATATCAGGGTTGTGGTTTTGGCTATGCCAGGGTGCCCCGCGAGGGGTGAATCGTGGCAGAGTTTGATCACCTGGGTGGTGAGGGAGGGTGGTATATACAGTTGATTGTCCTTGTAAAGGAAACCCTGTTGATTCAGCATTAGACCTGGGGGTGTGTTGGCCTGGTCATTAATCAGAGCCTCCTTGAGCTGGGTCTCCAACCCGACAGTGGCGAGGACGAGTTTCTTCGGTGGTATGATCCATGAGGGGGCCGTGTCCCCGGTGCGGAATTCAGCCAATCGTGATAGGGCATCGGCCTTCCCATTTTTTGAGCCTGGTCGGTATGTAATTTGAAAGTTGAATCTGTCAAAAAAGAAGCTCCACCGTACTTGACGTGCTGACAGTGTTTTACTGGTTTTCAGATACTGTAGGTTACGGTGATCCGTGTATATTGTGATGGGGTGTGTTGAACCTTCAAGTAAATGCCTCCAATTTTCCAGAGAAGATTTTATGGCAAGGAGTTCCTTTTCCCCTATGGGGTATTGAATTCTGCGGTATTTAGTGTCCGGGAGTAGAACCCAATAGGATGTAACGGGGTTGAAAAGGAGCTTCGTTGGGATAGGACCGCTCCAATGGCTGCCTGGGACGCGTCTGCTTCCAGCACGTAGTGATGGTTTGGATTCGGGAGGGTCAGTATTGGTGCCGAAGTGAATCTGTTCTTTAGTAAATCAAACGCTGATTGGGCCTCCTTGGACCAAACAAACTTCGTATTGACACTAGTTAACCGGGTTAGCGGTTTAGTGGTAGCGGAGAAGTCCTTGATAAATTTCCTATAGAAGTTTGAGAACCCCAGGAATCGCTGAAGGGCTTTCCGGGAGTCCGGGATCGGCCAACTTTGGATTCAAGTGATCTTTGAGTGATCCATTTGGATACCCTTAGGTGATATTATGTATCCGAGGAACTGAAGGGAAGTACTCTCAAAAATACATTTTTCCTGTTTGACATATAACCGATGGACGTTTAACCGTGCAAGAACCCAACGTACGTGTTTCCTGTGATCGTGTAAGGTATCAGAGTACACCAGTATATAATCAAGATAGATGATTACACATACGTCCAGTAGGTCCCTAAAAATGTCGTTAATAAAATTTTGGAATGTAGCTGGGGCGTTACACAACCCGAAGGGCATCACGGTATACTCGAAGAGTCCGTACCGGGTGCGGAAAGCTGTCTTCCATTCATCGCCCTTTCTGATCCTAATCAAGTTGTATGCGCCTCTCAAATCCAGCTTGGTGTAGATTGTGGATGTTTGAAGTCTTTCTATGGGTTCGGATATAAGAGGCAGGGGGTACCGATTTTTGATTGTTACTTTGTTCAAGGCTCTATAATCAATGATGGGCCTTAGGCTTGCGTCTTTGTTTCTTACGAAGAACATCCCTGCGGCTGCCGGGGAGGTTGAAGGTTGAATAAAACCTTTCCGTAAGTTCTCTTCTAGGTACTGTTTGAGGTGAACAAGTTCTGGTTGCGCCAATGGGTAAATTCTTCCAGTGGGTATCTCACTGCCCGGCAACAAGTCTATGGGGCAATCGTAAGATCTATGAGGTGGCAGGGATTCCGCCTTCTTTGCGTATGTAACGCACCAAGTTGATCAGTTAGGATCTCAACTGCGGAGACAAAGGACATCCACTTCTACCACACTGCCTGAGTGTTTGGCTGTGTGAATTGCGGCTGCTCAGTACGAACCCCAGGCGGCTTTCTCAAATCTCAAGCGGAGAGTTTGGGGTTAACAAAATCATATACCGCATAACAATCTAATTGGTAGCTATGAGGAAGAATGTCCCCTATTAGTTGAAGAGGATACAAAGTATTTCATATCATGTCCTCAGGTGAGGAGTTAGCCTGCAATACCCTCTCTCAGCACCGGGGGTTCCCTCCACTCTCAATTGCTGTTGTAATAGTAAGCCTTATTGCGGCCAGATACTTGCAGTTAGAAGTCAGTGGCGTGGGAGCCAGCAGCGGGGAGCCAGTGGACGAAGGTGGGGAGTCCTCCAGGGTGTTGGGGTTCCAATCCGGAATCGGGAATTGCGTCCTCTAGGTGAATGGGGTTAACAGGGTGCACACTCCAAATTAGTGGAACACCCTGTACAGCCCCTGGCTTCCATTTATTGTCCGGAGCGTGAGTGGGCGGAGCCACTAGATGGCCCGGTGGCCATTGCGTTCCACGCTGGAACGCAAATCAGCGTCCTATTGCAGACGGCCGCTGCGTTCCACACTGGAACGCAACCCAGCGTCCCATTACAGGCGGCCGCTGCGCTCCAGCTGGAGCGCAACCCAGCGTACCCTTACAGTCTTGCATTGAAATCTGCTGCAATGACCCGGTTACTGCGTTCACCAGATATCAACACAATTTCTATCCACTCCTCACGTGTTAACCTTGGAGACATGTCAATGGCTGTAAACAAAGAGAAACTTGTAAATAACTCATGAAAGAATAAAGTTACGTTAAAACCAAGCATTGTTTTTCGTGTGAAATTCCCAATAAGTTTGATGTGACCCTCTTCCTATTGAAAAAACAAAAGTTGGATTCAAAATGGCCAACTTCAAAATGGCTGCCATGGTCACCACCCATCTTGAAAAGTTTCCCCCCTCACATATACTAATGTGCCACAAACAGGAAGTTAATATCACCAACCATTCCCATTTTATTAAGGTGTATCCATATAAATGGCCCACCCTGTATTAGGCCCTATCTGTGGCTACGTGACTTGTATCTAATAAATCATGCCCTTATGTTTTCTGTATTGTTTTAAATTGTGTCATTATGATATGTTTATTTTCTTCTTTGGGCCTCTCAACAGGCATAATTTGCCTATGCAGCTTTTTTGTAACTCTGGTCCCACCGAAGTTGTCCTATCATTGTTATCTCATTGAACATAAGCAATGTTTACATACTTGATGTAATGTGCCTTTTATCGCTTTCGTTTCTGACCTAAAAAAGAAACAATAAAAATTGTTAATAATAAAAATAAACAGGTATTGCGCCAATTCACAGATAAGGGCGTGTTTTTGTTTGTGTGAAACGAAGGTGTCAGTTTATGGAAAGATTTGTTTGAGGGAAAAATTGCATTTCTGTGCAGATTGGAATACTGTCCAGTGACTATTAGCAGGCCCAGAACACAAAAAACTTCTTATCTGTCTCTGACGGTATGGCTATATGAACTTCGAGAGTACCCCTCTTTACTCCCCTGTTGCAACTTGGGGGAAGGAAGTGGTCACCGACGGAGCAATGCATTTTCTGGCTTTTGCTTTTTGGCCACTGCAATGCAGGTGCAGATCAGTTTAGCGTCTGCAACTCAACACCTATCATGAGATACCATACCTTTTATGGATTTTTAGAGCTGGCAGAATGAGAATGCACCTGTAGTCCAATCAAAGTTCTGTGCTAGTACTCAATGTACTTAGCACCCGTGTAACTGCCTCACCTGCTCCAGGAATCCAAAAGCAGGTTCTAACCCAGTATTTTAACCCCCAGAGACCCAGTGTTGTAATATTACAACATCACATTTAAGGCTGCAAAAATAAACCCTCCTCCATTTTCTTCCTTTTAAAAACTTATGTACATTACTAATAGGTCCTATTGTTCAGTTCTGCAACACTATTGGATGGTTGAATGTGTAAATAGGCCTGTTTATCTGGCCATGAAGTCATACAACCCGGGTGCCTGCTTTGGAGTACATCATCTTGTTGTTTTGGATGGGATAAATCAAGACTCAAGTAAGTAAAAACTTGAAAATATTTTTTTCTGTGATAATTGATATGTGTAGATCATGCAGATTTACAACAATTTTACAACAGTGGGTCAAAGGGGTAGCAAGGTTTTGTCTGCACAGTAGATGGAGTATGGAGTTATCTGTGAAGTGGACAAGGAAAATAAATTACCCAACGGCCACCTAACTTCTGATGTTCACATCACCCCAACAGAGGCAGTGCATCCTGATGCCCAGACCATGCCCCGTGACAGGTATCGATGGCTGAAAAAGAATTTCATCAGTCCCAGTACTGATTTTTCTGGTCAGGATGTCAGTAATGGTGTCCAATCCCTCTGTATACCACTGAGTACTTTCAGAAGTCTGTGACAGAAGACATGATCAACACTCTGGCAGATAACACCAATCAGTACAGTTTTCAGAAGAAAGGATTTTCCATAAACACAAAGGAAATAGAGCAGATGATTGGCATGTATTTGAAGATGGGTCTTGTCCAAATGCCTGGAGTCCGCATGTACTGGGAAGCAGACACAAGATACAGTCCTGTCTCCGATGTAATGTCACAAAACAGATTCCAGTCTCTGTTGACATCATTACATTTTGTGAGCAATCTAACCATGTCTGAGATGGAACAAAACACTGACAAAATCTGGAAACTCAGACCATGACTTGATGCTTTCAGAGAGAAATGCCTAAAGGTGGTCCCTGAAGAACATAACTCTGTTGATGAAATGATGATCCCTTTCAGGGGGAAATTCAGCAGCATCAAACAGTACATGCGTGGCAAGCCAAACCCATGGGGGTTAAAGCTGTGGACAAGGACTGGAATCTCTGGTATACTTTGGGATTTTGATGTGTACCAAGGCAGTGTGGATGGAATACGGGCAAGATCTGAACTTGGACTATCAGGGGATGTTGTGATGAAACTTGCTTCCACGCTACCACATGGTCACAACTACATGAGTAGGTTATTGGCTATTTCCTCAGGGGCCTCTCCTAACTGCTCTGACCCCACTTATTACTCTAAACTCCCCGAATAAAACACTGAGACCAAATTTGGATTATAATGGCCACAGCAGCCGTTTATAAAAATTAATACAATAACCATAAATAACATCACAGTTTTTTACCCCTGATGAGGGAGGTCCTTGAAGCCCAAAATTCGTTCAAACACAACTCCCCAAAACTGGCACATCCATCTTGCGTCCAGCCGTAAAGCACCAGCTCGGAGACCACCTGACGGACGCCTTTCATCCGAGCCAACTGTCCAACCATGGGAGTCCAGCCCCACCATTGAGGCCCTCCCATTCTCCTGAAGCATCCGTACCACCAACTTCGAGGACCTCCCACCGCCCAGACTGCCGCGACATATAACACACAACACACATAACCTACATAAAACCTGCACAGAAAACAACACCCCACCTACCCACATGTCCCCCCACCTGCTAAACCCCTTTTTTAAGGGAGGGAGGGTGGGAGTTCGCTCCTTCTTTTTATCTCCAGTCTAAAATGGCGCCGACACTCTCCTCATAATATAAACTCTCTAGCCCACCCCCTTCTACACTCCACCCACCGAATTCCTATTTCCACTTAACCCTTACACTACCGGCCCCCTCCCGCCAAAACCACTCATGTCGGCCTCCCCTAACTGGCGTCCAGTACGGCCTCACTTGAGTAGGTTATTGGCTATTTCCTCAGGGGCCTCTCCTAACTGCTCTGACCCCACTTATTACTCTAAACTCCCCGAAAAAAACACAGAGACCAAATTTGGATTATAATGGCCACAGCAGCCGTTTATTAAAATTAATACAATAACCATAAATAACATCACAGTTTTTTACCCCTGACGAGGGAGGTCCTTGAAGCCCAAAATTCGTTTAAACACAACTCCCCAAAACTGGCACATCCATCTTGCCTCCAGCTGTAAAGCACCAGCTCGGAGACCACCTGATGGACGCCTTTCATCTGAGCCAACTGTCCAACCATGGGAGTCCAGCCCCACCATTGAGGCCCTACCATTCTCCTGAAGCATCCGTACCACCAACTTCGAGGACCTCCCACCGCCAACGACGCGCAACCTGACACATCACCCTCAGAGTTGCGCGTTCCTCCACACCCCCAATGCTCGCTTAATTTCTCCTTGTAACTCCAACGACCACAAGTCAATACCTACGGCATTCAGATGCACACCATCCGCCCTCCAAAATGCCCCCACACCCGGCTCCAACTCTGAATGCCGCACCGCCACCGCACCATTCCTGGCCATAAACTTTCCCAACGCCCCATTGACTTTAATCCTTGCTTTATTAAGCCGATCCACTGAACGTGCCCCACGCCACACCTGTCGAGGCACAATGTCAGACCATACCGTTACCATGCCCGGGAATAAAGACCACAAACGTAACAAATCAAACTTAATATCCCGTAACAGCTCTCTCACAGGCCTAACCCCCAAATCGTTTCCCCCCACATGAAGCACCAACACATCCGGTGCCCTACTCAACCGTACATAACGATGAACTTCCCTTAACACCCCTTCCCACAACATACCTCTCACCCTCAACCATCGAACAACCGCGATGTCCCTGTCAAACCCCAACTGCCAGCCCTCATGACGAACATCCGCCCTCAAAGTGCCCCAGAACACGAATGAGTGCCCCAGTATCCAAACCAACGTCGAGCTGGAACCTGAAATATATGACAAAGCAAACACAAGAACACATCAGTCCAATTAACTTCTACAACAGTCCCACCGAATATAGGACCTAAACCTAACCGACTCCCATCTTCTAATTCTCTTGATCACTTCGTCACTCATTCCCAACCTAGCCGCCTCTGTAGCCGCCCCTATCCTGAACGAGTGCCCTGTATGGCTACTTTCACACTAGCATTCGGGGCTCCGCTTGTGAGCTCCACTTGAAGGGGCTCACAAGCGGCCCCGAACGCATCCGTACTGCCCCAATGCATTCTGAGTGGATGCGGATCCGCTCAGAATGCATCAGTCTGGCAGCGTTCAGCCTCCGCTCCGCTCAGCAAGCGGACACCCGAACGCTGCTTGCAGCGTTCGAGTGTCCGCCTGGCCGTGCGGAGTCAAACGGATCCGTCCAGACTTACAATGTAAGTCAATGGGGACGGATCCGTTTGAAGATGACACAATATTGCTCAATTTTCTAACGGATCCGTCCCCATTGACTTTCAATCTAAAGTCTGGACGGATCCGTCTGAACTACTTTCACACTTAGAATTTTTTCTAAACTATAATGCAGACGGATCCGTTCTGAACGGATCCAAACGTCTGCATTATAGGAGAGGATCCGTCTGTGCAGACACCAGACGGATCCTCTCTGAACGCAAGTGTGAAAGTAGCCTTAAATCCCCCGCTGCAATACCCAGCTTCTGTAAACAACATTTAAACACTGCCAGAAACTGGTAACGCGATAAATACGATCCGTCCATGTGTCTCAACAATGGCCCCACCTCTGCCACACCATCCACGACATACTCCCGCAAACTCCGTACTGGACAAAGGCACCTCAAACAACCTAACATAACTCCCCCTACCTTCCTTATCCGTTTTTGACCTACGGATTTTTATCACCACCCTGTCCCCCGAAAGCACCACATCTTCCCTTAACAACCCCCCGCCAATAGCCCGCACGCTTTGACATACCAACTCACCTAACCGAAACGCCCCAAAAAACGCTAAAGAAAAAGCTGCCCTAAACAACTTCACCTCCCAACTCGAACTACAAACCAATTCCAACTGCGAACCCAGGTTCAATAACAGCTCAAAAGAGACTGGTCTCCTTCTGTCCGCAACCTTCTTCCCACGCCGCCAACCCCGCAACACCTGCCTCACTAAAAACGTCTTTGTCACATCCGGCCAACCCCTCAATTTGAAACCAAAAGCCAGCCCCGCAATCCACTTATTCAATTTCGCAACCGACCAACCCAACTCCTTAACATGGCCCAGAAACAATAATAACGGGATATCCCCCTCATTCACTCGAGCACCCAACTCCTCACACCACCGCTGCCACTCATCCCACACTTTACCGTAAGCCAACCACGTCTAGGTACTCATTGAATCCCGAAGCAGCCTGTCTATGGTACCTCCAACAGCTCCCACATGGACTCTGGACACTCCAATCCCTCGGCATCCGCTCCCGGCGCCAACTGCCGAAACCGCTCCCACTGCGAATGAGAAAGGGCATCCGAAATACTATAAAAAACACCCGGCACATGCACCGCTACCACCCAAGCATTCTGCGACAAACAGACTAAAACTAAATGCTGTAACAAACGAACCACTGGCGGAGACAACGCCGTCATACTATTAATGGCCTGCACTACCCCCAAATTATCACAATGAAAACTGATTTTTTTATCTCTAAACAACAAACATCTCCCACAACACCATTGCTAACACAATCGGAAAAAGTTCTAACAGCGCCAAGTTCCGAACCCATCCCTTCTCCACCCAAGCCACCGGCCACCTGCCTGCACACCATTGCCCATGACAGTACACACCGAAGCCCGAACCGTCCGCCACGTCCGAAAATAACTAAAAGTCAAAATTATCCACAGCTGCCCCCAAAACCAATGTCCTACCATTAAAATGCTGCAGAAATTCCGCCCACACCGCCAAATCCCCTTTTAATTCCCTCCCCAACCAAATAAAATGATGCAGGGCTGTAACCCCCGCCGTAGCCCCCACCAACCATCGTCAAAAAATCCTCCCCATCGGCATAATTCGACATGCGAAGTTGAGTTTTCCAAGCAGCGACTGCAAGTCCTTCAATCTGATCTTTGCCGCCATCCTTGCCACCTTGCCATCCTTGCCTCCACCATACGGAAATCCTGTACTTTTTCCTCAGGCAACCGACATTCCATCCTTTCGGTGTTAATAACAATACCCAGAAAACTCAACTCCGTAGTGGGACCCACCGTTTTACCAACCGCCAATGGCACCCCGAATAAACCAAAAACCGACTCCAAGGTGCTTAGTAACAAAGAACAAACCCGAGACCCCGCCGGGCCCAAACAAAGAAAATCATCCAAATAATGAATAATGGATGAACAACCCGAAACGTCCCTAACGGCCAACTCCAAAAATTAACTAAATGCTTCAAAGTATGCGCATGACACTGAACACCCCATCGGTAAACACCTATCCACAAAATAACCCCCTTGCCAATAACAACCCAACAAATGTAAACTATCCGGATTAACTGGCAACAAACGGAATGCAGCCTCAATATCCGTTTTAGCTAACAACGCCCCCACCCCCAACTGCTGCACCCAATCCACAGCCGCATCAAATGAAGTGTATACTACCGAACAGAGTTCCGGATCAATACCTTCATTGACAGACGCTCCCTTAGGATAGGACAAATGATGAATCAGCCGAAACTTATTCGGCTCCTTCTTAGGTACAATCCCCAAAGGTGATATCCTCAAATTGTCCAAAGGCTGCCTCAAAAGGGGCCATCCATACGCCCCAAAGATACCTCCTTCGCCAATTTTTCAGACACCACCTCCAGATGTTCAAGTGCCGAACGCAAATTTTTTCCCCCCCGCAACCACCGGCAACGGCGCCGAAGGGATACAAAAACCCTCAGTAAACCCGACCCTCAGAAATTCCGCTATCCCTCGATCAGGGTATCTATTTAGATAGGGCCCCATCTCTTCCACCTGTACCGGAGTCAGACCCTTTTCCACCAGCCTCCCCCCCTTTTTGCCTACCCCCTCTAAAACAACGATTGAATCCATGATTAACGCCGCAGGCTGAACATTCATGCTTAAATCTACATTTTGCCCCAAATCTGCAGTTGCCCTCGTTAAAGAGGAAGAAAAGCCCTTTTGCTGACGCCACCGAAAACGTTGATTGTCCTGCTCCCCCCGACTCCCCCCGAAAGGACTGCCCCGTCCGCACCGGAGCCATCACCCGCATCCATAACCCGATATCTTTATGATCCCATCTAATGTTACTGCGCACCGCCATCCTCTGTCGGAACTGCTCGTCGTAACGCAACCAGCCAGTCCCCTCGTACACTCGGAACGCCTCCCCAATCGCATCCATATAACAAAAAAGAGCCGAACAACACTCCGGCTTCTTCTCTCCTATCACACTGGCTAAAATAGCAAATGCCTGGAGCCAATTAGAAAAAGTACGTGGAATTAGGCGAAACCTACGTTTTTCATCCTCCCCGTTCTCCCCCCCAACCTGCGTCTGCACTGACACCGAGTCACCTGCCCTGCTCGCCACACTGCCAGTTCCCCCACTAACCCCAGCCCCCATGCCGGTACCTGGGAAACCCCTGGCGCCCAAAACCCGACACCCATCTGAAAAAACGGACCCAATCCCCTACCCAGTCCCCTTGTGGCACCCCGACCCCCCCTGGGCAGCCCGTCCACGCATTAACAGTACCCCAGTTCGCCTCACCTAGCTGCCGGGGGGCTGTGAACCCCGCAGCTGAAGGTCCTGCCTCCTGATGATCTTCTGACGCTGCACGAACTTCTTCTCCATGCGCCACCAACATCCCAGCACCTGGCCTGCTGGATGCGCTCTGCACCGACCCCTGTTCTTCTCCTCTTCCAGGATGGGCGGAGCCTCCGCCATGCTGCCCGTTCATCTCCTGTGGCCTGTGCGCAACCTCCATCTCCCTGCACACAGCCACGACCGACACATCATCAATCCCACGCCGGGCGGCCTCCCCCGGACTGGGGGCACCCGCCATACCTGGTCCCGCATCCAAGCCTCTCGCTGTAGAGGACAGGGGAGGGATCCGCCCGCCCATTCTTGGGCTCTGCCGTGCACATGGATTCCTCCCGCGTCGGGAGGAGCTGGCAGCAGGCACACCACCGACCTCCCTAAGCGAAGGGTCCCCGGAGGGGCTCCGCACCCAGCGCCGAGCCCTGGGGGTCGCGTCTGGACTAAGGCGCGCCGGCGGCCGTACCCGCTGCGGCCGTCTAACAATTGGCGGTGAGCTGACAGTACTCACCGCCGCCCCCTGCAGAACGCCAGCCACCTGATCCTGCAGCCATTCGGGTCCCCGAGCCTCCGCCGCTGCCCGCTACTGCTGGATCAAAGCTTCCACCGCCTGCATCTTGTAAGTTCGCTCCTTCTCTTTATCTCCAGTCTAAAATGGCGCCGACACTCTCCTCATAATATAAACTCTCTAGCCCACCCCCTTCTACACTCCACCCACCGAATTCGTATTTCCACTTAACCCTTACACTAACGGCCCCCTCCCGCCAAAACCACTCATGTCGGCCTCCCCTAACTGGCGTCCAGTACGGCCTCACTAGATCTATGCAGACAACTTTTTCACCAGCTTCCCATTGATTGTTAGGCTGCTGGATTGTGGAATTCATTACACAGGAACAGCCAGACAATTGCGCCTTCCTAACTGTAACCTTGAGGATGAGAAAAGCTTGAATAAAAAGGGGAGAGGAAGCTTTGATGTCAGAGTGGAGTCAAACCACAACATTTGTGCTGTGAAATGGATCGACAACAGGCAGGTTTATACTTGTGTCATCCTTTGCTGGCCCACAACCAGTGGAGAAGATTCAACGCTGGGACAAAACTGCCAAAGATTTGTTGAAGTTTAGAGGCCTTACATTGTGGCTGCCTATAACAAATTCATGGGCAGACTCATTTGCAGCAAAATACAAGTTTCCACTGAAGTCCTGCTGCTGGTGCCTTTACATCTTCTGGCACACCATTGTCCTAGATGTGATCAATGCTTGCTCCTGTACAAAAGGGACTGCAAAGCTTTGGATATCCCAAAGAAACAGATGCTAAACAGGAGACTGTTTCAGGCCCAGTTGGGATCTTCTCTTATCCTGATCGACACGGCTGTATCAGTGCCAAAGCGAGGGCGACCATCTGCAAGCCCAGTTTCATCCGGGTGGGGGGCCTTGACTTCCCAAAAGAGGCAGTATACAGATGATGGAGGTTCTTCAGCTGCCAAGACAGCCAAAAAGTCAAATGCACACTCTCCAAAGGAAGTTTGCAAGGACATAATTGGACATTTTCCCATCAAAGCCGATAGAGGACGGTACCGGCACTGTGCTAAAGGCTACACCAACACACTTTGCAGGAAGTGCAATGTTCGCCTCTGCTTTTCAGAGCAAAATAACTGTTTTAGGGACTACCATAATTGAATAAATCAACAAATAAAACATGCATGATTTGCACATATAGTCTGGATCCAGTGTTAAATTGATAATAATTTTTTTTTTTTTATATTATACTATTCTTATTGTGTAGATACATAAACGTATGTGGGTCTTTATAAGCTGTAGAGTACAAATAAACTTGTAATTGTTCCTTACATGTGTTCAGAGTGTGAGTGATATTAATGAAATTCTGCTACCCTACAGGCCCAGGGTTGCCATTTTACAACATCCTCCCCAAAAGATACTAAAATGTAAAAAATAAAAATAAATGATTTAGGCATCACAAGCCTCCTAGAACAACAGGTGAAAGGTTGAAAAAAAGTTTAGAATTTTCTGGGGGTTAATGCAGCTTTAAACAATAGTGCTCAGAAACTAGGCTGACTTCTGTGGTTGCAATCCAAACCCTTCCCAACATTTCTTATCCATTGAAATGACAGCTCTGTTTAACTGCAAATCAAAATGGCTACCTCCAGAAAATCAAAATGGCAGCCTCCATGAAAATTTCAATACACGGAACACTGAGCATGTCATAATGGAACCCTTCAGCATCCATGGATGATGACATCACAAGGGGCCCTTGCTGTTTTAATCCCCAGCAGCAGCCATGATTCTTCATTCTTCAATCAGGTGTGGATCCATGCACATCAACAGGTATGGTGCCAATCCACAGGTAAGGGCGCGTTTTTGTTTGTGTGAAACAAAGGTGTCAGTTTATGGAAAGATTTGATTGGCGGAAAAATGGCATTTCTGTGCAGATTGGATTACTGTCCAGCATCTATTAGCAGGCCCAGAATACAAAAACCTTATCTGTTTCTGACGGTATGGCCATATGAACTTCAAGAGTACCCCTCTTTACCCCCTGTTGCAACTTGGGGGAAGGAAGCGGTCACCGACGGAGCAATGCCTTATCTGGCTTTTGCTTTTTGGCCACTGCAATGCAGGTGCAGATCAATTTAGCGTCTGCAACTCACCCCCTCTCATGAGATACCATATCTTTTATGGATTTTTGTAGCTGGGAGAATGAGAATGCGCCTGTTGTCCAATCAAAGTTCTGTGCTAGTACTCAATGTACTTAGCACCTCTGCAACTGCCCTATATGCTCCAGGAATCCAAAAGCAGGCTCTCCTCAGGTTTTCCTCTTGACCTCCTAGGCTGATGAACTCTGTCTGTTTAGCTACTGATATATATATATATATTTGCTGGACTGCTATGCTATATAATCTGCTGGTACTCCACATGTTTTTTCTTTTTTTTTTTTTGGTCTGTCTTTTGTGGTCCTGGTATCGTCTCCTCTGTGCCCCTAGGAGTATGGATGAAACTGGGTCTAATTTTTGTTTTTTATATGTTTGATAATATAATGCCAGCAAAGGTTCAAAATAGGAAATCTTTGGGTTCAAGTGGAGGTAGCCCAATCTCAAGAATGGATAAATTCTTGAATTCACTGCAATATAAGACTAGGACTAATCAGAAGGGTAATAGGGAGAATAAAGTTGATCCAACAGACTCACTAAATACAGAGGAAATTAGTTATAGAGAAGAGGGAAAGAGATATAAGAATGCAACAACAGATGAGAAGATAGAATTGGTGGATAAGAAGCTGACAGATATCCTGAATGCGGTTCAGCAATCGAACCAAGCATTGGGAGATCTGTCGGTCAAAATTTCCACCGTTCAAATGGATCTGTCTGTGATTAAAGATGAGATGGATAAAGTACGTGAGAAAGTTAAAGATCTCCAATTGGTTATAAAAGAGTTAAACAAAGAGATGGACGTGATTAAAAAAAAGAGTGGGGGAGATGGAAACAGAAAATAAATTATTACAGGAAAGGGTTACTGAAATGGAGGACAGATCTCACAGAGCATATATACGTCTGGTTGGGTTCCCCGAAGGGTCTGAAAAAGAAGACCCAACAGGGTTCATTCAGCAATGGCTATTAGAAATGTTTGGTGCGGATCGACTGTCTATGGGGTTTTCGGTGGAGAAAGCCCACCAGATACCAAATAAACACCTACGAGTAGGGAGCCCCCCAAGAGCAATTTTGGCTAAAATGATAAATGTTCGGGATAGGGATAACATTATGAAAAATAAAAGAATCCTACCTCTCCTAGAGTATAATGGAAGGGAAATAGAAATATATCCGGACTATTCAAGGGCGACACAGGCCAAACGTCGTGAATTTAGAGAGGTTAAGAAGAGAATGGCAGCAGCCAAGATTAAATATTCTCTGTTTTACCCTACGAAATTGAGAGTGATATATCAGGACCAGGCTAATTTTTTTACTTAACCAGCGGAGGTGCAGGAATGGTTGAATGGTAAGGGAATAGGTTCTTGATGTAAGAGGTTAGTGTAAAAGGTTAATGAACCGATTGGTTCGTTTGACCAAGAGGGGGAGGGGGGGTGATGGGATGGGGTGGGCGGGAGGATGGGGTCTTGGTGGTCACTATGGGGTGCTCTCTCTCCCCCCGCCGAGGCAGGTGCAGCTGATGAAGTGCTGAGTACGAAGACACATGAATAGAATATTTACGTGGAATATACGGGGGATGGTCGAAAAAGCGAAAGGGGTGGTCATATTTGATGTAGTGGCGAGACATCTTCCCTCGATTATATGTCTCCTTGAAACGCATCTTACATATGAGAACATCAGCATTGCAAAAAGGAAATGGGCAAAATATGACGCTTGCTGCTCGGCCCTCTCCCGGGGTGTTAGTGTTTATGTCCACAGGAGTGTGGACTATATTCCAATTGTCTACAGAATTGATAGAGAAGGTAGATTTGTTTTTCTGCATTGTCAGTTAAACGGTAATTGGCATTTGTGTATGTTTCTCCACCATTCTCTATGTCTGTCATGTCATACCTGGTGGACTTTATTGGCTCTAGAGCAAGGTGCCCGGTTTTGATAACCAGGGACTTTAATGATATAATGAACCTAAAGGAAGATAGATCTTCCAAGGATCATGTATATAAAGCAAATAAAGAAACTAACACCGCTAAGAAGGGTCTGCCTGGAAACAGCATTGACAGACATTTGGCGATCTGTACGGAGAAAAAAGAGATTTTTTTGTTTTAGTCGAGCGAATACAGTAATGTCTAGAATAGACCTAGCTTTAGCCAACCTTGATTTTTTAGATATGGTAGCAAAAATGAATTATAAAAAACATACGATCTCCGACCATTCTCCTATAGTGGTAACGACTAAAATGTGGCAATATAAGACGAAAACGAGAAGTTTCAGACTAAACCCCCACTGGATTAAGTTGGTTAAGGAGCAGGAAAATATAACAAACGAGATCTGGGAATTTTGGCTATTGAATGCTCCGTCGGCACCTATGCAGTTTGTATAGGATTCTTTTAAAGCGTTTTTGCGTGGAGTTTATATAGCCAAAATTAACGGGGGAAAAAAAGAATACGCGGCAAAAGAACTAGCTTTAAAAAGAAGGGTCCAGTCCCTGAGATAGTCAATAATACGAACTCCGCTGTACAATTACAGATTCAAGAAGCTAGAATGGAGTACAAAAATTATCTATTAGATAAAGCACAGAATAGTTTTTTTTTACAGGAGCCAAATACTTCTCTCAGGGAGGGAAACCTGGAAATCTTTTATCATCTTTGATCCAAAACCCAAAAAATATCAATAAAATAAAAAATATTAAATTGGAAAATGGGGTGGTTACTACACGCTCGGAGGAGATTGAGCGGGAGTTCATTAAGTATTATAAAATCTTATATATAAATAATAATAAGCAGCAGGATGGAAACGTTGAAAAGTTCTTGGAGAACATTAATCTCCCTAAACTAACAGAGGAGGAATGTAAAATACTAAACCTACAAGACCATCCGTGGAAATTCTTCTCCAGGGACTGACAGGCTCCCGTTTTAAAGTTATCGCCAGTATGGAGATACAATCTTGCCAATGTTACTAAAGGTCTTAAACAAAACCTATCAAACTGGTGAACTCCCTTCATCTCTATCTGAAGCTGTGATCACACTTATTCCAAAAAAGGATGAAAAAGAGATAGGGGCATACCGCCCGATCTCTTTGTTAAATACAGACTATAAAATCTGTGCAAAAATATTCGCTAATAAATTAAAGGGAGTTATTGACAGATTAATTCATCCAGATCAGACTGGGTTTATACCCAAGAGATTGGTACAATCCAGCATACGTAGAGCTTTTGTGAATATGCAGGTCAAAGAGGGGGAAGGTTCCCGCTCCATCCTGTCATTAGACGCTGAGAAGGCGTTTGACAGGGTGGAGTGGAAATATCTCTGGAAAGTAATGCATAGGATGAATCTGGGCCAATACTTTATCAAGTGGGTCCAGATTCTATATAACCACCTGTAAAGGGGGAAAAATAATCACTAATATTATGCGAATATCAATCATTAATATTCATAAATAGGAGGAGTCATCTATTGATGACTCCGCCTATTTATACCTTTATATAATAATAATACAATACCTTGTCTTTACCTTACGCTAATCACTAACTAACTGCATGCGCCTTACTGAACTAACTATCGCCAATTACTACACGTTACACAGATAGTTACTAGTAAAACAAGATATTTATTAAGTGGATATATTGAAAAAATTGGATTGGCTCACCCTCCAAATAGTATGGAATGGGTGCTCCCCCTAAAAGAAAGATATCCCCAATCTTCTAAGGTATATAAATTAACTGAATAAATAAGAGGGGCACACCTGCATTTAAAAATCACATGGAGCTGCAGCCAATACTTTTATATACTATTTATTTGCACCAAAAATAATTAAAACAAATGAGGTACCTCAATATATTACTATAAAAAACATTCGCTTAAAATCATAGAAATTAATAACCATCTGTAAGGGCTTGATGTTAAATATAGTAAAATGTAACAGATCACTAGTTGTTCGTTACTATGCAGTAAGAGATCGTGGTTATTTGACTTTGTATACAGTCTTTGATACAAATTCCAATGCGCAGGGTTTGGTGCGCAATGTCTCTGCTGATATTTAGTAGATAAATAGCAACTATGACTGGTATTTTACGAATAGATATACAGTCTCGTTCTTTTAGTTGATTATCTTCACAGCATATACCGGATGGTGTGCTGTTAAATCTTACTGTGTGTGAACACACTACTCACTGTTCTGAAGAGGTGGAGTGACCGATCACTCGTGCTTAGCGTGGCGTCCCACGTGTTGCAGCATAGGTGGTCTCAATTCCGGTCCGCTCTTTTGTATGAGTGAGCAGGGTACCGAAGCAGGGAAAAAAAACTGTCCGTTTAGACGCCAGGGTCTAAGGTAATTAGGACCCACTTGAATCTTCGGCGTTACTTAGTGTCTGTTAATCTGGACACAGCAGGACTTATGTTTCTTCCTGTCGGCTGTAGAGAAGCGCTTCCAAGGATTCAGAGATGTTGCGCAGATTGTATGCTGCGGTTTATTTCTTTACTCGAGACTTGTGTACACCAGACACGTTTCGGAGTTGGCAGTGACTCCTTCCTCAGTGGTCAAGTCTCGTCTGTTGTATAGGGGTTTATATAGGACTAAATCCATCTACTCATTATGACTTGTTTTGTCATCACAGAGTAAAACGGAAAATCTGGATATGGGTTTCCTGGCTGTTTGCCCTTTAATCATCTTAATATAAATATGTACGTGTATAAAAGTTCACTAGATATAGCAAAAATGTGCATAAGAGTATATATAGAAATAACAACTGATAAAATAAACGCATTGGCTGATAATAAATATATTTTAAAGACAGTCCTTCATATAAATGGATTCCTAAATACGCCAAGTGGGACTTGGTGTATAATATAGTTTAAAACAGCTTACTCATACAGAATTATTTACAAATCGCATATGCTATATGCATATTGAATCGCCATTTCATATATCTCTTGATGCGGTTTGATATTATTTGCATTTGATATTATTTGTCTCTCCATCTAATGCGGTTTTTGTGCGTTTTATCCACATAGATACAATATTTAATCTCCATGTGATTGTATATGGAGATACAAGCAAGACCAAAGGGATAAATACCGCAATTCAAGAATATAATATAATAAAAGGATAAAATTGATAAGAAAAATAAAAGCTTTATAAAATAGTTACAAACATATATAATGTGATTTAGTGTGTAGTATAAATTTGAGTATCATACTCTACAAGGTTACTTAATGGGTCGTACGTTACTTGTACATATTAGGTCTCCTTTCTATATGTCTGTTAATACGGTTCCAATCATTATTTTATTTTATTTTACTTTATTTCGTCTTATTTTATTCCATTTGACCATATCTGCACCCCCATCTGATGCAAGTCATGCGTTTGATCTACAAGGATACATATTGGCCTCCATATAGATGCATCTATGCATGCAGACACGGTCAAAAGTAACAGAAATTATTCAACGTCATAGTTCAGAAGCCTAAAATATAGAAAATATAAAATTGTAATAATGCAGAGTAGTAATGATATGGAACTTTATGGATAAAAACGTATAAAATGCTTAAAATGGTTAAAAATATATATATATGGTTAATAATTTTTATAAGTACAATAATTGAGTATCCACAACATAGTAAGATATTTATATAGTTAATACAATTTATATAATTATTAACTATTGGTTTTCCATACCAAATTTGTCAAATCCATAAACAGCACTAGCACGAACACTCTATTCATTTTAAATATGCGTAAATCAATTGTGCTGTATTACCAATATAAATAAATGATACATAGGGGGTCAATGTGTTTACAAGAAGCCAAAAACTTCAATTTCCGCATTTAATCCTAGAGGGAGGATGGAATTGAATTCAAAAATTTTTTGGGATTCAATTCTGGACATTTTGCTTATATGGTCTCCTCCTCTCCAGTGGATATTCACTTTTTCTAAAGCTGCGAAAATCATTCCTTGTGGGTCTTGATTATGTGTCACCTTGAAGTGGAGGGATAAAGTGTGTTTATCATATCCCTTTTTAATATTTGAGATATGCTCAGCAATACGTTTTTTCAGGGTTCTTTTAGTTCTGCCCACGTATTGTTTTCTACATGGGCATTGAATAATATATATGACACTTTCTGTGTTGCATGTCAAGAACTCTCTGATTTTATGTGTGTGGGTATTGCTGGTGGATTTAACCTCAAGACTGGGGACAGACCTGGTGCTCTGGAATCGTTATATAGACGACGTACTGTTTATATGGAAAGGTGATCAAATATCACTTGATCTCTTTTTGGAAAATATTAATGACAACTTACTGAACTTGCACTTTACGGCCGTCACAAGTACCTCCTCCGTTGAATTTTTGGACCTGCAAATCAATATAGAGAAAGAAAAATTATTATGTAGCACTTATCAGAAGCCCACGTCTAAAAACAGCTATATATTATACGACAGCTGCCATTTACCGCAATGGCTTGTTAATATTCCATCAGGGCAATTTAGACGGATTAAAAGGAACTGTTCAAAAGAAGAAACTTTTGAATCAGAGGCTATCAATTTAAGGGACCAATTTTTGCAGAAAAAATATCCACTACAAATATTGGAATCTTCTCTGGAAACAGTGCGCAAACTTGACCGAAACACCTTCTTTTCAGACAAATTAGAAACACCAAAGATGGACATAAATGATAATGTAAGATTAATATTGCCATTCAATTCCCAATATATAAAGATCAGATATACAGGGTGGGCCATTTATATGGATACACCTTAATAAAATGGGAATGGTTGATGATATTAACTTTCTGTTTGTGGCACATTAGTATATGTGAGGGGGGAAACTTTTCAAGATGGGTGGTGACCATGGTGGCCATTTTGAAGTTGGCCATTTTGAATGCAACTTTTGTTTTTTCAATAGGAAGAGGGTCATGTGACACATCAAACTTATTGGGAATTTCACACGAAAAACAATGGTGTGCTTGGTTTTAACGTAACTTTATTCTTTCATGAGTTATTTACAAGTTTCTGACCACTTATAAAATGTGTTCAATGTGCTGCCCATTGTGTTGGATTGTCAATGCAACCCTCTTCTCCCACTCTTCACACACTGATAGCAACACCGCAGGAGAAATGCTAGCACAGGCTTCCAGTATCCGTAGTTTCAGGTGCTGCACATCTCGTATCTTCACAGCATAGACAATTGCCTTCAGATGACCCCAAAGATAAAAGTCTAAGGGGGTCAGATCAGGAGACCTTGGGGGCCATTCAACTGGCCCACGACGACCAATCCACTTTCCAGGAAACTGTTCATCTAGGAATGCTCGGACCTGACACCCATAATGTGGTGGTGCACCATCTTGCTGGGAAAACTCAGGGAATGTGCCAGCTAGATGAACAGTTTCCTGGAAAGTGGATTGGTCATCATGGGCCAGTTGAATGGCCCCCAAGGTCTCCCAATCTGACCCCCTTAGACTTTTATCTTTGGGTTCATCTGAAGGCAATTGTCTATGCTGTGAAGATACGAGATGTGCAGCACCTGAAACTACGGATACTGGAAGCCTGTGCTAGCATTTCTCCTGCGGTGTTGCTATCAGTGTGTGAAGAGTGGGAGAAGAGGGTTGCATTGACAATCCAACACAATGGGCAGCACATTGAACACATTTTATAAGTGGTCAGAAACTTGTAAATAACTCATCAAAGAATAAAGTTACATTAAAACCAAGCACACCATTGTTTTTCGTGTGAAATTCCCAATAAGTTTGATGTGTCACATGACCCTCTTCCTATTGAAAAAACAAAAGTTGGATTCAAAATGGCCGACTTCAAAATGGCCGCCATGGTCACCACCCATCTTGAAAAGTTTCCCCCCTCACATATACTAATGTGCCACAAACAGGAAGTTAATATCACCAACTATTCCCATTTTATTAAGGTGTATCCATATAAATGGCCCACCATGTATAATCAATAAACACTGGCATCATATTGTCAAAGATAGGACAATAGAACATATCTTACCAAATAAACCTCAAATCACTTTTACCAAGGCCCCTAATTTGGGCCTATTGGTAGCACCCACGATTATTAATAAATTCCCAAATACACCATCAATTCAAAAATGGATAGGGTTAACAGGTTTTTATAGATGTGGCTCGTTTATGGGATGTAGATCTACTACATTCCCTAAAAAAACATTCCCTAAAAAAAAACAGCAATACCCACACACATAAAATCAGAGAGTTCTTGACATGCAACACAGAAAGTGTCATATATATTATTCAATGCCCATGTAGAAAACAATACGTGGGCAGAACTAAAAGAACCCTGAAAAAACGTATTGCTGAGCATATCTCAAATATTAAAAAGGGATATGATAAACACACTTTATCCCTCCACTTCAAGGTGACACATAATCAAGACCCACAAGGAATGATTTTCGCAGCTTTAGAAAAAGTGAATATCCACTGGAGAGGAGGAGACCATATAAGCAAAATGTCCAGAATTGAATCCCCAAAAATTTTTGAATTCAATTCCATCCTCCCTCTAGGATTAAATGCGGAAATGGAAGTTTTTGGCTTCTTGTAAACACATTGACCCCCTATGTATCATTTATTTATATTGGTAATACAGCACAATTAATTTACGCATATTTAAAATGAATAGAGTGTTCGTGCTAGTGCTGTTTATGGATTTGACAAATTTGGTATGGAAAACCAATAGTTAATAATTATATAAATTGTATTAACTATATAAATATCTTACTATGTTGTGGATACTCAATTATTGTACTTATAAAAATTATTAACCATATATATATATATATATTTTTAACCATTTTAAGCATTTTATACGTTTTTATCCATAAAGTTCCATATCATTACTACTCTGCATTATTACAATTTTATATTTTCTATATTTTAGGCTTCTGAACTGTGACGTTGAATACTTTCTGTTACTTTTGACCGTGTCTGCATGCATAGATGCATCTATATGGAGGCCAATATGTATCCATGTAGATCAAACGCATGACTTGCATCAGATGGGGATGCAGATATGGTCAAATGGAATAAAATAAGACGAAATAAAGTAAAATAAAATAAAATAATGATTGGAACCGTATTAACAGACATATAGAAAGGAGACCTAATATGTACAAGTAACGTACGACCCATTAAGTAACCTTGTAGAGTATGATACTCAAATTTATACTACACACTAAATCACATTATATATGTTTGTAACTATTTTATAAAGCTTTTATTTTTCTTATCAATTTTATCCTTTTATTATTTTATTATATTATATTCTTGAATTGCGGTATTTATCCCTTTGGTCTTGCTTGTATCTCCATATACAATCACATGGAGATTAAATATTGTATCTTTGTGGATAAAACGCACAAAAACCGCATTAGATGGAGAGACAAATAATATCAAATGCAAATAATATCAAACCGCATCAAGAGATATATGAAATGGCGATTCAATATGCATATAGCATATGCGATTTGTAAATAATTCTGTATGAGTAAGCTGTTTTAAACTATATTATACACCAAGTCCCACTTGGCGTATTTAGGAATCTATTTATATGAAGGACTGTCTTTAAAATATATTTATTATCAGCCAATGCGTTTATTTTATCAGTTGTTATTTCTATATATACTCTTATGCACATTTTTGCTATATCTAGTGAACTTTTATACACGTACATATTTATATTAAGATGATTAAAGGGCAAACAGCCAGGAAACCCATATCCAGATTTTCCGTTTTACTCTGTGATGACAAAACAAGTCATAATGAGCAGATGGATTTAGTCCTATATAAACCCCTATACAACAGACGAGACTTGACCACTGAGGAAGGAGTCACTGCCAACTCCGAAACGTGTCTGGTGTACACAAGTCTCGAGTAAAGAAATAAACCGCAGCATACAATCTGCGCAACATCTCTGAATCCTTGGAAGCGCTTCTCTACAGCCGACAGGAAGAAACATAAGTCCTGCTGTGTCCAGATTAACAGACACTAAGTAACGCCGAAGATTCAAGTGGGTCCTAATTACCTTAGACCCCGGCGTCTAAACGGACAGTTTTTTTTCCCTGCTTCGGTACCCTGCTCACTCATACAAAAGTGCGGACCGGAATTGAGACCACCTATGCTGCAACACGTGGGACGCCACGCTAAGCACGAGTGATCGGTCACTCCACCTCTTCAGAACAGTGAGTAGTGTGTTCACACACAGTAAGATTTAACAGCACACCAACCGGTATATGCTGTGAAGATAATCAACTAAAAGAACGAGACTGTATATCTATTCGTAAAATACCAGTCATAGTTGCTATTTATCTACTAAATATCAGCAGAGACATTGCGCACCAAACCCTGCGCATTGGAATTTGTATCAAAGACTGTATACAAAGTCAAATAACCACGATCTCTTACTGCATAGTAACGAACAACTAGTGATCTGTTACATTTTACTATATTTAACATCAAGCCCTTACAGATGGTATTAATTTCTATGATTTTAAGCGAATGTATTTTATAGTAATATATTGAGGTACCTCATTTGTTTTAATTATTTTTGGTGCAAATAAATAGTATATAAACGTATTGGCTGCAGCTCCATGTGATTTTTAGATGCAGGTGTGCCCCTCTTATTTATTCAGTTAAGATATTTATTAACACCTAGTATACTAAGCACACAATACGCTACTACAATGGTAAATATACAATACTCAACTACACTACACATTCCCAGTTTCCACCCACAGACTAACTATACAATACACACACACAAATATTAGCAGCCCACCCACCTGATTCTACACACTGTCCCTATGGGGTACGACGAGGGTTAACGGTGGCCTTGCAGGGGTGTATGCAGGCCACAGGCACAAAACAGGGTTACACACAATGCAAGGGTAATTCCCTGCAAGTGTACAGATAGGGGGTTGGTGGGACAGGGTAGGTGAGGATACTAATCAGAGGAGCCAGGGGAATAGGATATGGGTATACAGGGGTTAAGGGGAGGTGTAGTTGGTGGTATAAGGGTTAAGGGTTAATACAAGGGTACGATAAAGGGGAGATGTAGTTGGTGGTATAAGGGTATAAGGGTTAATATGAAGTCGTTGGTGGTATAAGGGTTAATAGGGGGTGATACTTAGCGCTTAGTTGCTCGTTCGTCTAGGGCAGGGGTGCACAACCTTTTTTCTGGGGGCTGCATTGTCACATCGTTCTATTTCAAGGGGCCGCAAATAAAAAATGTTGATCAGCGCTCATCTGCCTATTACACAAGCCAGTGCAAAGTGACTGGGGAGGAGTGATCACTGCCACAGTCGTTCCATCTTCATTTAGATTACACAGGGAGATGTGCTACAGATAATCGGACATCTTTCATCCTGATAAAATATGCAAATCAGCCGACAAATGAGCGATTCTTTATTTATCGACTGATCAACTGGACGATTATACCGGCCAGATATAAGATATGAGCGCTCCTATGAACACTTGTTCCCAGTAATTGTCCCAAATATCGTGCTGCAGCATGGCCCCTGAAACCAATACTTCCCTGCTCCCCACCGCTCTGGTCCTTCGAACTGCCTCCGCTGTTTACACCTGGCAGTGCATGGACATGGTCATACACCACTCCAGCCAATGACTGGCTTACTCGGTGATGTGGCCACAAGCAACGTGTCACTGCTGAAGCCAGTCATTGACTGGAGCCGTGCAAGTGACCATGGTTATGCACTGTCAGATGTAAACAGAGCAGGAATCGGAAGATGGAGGCAGCGCAGAGGACCAGAGCGGAGTGGAGCAGGTAATTATGAATCTTATATTTCAGAGGCCATGCTGCAGGAACTTGTTAAAAATCATTTTTATCAGAAAAGTGGCGACATTTCCTTGCATCCTGCCTCCTATTTATAAATCATCGTTTTCCTTCACTGCAGAGGACGGAGTTTACTGGTTATTACCATTTCCTGCCAATCCCAAACATTACCTTGCTAATAATTTTTGCAACAATTTTTATTTGGGGGAAACTGTACAAAACGTTTTTAAAAAGTATATTTTTTTAAACTATAGCTCCTTATTCTTTAAATATGCAAACTGACACCAAAATAAATTATTATAATTAGTTCCCTATTTCGTGTAGGCCGTTTTGCTATATAATATGAAAAGTTTCACGTGAATGGGGCGGTAATGGTGACGGTTTTGATTGGTGTGGGTCTTTTATGTATTTTTTTTTTTACTTAATATATTTCTGCTACATAATATGTCCCCCAAGAGGTCATAAAAAGACCTTGGGGGACACTGTCACTTTTTAAAATTTTTCTATTTGAAATTTATTAATATTTTATTGTATTATTTTTTATAATTTTATAATATTTTTTTTTTTTGAAATTTCTCTAATTTTTTTTAAAATATCTTTTTGCACATAATATGTCCCCCAAGGGGTCATAAAAAGACTGTTGTGGGACAGTGAACACTCTTTTATTAAGCACTTTTTCCTTTCTATTGTATTTTATTTATTTATTTATTTAAATCATTTTAAAAAATTTTGTGCCACATAATATTTTATTTCTCTTTTCTTTTATTTATATTTTATTATATATTTTATTTAGTTTTCAAATTTTTTAAAATCATTTTGTAACTTTTTTTTAATATATTTTTACCACAATTTGTCCCCAAGAGGTCACTGAAAGACCTTTGGGAGACAATAAGTGACTTTTTTTTGTACTATTTCCACTGTAACTGGAGCATCCAAAGGAGCCCCAGTTACAGGGAAACCAGCCTGCTGCGGAGGCTTTGTACCAGGGCAGCGCTCCTCTGTTCCCGAGACACCCAGCGATTACGTGATCGCCGGGTCCACACTGAGAGCGCTCATAGAGGAGAAGGCAGAAGCGCTAATAAAGTGCTTCTGTCTTCTCCTCGGCTTCCCAGCTCTCACTAATAGCCGGGGACCCTTTTCGCTCCTGCTACAGTGAAGGAGCAAAACCTGTGATCCATCTGCTGTGCGGCGCTCTGTGCAGAAACACAGCTGATTGCAGGATCAGCTGTGTTTCTGCCCAGCAGGGTGGGGGCCGCAAACTATGGATCTGGGGGCCGCATGCGGCCCGCGGGCCGCAGGTTGTGCACCCCTGGTCTAGGGGGATGCTCGTTATCCCGGAGTTGATTCTCTTCAGGTGGGGGGCGGCTCGGCTACCCTCCCTAGTGCCGGGTCCGCCGGAGATTTATCTCCGGCGGCCCGCATTGCCGCACCGCCCTCAGGGTGGCGCGCGCACGCGCACCACCATTGGAGACACGTGGGCCGGCGCAGTGAGATGATGTCACTGCGCCGGACCGTGCGTCTCCTGAACGAGCGCATCGGGGCCGTGCTTACATGCCAACAGGCGGGGGAAGCCTTTGATCTCCCGCCTGTGGCACTCTGCATTCTGGCCGGCGAGATGTTAATTTCGCCGCCGGAATGCGCATAATAGAAGGAGGGGAAACTTCTCCCTTCCTTCTATCATGTATAAATATCTCCAGCAGCGCTGGCGACAATTATATCAAAGGGCTCAGATTCTGTGGAATCCGAGTCCCTTGTAGTTATCAGGATGACCGGACCTTAGTCTGGTCATTCTGATGCAATCAACCAGATTGCATCTGTGTGAATGCTTGGGGGACATTCACACCGATGCATCTGGTTTCAGGTGTAGGGAAGGGGGGGGAATAGGTATTTTATACAAATATATTCATGGAAGGGGAACTAATATTCTAAGGGGACACAGACCTATATATTCTAAGGGGGATATATATATATATATATATATATATATATATATATATTATCATAGGGGGCCACAGTCTAAAGGGGGCACCTATTTCCCACCGAGGCCACCATGAGTCCCTGTGGGCACCCATGGGCAGACGTGCACAGATGCTGGGCACATCTGTGCACATCATCCCAGGATATGATGTCAATGTATGCATATATACCATACATGCACGCATGTGTTTGCATGCATGCATGGGTATATATGCATACGTCTCAACACCACCCCAAAGCTAGAAAAAATATCAATGGAGTATGGTCTGAGCAAATAGAGTTGTATAGAGGAACAAGACAGGGATGCCCCCTTTCCCCTTTACTGTTTGCTCTATTCATAGAACTGCTGGCAGCTAAAATTTGATCGGATGAAACGATTAAAGGTTTTGGTATGAATGGGACCTCCGATAAGATAAGTATGTATGCAGATGATATTTTAATCTTCTTGGAGAATCCAACATCTCAGTTGTTTCATCTTATGATATCTCGGGATATAAAATCAACTGGGCTAAATCAGTATTGTTACCGCTTGATCAGGCATCTCTACCGAATTCTGTAGAAATCAGGGTATTAAAACCTACGGAATCCTTTGAATATTTGGGTGTAAAGCTGAGTGCAAGTATCCTAGACTTTATGAAATTAAATGTCTCTCTCTTGTTGATTAGATGTAAAAGTAAAATAACCTTTGGCAGAAGTTATCAATAGGACAAGCGGACAGAATTGCACTAATAAAAATGGTGTTACTTCCCCAGATTTTGTATATTTTGGCAGCTTGTCCAGTTTGGATAGAGGACTGTTTCTTCAACCACCTGGAGCGGCTGCTGAATGACTTAATCTGGGGAAGAAAAAGGGTAAAACTAAAACAAAAATATCTTTGGTTAGCGGAAAAGGATGGAGGGCTATCGGTTCCCTTTTTCCAGGGATATTACTTAGCCTCACAAGTCCAGTGGCTAAAATCCGAGGGGAAATAATGTAAATAAATACCTAGAAAGGGGTTTTACCGGCCCAAAATATAAAATATTTAGCATATTAGAGACAGAATTTATTAAAAATAAAGGGAAAAAGTGCCCAATATGTCAAATGGTTGACTTGGCTTGAGGAAAAATTAAAATAATACTAGAAATCTTGAACACTTCACATTTTTCACCTTTGTGGTGTAATACCAATATGAGAGAATTTCAACTAATTGCAGAATATAAGTATTGGGAAAAGTATGGTATTACTATTATTTATGTATCACAGTTAGTGAAGAATGGGGAAATAAGAGCACTAAAAGAGTTATGTCCAACATTTCTTATCCATTGAAATGACAGCTCTGTTTAGCTACAAATCAAAATTGCTACCTCCAGAAGATCAATATGGCAGCCTCCATAAAAATTTCAATAGATCGAACACTGAGAGTGTCATAATGGAACCCTTCAGCAGCCATGGATGATGACACCACAAAGGGCCCTTGCTGTTTTAATCCCTGGCAGCAGCCATGATTCTTCATTCTTCAGTCAGGTGTGGATCCATGCACATCAACAGGTATGGTGCCAATCCACAGGTAAGGGCACGTTTTTTGTTTGTGTGAAACGAAGGTATCAGTTTATGGAAAGATTTGTTTGACGGAAAAATTGCATTTCTGTGCAGATTGGATTACTGTACAGCAACTATTAGCAGGCCCAGAATACAAAAACCTTCTTATCTGTTTCTGACGGTATGGCCATATTAACTCCAAGATTACCTCTCTTTATCCGCTGTTGCAACTTGGGGGAAGGAAGCAGCCACCGACGGAGCTATGCCTTTTCTGGTTCTTGATTTTTGGCCACTGCAATGCAGGTGCAGATCAGTTTAGCGTCTCCAACTCACCACTTCTCATGAGATACCATATCTTTTATGGATTTTTGTAGCTGGCAGAATGATAATGCGCCTGTTGTCCAATAAAAGTTTTGTGCTACTACTCAATGTACTGCCCTATCTGCTCCGGGAATCCAAAAGCAGGTTCTAACCCAGAATTTCAATGCAGCTATAAACAGTGGTGCTCAGAAACTAGGCTTTGTCCATGCTGACTTCTGTGGTTTCAATCCAAACCCTTCACAACATTTCTTATCCATTGAATTGACAGCTCTGTTTAACTGCAAATCAAAATCGCTGCCTCCAGAAAATCAATATGGCAGCCTCCATGAAAATTTCAATACACCGAACACTGAGCGTGTCATAATAGAACCCTTCAGCGTCCATGGATGATGACACCACAAAGGGCCCTTGCTGTTTTAATCCCTGGCAGCAGCCATGATTCATCATTCTTCAATCATTTGTGGATCCATCAACAGGTATGGTGCCAATCCACAGGTAAGGGCGCGTTTTTGTTTGTGTGAAACAAAAGTGTCAGTTTATGGAAAGATTTGTTTTGACGGAAAAATTGCATTTCTGTGCAGATTGGATTTCTGTCCAGCATCTATTAGCAGGCCAAGAATACAAAAACATTCTTATCAGTTTATGACGGTATGGCCACATAGAAACATAGAATGTGTCAGCAGATAAGAACCATTTGGCCCATCTAGTCTGCACATTATACTAAATACTATGAATAGCCCTTGGCCCTATCTTATATGAAGGATGGCCTTATGCCTATCCCATGCATGCTTAAACTTATTCACTGTATTTGCAGCTACCACTTCTGCAGGAAGGCTATTCCATGCATCCACTACTCTCTCAGTAAATTAATACTTCCTGATATTACTTTTAAACCTTTGCCCCTCTAATTTAAAACTATGTCCTCTTGTAGCAGTTTTTCTTCTTTTAAATATTCTCTCCTCTTTTACCTTGTTGATTCCCTTTATGTATTTAAAAGTTTCTATCATATCCCCTCTGTCTCGTCTTTCTTCCAAGCTATACATGTTAAGGTCCTTTCCTGATAAGTTTTATCCTGCAATCCATGTACTAGTTTAGTAGCTCTTCTCTGAACTCTCTCCAAAGTATCAATATCCTTCTGGAGATATGGTATCCAGTAGGGTTGAGCGTAAAGTTCGGATTAATACCGGATTTTTGGACCCCGGACCCGAACATTTCCGTAAAAGTTCGGGTTCGATGTTTGGCGCTTTCTTGGCGCTTTTTGAAAGGCTGCAGAGCAGCCAATTAACAAGCGGTTAACTGTCTGACCTTAGAAGCCATCACAGCCATGCCTACTAATGACATGGCTGTGATTGTCCAGAGCAGCATGTGACTTAGGCTCTTTTAAGCTTGAGTCATATAGCGCTGCACGTCACTCTGCTGTTACAAGTGTCGGGAGAGGATGCTGCTGGACTTGTGATTTCAGGGAGAGAATAGGAGAGAATCTAACTCAGCGATCTACAGAGAAATTGTTGTGTGGGTGCAGGGCACAATCATTTTACCCTGCCCTGAGGTCATTGACAAAAAAAACACAACTTATAATTCTGTTAGTTAGGTGGGCGGCGGCCATTTTATGCAAGCTCAGTGCACTAGCACTGCATCTGAGCTTTTGGGACATTGCAAATCACCATTTTTTGGGGCAAACTACAACATCTTGATTAGTCAGTGTGCAATTTAAGCTAGAAATACACCCATTATTTTCTGGGGTTTGAAAAACACACCTTTTTTTCTCTCCAAAAAACAGTATTTTCCAGATCTGCAAGTGTTAAATTCAAGTTTAATATATACAGCTTTCATATTCTGTTACCAAAAAAACACTTTTTTTTGGCAACTCTAACATCTGGATTAGTCAGTGTGCAATTTAAGCTAGAAATACACCCATCATTTTCTGGGGTTTGAAAAACACACTTTTTTTTAAAAAAAACTGTATTTTTCAGATTTGCAAGTGTTAAATTCAAGTTTAATATATACAGCTTTCATATTCTGTTACAAAAAAAAACTTTTTGGGCAATCTACAACATCTTGATTAGTCAGTGTCACGAGTGTATGTGAGCAACGATAGTAATTCACAGTACAGAGCAACTGACTGGACCCAGAACTAGGGAGGATAAAGGGTGACCCCTGTCCGACCCTCAACGCTTTCCCTATTCTGCTAAAGCACATGCCCGGATCCAAAAGGTGGAACGAGGCATGCCCACGTGCCTAAGACTAATGACCACTGTAACCCCTACAATAGTGGAAGGGGCACGGCCACCAGTGCCCTACTCAGTATATGGAGGGAACCGTGGCCACCTCAGATCCAGTCAGAAAACAAACAGGAATACAACAATGTCTGCAGACTTAGCTGAAGGTGTTGTAGCCGCAGAGAAGACGGATCCAAGGACAGGCTGGCAAAATCCGGAGTGCTAGCTGCAGCAGAACACAGGTCCAGTGGACTGATAGCTACAAGTGAAGAAACCAAAGCAAGAGCCACAACTGAAGTGAGAACTATAATCCACATCCTATCATAGGAGGAGGGGTGATATAAAGAGAGGGAAATCAAACACATGAAGGACAGCTGTGGTGAAAGAAACCAGAAGTAAACAGAGTAGTGAGAACGCCTCCCAGCTCTAGTAGTGACATCATCACAGGGGTGGAGAAACAGAGCTGTGAGAACGTCCCAAAGCTCTGGTAGTGACAGTACCCCCCCCTCTACGGGTGGACTCCGGACACCCAGGACCCACCTTCTCAGGATGAGCCCTATGAAATGCCCTGATGAGGCGAGTGGCTTTAATGTCCGACACCGGAACCCACATCCTCTCCTCAGGACCATAACCCTTCCAATGAACGAGGTACTGAAGAGAACCGCGGACCATGCGAGAGTCCACAATTCTGGAAACCTCAAACTCCAGATTGCCATCAACCAAAATCGGAGGAGGAGGCAAAGAGGAGGGTACCGTGGGCTGGACATATGGTTTTAAGAGAGATCTGTGAAATACATTATGTATCTTCCAAACCCGTGAAAGATCAAGACGGAAGGCAACAGGATTGATGACTGACAAGATTTTATAAGGCCCAATAAACTTGGGACCCAATTTCCAGGAGGGAACCTTCAACTTAATGTTTCTAGTAGACAACCACACCAGATCACCCACATTCAGGTCCGGACCAGGCACACGTCTCTTATCAGCCACACGCTTATACCTCTCACTCATCTTTTTAAGATTACTCTGAATCTTTTGCCAAATGGTAGACAAAGACGAGGAAAATCTCTCCTCCTCAGGTAAACCAGAAAGAGCCCCTCCCGAGAATGTACCAAACTGCGGATGGAACCCATATGCACCAAAGAATGGTGACTTATCAGAAGATTCCTGACGACGGTTGTTCAGAGCAAACTCAGCAAGAGGGAGAAATGAACACCAATCCTCCTGGTTCTCTGAAACAAAACAGCGCAAATATGTCTCCAGATTCTGATTGAGGCGCTCAGTCTGACCATTCGACTACGGATGAAAAGCAGAAGAGAAGGACAGCCGAACCCCCAGGCGAGAACAGAAAGCCTTCCAGAACCTGGACACAAACTGCGTGCCTCTATCGGAAACAATATCAGAGGGAATGCCGTGCAATTTAACAATATGGTCGACAAAAGCTTGCGCCAACGTTTTAGCATTGGGTAAACCAGGGAAAGGTACGAAATGAGCCATCTTGCTAAAACGGTCCACCACCACCAGGATCACCGACTTCCCCGAGGAACGAGGAAGATCCGTGATAAAGTCCATGGACAGGTGTGTCCAAGGACGGGAAGGAATGGGTAACGGGAGAAGGGAACCTGAAGGCCGTGAACGAGGGACCTTAGCGCGAGCGCACGTCTCACAAGCAGCCACAAAACCCTCCACCGACTTACGAAGAGCCGGCCACCAAAATCTCCGAGCAATGAGATCCACCGTGGCTCTACTCCCGGGGTGACCAGCAAGAACCGTATCATGATGCTCCTTAAAGAGTTTGTGACGTAGCTCAGGAGGCACGAACAACTTCCCAGAAGGACAACGGGCAGGTGTCTCAGTCTGGGCAGCCTGGACCTCGGCCTCCAAATCGGAATATAGAGCAGAAACAACTACCCCCTCCGCCAAAATGGGACCCGGGTCCTCGGAGTTTCCTCCTCCCGGAAAACAGCGAGAGAGAGCATCAGCCTTCACATTTTTTATCCCAGGTCGGAATGTAACAACAAAATTGAATCTGGAGAAGAACAGAGACCATCTGGCCTGTCTCGGATTCATACGCCTGGCCGACTCCAAGTATGCCAGATTCTTATGGTCGGTAAAAACGGTGATAGGGTGCCTGGCCCCCTCCAACCAATGGCGCCATTCCTCGAAAGCCAACTTGATGGCCAACAACTCCCTATCTCCCACATCATAGTTTCTCTCTGCCGGGGAGAGTTTTTTAGAGAAAAAGGCACAGGGTCGCCACTTGGCAGGGGAAGGGCCCTGGGACAAAACCGCACCCACACCCACCTCGGAAGCATCCACCTCAACAATAAAAGGTAAGGAAACATCGGGATGCACCAAGACGGGAGCAGACGCAAAATTCTCTTTAATCTTAGAAAAGGCTGCAAGCGCCTCCTCCGACCAAGAGGAAAAATCCGCCCCCTTCTTTGTCATGTCAGTGAGGGGTTTGACAACAGAGGAATAATTCAAAATGAACTTTCTGTAATAGTTCGCAAAACCCAGAAAGCGCATCAATGCCTTCTGATTCTCAGGAAGCTCCCACTCAAGTACAGCACGGACCTTCTCGGGATCCATGCGAAAACCAGAAGCAGAGAGGAGAAAACCCAGAAATTGAATCTCCGATACCATAAAAAGACATTTCTCCAGCTTGGCGTACAATTTATTTTCCCGCAGAATCTGCAGAACCTGAAAAAGATGATCCTGATGGGTCTGAACATCAGGGGAAAAAATCAAAATATCATCAAGATATACCAATACGAATTTCCCCATTAAATGATAGAAAATACTATTAACAAAATGCTGAAAGACGGCCGGAGCATTCATCAGGCCGAAAGGCATAACGAGATTCTCGAAATGCCCGTCAGGGGTATTAAAGGCCGTTTTCCATTCATCCCCCTCTCTGACCCTGACCAGGTTGTACGCGCCTCTCAAATCCAATTTGGAAAACACCTTGGCCCCAACAATTTGATTGAAGAGGTCCGGGATCAGAGGAAGGGGATAGGGATCGCGAATCGTGATACGGTTCAGCTCCCTAAAATCTAGGCAAGGTCTCAGAGAGCCATCTTTCTTTTTAACAAAAAAAAAACCCGCGGCCACAGGTGACTTTGAGGGACGAATATGCCCCTTTTCGAGACTCTCGGAGATGTAAGTTCGCATTGCGATTCTTTCCGGTTGTGAGAGATTGTAGAGGCGTGCTTTTGGCAGCTTGGCGCCGGGAATGAGGTTAATGGGACAGTCAAACTCCCGGTGAGGAGGTAGCTCCTGAACACCGCTCTCGGAAAACACGTCCGAGAAATCAGAGAGAAATGATGGCACCGTTTTAGTAGACACCTCTGCAAAAGTCGCTGTGAGACAATTCTCTCTACAAAAATCACTCCACTCATTTATTTGCCTTCCTTGCCAATCAATAGTGGGGTTATGTCTAGTGAGCCAGGGTAACCCCAAAACTAGAGGAGACGGCAATCCGTTAAGGACAAAACAAGATATATCCTCCACATGAGTGTCACCTACAGCTAGCCGGATATTGTGAACAATGCCCTTCAGAGATCTCTGTGAGAGTGGAGCAGAGTCAATAGCAAAAACAGGTATATCTTTATCTAATGTGCAAACCTGAAAACCATGCATGGCTACAAATTGAGTGTCAATAAGATTGACGGCCGCTCCACTATCGACAAAAATCTCACAAGAAATGACTTTGCTCTCTAGCGCCACCCTGGCAGACAGGAGAAAACGGGAACTGCAGGTCAGAGGAAAAGCATCAAATCCTACATCAACTTTGCCCAAAGTAGCAGATGAAGCAGAACTTGATGATTTACCTTTTGAGATTTTTCTCTTATTATCGCTCTTAGTACGGTTCAAGAATCTCCTAGACGGACAAACATTTGCCAAATGACCTATGCCCCCACAACAAAAACAGACCATACTCTGAGGACTAAATCCTCTTTTATCAGGGGCAAGTCGAGCTAGCTGCATGGGCTCCTCCTCAGAGGGGAGCGAGACAGGATGAGGCTCCTGCACACTGAATGAGTCCGCACCACTGCCCCTAGACTGACAATGGCTGGACAGAGAGGTCTCGTTTCTTTCTCTTAGACGCCTGTCAAGGCGTACCGCCAATGACATGGCAGACTCTAAGGACGTTGGTCTCTCATGGAAAGCAAACGCATCTTTTAATCTCTCCGAGAGACCATGACAGAACTGACTCCGGAGTGCAGCATCATTCCAACCCGAATCAGCTGCCCATCTCCGAAATTCAGAACAATAAAGCTCCGCAGACCGTTTGTTCTGGCATAAAACACGTAGGTTAGAATCGGCCAGAGCAACACGATCCGGGTCATCATAAATCTGCCCCAGGGCCACAAAAAATCCCTCCACGGATCGAAGGGAGGGATCCCCTGATGGCAGCGAAAAAGCCCAAGTCTGAGCATTACCCCTGAGCAGGGAGATGACAATCCTCACCCTCTGCTCTTGATTACCAGAAGAGTGAGGACACAAGCAAAAATGGAGTTTGCATGCCTCTCTGAAACAAACAAAATTCTCACTGCCCCCGGAGAACGTCTCCGGAAGTGAGACTTTTGGCTCGCAACAGACTCCATGAGCCGGAGCAGGGCCCAATGCTTGAAGCTGGGTCATAGATTGACGGAGATCCGCTACTTCCAAAGAAAGACCCTGCATGCGGTCAACCAGGTCAGAAAGCGGATCCATGTCAAAAAAGGACGGTTTTGGTGGATTATAATGTCACGAGTGTATGTGAGCAACGATAGTAATTCACAGTACAGAGCAACTGACTGGACCCAGAACTAGGGAGGATAAAGGGTGACCCCTGTCCGACCCTCAACGCTTTCCCTATTCTGCTAAAGCACATGCCCGGATCCAAAAGGTGGAACGAGGCATGCCCACGTGCCTAAGACTAATGACCACTGTAACCCCTAAAATAGTGGAAGGGGCACGGCCACCAGTGCCCTACTCAGTATATGGAGGGAACCGTGGCCACCTCAGATCCAGTCAGAAAACAAACAGGAATACAACAATGTCTGCAGACTTAGCTGAAGGTGTTGTAGCCGCAGAGAAGACGGATCCAAGGACAGGCTGGCAAAATCCGGAGTGCTAGCTGCAGCAGAACACAGGTCCAGTGGACTGATAGCTACAAGTGAAGAAACCAAAGCAAGAGCCACAACTGAAGTGAGAACTATAATCCACATCCTATCATAGGAGGAGGGGTGATATAAAGAGAGGGAAATCAAACACATGAAGGACAGCTGTGGTGAAAGAAACCAGAAGTAAACAGAGTAGTGAGAACGCCTCCCAGCTCTAGTAGTGACATCATCACAGGGGTGGAGAAACAGAGCTGTGAGAACGTCCCAAAGCTCTGGTAGTGACAGTCAGTGTGCAATTGCAATGAGCAGGACACTGGTACAGTGGGTCAGCTATGCAGTGGGTCAGGATATATGTGTAGTAGTTCGTGATGCCAATTGCAGCTTGCGCAGGTGCTGTAGTAGGGCCCTTTAAGATGTAATAACTCACGTACCAGGTGAGGAATGCCAGAGGGGAATAATGTCTCTGTATAGTTGTCACTACCAGAGTTTTGAGACGTTCTCACAGCTCTGTTTCTCCACCCCTGTGATGATATCACTACTAGAGCTTGGAGGAGTCCTCCCAGCTGTTCCTCCTGCGTTTGATTTCCCTGCCTTTAAATCACCCCTCCTCCTTTCTAGGTTGTGGATTATAGTTCTCATTTGAGTTGTAGCTCTTGCTTGAGTATCTTCACTTGTTAGCTATCATTTCACTGGACCTGTGTTCTGCTGCAGCAAGCACTCCGGATATTGCCAGCTGTCCTTGGATCCGTCTTCTCTGCGGCTGCAGCACCTTCAGCTAAGTGTGCAGACATTGTTGTGTACCTGTTTATTTTCTGACTGGATCTGAGGCGGCCACGGTTCCCTCCATATTCTGAGCAGGGCACCGGTGGCCGTGCCCCTTCCACTATTGTAGGGGTTACAGTGGTCATCAGTCTTAGGTACGTGGGCATGCCCCGTTCCACCATTTGGATCCGGGAATGTGCTTTAGCAGCATAGGGAGAGCTTTGAGGGTCTGACAGGGGTCACCCTTTATCCTCCCTAGTTTGGGTCCGGTCAGTAGCTCTATTAACTGTGTATGCTCTTGTTGCTCACATACAGCCGTGACAATAGTAGGTATAGTGTCAACGGTGTCTCCTACCTTGGTACGGCTGGACTCCTGGATCCTGGCTCACTTGCAATAAAATGAGTGTGGTTAGTAGGAGTAACTGAGGAATGAATGCAATCCAGACAGGAAATATAATCCAACTTGTCTTTACTTGATGATTGGCAGCTTGAATCCATACAAGATACTGCAGGGTCCCAGCAGGTATTGGCAATATGTGGCAGGAATTAATATATATTCTGCTTCTTGTCATATGCCTAGAGAATCTGGCAGGTATCTATCTTCTGCTCTGTCTGTCTTCGCTTGGTGTGGGCCTGACTAGCTGAGGAGGTATTTGGTTTCTCCTGGACTCTGGATAAGTACTCACAGGACTGCTCGCAGGGGATGGTTGTTTTCCTGGAGATCTGTAGTTCTGGAGATGCTGCTTGCTTGTCACCAGCTGAGGTAGATGACTCAGGCTGGGAAGAGTGATCCTTGGCCTCAGCAGAGGCTGGATCCTAGGTTGGGATCCCTTTTTCTGGGAGCTCCTACCAACACAGCCTTCCCCAAGGAGGGGGCTGGTACACACTAACCAACTTCCTCTCCTCCCCATGAGGTAGGATGTGGGAACACTCCACTCCTCCTCAAAGAGGGGGGAGCCAGACTAGAATGAACTATTCCAGTCTAGATATACTAAACTGGCTATGGTCTGCTGAAAATATTGCTGCCACCTGCTGGTGTACACGGAGAATAACAGCATAATATATCATACAGGCCTGGAAAATACATATAATAATGAATGCAGTGTTAGACTACACAAGATGGCAATACATATGCACCTGACATGTTGCAGCAGGAAGACAGAGTTTAGTGACATACTCTGGGATGTTACATACCCGCTTACCTTAAGTTAAGCCGTCCTCGGCGTGTGCTTAGGAGAGTGGAGGAATCAGCTCTGGGTACCCAATAAATACAAAGTGCTGCGTGAATTACATATAATGACATACATAGACAAAACATAAAATGGCTTTCCCACGGTTCCTGCCCGCTAGAGTAAGGTGTCCAACACACAGTTTCCTTCTCTTGGTATAACCAGGTAACCTAAATACTGCAAAAAGCAAAACCTTTACTGACTGACTTTGTATGTCCTGAGCTCTGTAGACATCAAAGAAAGCATGGGGGTGTCTTTACTCCGTAATCCCACCATTATGTAATGGAATGCTCGCAAATGAAAGGGTGGCTTTATCCTGTATTCCCTTCCCTACACCATAGCCTGAAGAAATTTGGCTTGTAGCATGATCACTATGATGACTGAGGGGAAGCTAAAATATGGCTCTAAGGCTTGAGGCGCCTTACCTTAGGCAAAAGGCTCAGAAGGGGAGGTATGTATCGTCTTTGTGTCTTCTGGCAAGTCACAGGAGGAGGGCCTTTAATCCTGTGCGCTCCTGGAAATGAGACACCTCAGGATGGGAACAATCCTGAACATTTAACAAGCGGGAAGGAGCAGTCTAGGACTTCTAATGATTCCCGAAGCAGCAGGGGTACCTGTGTAACTACTGGATCTGCCAGGACATACCACTTGGTCCTACCCTGGGTACCTATGGGTATACATCACCGGGTGTAGGCCATTAGTATTCAACGTCCGTATGAAGACAGTCCGTATAAGGGGGAGAGAACAAGAGCTGTTAAATTAAGGCACACAAAGTAAATTGCTACATTTTTGTTAAGTGCAATCATTCTAAACAGTGCATAAATTCACATTGCGGTACCTAGAAGGATAATATGCACAATGGGCAGGTCATCTTTAAACGTTACAAAACAGTAAACTGCTACAATAGTGCAAAATTATTAAATGGCTCGGGAATTGGGTGCAAGCTTTTATGTTGCAATAAAACATTTTATAGAATAAAGTGCAATTTTATAAGTACAAGGATAGGCTCAACAATAACTTGTTACAGTTAATTGTAATCCAAAGGGTTAAAATGTTCAAGAGTAGCAGGCTATCAGGTAACCTGTGAAAGGGGATAAAACACTGAACTTGGACAAAAGGGGTTAAGTGCTGATGGGGGGAGTCCTGACTAAACATGACCATCAGGGTGAGGACTAAACAGGCAACCTCTAGTTGCGGCCGGGTGGCCGGTTCCGGTGCCTCCTGGTTGCGATCTGGGGATGCCATCTTCATCTGTGACGCAGACTGGTTACTGGCTGGTGTAGCGACGTCAGCCACGTCCTCCACGGGAACAGGCACGACATCTACTTCCATCTCTGCTGGCACGTCGCCTTCCGCGGGAACACTTGACCGGGCGGAGGGATCCACAGCCTCCGGGAACTCCATCAGCTCCGGGCTCTCGACATCAGTCACCGGGACTTCAGTGGCAGCCTCTTCTGGAACCTCCGGGATGCTGGCCAAGGTAGGTGTAGCAGATTCTTTGACCAGGGAGGAATCCACTGTCTCCGGACTGGCAGCGAATACAGAGGGACTACTCTTCTTTAATATTTGGGAGACCTGGATCTCCGGTGGGTGCTCCTCATAGACCGGCTCTCCATCAAAAGACATTTGGTTCCACCGGGGTTGGGGGAACGCCATCTTGACCACCTCTTCAATCCAACAGACTGCTAGTTCTAGGGGTGTAGCCCAGAGGGTGGAGTCTTTATCCCCTCGGTTCACAATAGAAAGTTCACTGGGGGCAGTCGCTATTTTTCCTGCTTCCAGGAGGGCATATTCGGCATCTTCGCGCTCTTGAGGGGGAGTTTTCCCGCTTCTGGGGGGCGTATTCGATAGTTTCGCACTCTTGAGGGGGCGTTCTTGTCTCTTCCAATCTCTTGGGTTCGGTGACAATAACTTCTTGAAGAGGCGTGTATTTGCCATCTTCGCCATCTTGAAAATCATAGAACTGCTGTGCCATGAGGGAAACATGGCCGATTAACCCTTGCAGTGCTGACGCGCACAATGCAGCATTCTCTGGGCCAGCAATAAAAGTAAGAAAGTAAATTTTTACCGTTTTTGCACAATCTTCAGCCCTGATAATACTGTGAAACATGCGATTAGGTCCGTTTTAGCACACAATTGGATCCGGTTCTGTTGTCAGGGGATGGCACACAATTCAATCCGATCCTGTTCGTGAAGCCACTTAATGCAATGAGCAGGACACTGGTACAGTGGGTCAGCTATGCAGTGGGTCAGGATATATGTGTAGTAGTTCGTGACGCCAATTGCAGCTTGTGCAGGTACTGTAGCAGGGCCCTTTAAGATGTAATAACTCACGTACCAGGTAAGGAATGCCAGAGGGGAATAATGTCTCTGTATAGTAGGTGTCTCCTACCTTGGTACGGCTGGACTCCTGGATCCTGGCTCACTTGCAATAAAATGAGTGCGGTTAGTAGGAGTAACTGAGGAATGAATGCAATCCAGACAGGAAATATGATCCAACTTGTCTTTACTTGATGATTGGCAGCTTGAATCCATACAGGATACAGCAATAGTCTTGGGTCCCAGCGGGTATTGGCAATATGTGGCAGGAATTAATATATATTCTGCTTCTTGTCATATGCCTAGAGAATCTGGCAGGTATCTATCTTCTGTTCTGTCTGTCTTCTGCTTGGTGTGGGCCCGACTAGCTGAGGAGGTATTTGGTTTCTCCTGGACTCTGGATAAGTACTCACAGGACTGCTCGCAGGGGATGGTTGTTTTCCTGGAGATCTGTAGTTCTGGAGATGCCGCTTGCTTGTCACCAGCTGAGGTAGATGACTCAGGCTGGGAAGAGTGATCCTTGGCCTCAGCCGAGGCTGGATCCTAGGTTGGGATCCCTGTTTCTGGGCGCTCCTACCAACACAGCCTTCCCCAAGGAGGGGGCTGGTACACACTAACCAACTTCCTCTCCTCACCATGAGGTAGGATGTGGGAACACTCCACTCCTCCTCAAAGAGGGGGGAGCCAGACTGGAATGAACTATTCCAGTCTAGATATACTAAACTGTCTATGGTCTGCTGAACATATTGCTGCCACCTGCTGGTGTACATGGAGAATTACAGCATAATATATCATACAGGCCTGGAAAATACATATAATAATGAATGCAGTGTTAGACTACACAAGATGGCAATACATATGCACCTGACATGTTGCAGCGGGGAGACAGAGTTTAGTGACATACTCTGGGATGTTACACAATTTAAGCTAGAAATACACCCATCATTTTCTGGGGTTTGAAAAACACACTTTTTTGACAAAAATCACTATTATCAGGCCTTGCAGCATGAGCACATGTGAAATTACAGGCTTATATACTTGTCACGGCTGAGGATGGGAAAACCCTCAGCCGTGCAATGACTGAAGATGATGGTCGCTACTAGGCCAGGACAGGAATCAGGGAGCAGGTCACCTATTACGTCCCTAATTCTGACCCTGACTCCTTTGTGAGATACACCCTTAATACATTTGGGTTACATTCAGAGATTTTAAATACCGCCATTTGGTGCACCAATATTGAATTCAGGCCTACACTGGTTCAGGCCGTGTGAGATACACCCTGTACAGCCGTGGCCAAAAGTTTTGAGAATTACATAAATATTGGAAATTGGAAAAGTTGCTGCTTAAGTTTTTATAATAGCAATTTGCATATACTCCAGAATGTTATGAAGAGTGATCAGATGAATTGCATAGTCCTTCTTTGCCATGAAAATTAACTTTATCCCAAAAAAAACCTTTCCACTGCATTTCATTGCTGTCATTAAAGGACCTGCTGAGATCATTTCAGTAATCGTCTTGTTAACTCAGGTGAGAATGTTGACGAGCACAAGGCTGGAGATCATTATGTCAGGCTGATTGGGTTAAAATGGCAGACTTGACATGTTAAAAGGAGGGTGATGCTTGAAATCATTGTTCTTCCATTGTTAACCATGGTGACCTGCAAAGAAACGCGTGCAGCCATCATTGCGTTGCATAAAAATGGCTTCACAGGCAAGGATATTGTGGCTACTAAGATTGCATCTCAATCAACAATTTATAGGATCATCAAGAACTTCAAGGAAAGAGGTTTAATTCTTGTTAAGAAGGCTTCAGGGCATCCAAGAAAGTCCAGCAAGCGCCAGGATCATCTCCTAAAGAGTATTCAGCTGCGGGATCAGAGTGCCACCAGTGCAGAGCTTGCTCAGGAATGGCAGCAGGCAGGTGTGAGCGCATCTACACGCACAGTGAGGCGAAGACTTTTGGAAGATGGCCTGGTGTCAAGAAGGGCAGCAAAGAAGCCACTTCTCTCCAAAAAAAACATCAGGGACAGGTTGATCTTCTGCAGAAAGTATGGTGAATGGACTGCTGAGGACTGGGGCAAAGTCATATTCTCCGATGAAGCCTCTTTCCGATTGTTTGGGGCATCTGGAAAAAGGCTTGACCGGAGAAGAAACGGTGAGCGCTACCATCAGTCCTGTGTCATGCCAACAGTAAACCATCCTGAGACCATTCATGTGTGGGGTTGCTTCTCATCCAAGGGAGTGGGCTCACTCACAATTTTGCCCAAAAACACAGCCATGAATAAAGAATGGTACCAAAACACCCTCCAACAGCAACTTCTTCCAACAATCCAACAACAGTTTGGTGAAGAACAATGCATTTTCCAGCACGATGGAGCACCGTGCCATAAGGCAAAAGTGATAACTAAGTACCTCGGGGACCAAAACGTTGACATTTTGGGTCCATGGCCTGGAAACTTCCCAGATCTTAATCCCATTGAGAACTTGTGGTCAATCCTCAAGAGGCGGGTGGACAAACAAAAACCCACTAATTCTGACAAACTCCAAGAAGTGATTATGAAAGAATGGGTTGCTATCAGTCAGGAATTGGCCCAGAAGTTGATTGATAGCATGCCCAGTCGAATTGCAGAGGTCCTGAAAAAGAAGGGCCAACACTGCAAATACTGACTCTTTGCATAAATGTCATGTAATTGTCGATAAAAGCCTTTGAAACGTATGAAGTGCGTGTAATTATATTTCACTACATCACAGAAACAACTGAAGCAAAGATCTAAAAGCAGTTTAGCAGCAAACTTTGTGAAAACTAATATTTGTGTCATTCTCAAAACTTTTGGCCACTAATGTACATACAGGTTTTGGATTCAGGCATTTGAAATACAGCCATTTGAAATACAGTCATTTTGGGCAAAGAAATATTTAATTCCGGCCTACACTGGTTCAGGCCCTGTGAGATACAACCTCTACATACAGGGGTTTGATTCAGGGATTTGAAATACAGCCATTTGAAATACAGCCATTTTATGCAAATAAATATTTACTTCAGGCCTACACTGGTTCAGACCGTGTGAGATACCTTCTCTACATACAGGGATTTGATTCAGGGATTTGAAATATAGCCATTTGAAATACAGCCATTTTGGGCAAAGAAATATTTACTTCAGGCCTACACTGGTACAGACCATGTGAGATACCCCCTCACATACAGGGGTTTGAATCAGGCATTTGAAATACAGCCATTTGAAATGCAGCCATTTTTGGCAAAGAAATATTTAATTCAGGTCTACACTGGTTCAGACCGTGTGAGATACACCCTTTACATATTGTCGTTCTATTAATTAAACACCCATTTAGGGCAAGATCCTAAATTAGAAAAATATGAGGAGAGCGTCAAATAAGGGACGTGACCCAGGTCGTGTTGCTGCTGGTGGAGCTCCTGTTGCAGGGAGAGGACGTGGTCGGTCTGTGCCAGCTACACGCACAAGTGAAACCCCTTCCTCAGGTGCGAGTAGACGACAAAACCTGCAGCGGTATTTGGTCGGGCCTAATGCTGCTCTACGAATGGTGAGGCCTGAACAAGTACAGGCGATAGTAGATTGGGTTGCTGACAGTGGATCCAGTTCCTTCACATTGTCTCCCACCGAGTCTCCTGCTGAAAGACCACAGTTGGCACCTGCAGCTGATGTCCATTAGTCTTTCATCTCACCCCCTTGCAAATCAGCCAAGCATTCTGAGCCAAAAGTCATGCAGCAGTCTCTTCTGATTTTTGATGACTCTGTTAGCAGGGTTTCCCAGGACCATCCACCTAGCCCTGCCCCAGAATTGGAAGAGATTGAGTGCACCAATGTCCAACCACTTATCTTTCAAGATGAGTACATGGGAGGACCATCGCAGCATGTCTTGGATGATGACGAAACACAGGTGCCAACTGCTGGGGCTTTCGAAAGTGTGCAGACCGACAAGGAAGGAAGGGGTAAAGACTGGGTGGAAGATGATGTGGATGACGATAAGGTCCTCGACCCCACATGGAATCAAGGTCATGCGAGTGACCTATGTAGTTCGGAGAAAGAGGCAGTGGTCGTACAGAGCCACCAGCACAGCAGAAGAGGGAGCAGGGTGCAAAAGCGGAGTGGCCGTCCTCTAGACAGTACGCCTGCTACTGCCCACGGCATCAAGTGACTGAGCACACCAAAGCCAGGAGTTCCAAGTAGTTCCCTGGCGTGGCAAGGGCCAGACTGGCCATAGGGCAGACCGGGCATTTGCCCGGTGGGCCGGGCCGCCTCAGGGCTCGAGTCGAGGGGGAACGGGTGGGAACCATGGGTGTAGGAAGCGGGGGAGACAGATCCCCCCCAGGAAATAATGCGGGGGCCAGGGGGGGACAGGTTTAGTCAAATCCCCCCCAGCGGCAGTGTGTGCGGCGGGGCAGGCACTGAGATGAGCTTTTCCATTGTGGAAGCGAAGCGCTCATCTCCATAGTGATCTGTTTGTATTCTAACTTGTGCTGATTACTGGGTGGCCACGCTGCTGGATCCCCGTTACAAGGACAACGTACCGTCCTTAATTCCGTCACTGGAGCGTGATCGTAAGATGCGTGAATACAAGCGCACGCTGGTAGACGCGCTGCTGGTGGCATTCCCACCTGACAGCGGGGGCACAGTAGAAGCACAAGGCGAAGGCAGAGGACGAGGAAGAGGTTGCCAGCGCAGCTGGGGCACCGCCAGCACCTCAGAAGGCAGTGTTAGCATGGACGAAATGTGGAAAAGCTTTGTCAGAACTCCACAACAACCAACACCACCAGCTGATATGGAACGTCTTAGCAGGAGGCAGCATTTCACCAACTTGGTGGAGCAGTATGTGTGCACACACCTACACGTATTGAATGACGGGTCTGCCCCCTTCAACTTCTGGGTCTCAAAATTGGGCATATGGCCTAAGCTTGCCCTTTACGCCTTGAAGGTGCTGGCCTGCCCTGCAGCCGGTGTATTGTCTGAACGTGTGTTTAACATGACTGGAGGGTTATATTTCCCGATGTTCTTGGGTGTACCCTAATTTAAAAAAATAAAAATAAATTTTAAAACAAAAAGCAGTGTAGGCTACCTCCTCCAGCTCCACTGCCACTTCCACCTACACCGCCACATCCACCGCCTCCTCAACCTCCTACTCCATATGGACCTGGTCCTCCTAGATCAAGATTATTATTTTTTATTTTTACGTATTTTATGTTATTTAAAGTCATTTCCCTATCCACATTTGTTTGCAGAGCACTTGCCATGCTCTTAACCACGTTTTGACGACATTTGCAGCCCTCTAGCCCTTTCCATGACATTTTTACAGCCATTTTAGTGCTCAAAAGTTCGGGTCCCCATTGACTTCCATGGGGTTCGGGGTCAAGTTCGGGTCCCTTTTTTCCGAAGTTCGGCCGAACCCGTCGAACCCGAACATCCAGGTGTCCGCTCAATTCTAGTGTCCAGTACTGCGCACAATACTCCAAATGAAGTCTCACTAGGGCTCTGTAGAGCGGCATGAGCACCTCCCTCTTTCTACTCGTAATGCCTCTCCCTATACACCCAAGCATTCTGCTAGCATTTCCTGCTGCTCTATGACATCGTCTGCCTACCTTTAAGTCTTCTGAAATAATGACCCCTAAATCCCTTTCCTCAGATACTGAGGTTAGGACTGTATCACTGATTTTATATTCTGCTCTTGGGTTTTTACCCCCCAGTTTTCCTAAATCCTTTTCCATTTGGTGTATCCCTCCAGGAACATCAACCGTGTTACAAATCTTTGTGTCACCAGCAAAAAGACACACCTTACCATTGAGGCCTTCTGCAATTTCGCTGATAGAGATATTAAACAATATGTGTCCCAGAACAGATCCCTGAGGTACCCCACTGGTAACAAGACCATGGTCTGAATATACTCCATTGACTAAAACCCTCTGTTGTCTGTCCCTCAGCCACTGCCTAATCCATTCAACAATATGGGAGTCCAAGCCCAAAGACTGCAATTTATTGAGAAGCCTTCTATGTGGGACAGTATCGAAAGCCTTACTAAAGTCTAGATAAGCGATGTCTACTGCACCTCCGCCATCTATTATTTTAGTCACCCAATCAAAAAAATGTATAAGATTAGTTTGACATGATCTCCCTGAAGTAAACCCATGCTGTTTTTCATCTTTCAATCCATGGGATTTTAGATGTTTCACAATCCTCTCCTTGAGTATGGTTTCCATTAATTTCCCCACTATTGATGTCAGGCTTACTGGCCTATAGTTGCCAGATTCCTCCCTACTACCTTTCTTGTGAATGGGCACAACATTTGCTAATTTCCAATCTTCTGGGAGGACCACTGTTACCAGTGATTGGTTAAATAAATCTGTTAATGGTTTGGCTAGTTCACCGCTGATCTCTTTTAATAGCTTTGGGTGTATCCCATCAGGCCCCTGTGACTTATTTGTATTAATTTTAGACAGCTGACTTAGAACCTCTTCATCTGTAAAGACACATGCATCAAAAGATTCATTAGTCTTCCTAACTGAGGTCCTTTTCCTTCATTTTCCTTTGTAAAAACTGAACAAAAGTATTCATTGACGCATTCAGCTAGTTCTTTATCTTCTTCCATATACCTTCCTTCTTTTGTTTTTAATTTGGTAAATCCTTGTTTTAGTTTCCTTCTTTCATTTATGTATCTGAAGAATGTCTTATCGCCTTTTTTCAGTGACTGAGCTAATTTCTCTTCTGCCTGCGCTTTAGAAGCTCTTATAACTTGTTTGGCCTCTCTCTGCCTAATCTTATAAATTTGCCTGTCATCCTCGTTTTTTTTTTTTTTTTTTTTTATAATTACTAAATGCTATCTTTTTGTTTTTAATGATTTTGGCCACTTCTGCTGAGTACCACTATGGTCTCTTCCTTTTTTTCTTTTACTTACAAGCCTAATGCAATTTTCTGTTGCCTTCAATAGTGCCACTTTTAAGTAGTCCCATTTCTCCTGAACTCCATTGAAACTGTTCAATCTGATAGGGACTCGTATACCACTTATCTAATTTTAGAGAAGTCAGTTTTTCTAAAATCTAAAAATTTTGTTTTTGTGTGGTGTGAATCAGTCACTGTACTTATAGGTGATCACTAGATCCCAAGCTTTCCCCTACAGTAATATCAGATACCAAATTCCCATTTGTGAATACTAAATCTAAAATGGCCTCCTTCCGGGTTGGCTCCTCAACTACTTGCTGTAGAGATAATCCCAGTAGGGAATTTAGAATATCTGTACTCCTGGCAGAACTAGCTATTTTGGTTTTCCAGTTTACATCAGGGAGATTAAAGTCTCCCATAATGATAACTTCCCCCTTCAATGTCATGTTAGCTATTTCCTCAACTAGTAGATCATCTAATTCTTTGACTTGGCTAGGCGGTCTATATATCACACAACAGGTATGGGGGGGGCACACTACAAAAGGGAACACCAGGCAGTAAACTGATAATACACTTTATTGTGTTAAAATAATAATTAAGAACATACCCCTAAAATATACATAAAATATAGACCATATACAAATGTATACAATGCACACAAGGTAATATCGCAAAATGCAACCGTGAAGCGGCTGGTAGTAAGTAGTTGCAATCATATAGTAATGTCCACAATCACTGTGATAGCCAGCAAATGTCCAGATGTAGTGGATTGATACTAAACAGTTCTTATTTAATGACCCCCAGAAATGTGAATGACAGTCTTAAACTGCAGGGCCAAATTTGATCCAAAGCACTTGCTGGGTATAACCTATATTGATAGGCTCAATACCGCTGCCTCCCACAATACGATATATATACTCTGACAGAGCTCGGTCTTACCGGTCTTCACTGCTATTACTGCAGCGTTGGTCTGAAAGGCCGCACACCCGCAGCGTCCCACGTGGTGTGCTTCTGCCTGAACGTAGCGTCCCACGTGACCGGGTATCCAAGGAGACCGGATGCTTACTTGGTAACGTCAGTATTGTGCGACAGCTTTCACAGCAGCGCTGCTTAATCCGCTTTTCTTCCTTTCTTTGCCGGCTTTGTTCCTTTTCTTTGGCTTTAGGTGGATCAACGCTCACTCTAACAACCGCCAGACGCGTTTCGGGGTCTCTCGCCCCTTCCTCAGTGGCCTACTGAGTGAACGGATCCTCACTCTTTATAAATGGTAAGCTCCGCCCACCATCCTCCATATTTCTTGTGCATATTGTATTTTATGGAGTGGATTCACCCTTTATGGAGCGGGTCATCTGTGCATTTATATTTGTACATTACAACAATTCAATGAATAAAAAACATAAAACAATAAATATACCTTATATATATATAGACACCGTTAAAATATAGACAATTGGAGAGGACTACAAAGTCACATACAAAATATCAAAAAATCAAAAAACGCGCAGAAAACGCATTAAAACCGCTGTTGTGCTACATGCGTTTTCTGTTGCATTTCTTCCTAATAGTGGAAGGCTGATTAACTGGAGATGATTTGGAGATAATTTTGCCAGACGAGAGTGGGGAATTCTGTTAATATTGTAGCCTAGGAGGAGCCGTCCGGCAAGGAGGGGAGATCACAGTGTCGATAAACGACCAAACTGCGATGTCCCATCCCTACCGGACAGGCCCTCACAAAAACCCGAACACTTCCATCTCAGCATTAAGGCCCCTAGGAATGATGGTATCGTATTCAAAAATCCTCCGGGATTCCTGACGCGACATGTGTGCAATATGGTTCCCCCCTCTCCAGGTTTTTTTTACTTTTTCAATTGCTACAAACTTCAACCCCGTAGGATCACTGTTATGTATAACTCTAAAATGTTTGGATAGAGAGTGCGTCTCCAGGCCTTTCCTAATATTTGCCACGTGCTCCGCTACTCTCTTCTTTAATGTTCTTTTTGTCCTGCCTATATATTGTTTCTTGCATCCACATTGTAACAGATATATCACATCTGTGGAATCGCAAGTTAGGCATTCCTGTATTTCCAAACTAAATGAGTTAACTGTCGACACTACTTTTGTGGTCTTTTTTGGGAAACTAGTAATTTTGCAGTTGGCACACCTGCCACATCTAAAAAACTCATTAACTGCTAACCAGTTTTCTTTTTTCTGGGTTTCTTTCCTCAACTTCACTGTTGGAGCTATTTTGCCGGCCAGATTATTTGCCCTGGTGTACGTAATTTGAGGGGCTTCACTCAAAAGGGGACCAATTACTTTGTCATTTAATAAATGTCCCCAATGTTTTCGAATACTTTTTTCCATTGTTTTATACTGAGAATTGAATGGTAATATAATTCTCAATACCTCGTCTTGTGGTTGGGGATCACTAGCCAAAAAGAAATCTTTTCTTTCCATTTTTTTCACTTTTTCCAGTGACCTATCTATCACCTGAACTGGGTAGTCTCTTTCTAGCAGTTGTTGCTTCAACACAGTCGCTTCCTCCTCAAATTTATTATCCTCAGTACAATTTCGCCTGAGTCTCCGAAATTGACTGGTTGGCACATTTACCAGCCAACGAGGTAGGTGACAGCTGGCATATCTAATAAAGCTGTTCTTAGCGACTGGTTTGAAATAAGTATTGCAATATAATTGGTCCCCCTTTGCCTGTATTTCCAAATCTAAAAATTCCACTTTTAGCTTACTCACTGTGGGGCTGAACACCAAATTTTTTTCATTTATATTAATGTCCTGAAGGAATACATCCAAAGATTCAGACGTATTTTGCCATATAAACAGGATATCGTCTATGTAGCGCCGCCATAGTACCAGATCCGTCCCCAGCCTGGGCTTGATGACCTCCTCTTCCCATTGCGCCAAAAAAAGGTTGGCATAGCTGGGGGCGAATCTGGTACCCATGGCGATGCCAGTGCGCTGTACATAGAACTCCTGATCGAATGCGAAATAATTATGGGCCAGTATTTATCTTACCCCGCCCAATAGGAACTCCAACTGCTCCCTCGGGAGGCCGACTTCTTCCGACATTTGTTCCTCTAACGCCTGCACACACTGAGTGTGATCAATAATTGTGTACAGGGATCCTACGTCCAGCGTCCCCAAGATCCATCCATCCACCCACTTGATTGTCTCCAGGGTACAAACAATGTCAGTGGTGTCACGTATATATGACGGCACCTGTTTCACGTGGGGTTGAAGCCATTGGTCAATATATTTAGATAAATTGCATGATATGGATTCAATCCCTGACACTATCGGGCGACACTATCAACACTGATACTATCACCTGACACTGGATTCAATCCCTGACACTATCACCTGCAGGTTGCCCGATAGTGTCAGGGATTGAATCCATATCATGCAATTTATCTAAATATATTGACCAATGGCTTCAACCCCATGTGAAACAGGTGCCGTCATATATACGTGACACCACTGACATTGTTGGTACCCTGGAGACAATCAAGTGGGTGGATGGATGGATCTTGGGGACGCTGGACGTAGGATCCCTGTACACAATTATTGATCACACTCAGGGTGTGCAAGCGTTAGAGGAACAAATGTCGGGAGAAGTCGGCCTCTCGAGGGAGCAGTTGGAGTTCCTATTGGGCGGGGTAAGATATATACTGGCCCATAATTATTTCGCATTCGATCAGGAGTTCTATGTACAGCGCACTGGCACCGCCATGGGTACCAGATTCGCCCCCAGCTATGCCAACCTTTTTTTGGCAGAGGAAGAGGAGGTCATCAAGCCCAGGCTGGGGACGGATCTGGTACTATGGCGGCGCTACATAGACGATATCCTGTTTATATGGCAAAATACGTCTGAATCTTTGGATGTATTCCTTCAGGACATTAATATAAATGAAAAAAAAATTGGTGTTCAGCCCCACAGTGAGTAAGCTAAAAGTGGAATTTTTAGATTTGGAAATACAGACAAAGGGGGACCAATTATATTGCAATACTTATTTCAAACCAGTCGCTAAGAACAGCTTTATTAGATATGCCAGCTGTCACCTACCTCATTGGCTGGTAAATGTGCCAACCAGTCAATTTCGGAGACTCAGGCGAAATTGTACTGAGGATAATAAATTTGAGGAGGAAGTGACTGTGTTGAAGCAACAACTGCTAGAAAGAGACAACCCAGTTCAGGTGATAGATAGGTCACTGGAAAAAGTGAAAAAAATGGAAAGAAAAGATTTATTTTTGGCTAGTGATCCCCAACCACAAGACGAGGTATTGAGAATTATATTACCATTCAATTCTCAGTATAAAACAATGGAAAAAAGTATTCGAAAACATTGGGGACATTTATTAAATGACAAAGTAATTGGTTCCCTTTTGAGTGAAGCCCCTCAAATTACGTACACCAGGGCAAATAATCTGGCCGGCAAAATAGCTCCAACAGTGAAGTTGAGGAAAGAAACCCAGAAAAAAGAAAACTGGTTAGCAGTTAATGGGTTTTTTAGATGTGGCAGGTGTGCCAACTGCAAAATTACTAGTTTCCCAAAAAAGACCACAAAAGTAGTGTCGACAGTTAACTCATTTAGTTTGGAAATACAGGAATGCCTAACTTGCGATTCCACAGATGTGATATATCTGTTACAATGTGGATGCAAGAAACAATATATAGACAGGACAAAAAGAACATTAAAGAAGAGAGTAGCGGAGCACGTGGCAAATATTAGGAAAGGCCTGGAGACGCACTCTCTATCCAAACATTTTAGAGTTAAACATAACAGTGATCCTACGGGGTTGAAGTTTGTAGCAATTGAAAAAGTAAAAAAAACCTGGAGAGGGGGGAACCATATTGCACACATGTCGCGTCAGGAATCCCGGAGGATTTTTGAATACGATACCATCATTCCTAGGGGCCTTAATGCTGAGATGGAAGTGTTCAGGTTTTTGTGAGGGCCTGTCCGGTAGGGATGGGACATCGCAGTTTGGTCGTTTATCGACACTGTGATCTCCCCTCCTTGCCGGACGGCTCCTCCTAGGCTACAATATTAACAGAATTCCCCACTCTCGTCTGGCAAAATTATCTCCAAATCATCTCCAGTTAATCAGCCTTCCACTATTAGGAAGAAACGCAACAGAAAACGCATGTAGCACAACAGCGGTTTTAATGCGTTTTCTGCGCGTTTTTTGATTTTTTGATATTTTGTATGTGACTTTGTAGTCCTCTCCAATTGTCTATATTTTAACGGGGTCTATATATATGTATAAGGTATATTTATTGTTTTATGTTTTTTATTCATTGAATTGTTGTAATGTACAAATATAAATGCACAGATGACCCGCTCCATAAAGGGTGAATCCACTCCATAAAATACAATATGCACAAGAAATATGGAGGATGGTGGGCGGAGCTTACCATTTATAAAGAGTGAGGATCCGTTCACTCAGTAGGCCACTGAGGAAGAGGCGAGAGACCCCGAAAAGTGTCTGGCGGTTGTTAGAGTGAGCGTTGATCCACCTAAAGCCAAAGAAAAGGAACAAAGCCGGCAAAGAAAGGAAGAAAAGCGGATTAAGCAGCGCTGCTGTGAAAGCTGTCGCACAATACTGACGTCACCAAGTAAGCATCCGGTCTCCTTGGATACCCAGTCACGTGGGACGCTACATTCAGGCAGAAGCACACCACGTGGGACGCTGCGGGTGTGCGGCCTTTCAGACCAACGCTGCAGTAATAGCAGTGAAGACCGGTAAGACCGAGCTCTGTCAGAGTATATATATCATATTGTGGGAGGCAGCGGTATTGAGCCTATCAATATAGGTTATACCCAGCAAGTGCTTTGGATCAAATTTGGCCCTGCAGTTTAAGACTGTCATTCACATTTCTGGGGGTCATTAAATAAGAACTGTTTAGTATCAATCCACTACATCTGGACATTTGCTGGCTATCACAGTGATTGTGGACATTACTATAGGATTGCAACTACTTACTAGCAGCCGCTTCACGGTTGCATTTTGCGATATTACCTTGTGTGCATTGTATAGATTTGTATATGGTCTATATTTTATGTATATTTTAGGGGTATGTTCTTAATTATTATTTTAACACAATAAAGTGTATTATCAGTATACTGCCTGGTGTTCCCTTTTGTAGTGTGCCCCCCCATACCTGTTGTGTACATTACAATCCCCATTTGGTCCTGAGGGTGGGACCTGAGGGTGAGCACCTTTTCCGTATAGAGAGGAGGTGAGCCGCTGTATCTTGTCTATATTTTTTGGTCTATATATCACACCTACACAAGTTACCTTATGATTATCAAGCTGCAAGGTAACCCAAACTGACTCTAAATTGGTCTCGCTAACTTGTATTAAATTAGATTTTATGCTATCTTTCACATAAAGGGCCACCCCTCCCCCTTTCTTGCCTTCTCTGTCTTTCCTATATAGAGAGAACCCTGGTATTGTTATATCCTAGTCATTACTTCCATTGAACCACGTCTCAGTAACAGACACTAAATCTATATTCTCAGATGCCAATATAGCCTCAAGTTCATTGATCTTATTCCCTAAACTGCGAGCCTTTGTAGACAAGACTCTGAGCTTGTCATTTCTTAACCTATGTGCTACTGGCATCTTCTGGCATTGTTCCGGGGGGCAGGTCGGACTGCTGGATTATCACTCTTTTGCCCCCCTTTCCTAGTTTAAATGCTCCTTAGCAAATACTTTGAACTGTTCACTGAGAACATTTGTTCCCTTGAGAGAAAGATGTAAACCATCTTTCTTGTACAGTTCTTTTACATTCCACCGAGAGCTAGCATGAGACGCAAAGCCAAACCCTTGGTTCAGACACCATTCACCAAGCCATACATTGAATTCCTTAATGCGCATCTTCCTGTCATTCTGAAGGTTATGCACAGGATAAACTGCAGAGAATGAAACAAACTCTCGTATATCATACCTTTTATGATCTCCAAGAAAAACTCTCCGCTGTTGCAACTTGGGGGAAGGAAGCAGCCAACGACGGAGCTATGCATTTTCTGGTTCTTGCTTTTTGGCCACTGAAATGCAGGTGCAGATCAGTTTAGCACAGGCAAATCACCATCTATCATGAGATAACATATCTTTTATCGATTTTTGTAGCTGGCAGAATTAGAATGCACCTGTTGTCCAATCAAAGTTCTGTGAAGTTCTAACCCAGAATTTCAATGCAGCTTTAAACAGTGGTGCTCAGAGACTAGGCTTCGACAATGTTGAAATCTGTGGTTGCAATCCAAACCCTTCCCAAAATGTCTTATCCATTGAAATGACAGCTCTGTTTAACTGCAAATCAAAATGGCTGAGCGTGTCATAATGGAACCCTTCAGCATCCATGTATGATGACACCACAAAGGGCCCTTGCTGTTTTAATCCCTGGCAGTAGTTATGATTCTTTATTCTTCAATTAGGTGTGGATCCATGCACATCAACAGGTATGGTGCCAATCCACATGTAAGGGTGCGTTTTTGTTTGTGTGAAACAAAAGTGTCAGTATATGGAAAGCTTTGTTTTGACGCAAAAATTGCATTTCTGTGCAGATTGGATTACTGTCCAGCAACTATTAGCAGCCCCAGAATACAAAAACCTTCTTATCTGTTTCTGACGATTAGGCCATATTAACTCCAAGATTACCTCTCTTTATCCGCTGTTGCAACTTGGGGGAAGGAAGCAGCCACCAAAGGAGCTATTCCTTTTCTTGTTCTTGCTTTTTGGCCACTGCAATGCAGGTGCAGATCAGTTTAGCATCTGCAACTCACCACCTTTCATGAGATACCATATCTTTTATGGATTTTTGTACCTGGCAAAATGAGAATGCGCCTGTTGTCCAATCAAAGTTCTTTGCTAGTACTTAATGTACTTAGCACCTCTGCAACTGCCCTATCTGCTCCAGGAATCCAAAAGCAGATTCTAACTAGAGATGTCCCGAACTATTCGCTGGCGAATAGTTCCCGGCGAACATAGCTTGTTCGCGTTCGCCGCGGCGGGCGAACATATGCGATGTTCGGTCCGTCCCCTTTACGTCATTATTGTGTAAAGACTCATCTAAACTTTGCTGTAAGGACAGCACCCCAAAAAGCCCTTTTTAGGGCTAGAACATCATTCTGCCTTTTTTTTTTCCTGTGTAATCTAATTGCAGTTGCCTGCCTGCCAGCGTGTGTGTCAGGCTCACAGCGTATACTGTGCCCACTTGCCCAGTGCCACCACTCATATCTGGTGTCACAGTAGCTTGCATTTAAAAAAAATAAAATAACTTTTTTGACTGTAATATTATAGCAATCAGTTGCCGGCACGCGCGTGTGTTTCATACCCTGCAAGTGCATAGTGTCACCAGCGCAAATCATATCTGGTGTCACATTCGATTACATTTAAAGAAAAACAACAATTTTGATTGTGAATAAATAGCAGTCAGTTGCACACACGTGTTTGTGTGTTTAAGGTCCAGCTGCCAGTGCATAGTGTCACTTCAGCGCCATTCATTTCTGGTGTCACATTCGATTACATTTAAAGAAAAACAACAATTCTGACTGTGAATAAATAGTAGTCAGTTGCACACACGTGTTTGTGTGTTTAAGGCCCAGCTGCCAGTCCATAGTGTCACTTCAGCACAACTCATATCTGGTGTCACATTCGATTACATTTAAAGAAAAACAACAATTTTGACTGAGAATAAATAGCAGTCAGTTGCACACACATGTTTGTGTGTTTAAGGCCCAGCTGCCTTGCATAGTGTCACTTCAGCGCCATTCATTTCTGGTGCCACATTCGATTACATTTAAAGAAAAACAACAATTTTGACTGTGAATAAATAGCAGTCAGTTGCACACGCGTGTTTGTGTGTTCAAAGGGAATCTGTCACCTATTAAACCGTTAAAATAGCAATGTGCAATAAAGAACCTTCTTACCTACATGTGTCTTCTTTCTTTTATTCAACTTTTCATTCTTATAAAAAAGCGATTTTTCTGATATGTAAATGAGGTTCCAAGGTGCCCAGAGGGGCGTTATTACTCTGCTCTGGTGCCCAGTAACGCCCCCCTGCAGTGCCCAGCCGGCCTTTCTTCCAAGCCCAGCACGCCTCCTCATAAATAAATGTCCTCCCACATACTGGCCGAACGGCGCCGCCCCCTCCCATTACGTCACATGTATTCATAGCACCGGCCCTCCCTTCCTCCTCTCCTGTCTCAGAGGCAACAGCGCTCGGATTATGTCACTGGGCTCGGCGCATGCCCAGTGACAATATAGAGGCTGTTGCCCTCTGGAACAGGAGAATCGTGCAGGCGCAGGCACTCACCGATACTGCGCCTGCGCGGGATTTCTGAGGACAGGAGAGGAGGAAGGGAGGGCCGGTGCTATGAATACATGTAAGGTAATGGGAGGGGGCGGCGCCGTAGGCCAATAGAGGAGGACGGAACGCCCGATGAAGTGAATAAATGAAATGACGTGGTGGGGAGGGGGCGGCGCCATTTGGCCAGTATGTGGGAGGACATTTATTTATGAGGAGGCGTGCTGGGCTTGAAAGAAAGGCCGGCTGGGCACTAAAGAGGGGCGTTACCAGAGCAGAGTAATAACGCCCCTCTGGGCATCTTGGAACCTCATTTACATATCAGAAAAATCGCTTTCTTATAAGAATGAAAAGTTGAATAAAAGAAAGAAGACACATGTAGGTAAGAAGGTTCTTTATTGCACATTGCTGTTTTAACGGTTTAATAGGGTCAAAATAGGTGACAGATTCCCTTTAAGACCCAGCTGCCAGTGCATAGTGTTACTTCAGCGCCATTCATATCTGGTGTCACATTCGATTACATTTAAAGAAAAACAACAATTTTGACTGTGAATAAATAGCAGTCAGCTGCACACACGTGTTTGTGTGTTTAAGGCCCAGCTGCCAGTGCATAGTGTCACTTCAGCTCCATTCATATCTGGTGTCACATTCGATTACATTTAAAGAAAAACAACAATTTTGACTGTAAATAAATAGCAGTCAGTTGCACACACGTGTTTGTGTGTTTAAGGCCCAGCTGCCAGTGCATAGTGTCACTTCAGCGCCATTTATTTCTGATGTCACATTCGATTACATTTAAAGAAAAACAACAATTTTGACTGTCAATAAATAGCAGTCAGTTGCACACACGTGTTTGTGTGTTTAAGGCCCAGCTGCCAGTGCATAGTGTCACTTCAGCGCCATTCATATCTGGTGTCACATTCGATTACATTTAAAGAAAAACAACAATTTTGACTGTAAATAAATAGCAGTCAGTTGCACACACGTGTTTGTGTGTTTAAGGCCCAGCTGCCAGTGCATAGTGTCACTTCAGCGCCATTCATATCTGGTGTCACATTCGATTACATTTAAAGAAAAACAACAATTTTGACTGTGAATAAATAGCAGTCAGTTGCACACACGTGTTTGTGTGTTTAAGGCCCAGCTGCAAGTCCATAGTGTCACTTCAGCGCAACTCATATCTGGTGTCACAGTAGCTTGCACGCATAGTACAACTTAACTAATCTAAAAAAAATGACAGGCAGAGGCAGGCCACCCAGCAAGGGCCGTCGTGGTCGTGGTGCTGTGATTCCCTTTGGCCCTAGAATAATGCCCAGTGTTCAGAGGCCACGTACCCTGAACTCGAAATGTTCTGAGGATATAGTTGACTGGCTAACACAGGACACCCAATCTTCGACAGGTTCCGCTCGGAACCTTGACGCACCATCCTCCTCCAGCTCAGCTTCGGCCACCTCTCAAGTTACCACTCGCCCGCCTGCCGCCACCACCAACACTAGCACCACAGCCGCTTCACTTGATCTGTCAGAGGAGTTATTTACACATCAGTTGGAAGAAATGAGTGATCCGCAACCATTATTGCCAGAGGATGTAGATAACAGGGATATGTCTCAGTCAGGCAGCATTACACACATGGACGTACAGTGTGATGATGATGATGTTGTACCCGCTGCTGCTTCCTTTGCTGAGTTGTCAGATACAAGTGAAGCGGTTGAGGATGACGATGTGTCCGTGGATGTCACGTGGGTGCCTGCTCGAAGAGAAGAAGAACAGGTGGAAAGTTCTGATGGGGAGACAGAGAGGAGGAGGAGATGAGTTGGAAGCAAGGGGAGGTCGTCGCAAGGAGCTAGTGGCACAGTCAGACAGCATGCATCGGCACCCGGGGTCAGCCAGACAGCACGCCAATCAAAGCATGCTGTTCCCACCACCAGAATGCCGTCATTGCAGAGCTCAGCAGTGTGGCATTTTTTTTGTGTGTCTGCCTCTGACAACAGCGATGCCATTTGCAACCTGTGCCAAAAGAAACTGAGTCGTGGGAAGTCCAACACCCACCTAGGTACAACTGCTTTGCGAAGGCACATGATCGCACATCACAAACGCCTATGGGATCAACACATGAGTACAAGCAGCACACAAACTCAAAGCCGCCATCCTCCTCCTGGTCCAGCATCTTCAGCCATGTCAACCACTGCTGTACTCCTTGCCCCCTCTCAACCATCCGCCACTCCGTCTCTCGCCTTGAGCAGTTCCTGCTCATCTGCCAGGTGTCTGTCAAGGTCATGTTTGAGTGTTAGAAGCCAATGTCACAAAGTCACCCCCTTGCCCGGCGTCTGACAGCTGGCTTGTCTGAACTCTTAGCCCGCCAGCTTTTACCATACAAGCTGGTGGAGTCTGAGGCCTTCAAAAAATTTGTAGCTATTGGGACACCGCTGTGTAAGGTACCCTTCCGAAATTTCTTTGCACAAAAGGCAATCCCCAACCTGTACTCGATTGTGCAAAAGGAAGTAATGGCATGTCTGGCACACAGTGTTGGGGCAAGGGTCCATCTGACCACTGATACCTGGTCTGCAAAGCACGGTCAGGGCAGGTATATCACGTACACTGCGCATTGGGTAAACCTGCTGACGGCTGCCAAGCATGGAATGCGTGGCTCTGCAGAGGAGTTGGTGACACCGCCACGACTTGCAGGCAGGCCTGCTGCCACCTCCTCTACTCCTCCTACTCCATCCTCTTCCATAACCTCCTTGGCTGAGTCCTCTTCTGCTGCTGCGTCTTGCTCCACATCAACGGCACCACCCCAGCTCCCCAGGGGCTATTCCACATCCCGGATACGACAGTGTCACGCCGTCTTGGGGTTGACTTGCCTGAAAGCAGAGAGTCACACCGGACCAGCACTCCTGTCCGCCATGAACGCACAGGTGGATCAGTGGCTGACTCCGCACCAACTGGAGATCGGCAAAGTGGTGTGTGAAGCAATTTGTTGGCGGCATTGAATTTGGGCAAGTTGACACATGTGCCGTGCATGGCACATGTGGGTAATCTGATCGTACAACACTTTGTGCATAAGTACCCAGGCTTACAGGACATCCTGAAGCAGGCCAGGAAGGTGTGTGGCCATTTCAGGCGTTCCTACACGGCCATGGCGCACTTTTCAGATATCCAGCGGCGAAACAACATGCCAGTGAGGCGTTTGATTTGCGACAGCCCGACACGTTGGAATTCAAAACTCCTAATGTTCGACCGCCTGCTCCAACAAGAAAAAGCCGTCAACGAGTATTTGTATGACTGGGGTGCTAGGACAGCCTCTGAGGAGCTAGGAATTTTTTTGCCACGTTACTGGACGCTCATGCGCAATGCCTGTAGGCTCATGCGTCCTTTTGAGGAGGTGACAAACCTAGTCAGTCGCACTGAAGGCACCATCAGCGACATCATCCCATTTGTTTTATTCCTGGAGCGTGCCCTGCGAAGAGTCCTGGATCAGGCCGTAGATGAGCGTGGAGAGGAAGAGGAAGAGTTGTGGTCACCATCACCACCAGAAACAGCCTTATCAGCATCGCTTGCTGGACCTGCGGCAACGCTGGAAGAGGAGTGTGAGGAAGAGGAATCAGAGGAGGAATGTGGCTTTGAGGAGGAGGAGGAAGACCAACCACAACAGGCATCCCAGGGTGCTCGTTGTCCACTATCTGGTACCCGTGGTGTTGTATGTGGCTGGGGGAAAGAACATACCTTCAGTGAGATCACTGAGGACGAGGAACGGGACATGAGTAGCTCGCCATCCAACCTTGTGCAAATGGGGTCTTTCATGCTGTCGTGCCGGTTGAGGGACCCTCGTATAAAAAGGCTGAAGGAGAACGACCTGTGCTGGGTGGCCACGTTACTAGACCCCCGGTATAAGCAGAAAGTGCTTATACCGGGGAGTTTGTTCTGTCAATGTCTGTGAAGCTGGCGTAACCCTTACACTACCTGATCGATACAACATCATACCTGATCGTATACACACACTGGATGTTTTAAACCACGTTGTTCCAAAAAAAATTTTGGATTGTTAGGTGATTTATGCCCTTATGGATTAAAATCCAACTCTGCGTCAACTATGTAATTTTCCATAATAGTTTTGCCATGGATCCCCCTCCGGCATGCCACAGTCCAGGTGTTAGTCCCCTTGAAACAATTTTTCCATCACTACTGTGGCTAGAAAGAGTCCCTGTGGGTTTTAAAATTCGCCTGCCTATTGAAGTCTATGGCGGTTCGCCCGTTCGCGAACATTTGCAGAAATTCCCGTTCGCCGTTCGCGGGGTCTTTCATGCTGTCGTGCTGGTTGAGGGACCCTCGTATAAAAAGGCTGAAGGAGAACGACCTGTGCTGGGTGGCCACGTTACTAGACCCCCGGTATAAGCAGAAAGTGCCTGAAATGTTAACGAATTACCGGAAGTCGGAAAGGATGCAGCAGTTCCAAAATAAATTAAAAAGTATGCTTTACACAGTGTATAAGGGTGATGTCACAGCACAACGGGAATCTAACAGGGGAAGAGGGGAAAGTAATCCTCCTCCTCCCACGAACACGACGGCAAGTACAGGACGCTTTACAGACGTGTTGTTGATGGAGGCCATGCGGAGCTTTTTAAGTCCTACGCCTCGCCACAGCCCTTCGGGGTCCACCCTCAGAGAACGACTCGACCGACAGGTAGCAGACTACCTCTCCTTAACTGAAGATATTGACACTCTGAGGAGCGATGAACCCCTTGACTACTGGGTGTGCAGGCTTGACCTGTGGCCTGAGCTATCCCAGTTTGCGATAGAACTTCTGGCCTGCCCCGCTTCAAGTGTCCTGTCAGAAAGGACCTTCAGTGCAGCAGGAGGCATTGTCACTGACAAAAGAAGTCGCCTCGGTCAAAAAAGTGTTGATTACCTCACCTTCATTAAGATGAATGAGGCATGGATCCCGAAGGGACTGACAGTGGGGGATACGTTTGACTAACAAAAGGCCTGATGACATGCCTTGGCCTCAAAATGGTCCCCACGCTGCTGTATTTAATGACTGCATACCGGATGACTTTTGTGAATTCTCCACCACCAACTAGGGTTCAAGCCGCAATGTTTTAGTCACCTTTCTGCCTTGAAAACATAAATTTTTCCGGCGCTGCTACAACAGCGGCTGCAACAATAACATTATTTTTCAGGCATGTGTACATGCCTAATTTTTCTGGCCTCTGGTGCTGCACTGTGGCTGCAAAAACAAAACAAAAAAAAAAGGCACATACAAGTGTCAATTCCCCTTCGTGATCGTTACCTTGTTGTGGTGAAGGGGCTTGCGTATCACAATGAAGCGATCATCACCTCTATGAGTGTGTTGGCAATGTTGCCACACCCCCAGATGATAAGGCCGTTGCTTCATTATGATCAGACCAAAAGCGATCGGCTGAATAATTTTTCATAGAAAAAACTTAAATTTTTTATTTTTTTTTTAAGTTGTATGGGTGGGTTTTTAATACATAAAATAAAAAAATCATAATAAAGTCTCTTAATAGTTTATTAGAAATAATGCAGACAATTAAAAAAATCCCCATCAATTCCAATACAAAGCAAGTACAAAACTCAGAACTAAATTATTCCAGGATGTCGTAATGGTTCGTTAATTCGACAATGGTTAATCAATTCGACACACGTCCCCGGATAGGGGACGTAACAGGGATTAAACTGATAGGAATAGTACTAGTTAAGACACCACTCATATAGGGTGTCACAGCACATTGCTCCGTGCACGCGCAGTGCCCCATCTTGGGAGTAAGAGGACCGACCAAGCTGCTTTTTCCATCTCCCGGTTCCTAAAATCAATTCAGTTTGGTGTATCAGAGTTTGGTCTGTCACTGTGAAGGCAGTCGAAGGTACCCGGCCTAAATTTTTTTCACAAAAGGCAATCCCACCCTGATATGGGACGTAACAGGGATTAAACTGATGAGAAGAGAGAACTACAGAAAATAGCACTCATATCGGGTGGGACAGTAAATTGCACGGCGCAGACGCAGTGACCATGGCGTAAATTCAAACAAAGGGGAGGGAGCCAGCGTTTTTTTAACCATCTCCACCTTCGAAAAATCTATTTAATAAATGGACCCCAGATTGGGGACGTAACAGGGATTAAACTGATGAGAAGAGAGAACTACAGAAAATACCACTCATATCGGGTGTGACAGTAAATTGCACGGTGCAGACGCAGTGACCGTGGCGTGGATTCAAACAAAGGGGAGGGAGCCAGTGTTTTTTTAACCATCTCCCCGTTCGAAAAATCAATTTAATAAATGGACCCCAATTCAATTCACCTTTCCGGGACCCTTGGTGTTGTACGTGGCTGGGTCGAGGAAGAAACCTTCAATGACATCAACGGGACATGGCTAGCTTGGTATCCAACCTTGTACAAATGGGGAGTTTGCGGATGGGCAAATGGACTGTTTGCGGTTGTTTGCGGTGCATTAAAAGGGGAGTTTGTTCTGTCAATGTCTGTGAAGCTGGCGTAACCCTTACACTACCTGATCGATACAACATCATACCTGATCGTATACACACACTGGATGTTTTAAACCACGTTGTTCAAAAAAAAAAATTGGATTGTTAGGTGATTTATGCCCTTTATGGATTAAAATCCAACTCTGCGTCAACTATGTAATTTTCCATGAGAGTTTTGCCATGGATCCCCCTCCGGCATGCCACAGTCCAGGTGTTAGTCCCCTTGAAACAATTTTTCCATCACTACTGTGGCTAGAAAGAGTCCCTGTGGGTTTTAAAATTCGCCTGCCTATTGAAGTCTATGGCGGTTCGCCCGTTCACGAACATTTGCAGAAATTCCCGTTCGCGAACAGAAAATTTTATGTTCGCGACATCTCTAGTGCTGATCAGTTTAGCGTCTGCAACTCAACACCTATAATAAGATACCATACCTTTTATGGATTTTTGGAGCTGGCAGTATGAGAATGCACCTGTTGTCCAATCAAAGTTCTGTGCTAGTACTCAATGTACTTAGCACCTCTGCAACCTGCTCCAGGAATCCAAAAGCAGGTTCTAACCCAGAATTTCAATGCAGCTATAAACAGTGGTGCTCAGAAACTAGGCTTTGTCCATGCTGACTTCTGTGGTTGCAATCCAAACCCTTCCCAACATTTCTTATCCATTGAAATGACAGCTCTGTTTCACTGCAAATCAAAATGGCTGCCTCCAGAAAATCAATATGGCAGCCTCCATGAGAATTTCAGCAGACGGAACACTGAGCGTGTCACATTAGAACTAGAGTTGAGCGGACACCTGGATGTTTGGGTTCGACGGGTTCGGCTGAACTTCGAAAAAAAGTTTGAGTTCGGCACCCGAACTTGACCCCGAACCCGAACCCCATTGAAGTCAAAGGGAACCCGAACTTTGAGCACTAAAATGGCTGTAAAAATGTCATGGAAAGGGCTAGAGGGCTGCAAATGTCGTCAAAATGTGGTTAAGAGCATAGCAAGTGCTCTGCAAACAAATGTGGATAGGGAAATGACTTAAAATAACATAAAATAGGGAAAAGCTATTGAGGCACAAATGTATAAAAGAGTATAGTGGAAATGTGGGACAAATTATTGAAGTGCAAATGTGGTAAAACTTGTTCAAATTTAAGCATTGAATCATGAATTGAAGAAGCATTTCAGAAATTTTATTCCCTGTCACCTATGCAGAGCAGGGGTTTATTCACGTCTAAAATTGTATAATGTCAGCCCAAGAATGTAACAGAAAAACTACAGAAATTTATTAACCTGTCTACTTGGTAGAGCAGGGGTCTATGACAGAAAAAAATTGTTTATTGTCACCCGAAAATGTAAAATAGAAATTATTGAAATTTATTGAGGCTGTCAACTAGGTAGAGGAGGGGTATATTACACCCAAAAATTGGTGAATTTGACCCAAAAATGTAACTAACAAATTTTTTTAGTTTTTTACCGGTCTAATAGGTATATCAGTGGTACATGACAACAAAAAATTGCTGAAGTCCACCAGAAAATGTAAATGCCATATTTTTCATTTTATTTTTTTTACCGGTCCACTGGGTATAGCAGTGGTACTTCACACCCAAAAATTGGTGAATTTCACCTGAAAATGTAAATTACAAATTTATTTTATTTTTAACCGGCCTACTAGGCATATCAGTGGTACATCACACCCAAAAATCGGTGAATTTCACCCAAAAATGTAAATGACAAAAATGACAATTTTTTTTTAAAATTGGTTAATTTGATCCTAAAATGTAAATGACAATTTATTAATTTTTTTACCGGCCTACTAGGTATAGCAGTGGTACATCACACCCAAAAATTGGTGAATTTCACCCGAAAATGTAAATTACAATTTTTTTTTTTAACTGGTCTACTACGTATAGCAGTGGTACTATACACCCAAAAATCGGTGAATTTCACCCAAAAATGTAAATGACAAAAATGACAATTTTTTTTTAAAATTGGTTAATTTGATCCTAAAATGTAAATGACAATTTATAAAAAATTTTACCGGCCTACTAGGTATAGCAGTGGTACATCACACCCAAAAATTGGTGAATTTCACCCGAAAATGTAAATGACAATTTTTTATTTTTTTTAACCGGCCTACTAGGTACATCACACCCAAAATTTTGTGAATTTTACCTGAAAATGTAAATTACTTTTTTTTTTTTTAACCGTCCTACTAGTATTAGCAGTGGTACTATACACCCAAAAATTGGTGAATTTCACCCGAAAATGTAAATGACAATTTATTTTATTTTTTAATCGGCCTACTAGGTATAGCAGTAGTACTATACACCCAAAAATTGGTTAATTTGATCCTAAAATGTAAATGACAATTTATTAATTTTTTTACCGGCCTACTAGGTATAGCAGTAGTACTATACACCCAAAAATTGGTTAATTTGATCCTAAAATGTAAATGACAATTTATTAATTTTTTTACCGGCCTACTAGGTATAGCAGTGGTACATCACACCCAAAAATTGGTGAATTTCACCCGAAAAAGTAAATGATAATATTTATTTTGTAAACTTGTCTACTTAGTAAAGCAGTGGTACTATACAACCAAAAATTGCTGAATTTCACCAAAAACTGTAACTAGTGAAATAATATAAAATAGAATACGTAGAAATAAAATAATAAAATTAGATTTATGAGGTGGAGTTCCATATGGAGTAGGAGTTTGAGGAGGCGGTGGACGTAGCGGTGTAGGTGTAAGCGGCGGTGGAGTGGGACGAGGTAGCCAACACAGGTTTTTGGTTTAAATGTTTTTTTTTTTAATTAGGGTACACTCTAAAAGAGTATGAAATTTCCAAAATACAAGAATGAGCAATTGCACTGCAGTATAACAATGGCTGGTTAGTGCCAGTATACATGTCTATTCTGCACAAGGTACGGACAAGTCCTGAGGGATCCATGCATGGTTCATTTTAATGAACGTGAGCTTGTCCACATTGGTTGTGGACAGGCGGCTGCGCTTGTCTGTGAAGACCTTCCCTGCCGTGCTAAACACACATTCAGATAATACACTGGCTGCAGGGCAGGCCAGCACCTCCAAGGCGTAAAGGGCAAGCTCAGGCCATGTGCCCAATTTGGAGACCCAGAAGTTGAAGGGGGCAGACCCGTCATTAAGTACGTGTAGGCGTGTGCACACATACTGCTCCACTATGGGAATGCCACCAGCAGCGCGTCTACCAGCTTGCGCTTGTACTCACGCATCTTACGATCACGCTCCAGTGAGGGAATTAAGGACGGTACGTTGTCCTTGTAACGGGGATTCAGCAGCGTGGCCACCCAGTAATCAGCACAAGTTAGAATGTGGGCAACTCGGCGGTCGTTGCAGAGACAACGCAGCATGTAATCGCTCATGTGTGTCAGACTGCCCAGAGGAATCGAAAAGCTGTCCTCTGTGGGAGGTGTATCGTCTGTGTCCTCTGTGTCCCCCCATGCACACACCAGTGATGGCCATGAGCTGGTCTGGGTGCCACCCTGCTGTGAACATGGTTCCTCCTCCTCCATCTCCTCCAGAACTGGGCTCTGTCTGGACAGTTGTGTACCTTGGGTTTGTGGGTGCAGGAACCCACCCTCGGAGCCACTTGGGAATGACTGGCTGGAAACCCTAAGAATCGATCCCTCTTCCTCCTCCTCCTGTGCCACATCCTCTTCCATCATCGCCAGAAGCGTTTTTTCAAGGAGGCATAGAAGTGGGATAGTAACGCTAAGAACGGCGTTATCGGCACTGGCCATGTTGGTGGAGTACTCGAAACAGTGCAACAAGGAACACAGGTCTCGCATGGAGGCCCAGTCATTGGTGGTGAAGTGGTGCTGTTCCGCCGAGCGACTCACCCGTGGTGATGTAGCTGAAACTCTATTATCGTCTGCTGCTCCTCGCACAGTCTGGCCAGCATGTGCAAGGTGGAGTTCCATCTTGTGGGCACGTCGCATATGAGGCGGTGAGCAGGAAGGCCGAAGTTAAGCTGCAGCGGTGACAGGAGAGCAGCAGCAGGGTGAGAACGCCAAAAGCGCGCACAGACGGCCCGCACTTTATGCAGCAGCTCTGACATATCGGGGTAATTTTTAAGGAATCTCTGCAACACCAAATTCAGCACATGCGCCAGGCAAGGGATGTGCGTCAAACCGGATAGTCCCAGAACTGCTACGAGATTTCGCCCATTATAGCACACCATCAGGCCGGGCTTAAGGGTGACTGGCACAAACCACTCATCGGTCTTTTGTTCAAGGCCTGTCCACAGCTCCTGCGCGGTGTGGGGTTTGTCCCCCAAACAGATAAGTTTTAAAACTGCCTGCTGTCGTTTACCCCTGGCTGTGCTGAAGTTGGTGGTGAAGGTGTTACGCTGACCGGATGAGGAGCTGGTAGAGGATGAGGAAGCAGAGTAGGAGGAGGAAGCAACAGGAGGCAAACTGAAGCTCCCTGCAATCCTCGGTGGTGGAAGGACATGTGCCAAACTGCTATCCGCCTCAGGCCCAGCCGCCACTGCATTTACCCAGTGTGCTGTTTTAGATATATAACGTCCCTGACCGTGCTTACTGGTCCACGTATCTGTAGTCAGGTGCACCTTGCCACAGATGACATTGCGCAGTTCACACCTGATTTTGTCCCCTACTTGGTTGTGCAGGGAAGGGATGGCTCACCTGGAAAAGTAGTGGCGGCTGGGCACGATGTACTGTGGGACAGCCACCGCCATAAGGCCTTTAAAACTCTCCGTCTCCACCAGATAGAATGACAGCATTTCAAAGGCCAGTAATTTAGAAATGCTGTAATTCAGGACTAGGGATCGCGGGTGGGTAGGGGGGTACTTCCTCTTCCTCTCCAGCGTTTTGGAGATGGAGAGCTGAACGCTTCCGTGGGACACTGTGGAGATGCTTGGTGACCTAGGTAACCAATCGTGTCTTGTCGTCAGCACATTGTCTGAAGAACTGCCATGCCAGGGAACTCCTTGGAGCTGGCTTTGGCGTGCTCGGTCCCTTGCTGCGGTGGGCACTAGCAGGAGTACTGTCTAGAGGACGGCCGCTCCACTTTTGCACCCTGCTCCCTCTTCTGCTGTTCTGGTGGCTCTGTGCAACCACCGCCTCTCCCTCCGAACTACATAGGTCACTCGCATGACCTTGATTCCATGTAGGGTCGAGGACCTCATCGTCCTCCACATCATCTTCCACCCAGTCTTCACCCCTGCCTTCCTTGTCAGTCTGCACACTTTCTAAAAGCCCCAGCAGTTGGCACCTGTGTTTCGTCATCATCCGAGACGTGCTGCGATGGTCCTCCCATGTACTCATCTTGAAACATAAGTGGTTGGGCATCGGTGCACTCAATCTCTTCCACTTCTGGGGTAGGGCTAGGTGGATGTCCCTGGGAAACCCTGCTAACAGAGTCATCAAAAAGCAGAAGAGACTGCAGCATGACTTGGGGCTCAGACTGCTTGGCTGATTTGCAAGGGGGTGAGGTGAAAGACTGATGGACATCGGCTGCAGGTGCCAACTGTTGTCTTTCAGCAGGAGACTGGGTGGGAGACAATGTGAAGGAACTGGATCCACTGTCAGCAACCCATTTTACTATCGCCTGTACTTGTTCAGACCTCACCATTCGTAGAGCCGCATTAGGCCCGACCAAATACCGCTGCAGATTCTGTCGCCTACTGGCACCTGAGGAAGGGGTTTTACTTGTGCGTGTAACTGGCACAGATGGACCACGTCCTCTCCCTGCAACAGGAGCTCCACCAGCAGCACCACGACCTGGGCCACGTCTCTTATTTGACGCTCTCCTCATATTTTTCTAATTTAGGATTTTGCCCTAAATGGGTGTTTAATTAATAGTAGAATAAAACAACAGTATGTAAAGGATGTATCTCACATGGCCTGAACCAAACTAGGCCTCAATTAAAGATTTCTTTGCCCAAAATGGCTGTATTTCAAATGCCTGAATCAAATCCCTGTATGTAAAGGGTGTTGTCACGACCGCTACCCCAGCAGCAGTCGTGTCGCACCAGACGGAGCGGAAGGGGGACCCTTATCTACGGATGGGAATAGTATGGCCACCCCTGACTAACCCTAAGCTGGCACCTGTCTGCCCTGATACCCTAGACGGGGTGTGAACCCGTGCGGCGAGCAGGATGCCTAAACCCTCAGTCACTCTAAACAAGCCTAGAGTGGGGAAAGGCCGATGGGAGCACTAGTCACCATCACTCATGTTTCGGAGAACAGCAGGGGAAGACAGCAACAAACAAACTATATCAAAGATAGACTTATCCAGTCACGAGCAGAGAAGGCGATCCCAATCACGACAGTCCACGCCGGACAAGAGCTCCACAGCAACACCATCAAACGATCTCCTTCAAAGGTCAGAATAGAACTGGAAGTAAGGACTATATCTGGCAATGACTGCAAGTGAAAGTGAAACTAATATAGTAGCTGGGAGTGGCAGACAGGACTCACCTGAGAAGGATGCCTGCAAACTCCCAGTCAGGACAAAAAGGTTCACAAGGCAAAACCCAGGTGACATACCCTGAACCACGGAGCAAACTCACAAGCTATCGCGAGTAGCAAGTCGCTGCGACCTTCTCCTCCCAGACCTGTCTGGATCAGTCACAGTCGTTACAGGTGTATCTCACACGGCCTGACCCACTGTAGGCCTCAATTAAAGATTTCTTTGCCCAAAATGGCAGTATTTCAAATGCCTGAATCAAACCCCTGTATGTAAAGGGTGTATCTCACACGGTCTGACCCACTGTAGGCCTCAATTAAAGATTTCTTTGCCCAAAATGGCTGTATTTCAAATGCCTGAATCAAACGGGTGTTTGTTTAATAACTCAATATGGCAGCAGGAATTTCAAACGTGCTTATGCTAGAAGGCCTGAAATATTGTGTATTTTGCCCAAAAAAGGGTGTTTTATTAATGAAAGAATATAAGCCCTGTATATACAGGGTGTATCTCACACAGTCTGACCCACTGTAGGCCTGAATTAAAGATTTCTTTGCCCAAAATGGCTGTATTTCAAATGCCTGAATCAAACCCCTGTATGTAAAGGGTGTATATCACACTGCCTGACCCACAGTAGGCCTGAATTAAATATTGGTGCACCAAATGGTGGTATTTCAAATCTCTAAATCTAACCCAAATGTATTAAGGGTGTATCTCACAATGACATATGCAGCAAAGGCTGCCAAATAAACTTTTTTTGCCCAAACGGGTGTTTGTTTAATAACTCAATATGGCAGCAGTATATAACCCAGGAATTTCAAACGTGCTTATGCTGCAAGGCCTGAAATATTGTGTATTTTGCCCCAAAAAGGGTATTTTATTAATGAAAGAATATAAGCCCTGTATATACAGGCTGTATCTCACACGGCCTGACCCACTGTAGGCCTGAATTATAGATTTCTTTGCCCCAAATGGCTGTATTTTAAATGCCCGAATCAAACCCCTGTATGTAAAGGGTGTAAATCACACGGCCTGAACCACTGTAGGCCTGAATTAAAGATTTCTTTGCCCAAAATGGCTGCATTTCAAATGCCTGAATCAAACCCCCTACAGTGGTTCAGGCCGTGTGATTTACACCCTTTACATACACCCTTAACATGTATAGCTTGGAAGAAAGACGAGACAGAGGGGATATGATAGAAACTTTTAAATACATAAAGGGAATCAACAAGGTAAAAGAAGAGAGAATATTTAAAAGAAGAAAAACTGCTACAAGAGGACATAGCTTTAAATTAGAGGGGCAGAGGTTTAAAAGTAATATCAGGAAGTATTACTTTACTGAGAGAGTAGTGGATGCATGGAATAGCCTTCCTGCAGAAGTGGTAGCTGCAAATACAGTGAAGGAGTTTAAGCATGCATGGGATAGGCATAAGGCCATCCTTCATATAAGATAGGGCCAGGGGCAATCCATAGTATTCAGTATATTGGGCAGACTAGATGGGCCAAATGGTTCTTATCTGCCGACACATTCTATGTTTCTATGTTTCTGTATGCAAAGGGTGTATCTCACACTGCCTGAACCACTGTAGGCCTCAATTAAATATTGGTGCACCAAATGGTGGTATTTCAAATCTCTGAATCTAACCCAAATGTATTAAGGGTGTATCTCACAATTACATATTCTGCAAAAGCTGCCAAATAAACTTTTTTTGCCCAAACGGGTGTTTGTTTAATAACTCAATATGGTAGCAGTATATAACCCAGGAATTTCAAACGTGCTTATGCTGCAAGGCCTGAAATATTGTGTATTTCGACCCAAAAAGGGTGTTTTATTAATGAAAGAATATAAGCCCTGTATATACAGGGTGTATCTAACATGGCCTGAACCACTGTAGGCCTGAATTAAAGATTGGTGCACCAAATGGCGGTATTTCAAATCTCTGAATCTAACCTAAAAGTATTAAGGGTGTATCTCACAATGACATCTGCATCAACAGGCTGCCAACTAATTTTTTTTTGCCCAAACGAGTGTTTGTTTAATAACTGAATTTGACAGCAGTATATAAGCCTGTAATTTCACACGTGCTGATGCTGCAAGGCCTGAAAATAGTGGTTTTTGGCTAAAAAGTGTGTTTTTAAAACCCCAGGAAATGATGGCTGTATTTCTAGCTTAAATTGCACACTGACTAATCCAGATGTTGTATATTGCCCAAAAAGTGTTTTTTTGGTAACAGAAAATGAAAGCTGTATATATTAAACTTTAATTTAACACTTGCAGATCAGGAAAATAGTGGTTTTTGGCAAAAAAAAGTGTGTTTTTAAAACCCCAGAAAATGATAGCTGAATTTCTAGCTTAAATTGCACACTGACTAATCCAGATGTTGTATATTGCCAAAAAAGTGTTTTTTTGGTAACAGAATATGGAAGCTGTATATATATTAAACTTGAATTTAACACTTGCAGATCAGGAAAATAGTGTTTTTTGGCAAAATAAAGTGTGTTTTTAAAACCCCAGAAAATTATGGCTGTATTTCTAGCTTAAATTGCTCACTGAGTAATCCAGATGTTGTATATTGACAAAAAAGTGTTTTTTTTGGTAACAGAATATGAAAGCTGTATATATTAAACTTTAATTTAACACTTGCAGATCAGGAAAATAGTGGTTTTTGGAAAAAAAAAGTGTTTTTAAAACCTCAGAAAATGATGGCTGTATTTCTAGCTTAAATTGCTCACTGACTAATCCAGATGTTGTATATTGCCAAAAAAAGTGTTTTTTGGGTAACAGAATATGAAAGCTGTATATATTAAACTTGAATTTAACACTTGCAGATCAGGAAAAAACTTTTTTTTGGCAAAAAAGTGTGTTTTTAAAACCCCAGAAAATGATGGCTGTATTTCTAGCTTAAATTGCACACTGACTAATCCAGATGTTGTATTTGCCAAAACAATTGGGATTTTCAATGTCCCAAAAGCTCAGATGCAGTGCTGGCGCACTCAGCATGCATAAAATGGCCGCCGCCGCAGCCCACCTAACTGACTTATTAAAGTTATTTTTTTTCGGTCACTGGGCTCAGGGCAGGATAAAAAAAATTGTGCCCTGCACACACAAAGCACAATGTATGTAGATCGCTGAGTTAGATTCAGATTTTGAGCAAAGAGTCTCTCCTATTCTCTCCCTGAAATCACCAGCAGCATCCTCTTTCTACACTAAGCACAGCAGAGTGACTCCAGCTTATATAGAGGCTGGGTCACATGCTACACTGGCCAATCACAGCCATGCCATTAGTAGGCATGGCTGTGTTGGCTTATAAGGTCAGACAGTTAACCGCTTGTTGATTGGCTGCTCTGCAGCCTTTCAAAAAGCGCCAAGAAAGCGCAGAAAACCGAACCCTAACCTGAACTTTTACTGAAATGTTCGGGTTCGGGGTCCAAAAATCCCAAAGTAAGGTACGAAGCCGAACTTTACAGTTCGAGTTCGCTCAACCCTAATTAGAACCCTTCAGCATCCATGGATTATGACATCACAATGGCCCCTTACTGGTTTCCTTCCTGGCAGCAGCCATGATTCTTCATTCTTCAGTCAGGTGTGGATCCATGCACAACAACAGGTATGGTGCAAATCCACAGGTAAGGGCGCGTTTTTGTTTGAAAGATTTGTTTGAGGGGAAAATTGCATTTCTGTGCGGATTGGAATACTGTCCAGCGACTATTAGCAGGCCCAGAACACAAAAACCTTTTTATCTGTTTCTGACGTATAGTGCCAATCCACAGGTAAGGGCGCGTTTTTGTTTGAAAGATTTGTTTGAGGGGAAAATTGCATTTCTGTGCGGATTGGAATACTGTCCAGCGACTATTAGCAGGCCCAGAACACAAAAACCTTTTTATCTGTTTCTGACGTATAGTGCCAATCCACAGGTAAGGGCGCGTTTTTGTTTGTGTGAAAGAAAAGTGTCAGTTTATGGAAAGATTTGTTTTACGGAAAAATAGCAGATTGGATTACTGTACAGCATATATTAGCAGGCCCAGAATACAAAAATTTACTAATCTGTTTCTGACGGTATGGCCATATTGACTCCAAGAGTACCTCTCTTTATCCGCTGTTGCAACTTGGGGGAAGGAAGCAGCCACCGACGGAGCTATGCCTTTTCTAGTTCTTGATTTCTGGCCATTGCAATGCAGGTACAGATCAGTTTAGCGTCTCCAACTGACCACCTCTCATGAGATACCATATCTTTTATGGATTTTTGTAGCTGGCAGAATGAAAATGCGCCAGTTGTCCAATCAAAGTTCTGTGCTAGTACTCAATGTACTTAGCACCTCTGCAACTGCCCTATCTGCTCTGGGAATCCCAATATGAAGATAAAATTTAAAAAAGTGCTGTGGGGCTTGCCCAAAGATAGTGGGCAGTGGCACAGGGGTGCCAAGGTGAAGAAAAATCTGATGAGGGCGGTGTAGTAAGTCTATGGAGGGTTACTACTTTGCTAGTTGGATTTGTGCTTCTGCTTCACAGTATCGATATATTGCAAGGGCATATATATCACTGTGTCTATATAGTTAGCGGTTTTATTTCGCAGTCTCAGTATATGGTAAGCCTATATATCACTGTGTCTCTTTATATTTTGTTATATTGGTTCTATTTCACAGTATCGATATATGGCGACACATGTATCACTGTACGGGTATTTAAAAGATAATAAATAATATAGATGGTAATAAATAATGTTAAAAGAATTATATGAGAAAGAAACGGAAAGAGACTTACTTCACCAGGGAGGGAGATATAGGATAAGCAAAATACACCTATACCTGCTCCTCCCCCGCCGAGATCGCCTGTCAGGTAGTATAAACTTTCTTCCACGTCCCAAATGATGGTAGTCAGGGTTACAAATGGAGAGTTTTTTATTTCATAAATGGATAAAAGCTCAACGCGTTTCGGGGTATCTTCCCCTTTCTCAAGAGCAGTGTTGGTTAAAAACACATAACATAAAGTGCATGTAGCCAGGAATATATATATAGGTATCTTAATTAAACAATCAAAAAACAATTTACCAAGAGTTTTGGCGGAGACCGGAAGTGGGCGGAGCGTCACCTTATGGTCCGATTATGTCTAGTGCTTTAATGCATTTCAGAGTATCTTAAGAAGGGAATTATAAAGTGCCTAACAGGGTTCTTGTAGCCTGAGAACCTCTATCAGGCTTAGATCGCTCCTGGTGCGTTCCACTGTGGAACGCAAGCACCCTGGTGAGGAGGCGGGGCTCGAGTGGATGTGCGCCATGTGTTCCACCAGTGGAACGCATGAGCAGGAGGAGTCAAAGGAAAGGTGGTGGCCGTAGGTGGGGCCGTTTGGAGATACTGTATGGAGCGCACCAAGGGGTGGGGCGCTCGCCAGGGCAGGGAGGAGCAGACGTCTGTGCATTCCAGGCTAGAACGCTGAGGCATCAGTTAAAGTCAGGAACGGAAACCCGAACGTGAATGGAGAATGGGGAGTCCATAGGGACTATAGGCATTTAGGGATAGGCTCACATGGAGTCCTTATATTAAATAGAAAGCCAAATAAGTGTAAATAAAAGTCCGGATATGTATAAAAGGACAAATGACAGGGGTGCTATACCAAAAAATATTATAAAGTATTATAATGGAAAGGGTGTAATAAGTAGTCTGAAGTATTCACATATGGAATGTTCCTGGGAAATTACATCGTGGATGGTGGTTGTATGAGTATAGTTACAATATAATAAATAATAATTATTAAGGAAAATTAAAGAATAAAAGAATAAATATATAAATATATAAAAAATATATATATGTAGAAATATAAAAAATATATATAAAAAAAAATATATATATATATATATTTTGGTATAGCACCCCTGTCATTTGTCCTTTTATACATATCCGGACTTTTATATGTATGAATATATAAAAAAAATTATAAAAAAAAAATAAAAAAAAATTAGAGGTATATATATATATATGGATGAAAATACACATTATAGGCACAGTGGCGCTGGTTAAAAAGGGATAAAAAACAATCAAATTTAACAGTAGAGTTGAGCGAACACCTAGATGTTCGGGTTTGAGAAGTTCGGCCGAACTTCCCGGAAATGTTCGGGTTCGGGATCCGAACCCGACCTGAACTTCGTCCCGAACCCGAACCCCATTGAAGTCAATGGGGACCCGAACTTTTCGTCACTAAAAAGGCTGTAAAACAGCCCAGGAAAGAGCTAGAGGGCTGCAAAAGGCAGCAACATGTAGGTAAATCCCCTGCAAACAAATGTGGATAGGGAAATGAATTAAAATAAAAATAAAAAAAATAAAAATTAACCAATATCAATTGGACAGAGGTCCCATAGCAGAGAATCTGGCTTCACGTCAGCAGAGAATCAGTCTCTTCATGCCATAGCAGAGAATCTGGCTTCATGTCAGCAGAGAATCAGTCTTCATGTCATAGCAGAGAATCAGGCTTCACGTCACCCACCACTGGAACAGGCCACTGTCACATATTTAGGCCCAGGCACCCAGGCAGAGGAGAGAGGTCCCGTAACAGAGAATCTGGCTTCATGTCAGCAGAGAATCAGTCTTCATGTCATAGCAGAGAATCAGGCTTCACGTCACCCACCACTGGAACAGGCCACTGTCACATATTTAGGCCCAGGCACCCAGACAGAGGAGAGAGGTCCCGTAACAGAGAATCTGGCTTCATGTCAGCACAGAATCAGTCTTCATGTCATAGCAGAGAATCAGGCTTCACGTCACCCACCACTGGAACAGGCTACTGTCACATATTTAGGCCCCGGCACCCAGACAGAGGAGAGAGGTCCCATAACAGAGAATCTGGCTTCATGTCAGCACAGAATCAGTCTTCATGTCATAGCAGAGAATCAGGCTTCACGTCACCCACCACTGGAACAGGCCACTGTCACATATTTAGGCCCAGGCACCCAGACAGAGGAGAGGTTCATTCAACTTTGGGTTGCCCCGCAATATAATGGTAAAATGAAAATAAAAATAGGATTGAATGAGGAAGTGCCCTGGAGTACAATAATATATTGTTAAGGGGAGGTAGTTAATGTCTAATCTGCACAAGGGATGGACAGGTCCTGTGGGATCCATGCCTGGTTCATTTTTATGAACGTCAGCTTGTCCACATTGGCTGTAGACAGGCGGCTGCGTTTGTCTGTAATGACGCCCCCTGCATTGCTGAATACACGTTCAGACAAAACGCTGGCCGCCGGGCAGGCCAGCACCTCCAAGGCATAAAAGGCTAGCTCTGACCACGTGGACAATTTGGAGACCCAGAAGTTGAATGGGGCCAAACCATCAGTCAGTACGTGGAGGGGTGTGCACAGGTACTGTTCCACCATGTTAGTGAAATGTTGCCTCCTGCTAACACGTTCCGTATCAGGTGGTGGTGCAGTTAGCTGTGGCGTGGTGACAAAACTTTTCCACATCTCTGCCATGCTAACCCTGCCCTCAGAGGAGCTGGCCGTGACACAGCTGCGTTGGCGACCTCTTGCTCCTCCTCTGCCTTCGCCTTGGGCTTCCATTGGTTCCCCTGTGACATTTGGGAATGCTCTCAGTAGCGCGTCTACCAACGTGCGCTTGTACTCGCGCATCTTCCTATCATGCTCCAGTGTAGGAAGTAAGGTGGGCACATTGTCTTTGTACCGGGGATCCAGCAGGGTGGCAACCCAGTAGTCCGCACACGTTAAAATGTGGGCAACTCTGCTGTCGTTGCGCAGGCACTGCAGCATGTAGTCGCTCATGTGTGCCAGGCTGCCCAGAGGTAAGGACAAGCTGTCCTCTGTGGGAGGCGTATCGTCATCGTCCTGTGTTTCCCCCAGCCACGCACCAGTGATGGGCCCGAGCTGCTTTGGGTGCCACCCCGCTGTGAACATGCTTCATCCTCATCCTCCTCCACCTCATCCTCGTCCTCCTCGTCCTCCAGTAGTGGGCCCTGTCTGGCCACATTTGTACCTGGCCTCTGCTGTTGCAAAAAACCTCCCTCTGAGTCACTTCGAAGAGACTGGCCTGAAAGTGCTAAAAATGACCCCTCTTCCTCCTCTTCCTCCTGGGCCACCTCCTCTTCCATCATCGCCCTAAGTGTTTTCTCAAGGAGACATAGAAGTGGTATTGTAACGCTGATAACGGCGTCATCGCCACTGGCCATGTTGGTGGAGTACACGAAACAGCGCAACAGGGCACACAGGTCTCGCATGGAGGCCCAGTCATTGGTGGTGAAGAGGGGCTGATCCGCAGTGCGACTGACCCGTGCGTGCTGCAGCTGAAACTCCACTATGGCCTGCTGCTGCTCACACAGTCTGTCCAGCATGTGCAAGGTGGAGTTCCACCTGGTGAGCACGTCGCATATGAGGCGGTGAGCGGGCAGGCCGAAGTTACGCTGTAGCGCAGACAGGCGAGCAGCGGCAGGGTGTGAACGCCGGAAGCGCGAACAGACGGCCCGCACTTTATGCAGCAGCTCTGACATGTCGGGGTAGTTGTGAATGAACTTCTGCACCACCAAATTCAGCACATGCGCCAGGCAAGGGATGTGCGTCAAACCGGCTAGTCCCAGAGCTGCAACGAGATTTCGCCCATTATCGCACACCACCGGCAGCAACCAAGTCAAAGAATGCTGCCCTGCGATCCTTGGCGGCGGAAGGACGTGCGCCAAACAGCTCTCCGCCTGGGGCCCAGCCGCCACTACATTTACCCAGTGTGCAGTTAGGGAGATATAGCGTCCCTGGCCGTGCTTACTGGTCCACGTATCTGTGGTTAGGTGGACCTTGCCACAGATGGCGTTGCGCAGTGCACACTTGATTTTATCGGATACTTGGTTGTGCAGGGAAGGCACGGCTCTTGGAGAAGTAGTGGCGGCTGGGAACAACATACTGTGGGACAGCAAGCGACATGAGCTGTTTGAAGCTGTCTGTGTCCACCAGCCTGAATGACAGCATTTCATAGGCCAGTAGTTTAGAAATGCTGGCATTCAGGGCCAGAGATCGAGGGTGGCTAGGTGGGAATTTACGCTTTCTCTCAAATGTTTGTGAGATGGAGAGCTGAACGCTGCCGTGTGACATGGTTCAGATGCTTGGTGACGCAGGTGGTGGTGTTGGTGGTACATCCCATGTTTGCTGGGCGGCAAGTGCCAACGTCCCTCCAGAGGCGGAGGAAGAGGCCGAGGCGGCGGCAGCAGCAGAGGAGGCCGAGGCGGCAGCAGCAGAAGAGGTAGCAAGGGGAGCCTGAGTGACTTCCTTGTTTTTAAGGTGTTTACTCCACTGCAGTTCATGCTTTGCATGCAGGTGCCTGGTCATGCAGGTTGTGCTAAGGTTCAGAACGTTAATGCCTCGCTTCAGGCTCTGATGGCACAGCGTGCAAACCACTCGGGTCTTGTCGTCAGCACATTGTTTGAAGAAGTGCCATGCCAGGGAACTCCTTGAAGCTGCCTTTGGGGTGCTCGGTCCCAGATGGCGGCGGTCAGTAGCAGGCGGAGTCTCTTGGCGGCGGGTGTTCTAATTTTGCCCACTGCTCCCTCTTTTGCTACGCTGTTGGCTCGTTCTCACCACTGCCTCTTCCTCTGAACTGTGAAAGTCAGTGGCACGACCTTCATTCCAAGTGGGGTCTAGGACCTCATCGTCCCCTGCATCGTCTTCCACCCAGTCTTGATCTCTGACCTCCTGTTCAGTCTGCACACTGCAGAAAGACGCAGCAGTTGGCACCTGTGTTTCGTCATCATCAGAGACGTGCTGAGGTGGTATTCCCATGTCATCATCATCAGGAAAAATAAGTGGTTGTGCGTTAGTGCATTTTATCTCTTCCACCCCTGGGGAAGGGCTAGGTGGATGCCCTTGGGAAACCCTGGCAGCAGAGTCTTCAAACAGCATAAGAGACTGCTGCATAACTTGAGACTCAGACAGTTTCCCTGATATGCATGGGGGTGATGTGACAGACTGATGGGCTTGGTTTTCATGCGCCATCTGTGCGCTTTCTGCAGAAGACTGGGTGGGAGATAATGTGAACGTGCTGGATGCACTGTCGGCCACCCAATTGACTAATGCCTGTACCTGCTCAGGCCTTACCATCCTTAGAACGGCATTGGGCCCCACCAAATATGGCTGTAAATTCTGGCGGCTACTGGGACCTGAGGTAGTTGGTACACTAGGACGTGTGGCTGTGGCAGAACGGCCACGTCCTCTCCCAGCACCATAGGGTCCACTAACACCACCACGACCATGTCCACGTCCGCGTCCGCGTCCCTTACTAGATGTTTTCTTAATTGTTACCGTTCACCACAATAAGAAAAATATTATTCGGGCCAATGTATTGAATTCCAATTCAGGCCTTTTTTTTACAGACACCTAACACTATCTGGCTATCTATTTAGGTACCGTATTACACTTATACAGGCACACCAGTAATGACAGATTTAGCTGAATATAAATGTGAGGCCTATTTTTTAGGCGCTGGGTGACAGGTATACGTTTAATCACAGAATTAGACTTGGATCTGCACTGTAGCGTGTGTGTTAAGTTTTTCAGAATGACCCTATCAGCACCTTGAATCTAATATACCCTTTTAGGGATAGATTTAAAGTAGGCCTGATACAGCAGAAACCACTAATTTTGAGAATTGCAAATTTGGGAATTCTTTTTCAACCCAGAACAAAAACTGTGCTTTCACGGTCACAAACAATAACTTGACCAGCTAAAACAGTACAGATTTGGTTGAATATAAATGTGAGGCCTATTTTTTAGGCGCTGGGTGACAGGCTCAACTTGCCCCTGATGTAGTATATGTCCAAAAAATAACCACACTATTGATGGTTAAATGCACTTGATGAAAGCTTGACCCTGATGTAGGATATAGCAAAAAATAACCACACTATTGATGGTTAAATGCACTTGGGTGACACAAGCTCAGCTTGCCTCTGATGTAGTATATGGCCAAAAAATAACCACACTATTGATGGTTAAATGCACTTGATGAAAGCTTGACCCTGATGTAGGATATAGCAAAAAATAACCACACTATTGATGGTTAAATGCACTTGGGTGACACAAGCTCAGCTTGCCCCTGATGTAGTATATGGCCAAAAAATAACCACACTATTGATGGTTAAATGCACTTGATGAAAGCTTGACCCTGATGTAGGATATAGCAAAAAATAACCACACTATTGATGGTTAAATGTACTTGGTGGTAGCTTGTGCTGGCGCACCACAAGCCACAAAATGGCCGCCGATCACCCCAGAAAAAAGTGATATAAAAACGCTCTGGGCAGCCTAAAATAAGTGAGCAATTGAATATCAGCACTTCAATGATCCACAGCTGTAGATCGATCACTGAATGAAGTCTTTTGGAGGAGTTAATCTGCCTAATCTCGCCCTAACGTCGCAGCTGCAACCTCTCCCTACGCTTGTATCAGCAGAGTGACGTGCAGCGCTACGTGACCCAAGCTCATATAGAGGCTGGGTCACATGCTGCACTGGCCAATCACAGCCATGCCAATAGTAGGCATGGCTGGGATGGCCTCTTGGGGCAAGTAGTATGATGCTTGTTGATTGGCTGCTTTGCAGCCTTTCAAAAAGCGCCAAGAAAGTGCCGAACACCGAACCCGAACCCGGACTTTTACGAAAATGTTCGGGTTCGGGTCCGTGTCACGGACACCCCAAAATTCGGTACGAACCCGAACTATACAGTTCGGGTTCGCTCATCCCTATTTAACAGGTGTCACTGAGCACAGTATCATGGAAGCTAAAATAAATAAATAAAAAAAAAAAAATATATATATATATATATATATATATATAAAAAATATATAATTCCCCCCTTCCTAATATTTACTAATAATTATTATGTTCTAGACATTCGTTAAGGCCGAGGGGGGTAAGAGAATTAAAACGGAAAATCCAATACCATTCGATAGGGGTCAATTTCAGAAGGGATGCATCGCCGGAGTGGATTTCTGCAAAGTGTCTAGATACACTATGTTTTGTATATTTTTTGGTGATGTTGGAGCGGTGGGAATTTATCTGGTCCCTCAAGTTCTGGGTTGTCCGGCCCACATATTGAAGTCCACAAGGGCACTCGAGCATATTTACTACATTGGATGTGCCGCAATCCATGTAGCTCCGAAGTGTGATTTTTTCCTTTTCGGCAGTGATTTCAACTTCCTGCAGCCCGTCACTAATTATTAAACAGCATTTGCACCGTTTGTGCCCGCATTTAAAGGAACCCCTGCTCTTGGCCCTTATGGTGGTGATAGTATGGGTGGATACATTAAGTTTGGGGCATGATGGAGCCACCATCTCTTTTAGTGACTTCGCTCTACGAAAAGTTAAGTTTGGTTGGCTGGCCACTGCTCTGCCCAAGATGGGGTCCTTCTGTCGGATGGACCAGTGATGGTTTAATATGTCCCTGATTTTGTGGTGTGCTGAGTTGTAGCGAGTTATGAAGTTATATTTATATTTATTCTCATCCTCTGTTTGTGGCGTTGTAGACAAGTTATTACTTTTGGATTGTTTATTCGTAGGTATCAGACAGTCGGCTTGATTTTCTTTTTCTATTTTTTTAAGAGAGTCGTCGATTAGGCCTTTTGGATAGCCCTTTTCTAAAAATCTGGTCTTGAGGGTTTCCAGCTGTTTCTGCATCACCTGGTTGTTAGAGCAGTTCCTTCTTATCCTTCGCATAGAAACATAGAAACATAGAATGTGTCGGCAGATAAGAACCATTTGGCCCATCTAGTCTGCCCAATATACTGAATACTATGGATAGCCCCCGGCCCTATCTTATATGGAGGATGGCCTTGTGCCTATCCCATGCATGCTTAAACCCCTTCACTGTATTTGCAGCTACCACTTCTGCAGGAAGGCTATTCCATGCATCCACTACTCTCTCAGTAAAGTAATACTTCCTTATATTACTTTTAAACCTTTGCCCCTCTAATTTAAAACTGTGTCCTCTTGTGGTAGTTTTTCTTCTTTTAAATATGCTCTCTTCCTTTACCGAGTTGATTCCCTTTATGTATTTAAAAGTTTCTATCATATCCCCTCTGTCTCTTCTTTCTTCCAAGCTATACATATTAAGGTCCTTTAACCTTTCCTGGTAAGTTTTATCCTGCAATCCATGTACTAGTTTAGTAGCTCTTCTCTGAACTCTCTCTAGAGTATCTATATCCTTCTGGAGATATGGCCTCCAGTACTGCGCACAATACTCCAAGTGAGGTCTCACCAGTGTTCTGTACAGCGGCATAAGCACTTCACTCTTTCTACTGCTTATACCTCTCCCTATACATCCAAGCATTCTGCTGGCATTTCGTGCTGCTCTATTACATTGTCTTCCCACCTTTAAGTCTTCTGAAATAATTACTCCTAAATCCCTTTCCTCAGATACTGAGGTCAGGACTGTGTCAAATATTCTATATTCTGCCCTTGGGTTTTTACGCCCCAGGTGCATTATCTTGCACTTATCCACATTAAATTTCAGTTTCCAGAGTTCTGACCATTCTTCTAGTTTTCCTAAATCCTTTTCCATTTGGCGTTTCCCTCCAGGAACATCAACCCTGTTACCTATCTTTGTGTCATCAGCAAAAAGACAAACCTTACCAGCGAGGCCTTTTGCAATATCACTTATGAAGATATTAAACAAAATCGGTCCCAGTACAGATCCCTGTGGAACCCCACTGGTAACATGACCTTGTTTTGAATGTTCTCCATTGACTACCACCCTCTGTTGTCTGTCACTCAGCCACTGCCTAATCCACTCAACAATATGGGAGTCCATGCTCAATGACTGCAGTTTATTGATAAGTCTTCTATGTGGGACAGTGTCAAAAGCCTTACTAAAATCTAGATATGCGATGTCTACTGCACCTCCACCGTCTATTATTTTATTCACCCAGTCAAAAAAATCTATAAGATTTGTTTGACATGATCTCCCTGAAGTAAACCCATGTTGTTTTTCATCTTGCAATCCATGGGATTTTAGATGTTCCACAATCCTATCCTTTAATAGGGTTTCCATTAATTTGCCTACTATTGATGTCAGACTCACTGGTCTATAGTTGCTCGATTCCTCCCTACTACCTTTCTTGTGAATGGGCACGACATTAGCCAATTTCCAATCTTCCGGGACGACTCCTGTTACTAATGATTGGTTAAATAAATCTGTTAACGGTTTTGCCAGCTCACCACTAAGCTCTTTTAATAATTTTGGGTGTATCTCATCAGGCCCCTGTGACTTATTTGTCTTCACCTTAGACAGCAAACTTAGAACATCTTCCTCTGTAAAGATACATGCATCAAACGATTTATTAGTCATTCTTTCTAGTGGAGGTCCTTCTCCTTTTTCTTTTGTAAAAACTGAACAGAAGTATTCATTAAGGCAGTCGGCTAGCCCTTTATTCTCTTCTACATACCTTCCGTCCTTTGTTTTTAATTTAGTTATTCCTTGTTTTAATTTCCTTTTTTCATTTATATATCTGAAGAATGTCTTATCCCCTTTTTTCATAGACTGAGCTAGTTTTTCTTCTGCCTGCGCTTTAGAAGTTCTTATAACTTGCTTGGCCTCTCTCTGCCCAATCTTGAAGATTTCCTTATCTTCATTGCTCTGGGTTTTTTTATAATTACAAAATGCTAGCTTTTTATTTTTAATGATTTGGGCCACTTCTGCTGAGTACCACAGTGGTCTCCTCCTTTTTTTGCCTTTACTGACAAGTCTAATGCAATTTTCTGTTGCCTTCAATAATGCACCTTTTAAGTAGTCCCATTTCTCCTGGACTCCATGTAATCCGTTCCAGTCTGATAAGGACTCATTTATGACTACTTTCATTTTTGAAAAGTCTGTTTTTCTAAAATCTAAAACTTTTGTTTTTGTGTGGTGGGACTCTTTCACAGTTCTTATATTAAACCACACTGACTGGTGATCACTAGTTCCCAAGGTTTCGCCTACAATGACATCATATACCGAATCCCCGTTTGTGAATACCAAATCCAAAATGGCCTCCCTCCGGGTTGGCTCCTCAACCACTTGTTGTAGAGATAACCCCAGTAGGGAATTTAGAATATCTGTACTCCTGGTAGAACTTGCTATTTTGGTTTTCCAGTTTATATCTGGGAGATTGAAATCTCCCATAATGATAACTTCTCCTTTCATTGTCATTTTAGCTATTTCTTCAACTAGTAGATCATCTAGTTCTTTAACTTGACCAGGTGGTCTATATATCACACCTACACGAGTTACTGCATGGTTAGCAAACCGCAACGTAACCCAAACTGACTCTATGTTGGCCTCACCAACTTGTATTAGGTTAGATTTAATGCTATCTTTCACATACAGGGCCACTCCTCCTCCTTTCTTGCCTTCTCTGTCTCTTCTGTATAAAGAGTACCCTGGTATGGTTATGTCCCAGTCATTTCTTTCATTAAACCATGTCTCCGTAACAGCCACTAAATCTACATTCTCAGATGCCATTATTGAATCAAGTTCATTGATTTTTTTACCTAAACTGCGAGCATTTGTAGACAGGACTCTGAGCTTATCATTTCTTAACCTCTGTGCTTCTGACCTGTTCTGGCATTGTTTCGGGGGGCAAATGGACTCTTTTATTTTCACTCTTTTGCCCCCCCTTCCTAGTTTAAATACTCTTTCGCAAATTCTTGGAGTTGTTCACTAAGTACATTTGTTCCTTTGAGAGAAAGATGCAAACCATCTTTTTTGTACAGTTCCTTTCTATTCCAAGTAGAGCTATCATGAGAAACAAAGCCAAATCCTTGCTCTTGACACCATTTACCAAGCCATATGTTGAACTCCTTTATGCGCCTCTGCCTATCATTCTGAACATTATGCACAGGCAGAACTTCAGAAAATGAAATGGTGGATGCAAAATCCTGTACGTCATTACCAAGTGTGATAAAAGATTTTTTCACCTCTGACACTTCATTGCAAGCCAGGTCATTTGTCCCTAGATGGACAAGAACATCCACGTCCCCTTCCTGCTTTGCTTGCTTAACAATATTAATAATACGTCTTCTATCTCTTCTAGCAGTAGCCCCAGGGAGACATCTCACAAAACCATTTTCTTTAAGCTCCACACTTCTTATGATTGAATCACCCAGCAACAGCTGCTTCCTTTGAGACTTCACTTTATCTTTTTTGTTGCATACATTAGACATAGGAGTCGATGGTTTCACACCCTCTGTGCTTGAGTCCATATCCATGTTGTCCTTACATTCTGAGAGTGCTGCAAATGAATTATGGAGAACCACCGACTGTGGGACATGTCTTCTATCCACCACTCTAAGACTTCCAGAACCTACAGTAACCCATCTGCCATTTCTGGGGGTCCTCTGTGGCAGTGGCATTGCAGCAGTCCTAGCTGGAGTTTGTTTAACAGATAATTTAAATATTTCAGCTTTCAAAAATGCAATTTCCTGCTGCAGTAAGGAGAACTGTCTACAGATCTGACAGCATCCGAATCTCCAAAGAGTGGAACATGAAATAAATGCACAACAATTCCTGCACTGAACCAAGTCTGCCATTTTAAAGAGGAGAGAAAAAAAAATAAAAAATAATAATAATAATTTGTAACTTTAAATCAAACAAATCTTACCGTACGGGATGTTTCGTTTCCATTTGTGATAATGGCAACTTTTATAATCGAGGTAGCTATTAGCATCAACTGTTTTAAAATGTGTACGTGTTTCGATTTGGTTGTCCTGTATCGTTAGCTCCAGATCTAAGAATGTGGCATGATTAGCGTCTACATGGGCAGTGAAGGCCAGATTCCAATTGTTGGAATTAAGGTTAAAAATATATTGGTCTAAAATATTACGTTCACCTTTCCAAATAAAAATTATGTCATCAATAAAACGTCTATAGAACAATATATTGGGATGGTGTAGGAGGCCAATTGTGTCTTCAAAAGCCCCCATGAACAAGTTTGCATAGGATGGGGCAAATTTTGTCCCCATCGCCGTGCCTCGTTGTTGAATGTAAAATGTGTTGTCGTATTTAAAATAATTGTGATTAAGAATAGACGAGATGGAGTCCAAAATAAACTTTTTCTGTGTCGAAGGCATAAATGGATCTGCTGAAAGGAACCTGTCGACTGCGTTTATGCCCTGTTCATGAATGATATTACTATATAGTGCTGCTACGTCTAGGGCAGGGATCAGCAACCTCCGGCACTACAGCTGTTGTGAAACTACAACTCCCAGCATGCTTCTTTTACTTCTGTGGGAGTTCAGAGAACAGCCAAGCAAGTGTGCATGATGGGAGATGTAGTTTCACAACACCTGCAGTGCCGGAGGTTGCTGATCCCTGGTCTAGGGTAACCCAGAACATGTCATTTGACCAGGCGATGTCATCCAATAGTATAATAAGGTGGCTCGAGTCTCTAAGATACGCTGGGAGATGGACAACATATTTCTGTAAAAGGTTGTCCACATAAGCTGAGAGGTTAGATGTTAAAGAATCAATACCGGATATGATAGGCCTTCCTGGGGCATTGTGCAATGGTTTGTGGATCTTCGGGAGAAAATAAAAATAGGGGGTGGATGGGTATTCTATTAAGATGAAATTCTTTTCTTGCTTATTCAGTGTTTCCAGTGTATGCCCCACCTGTATCAAATCAAATAATTTTTTCCTGTAATGGTCTGTCGGATCAGTTTTCAGTGTTTGGTAGTAGTTTTTATCCGACAGGATATTCAGGGCCTCTTTGTGGTATTATTCGGAGTCCATGATTACCACCCCACCCCCTTTGTCGGCATTCTTGATGACGATATTATTATTTTTGGCTAACCTAGTGATAGCTTTCCTTTGTTCGCTAGACAGATTGTGAGTGTAGGCTTTTATGAAATATGGCAAAATAGAGTAGTTCGTGGACCTTGTCACAAAGGATTTTCAAAAAATAAAAACCAGCAAAAAACTCCTGGGGTCCAATCTGACTCCACAAGAGAGAGGAGCTTTAGATAGCCTCATAAAAAACGATAATTTAGAGATTAAACCCTCTGATAAAGGAGGAAACATAGTGCTCCTTAAAAAAGAGTACTATGTACAGATGGTGATGACCCTCCTAGAAGACACTAATACATATCGTCCACTGAGAGATAATCCTACAGAGAAATTTAAGCAAGATCTATAAGTTATTCTAGATGAAGCAAAAGAGAGAGATCTTATTACTAAAGAAGAGCTGAAAGTTCTCTACAACCCTCATCCAACAATAGCTACCTTCTATGCTATCCCTAAGGTACATAAAAAACGAGATCCAATCCCAGGGAGGCTGATAGTATCAGGCAATCAAAGTTTATGTGAAGGGATCAGCAGCTATGTGGACCAGGCGATATCCCCATTTGTATCTAGTTTATCCTCTTACCTTAAAGACACCAAGGACACGCTGACCAAGCTCCAGGGTATTCAGGTCAATAAGACCACACTGATAGCGAGTCTGGATGTAGAGGCACTCTACACCAGTATTAAACATAATCTTAGCCTAGAAGCAATTAGATATTACTTGAATAAGAAAGGCATACAATATCAAGAGCACAATGAATTTGTTTTATCACTACTTCAATTTTTATTGACACATAATTATTTCACATTTAATGGTAAGTTTTATTTACAGATCACTGGGACAGCTATGGGGACAATCTGTGCACCTAGCTTTGCAAATTTATTTTTAGGGTGGTGGGAAGAACAGGTAGTCTTCACAGAAATAAACCAACACTTTACAGACCACATACTTTATTGGGGTCGTTTCATAGACGACATCCTAATTCTATGGGACAGCACTAGCACACAATTTCTTCAGTTTGTCAAAGAACTCAATGACAATCTACTAGGCCTCAAATTTACCGCTGAAATAGATCAGAGAGTTATTAACTTTCTAGACCTCACAATTACCCTTGAGAGCGATGGGAGCATAAAAACGACTATATACAGGAAGCCCACTTCTACAAACAGCCTTCTGCATTGGAAAAGCCATCATCCAACTAGCCTGAAAAAAGGAATCCCAATAGGGCAATACCTTCGAGCGAAACGGAATTGCTCAACAATTGAGGGCTTTGAAGCAGAATGTGGGCTCCTATATAATAAATTCCTGGCAAGAGGATATCCTAAGAAGACTCTACACTATGCATATAATCGAGCTAAAAAAAGTAGCAGAATGAGGTTACTCCCAGGCGCTGGACAACCCAGAACCCAAAATGATAAAATAATACGCTGTATATTTATTATTTAACATTCCCCATATGTCTACTTTATGTTAGCATCATTTTGGAAATGTCATTTTATTTTTTTAGGACGTTAGAAGGCTTAGAAGTTTAGAAGCAATTCTTCAAATTTTTAAGAAAATTGCCAAAACCCACTTTATAAGGACCAGTTCAGGTCTGAAGTCACTTTGTGGGGCCTACATAGTGGATACCCCCATAAATGACCCCATTGGAGAAACTACACCCCTCAAGGTATTCAAAACCGATTTTACAAACTTTGTTAACCCTTTAGGCGTTCCACAAGAATTAAAGGAAAATGGAGATCAAATTTTTACATTTCACTTTTTTGGCAGATTTTCCATTTTAAGCAATTTTTTTATCTAACACATCGATGGTTAACAGCCAAACAAAACTCAATATTTATTACCCAGATTCTGCGGTTTACAGAAACACCCCACATGTGGTCATAAACTGCTGTATGGGCACACGGCAGGGCGCAGAAGGAAAGGAACTCCACATGGTTTTTAGATGCCATGTCCCATTTGAAGCCCCCTGATGCACCCTTACAGTAGAAACTCCCAAGAAGTGACCCCATTTTGGAAACTAGGGGATAAGGTGCCAGTTTTATTAGTACTATTTTTGGGTACATATGATTTTTTGATCATTCAATATAACACTTTATGGGGCAAGGTGACCAAAAAATTGGTTGTTTTAGCACAGTTTCTATTTATTTATTTTTACAGCGTTCACCTTAGGGGTTCAGTCAAGTGACATTTTTATAGAGCAGATTGTTACGGACGTGGCGATACCTAATATGTATACTTTTTCTCATTTATTAAAGTTTTACACAATAATAGCATTTTTGAAACCAAAAAATTATGTTTTAATGTGTCCATGTTCTGAGAGCTATAGTTTTTTTATTTTTTGAGAGATTTTCTTATGTAGGGGCTCATTTTTTGCGGGATGAGGTGACGGTTTTATTGGTACCATTTTGTGGGACATACGCGTTTTTGATCACTTGGTGTTGCACCTTTTGTGATGCAAGGTGACAAAAATTGCTTGTTTTGACACAGTTTTTTTTATTTATTTTTTACGGTGTTCATCCGAGGGGTTAGGTCATGTGATATTTTTATAGAGCTGGTTTTTACGGACGCGGCAATACTAAATATGTCTATTTTACTTTATTTTTTCTATTTTTAATTTTTTTTTTTTATTCCTAACTTGGGAACTTTTTTTTTTTTTACATGTGAAACTTTATTTTATTTGATTTTTTCAACCCTTTATTTTTTTTATTTTTTTTTACACTTTTCGTCCCCCATAAGGTCATACAAGACCTCTGGGGGACATTTGCTTCACTTTTTCTTTTTTTTTTCACAGTTGATTTCTCCTGTAACTGGGGCTGACATAGTAGCCCCAGTTACAGGACAAATGCACCCCCAGAGAGGCTGTACAGCAGCAATCCTGCGCTGTACAGCAGCAATCCTGCGCTGTACAGCCTCAGAGCAGGGCTGATCGAGGTCTCTGAGAGACCTCACACAGCTCCTGCACTCTCCGGTCCCGGCGGTCACATGACCGCCGGGCCGGAACAGGAAGCGCACAGCGCTTCCTGCTCTGCAGACACAGCGCTCGGTGAGCGCTGTGTCTGCAGCGATCGTGAAGGCAGGGACACCTGGGCACTGTCCCTGCCTTGTCTTAGGGTTGCCCTGCTGTCACTGACAGCGGGCAACCCGATCAACAGCTGCACGATTAGCGTGCAGCTGCTATTTCTGACAGGACGTTTTAAAACGTGCTGTCAGAAATAGACGTCCACCCATAGGACGTTTATATCCTATGGGCGGACGTGAGGCGGTTAAAGAATATATCAATTGCAAATCTATGGGAGTAGTGTATGCCATACAGTGTGACTGTCCAAAAATCTACGTGGGTAAAACCACGCAAGAACTTAGAAGGTGTATCTCCAAACACCTCAGTATAATAAATACCACCAGTGACACACCCCTCGCAAGACATGTGCACCAAGCACATAATGGGAACATCCAGAATCTAAAAGTATGGGGCATACAAAAACTAAAGTTAGGCCCAAGAATGGGCAACCTGGACAAGAGGCTACAACAGGAGGAAGCCCGATGGATATATCGTCTAGGAAGTTTAGCCCCATATGGACTAAATGAGAGATTCACTTATGCCTCGTTCCTTTGAGAGAGATTCCAGTAATACGATTAAAGAAAAATAAAATAAAAAATATACAAAAGACAAATAGAACCCATGATAAGTACAAGTAGGGCAGTCAGGCCATTTAAAAAAACCAGTAATATTATAATAAGACTAAATAAAGAGGCCTACCAAATGTGTGATATGGCCAATGCGAATATGTATCTCTGTCAGAAACTAGATAACATAAGGTGATACAGTACCGAGAAACCAACTCCAAAATAAATGTATATTAAATATAAAGAAATAAAAAAACAATAAATATCTAAATAAATAATAATAAATAATTAATAATAAATAATAAAAAATAAAAAAGTAATCATAAAAATAAAAATATAAAAACAGAATAGAAAAATAGTGGTGAAATTATTAATAACAATAATAAAAATAAAAATAAAAAATAAAAATTACATACAAGGAGCTCTTGATAATGAGAATATCCATGACACAAAAGATCCAAGCAACACGTGGTACGTCAACACTAATATTATTTAATTATAATAATCACAAACTGTAAATTTATAGAAGTAATAATAGGTGAGCCAAAGTGAATAGGGAATAAAGAGATCTGGGCACTAAAACAATAAAAGGTTAATAATAAATATTAAAAATAAAAATAACAAATAATAATACATAATAAAAATTAATAAAAATAAAAACAAATAAAAATAAAAAGGGAAAATTAAAACACCTATAAGTAGATATATAAATACACATCAATATCACTTATAGTAACTGTTGAGGAAGGGTTGAGACACATGCATATATATACATATATGCATGCAAACACGTGCATGCATATATGATATATATGCATGCATTAATGGTCACTCTATAGGTTGATGTGCGCAGATGTGCCATGCATCTGCGCACATCTGCCCTTAGTGGCCCACAGGGGCTCATGTTGGGCCCTGTGGGAAATATGTGGTCCCTGGTTGATCTGTGCCCCCTTATATGATCTGTGTCCCCTTATAGTTAGTATATATTTCCTGTCCCTCTCATGTAGATATATATATATATATATATATATATATATGGGATGTGTGTAAGCAGTGCATACATCTACACTCACCTAAAGAATTATTAGGAACACCATACTAATACGGTGTTGGACCCCCTTTTGCCTTCAGAACTGCCTTAATTCTACGTGGCATTGATTCAACAAGGTGCTGATAGCATTCTTTAGAAATGATGGCCCATATTGATAGGATAGCATCTTGCAGTTGATGGAAATTTGAGGGATGCACATCCAGGGCACGAAGCTCCCGTTCCACCACATCCCAAAGATGCTCTATTGGGTTGAGATCTGGTGACTGTGGGGGCCATTTTAGTACAGTGAACTCATTGTCGTGTTCAAGAAACCAATTTGAAATGATTCGAGCTTTGTGACATGGTGCATTATCCTGCTGGAAGTAACCATCAGAGGATGGATACATGTTCTCATTCTGTTTACGCAAAATTCGGACTCTACCATTTAAATGTCTCAACAGAAATTGAGACTCATCAGACCAGGCAACATTTTTCCAGTCTTCAACAGTCCAATTTTGGTGAGCTCGTGCAAATTGTAGCCTCTTTTTCCTATTTGTAGTGGAGATGAGTGGTACCTGGTGGGGTCTTCTGCTGTTGTAGCCAATCCGCCTCAAGGTTGTGCGTGTTGTGGCTTCACAAATGCTTTGCTGCATACCTCGGTTGTAACGAGTGGTTATTTCAGTCAATGTTGCTCTTCTATCAGCTTGAATCAGTCGGCCCATTCTCCTCTGACCTCTAGCATCCACAAGGCATTTTTGCCCACAGGACTGCCGCATACTGGATGTTTTTCCCTTTTCACACCATTCTTTGTAAACCCTAGAAATGGTTGTGCGTGAAAATCCCAGTAACTGAGCAGATTGTGAAATACTCAGACCGGCCCGTCTGGCACCAACAACCATGCCACGCTCAAAATTGCTTAAATCACCTTTCTTTCCCATTCTGACATTCAGTTTGGAGTTCAGGAGATTGTCTTGACCAGGACCACACCCCTAAATGCATTAAAACAACTGCCATGTGATTGGTTGACTAGATAATTGCATTAATGAGAAATAGAACAGGTGTTCCTAATAATTCTTTAGGTGAGTGTATATATGTGTATCTGCCATGGCTCTCCCCCAGGTATATATATATATATGGGCCTACAACTGCCCATGTATGCCCCAGGTTTATAATGAGTGTATGTGTATATAGATGCGCCCCAAGTATCTATATACATATATATATATACTTAAATGCCCCCCATAGGGACAGCGTTTAGCCAGTTCCTGCAGTGGGGTGAATATGTCTCCAGGTGGCTGGTGACTTCAAAGGCTAAGGAATCAATTGATCTGAGGCCTTTTGTTGATTTTATCAGCCTAGTTACTTATGTTTGGGACATGGCTGGGCATGGCTCACCGTGACGTATGCCTGCCCTCAGAACAGCCAGTTGGCCCCCTGAGGCTAGCAGCACCACACGTGCTGCTAGCCTCAGGGGGCCAACTGGCTGTTCTGAGGGCAGGCATACGTCACAGTGAGACTATGATGTCACATCCCTGAGGAGGGGGGAGGTGGTGTTTCTGAGGCTGATATAGGAGCCCGAAGCAAGGAACAAGGGTCTCTTGGATACCTGGACTGCAATGAGAGAGACATGGGAGCTGCACCCTGAAGGAAGAGAGGCCACATGGCTGAGTGACCCTTTCCCTCCAGACCCCTAATACACCTGCCCTGATTCACCCCTTCCCTGCCTCCAACTCATACCCATGTAGCTACCCTGTAATACCCGAGTAGCAGCTGAGTGTGTGTTTTGGGTGGGTTGATAAGGAATGTATGTATAGCTAGAGTGTGGGGTGGAATTGGAAATTGTCTAGTGTAGTTAGGTTTGTATTGTGGTGTGTGCGTCTATATGTTTATATATTTATAACCATTGATCTATAAATATATATAGATATAGCGTATAATTAGACTTGCATTATTGTACCCTGTATGTATTCAACCCTTACCTACCCTGTCCCACCAACGATCCCTGAAGCCCTGATCACCCCCCCACTGTACCTCACCCCTATTTGTGTCTGTGGCCTGCATTAATTCCTGCAGTGCCACAATTGTGTGATTAAACCACTTGTACCCCGTAGGGACAGTGAGTAGCCAGGCGGGTGGGTAACTGATATTTGTGTGTATGTAAGTGTATTATTGCATTGTATGGTTAGTTTGTGGGTGGAATTGGGAACCGTGTAGTGTAGTTTAGTGCTGTATTTATAGTAGTACTGTATTGTTAGTGTATTGATTGCTTAATGTATTAGGTAATAATAAATACTGTGTTTTATGTACAACTATTCGTGTAACGTGTGATTATTAGCGATAGTTAGTGTAGTAAGGCGCATGCAGCTAGCTTAGTGACTAGTGTAACGTATAGTGAAAGTATTGTAATATTATTGTTATATAAAGGTATAAATGGGCGGAGTCATCAATAGACGGCTCCTCCCATTTATGAATGTTAATTATTGATATTTGCATAAATATTAGTGATTAAAATTCCCCCTTTACAGTAACACTATTAATAAATATAATTACCTGGGTGTAGAGGTTGTATAGGGTGGCCACGTGAGACAAATTGGGGCATCTCTATGGCACCTAGATGTATATAAAAAGAGAACATGGATATATGGAGAGGAGACAGTAGTATGCATCCAATCAACATTATAAAATAATAAATAATAATAACTATTGGAGAAAGATGGACAATGAGAGGATTCTACCATTTATCAAGACCTCAGGACTACAGCTAAAGATAACAATATGGACCAAATAATCTAAATAAATAAAACTGGTAAGTTTTAGAAAGTGAAACAATAAGATCAGTCCCAATATGCTGAGGAAATGTAATGATAGCCATTCCATTGTCCATGAATATACTAATTTCTAAGAAAAGAATAATATCTCATTATAAATTAATGAGTATATGCACAAATGTACATCATCAGACAAATGAGTTATATAGAGAATCGATACTTCACCATGTCAATAGGAAACTCAAGAGACATTTGAGTATCTGAAGGGCTGTGATATGAGAAACAGAAATGGTAAAACATCAGGCAGGAACTAAGTTCTAACGCGTGCGCAATGGAAATCTGCGATACCTGCTCTATCAGTGTGAGAAGACGCAGCATATCCTAGGATCGTTAACATCCAAGTTCTATGACATGCGCAGACACGCAATAGATCTGGTGTCGCACAGTCTATACGTCATCATGAGCAGGAGTGTGCGCTGAAATATGACCGATATGAAGTTAACAAGTAAGCACCTAGACATGCGCAGTGATTCACTACATGAGCAAATGGGCACTAAGTATCAGCGCAACTCGGCAAAGCGCAGCTCAATGCTCACAGGTCAATAAGGAAGTGGGAGGAGTTACTAACTAGCCGCATCCGATAGACACGCATCGATAGGCCGTCAGGTTTCAGTTCATAGCAACAGAGATACACATTGACCCACAGCATCGTCACACGCGTAGGGAGGTATTATAAGCCTGGCTCCGCCCCCAACACACAATCCACTGTTCATACCCCTGAAGACGCCAAGTGTTTGGCGAAACATGTCGGGGGGCAGCGAGCGATAACAGTGTTTTTTAGTCAGCTTATGCCTGACTTAATAGAGGTCTGGTAGATAGATGGGAAAAAGGAGTACAGTTCACTAAGGCAATCGCTGTCAGCAAGTAGCGCACTGTGGAATTAACAGTGTGCACTGTCTGAGTATAGACGATGCTGTAACAGAAAAGACAAGAGGCAAATAGATACAAATGAAGAGTGCCTTTTAGTGGATGTACCTAATAATCAGACACAGTGTGACTAATAATACATTAAAGTCAGACATAGCTGATAATTTTAACTTTAGAGTTCTAGATATCACAATTTTTTATGGACAAGTAATAAATGTTATATATTAATATTAATGACACGTGTCAGCCTAGGGACATCTGTGGTCCTAGTGACCAATTGTAAATAAAAAATAGGCTGGTGATTGTTCCATATTAGTGGGGGAAAACGTAGTCTTCAACTCATTGAAGACCAAGTTGTAGAAGGTCTCGAGGTGTGGCCCTCTACTATTTAAGGGGTAGAAGGAGGATTTGGGTCTAAGTGATGAATGGATGGGGGCGTTGACGAGTTCATCAACGAGAAGTTTAATATCCTCATCCTCCAAATCCGAATTGTCCGCTGTCTGTGTGTCGAATTTTGGGGGCATGTTGATGGGGGGTTTAGAATAGTAGCGGTTTTTAACAGTATAGTGTCGCTGGAGGGTAAGGTTACGAATGAAACGATTCAGATCTACGAATAGTTCGAATATGTCCGGTCCACTAGTGGGGCAGAAGGATAGGCCTTTACTGAGTATTTCTACTTCGTCCCTTTGAAGGATATGTTTAGATAGATTGAAGATACCCTTGGATTTCAAAGTATTGGGGGAGTTGGTGGAGGCTGGACAGGACGCAGTTTCGCTTTTTTGGAGGCGCGGGCGTTTCTGTCCTCCTCTGCATCCTCGTCTCCTCCGTTTTCTCTTCCCTTCCTTTTGGTCTGTTTCGGTGTGTTGATTGGACTGTAGAAAGGAGTTATTTTTTCCTGGGGACGTGGAAGTGATGGAATGGGTATTCTGGGTCGAACTACCATGTTTTGCGATAACAGAGGTGTGAGGAGTTGGATGCTGGAGAGGGTGGACCGCGAAGGGGTCGAGGCTGGGGAGAGTTGATTTAACGAAGGATTCTCGGATAGATTGGGTGGTAAGGCTAAAAAAGGCTCCAATTCTGAGCCGGAATCTGAAGAGCTGTAGGTGGAAATATTATTAAAATTGAATAGCGGGGAAACAGGTGGGGGAATGGGGTAACTGATGATGTTCTGGAGGGCGGTTTCATCCTGACCACTCGGATGGTTGGTGGTCATGTCAAGGTTGGCATCCCTCGTGGTGGTGTCGGATATGAGGTTGTCCTGACTCGTATAGATGGTCTTGTTAATCGGAAGGAGGGAAGGATCATCAATGGCCAGAGTTTGGATGTCACCCTGGCTCGGAGATGTATTCACATGGGGTCTAATGTCTCGCACGCTGGTGCGGAGTGAGGTGACTTCCTGGTTAAGGGTGGTGGTGAGAGTTGTAGGTATATTGGTATTTGCATCATGGTCATTGTTAATAGGGTCTTTGACAGGTGTGGTTATAGGCAAGATGTGTTGGGGCTGATGATGGATCTTGCTGGGTCTCGGGGTGGCATATCCAGCTGTGGTGGGATATAGAAGGGGTGCTGAGCTGGAGGTGGTGGGGATGGCCGTGGTCAACAAGCTGGCCCAATGGGTTGTTGTAGTTACTGATGGTGTTGAATCACGGTTCTTACGTTTATAGTTGCTGTTGTAGAAAATTCTATTGGAGATATTTATATTAGAGTGGGTGGATTAACTAGGATGGGAGTGGGCTGCTGAGGGGAATTGAGGTGCAGATGGATGGGAGGGAGGGGGTTGGAGTGGAGATGCCCCTCTCCTCTCCCATGTTCGAATTCGGCCCGTATTGTAATCTAATATGTCTCTGAGTAGTTTACTGCATTTCTTTCTTACTATGGTGTATTCTAGTTTTCTGAAGAAATGTCTGCTTGGAGAGATCTTTGTGGGATCTGATGCTACAGGGACCCCTTTTGGCGAGGGACCGGATAAATTCCCACCGCTCCAACATAACCAAAAAATATACAAAACATAGTGTATCTAGACACTTTGCACAAATCCACTCCGGCGATGCATCCCTTCTGAAATTGACCCCTATCAAATGGGTCCCCAACTCCTTTTCACTACTGTGCCGCAAAGAAATGTATTGGATTTTCCGTTTTAATTCTCTTACCCCCCTCGGCCTTAACGAATGTCTAGAACATAATAATTATTAGTGAACATTAGGGGGGAAAAAAAATAAATATATATATATATATATATTTTTTATATATATACAGTACAGACCAAAAGTTTGGACACACCTTCTCATTCAAAGAGTTTTCTTTATTTTCATGACTATGAAGGCATCAAAACTATGAATTAACACATGTGGAATTATATACATAACAAACAAGTGTGAAACAACTGAAAATATGTCATATTCTAGGTTCTTCAAAGTAGCCACCTTTTGCTTTGATTACTGCTTTGCACACTCTTGGCATTCTCTTGATGAGCTTCAAGAGGTAGTCCCCTGAAATGGTCTTCCAACAGTCTTGAAGTAGTTCCCAGAGATGCTTAGCACTTGTTGGCCCTTTTGCCTTCATTCTGCGGTCCAGCTTACCCCAAACCATCTTGATTGTGTTCAGGTCCGGTGACTGTGGAGGCCAGCCCATCACTCTCCTTGATGGTCAAATAGCCCTTACTTTCAAAGTTTTCCCAATTTTCCGGCTGACTGACTGACCTTCATTTCTTAAAGTAATGATGGCCACTAGTTTTTCTTTACTTAGCTGCTTTTTTCTTGCCATAATACAAATTCTAACAGTCTATTCAGTAGGACTATCAGCTGTGTATCCACCTGACTTCTCCTCAACGCAACTGATGGTCCCAACCCCATTTATAAGGCAAGAAATCCCACTTATTAAACCTGACAGGGCACACCTGTGAAGTGAAAACCATTTCAGGGGACTACCTCTTGAAGCTCATCAAGAGAATGCCAAGAGTGTGCAAAGCAGTAATCAAAGCAAAAGGTGGCTACTTTGAAGAACCTAGAATATGACATATTTTCAGTTGTTTCACACTTGTTTGTTATGTATATAAATCCACGTGTTAATTCATAGTTTTGATGCCTTCAGTGTGAATCTACAATTTTCATAGTCATGAAAATAAAGAAAACCCTTTGAATGAGAAGGTGTGTCCAAACTTTTGGTCTGTACTGTATATATATATATTTTTTTAATTTATTTTAGCTTTCATGATACTGTGTTTAGTGACACCTGTTAAATTTGATTGGTTTTTATCCCTTTTTAACCAGTGCCACTGTGCCTATAATGTGTATTTTTTATCTCTATATATATATATATATATATATATATATATATATATATTTTTTTTATATATATATTTAATATATTTCTATATATATATTTTTTTTATATATTTATTCTTTTATTCTTTAATTTTCCTTAATTATTATTTATTATATTGTAACTATACTCATACAACCACCATCCACGATGTAATTTCCCAGGAACATTCCATATGTGAATACTTCAGACTACTTATTACACCCTTTCCATTATAATACTTTATAATATTCTTTGGTATAGCACCCATGTCATTTGTCCTTTTATACATATCCGGACTTTTATTTACACATATTTGGCTTTCTATTTAATATAAGGACTCCATGTGAGCCCATCCCTAAATGCCTATAGTCCCTATGGACTCCCCATTCTCCATTCACGTTCGGGTTTCCCTTCCTGACTTCAACTGATGCCTCTGCATTCCAGCCTGGAACGCACAGACGTCTGCTCCTCCCTGCCCTGCCGAGCGCCCCACCACTTGGTGCGCTCCATACAGTATCTCCAAACGGCCCCACCTCCGGCCGGCACCTTTCCTTTGACTCCTCCTGCTCATGCGTTCCACTGGTGGAACGCATGGCGCACATCTGCTCGAGACCCCGCCTCCTCACCAGGGTGCTTGCGTTCCACAGTGGAACGCACCAGGAGCGATCTAAGCCTGATAGAGGTTCTCAGTCTACAAGAACCCTGTTAGGCACTTTATAATTCCCTTCTTAAGATACTCTGAAATGCATTAAAGCTCTAGACATAATCGGACCATGTATTTTGGATGACTGGGGGGGATGAGAGGACCGGAAGTGACGCTCCGCCCACTTCCGGTCCCCGCCAAAACTCTTGGTAAATTGTTTTTTGATTGTTTAATTAAGATACCTATATATATTCCTGGCTACATGCACTTTATGTTATGTGTTTTTAACCAACACTGCTCTTAAGAAAGGGGAAGATACCCCGAAACGCGTTGAGCTTTTATCCATTTATGAAATAAAAAACTCTCCATTTGGAACCCTGACTACCATCATTTGGGACGTGGAGGAAAGTTTATACTACCTGACAAGCGATCTCGGCGGGGGAGGAGCAGGTATAGGTGTATTTGCTTATCCTATATCTCCCTCCCTGGTGAAGTAAGTCGCCTTCCGTTTCTTTCTCATATAATTCTTTTAACATTATTTATTACTATCTATATTATTTATTATCTTTTAAATACCCGTACAGTGATACATGTGTCGCCATATATCGATACTGTGAAATAGAACCAATATAACAAAATATAAAGAGACACAGTGATATATAGGCTTACCATATACTGAGACTGCGAAATAGAACCGCTAACTATATAGACACAGTGATATATATGCCCTTGCAATATATCGATACTGTGAAGCAGAAGCACAAATCCAACTAGCAAAGTAGTAACCCTCCATAGACTTACTACACCGCCCTCATCTGATTTTTCTTCACCTTGGCGCCCCTGTGCCACTGCCCACTATCCTTGGGCAAGCCCCACAGCACTTTTTTAAATTTTATCTTCATATTATCTTGCAGTGCACTGAAGTACACTGCTTTAGGGTGCTGCCTCAGTGAATACGCACCAAACCACCTACATCCCATCCCTAACATTCCGTCACTTCTAAATAGTCCTCTTGGCGCTCCAGAGAATACTTTCCCTCCTTCCCTTTTTACTGCGTTTAATCCCCCTTCTTTTTTTCTCTTCTTCTTCAACACAAACTGGGAATCCCAAAGCAGGTTCTAACCCAGAATTTCAATGCAGCTATAAACAGTGGTGCTCAGAAACTAAGCTTTGTCCATGCTGACTTCTGTGGTTGCAATCCCAACCCTTCACAACATTTCTTATCCATTGAATTGACAGCTCTGTTTAACTGCATTTCAAAATGGCTGCCTCCAGAAAATCAATATGGCAGCCTCCATGAAAATTTCAATAGAAGGAACACTGAGCATGTCATAATAGAACCCTTCAGCATCCATGGCTGTTTTAATCCCTGGCATCAGCCATGATTCTTCATTCTTCAATCATTTGTGGATCCATGCACATCAACAGGTATGGTGCCAATCCACAGGTAAGGGCGCGTTTATGTTTGTGTGAAACGAAAGTGTCAGTTTATGGAAAGATTTGTTTTGACGGAAAAATTGCATTTCTGTGCAGATTGGATTACTGTCCAGCATTTATTAGCAGGCCCAGAATACAAAAACCTTCTTATCTGTTTCTGACGGTATGGTCATATGAACTCCAAGAGCACCTCTCTTTATCCGCTGTTTCAACTTGGGTGAAGGAAGCAGCCACTGATGGAGCTATGCCTTTTCTGGTTCTTGCTTTTTGGCCACTGCAATGCAAGTGCAGATGAATTTAGCGTCTGCAACTCAACACCTATCATACTTTTTATGGATTTTTGTAGCTGGCAGAATGAGAATGCACCTGTTGTCCAATTAAAGTTCTGTGCTAGTACACAATGTACAAACCGGATTCCAAAAAAGTTGGGACACTATACAAATCGTGAATAAAAACTGAATGCAATGATGTGGAGGTGCCAACTTCTAATATTTTATTCAGAATAGAACATAAATCACGGAACAAAAGTTTAAACTTAGAAAATGTACCATTTTAAGGGAAAAATATGTTGAATCAGAATTTCATGGTGTCAACAAATCCCCAAAAAGTTGGGACAAGGCCATTTTCACCACTGTGTGGCATCTCCCCTTCTTCTTACAACACTCAACAGACGTCTGTGGACCGAGGAGACCAGTTTCTCAAGTTTAGAAATAGGAATGCTCTCCCATTCTTGTCTAATACAGGCCTCTAACTGTTCAATCGTCTCGGGCCTTCTTTGTTGCACCTTCCTCTTTATGATGCGCCAAATGTTCTCTATAGGTGAAAGATCTGGACTGCAGACTGGCCATTTCAGTACCCGGATCCTTCTCCTACGCAGCCATGATGTTGTGATTGATGCAGAATGTGGTCTGGCATTATCTTGTTGAAAAATGCAGGGTCTTCCCTGAAAGAGATGACGTGGTGCCTTTCCAGACATGCAAGCTGCCCATGCCACACGCACTCATGCAACCCCATACCATCAGAGATGCAGGCTTCTGAACTGAGCGTTGATAACAACTTGGGTTGTCCTTGTCCTCTTTGGTCCGGATGAAATGGCGTCCCAGATTTCCAAAAAGAACTTTGAATCGTGACTCGTCTGACCACAGAACAGTCTTCCATCTTGCCACACTTCATTTTAAATGACCCCTGGCCCAGTGAAAACGCTTGAGCTTGTGGATCTTGCTTAGAAATGGCTTCTTCTTTGCACTGTAGAGTTTCAGCTGGCAACGGCGGATGGCACGGAGGATTGTGTTCACTGACAATGGTTTCTGGAAGTATTCCTGAGCCCATTCAGTGATTTCCTTTACAGTAGCATTCCTGTTTGTGGTGCAGTGTCGTTTAAGGGCCCGGAGATCACGGGCATCCAGTATGGTTTTACGGCCTTGACCCTTACGCACAGATTGTTCCAGATTCTCTGAATCTTCGGGTTGATGTTATGCACAGTTGATGATGATAGATGCAAAGTCTTTGCAATTTTTCGCTGGGTAACACCTTTCTGATATTGCTCCACTATCTTTCTGCGCAACATTGTGGGAATTGGCGACCCTCTACCCATCTTGGCTTCTGAGAGACACTGCCACTCTGTGAAGCTCTTTTTATACCCAATCATGTTGCCAATTGACCTAATTAGTGTTAATTGGTCTTCCAGCTCTTCGTTATGCTCAAATTTACTTTTTCCAGCCTCTTATTGCTACTTGTCCCAACTTTTTTGGGATTTGTTGACACCGTGAAATTTTGAATCAACGTATTTTTCCTTTAAAATGATACATTTACTCGGATTAAACATTTGATCTGTCATCTACGTTCTATTACAAATAAAATATTGACATTTGCCATCTCCACATCATTGCATTCAGTTTTTATTCACAATTTGTTTAGTGTCCCAACTTTTTTGGAATCCGGTTTGTACTTGTACATCTCTTCAACTGCCCTACCTGCTCCAGGAATCCAAAAGGAGGTTCTAACCCAGTATTTTAATGCAGCTTTAAACAATAGTACTCAGAAACTAGGCTTTGTCCATGCTGACTTCTGTGGTTGCAATCCAAACCCATCCCAACATTGCTTATCCATTGATATGACAGCTCTGTTTAACTGCAAATCAAAATGGCTGCCTCCAAGAAAATCAATATGGCAGCCTCCATGAAAATTTCAATAAACGAAACACTGAGCGTGTCACAATGGAACCCTTCAGCATCCATGGATGATGACATCACAAAAGGCCCTTGCTGTTTTCCTCCCTGGCAGCAGCCATGACCCTTCATTGTTCAGTCAGGTGTGGATCCATGCTTTTCAACAGGTATGGGTGCCAATCCACAGGTAAGGGCGCGTTTTTGTTTGTGTGAAATGAAGGTGTCAGTTTATGGAAAGATTTGCTTGACGGAAAAATTGCATTTCTGTGCAGATTAGAATATTGTATAGCGTCTAATATCAGGCCCAGAACACAAAAGCCTTCTTATCTGTTTCTGACTGTTATGGCCATATGAACTCCAAGAGTACCTCTCTTTATCCGCTGTTGCAACTTGGGGGAAAGAAGCAGCCACCGATGGAGCTATGCATTTTCTGGTTGGGAGGGAGGTGCTCATGCCGCTCTACAGAGCACTAGTGAGACCTCATTTGGAGTATTGTGCTCAGTACTGGAGACCATATCTCCAGAAGGATATTGATACTTTGGAGAGAGTTCAGAGAAGAGCTACTAAACTGGTACATGGATTGCAGGATAAAACTTACCAGGAAAGATTAAAGGACCTTAACATGTATAGCTTGGAAGAAAGACGAGACAGAGGGGATATGATAGAAACTTTTAAATACATAAAGGGAATTAACAAGGTAAAAGAGGAGAGAATATTTAAAAGAAGAAAAACTGCTACAAGAGGACATAGTTTTAAATTAGAGGGGCAAAGGTTTAAAAGTAATATCAGGAAGTATTATTTTACTGAGAGAGTAGTGGATGCATGGAGTAGCCTTCCTGCAGAAGTGGTAGCTGCAAATACAGTGAAGGAGTTTAAGCATGCATGGGATAGGCATAAGGCCATCCTTCATATAATATAGGGCCAGGGGCTATCCATAATACTCAGTATATTGGGCAGACTAGATGGGCTAAATGGTTCTATCTGCCGACACATTCTATGTTTCTTTCTATGTTTCTTGCTTTTTGGCCACTGCAATGCAGGTGCAGATCAGTTTAGCGTGTGCAACTTACTCCCTCTCATGAGATACCATATCTTTTATGGATTTTTTAAGCTGGCAGAATGAGAATGCGTCTGTTGTCCAATCAAAGTTCTGTGCTAGTACTCAATGTACTTAGCACCTCTGCAACTGCCCTATCTGCTCCAGGAATCCAAAAGCATGTTCTAACCCAGAATTTCAATGCAGCTATAAACAGTGGTGCTCAGAGACTAGGCTTCGTCCATGCTTACTTCTGTGGTTGCAATTCAAACTCTTCCCAACATTTCTTATCCATTGAAATGACAGCTCTGTTTAACTGCAAATCAAAATGGCCTCCAGAAAATCAATATGGCAGCCTCGATGAAAATTTCAATAGACGGAACACTGAGCATGTCATAATGGGGCCCTTGCTGTTTTAATCCCTGCCAGCAGCCATGATTCTTCATTCTTCAATCAGGTGTGGATCTATGCACATCAACAGGTATGGTGCCAATCCACAGGTAAGGGCGCATTTTTGTTTGTGTGAAACGAAGGTGTCAGTTTATGGAAAGATTTGCATGACGGAAAAATTGCATTTCTGTGCAGATTGGATTAATGTCCAGCATCTATTAGCAGGCCCAGAATACAAAAACCTTCTTATCTGTTTCTGACGGTATGGCCATATGAACTTCAAGAGTACCCCTCTTTACCCCCTGTTGCAACTTGGGGGAAGGAAGCGGTCACCGACCGAGCAATGCCTTATCTGACTTTTGCTTTTTGGCCACTGCAATGCAGATCAATTTAGCGTCTGCAACTCACCCCCTCTCATGAGATACCATATCTTTTATGGATTTTTGTAGCTGGGAGAATGACAATGCGCCTGTTGTCCAATCAAAGTTCTGTACTAGTACTCAATGTACTTAGCACCTCTGCAACTGCCCTATCTGCTCCAGGAATCCAAAAGCAGGCTCTTATCAGGTTTTCCTCTTGACCTCATTGGCTGATGAACTCTGTCTGTTTAACTACACACATATATATATATATATATATATATATATACAGAAAAAAGAGCGGCACTCCGGTAAGTAAAAGCAAGTGAACCCTTTATTCACCCAGGTGGTGCAACGTTTCGGCTCCAAACATGAGCCTTCCTCAAGCAAGGATACAACTCAAATGATGGTGGTTATATAGGAAAATACAAATCATGTGATCACATATCACCCGGTGGGTGTGTTTACAAATCATGAAAACAATATAGAATATATACATATAGTGTCGCATAGTACATAAAAACTACAAATCATTGATAAAAAGCACGATCAGGCGTGCTGAATATATCAAAAGTAGTGCAAAGTTTATATAGATCAGGTACATCAAACTTGATCAAATAATGTGTACACATGGATTATACATAAGTGTAAATAATAAAGGGGGAGGAGCAAGGAAGTGGTATCGCAGACATACCCGATCAGCAGGGAGGCTCATTCATCGCCACTATGTCGGTGTTGTAGACATCTCTATGCGCAGGCGTGGCACAGCACCAATAGCAGATGTTAGACATGCGGGAGACGCTATGCGTCATCAGAGCTGGCCGGCACTCACACGTCACTCGGATGTCATTCCAGTCAACCGCAATGTATTGCCCCATGTGCATGCTCAGTAATATATATATATATTTGCTGGACTGCTATGCTATATATTCTGCTGGTACTCCAAATGTTTTTTTCTCTTTTTTTTGGGTCTGTCTTTTGTGGTCCTGGTATCGTCTCCTCTGTGCCCCTAGGAGTATGGATGAAACTGGGTCTAATTTTTGTTTTTTATATGTTTGGTAATATAATGCCAGCAAAGGTTCAAAATAGGAAGTCTTTGGGCTCAAGTGGAGGTAGCCCAATCTCAAGAATGGATAAATTCTTGAATTCACTGCAATATAAGACTAGGACTAATCAGAAGGGTAATAGGGAGAATAAAGTTGATACAACAGCCTCACTAAATACAGAGGAAATTAGTGATAGAGAAGAGGGAAAGAGATATAAGAATGCAACAACAGATGAGAAGATAGAATTAGTGGATAAGAAGCTGACAGATATCCTGAATGTGGTTCAGCAATCGAACCAAGCATTGGCAGATCTGTCGGTCAAAATTTCCACTGTTCAAAGGGATCTGTCTGTGATTAAAGATGAGATGGATAAAGTACGTGAGAAAGTTAAAGATCTCCAATTGGTTACAAAAGAGTTAAACAAAGAGACGGACGTGATTAAAAAAAGAGTGGGGGAGATGGAAACAGAAAATAAATTATTACAGGAAAGGGTTACTGATATGGAGGACAGATCTCACAGAGCGAATATACGTCTGGTTGGGTTCCCCGAAGGGTCTGAAAAAGAAGACACAACAGGATTAATTCAGCAATGGCTATTAGAAATGTTTGGTGCGGATCGACTGTCTACGGGGTTTTCGGTGGAGAGAGCCCACCGGATACCAAATAAACATCTACTGGTAGGGAGCCCAAGCGCAAATTTGGCTAAAATGATAAATGTTCGGGATAGGGATAACATTATAAAAAATAAAAGAATCCTACCTCTCCCAGAGTATAATGGAAGGGAAATATAAATATATCCGGACTATTCAAGGACGACACAGGCCAAACGTCGTGAATTTAGAGAGGTTAGGAAGAGAATGGCAGCAGCCAAGATTAAATATTCTCTGTTTTACCCTACGAAATTGAGAGTGATATATCAGGACCAAGCTAATTTTTTAACCCAACCAGAGGAGGTGTGGGAATGGTTGGATGGTAAGGGAATAGGTTCTTGATGTAAGAGGTTAGTGTAAGAGGTTAGTGAACCGGTTGATTCGTTTGACCAAGAGGAGGAGGGGGGGTGATGGGATGGGGTCTTGGTGGTCACTATGGGGTGCTCTCTCTCCCCCCTCCCCTTCCCCCCGCCGAGGTGGGTGCAGCAGATAAAGTGCTGAGTACGAAGACACATGAATAGAATATTTATGTGGAATATACGGGGGATGGTCGAAAAAGCGAAACGGGTGGTCATATTTGACGTAGTGGCGAGACATCTTCCCTCGATTATATGTCTCCTTGAAACACATCTTACATATGAGAACATCAGCATTGCAAAAAGGAAATGGGCAAAATATGACGCTTGCTGCTCGGCCCTCTCCCGGGGTGTTAGTGTTTATGTCCACAGGAGTGTGGACTATATTCCAATTGTCTACAGAATTGATAGAGAAGGTAGATTTGTTTTTCTGCATTGTCAGTTAAACGGTACTGTTTGCATATTGGCATTTGTGTATGTTCCTCCACCATTCTCTATGTCTGTCATGTCATACCTGGTGGACTTTATTGGCTCTAGAGCAAGGTGCCCGGTTTTGATAACCAGGGACTTTAATGATGTAATGAACCTAGAGGAAGATAGATCTTCCAAGGATCATGTATATAAAACAAATAAAGATAAACTAACACCGCTAAGAAGGGTCTGCCTGGAAATGGCATTGACAGACATTTGGCAATATCTGTACGGAGAAAAAATAGATTTTTTTTGTTTTAGTCGAGCGAATACAGTAATGTCTAGAATAGACCTAGCTTTAGCCAACCTTGATTTTTTAGATATGGTAGCAAAAATGAAGTATGAAATACATCCAATCTCCGACCCATCTCCTATAGTGGTAACGACTAAAATGTGGCATTATAAGACGAAAACGAGAAGTTTCAGACTAAACCCCCACTGGATTAAGTTGGTTAAGGAGCAGGAAAATATAACAAACGAGATCCGGGAATTTTGGCTATTGAATGCTCCGTCGGCACCTATGCAGTTTGTATGGGATTATTTTAAAGAGTTTTTGCGTGGAGTTTATATAGCCAAAATTAACGGGGGGAAAAAAGAATACGCGGCAAAAGAACTAGCTTTAAAAAGAAGGGTCCAGTCCCTACAGGGAGAGATAGTCAATAATACGAACTCCGCTGTACAATTACAGTTTCAAGAAGCTAGAATGGAGTACAAAAATTATCTATTAGATAAAGCACAGAATAGTTTTTTTTTACAGGAGCCAAATACTTCTCTCAGGGAGGGAAACCTGGAAATCTTTTATCATCTTTGATCCAAAACCAAAAAAATATCAATAGAATAAAAAATATTAGATTGGAAAATGGGGTGGTTACTACGCGCCCGGAGTTCATTAAGTATTATAAAATCTTATATATAAATAATAATAAGCAGAAGGATGGAGACGTTGAAAAGTTCTTGGAGAACATTAATCTCCCTAAACTAACAGAGGAGGAATGTAAAATACTAAACCTACAAAACCATCTGTGGAAATTCTTCTCCAGGGACTGACGGGCTCCCGTTTAAAATTTATCGCCAGTATGGAGTTACAATCTTGCCAATGTTACTGGTGAACTCCCTTCATCTCTATCTGAAGCTGTGATCACGCTTATTCTAAAAAAGGATGAAAAAGAGATAGGGGCATACCGCTCGATCTCTTTGTTAAATACAGACTATAAAATCTGTGCAAAAATATTCGCTAATAAATTAAAGGGAGTTATTGACAGATTAATTCATCCAGATCAGACTGGGTTTATACCCAAGAGATTGGTACAATCCAGCATACGTAGAGCTTTTGTGAATATGCAGGTCGAAGAGGGGGAAGGTTCCCGCTCCATCCTGTCATTAGACGCTGAGAAGGCGTTTGACAGGGTGGAGTGGGAATATCTCTGGAAAGTAATGCATAGGATGAATCTGGGCCAATACTTTATCAAGTGGGTCCAGATTCTATATAACCACCCCAAAGCTAGAATAAATATCAATGGAGTATGGTCTGAGCAAATAGAGTTGTATAGAGGAACAAGACAGGGATGCCCCCTTTCCCCTTTACTGTTTGCTCTATTTATAGAACTGCTGGCAGCTAAAATTAGATCGGATGACACGATTAAAGGTTTTTGGTATGAATAGGACCTCCGATAAGATAACTATGTATACAGATGATATTTTAATCTTCTTGGAGAATCCAACATCTCAGTTGTTTCATCTTATGATATCTCGGGATATAAAGTCAACTGGGCTAAATCAGTATTGTTACCGCTTGATCAGGCATCTCTAACGAATTCTGTAGAAATCAGGGTATTAAAACCTACGGAATCCTTTGAATATTTGGGTGTAAAGCTGAGTGCAAGTATCCTAGACTTTATGAAATTAAATGTCTCTCCCTTGTTGATTAGATGTAAAAGTAAAATAACCTTTGGCAGAAGTTATCAATAGGACAAGCGGACAGAATTGCACTAATAAAAATGGTGTTACTTCCCCAGATTTTGTATATTTTGGCAGCTTGTCCAGTTTGGATAGAGGACTGTTTCTTCAACCACCTGGAACGGTTGCTGAATGATTTAATCTGGGGAAGAGAAAGGGTAAAACTAAAACAAAAATATCTTTGGTTAGCGGAAGATGATGGAGGGCTATCGGTTCCCTTTTTCCAGGGATATTACTTAGCCTCACAAGGCCAGTGGCTAAAATCCGGGGGAAATAATATAAAAGAATACCTAGAAAGGGGTTTTAACGGTCCAAAATATAATATATTTAGCTGTGCAATCAAGAAGATAGAATAATCAGCGGCACTCACCAGTTGCAGGTTTTCAACATATCATCACTTTATTTGTGACAATAGGTACATGCTTACAGGGCTGGGGCGGACAAGCCTTTCACTAAGATCAGAGAACCGCCTGAGCGGTGTGTGGCAGTGACGGCCGTTTCGCACAGTGTGTGCTTCTTCTGGCTACCTAAATGAAGTGCACAGGTGCGCCTGTCCATTTAAAGAGGAGCGTGAGAATTAACCCTATACAGGGTAACTGGATCTCAATCGCAAATTAAAGGCAAGCACCTGTGTACATATACAACTGAAATTCAATCAAACATTATCAGTACATTCAAATGAAAACACTAAGGTCATTCCGATCCTTCAGACCCAGGGGTCCCATGGCATCTGTGCGGATTATCCATCTCACTTCTTTCTGTAACAGGAGGCGATGCCTGTCACCTCCTTGTTTTAGCTTTGGAATCACCTCAATTCCAGCAAAGCCCAGGCATTTTTTATTACCCCCATGTTTCTGCCATACATGGTCTATTAAACGTGGGCAGCCCTTCTTGGTCTTGATGGAGTTGAGGTGTTCACGGAACCTCTCCAGCATCGGTCTTATTGTTTTTCCTATATAAAATGATCCGCAATCACACTTCACCACATATACAACATATGTGGTCCTACATGTGCAAAATTGCTTCATTCTGTGTGACACCTCCCCTATGGACAAGATTTTGTCCCGGAGCATGTGATCACAGAAGGAGCAATTACCGCACCGATGGTTACCTACTGGTTTCTTCACATTCAGCCATTGACTTGGACACTGTTCACACTTCATGCGACTACTCACTAATTGATCCCTAAGGGTGTGTGTTTTTCTGAAGGCGATGATGGTTTCCTGGCTGTGAATTTATCCAGACATTTCTCACTTCTTAGTAGATCCCAATTATCATAAATGATTTGAACACAAACACAAATCTGTTGTGTTTTTCGGGTTTTTCTCCCTGATGCAATAATTCTTTCTGTGTTCTTATACTGGCCCTACTTAGAGCCGCATCTAACATTCTTATAGGATATGCCCTTTTCGCCAAGCGATTCTTCAGTTCTACAGCTTGTCACATGTAGCCCTCATTGCAGCTATTAATGCGTCTTAGTAGCGTAAATTGCCCGTACGGTATGGCCTCCTTTACGCTACGTGGATGGAAACTTTCATGGTGTAGAAGGGAATTCGAAGCGGTAGGCTTCCGAAAACCTTCTGTTATGATCTCACCATCTCGAATAATGACACGGACATCGAGGAATTCCAAAATAGCACCTCCAAAATTTAAGGTAAAAGACATGTTCATGTCATTTTCGTGATTCAAGTATGCCACAAAATCTTTGCATAATGCCTGACTTCCCGTCCACACCATGAAGACATCATCCACGTAGCGCAAAAACATCTGGATGTTAGGTAGGAAGGGGTTACTTGTGCTGAATACATACTTGTTTTCTAAGGTGTTAAGGTATATATTGGCAAAGGTACACGACACTGGCGTCCCCATCGCCGTGCACCTGCCGATACCATTGTTCACCAAATCTGAAAACATTGTTGCTTAGTATGAACAGTAATGCTTCCTCTACAAATTGGATATACATCTCATCTTTATCGGTTGATCTCAACATATCTGCGACCACCCCTACTCCCGCTCGCTGGGGAATGTGGGTATACAAACTTTCAACGTCTAATGACACCAGGTTCCAATCCTCCTGCCACTGGAGGTCCTCCAGTGCCAGAAGAAAATCCTTGGTGTCCTTCAGGTATGTAACCGATTTCTTCAGGGCTGGTGAGTGCTGCTGATTTTTCTATCTTCTTGATTGCACATTTATATCACTATTGGAAAGTAGGCACCACCGCATGTTCACCTTATGCCCGATTTACACAGAGGACAGCTAATAGGATACCACTCAGCGTTGTACAAAGGGGAGTAGTGCCGTCTGGACTCTCTTTTCTCTTTGAATAATATATTTAGCATATTAGAGACAGAATTTATTAAAAATAAAGGGAAAAAGTGCCCAATATGTCAAATGGTTGACTTGGCTTGGGGAAAAATTAAAAGAATACTAAAAATCTTGAACACTTCATATTTTTCACCTTTGTGGTGTAATACCAATATGAGAGAATTTAAACTAATTGCAGAATATAAGTATTGGGAAAAGTATGGTATTATTTATGTATCACAGTTAGTTAAGAATGGGGAAATAAGAGCACTAAAAGAGTTATGTCCAACATTTCTTATCCATTGAAATGACAGCTCTGTTTAGCTACAAATCAAAATTGCTGCCTCCAGAAAATCAATATGGCAGCTTCCATAAAAATCTCAGCGGACGGAACACTGAGCGTGTCACAATGTAACCCTTTAGCATCCATGGATGATGACATCACAATAGCCCCTTGCTGGTTTCCTTCCTGGCAACAGATATGATTCTTCATTCTTCAGTCAGGTGTGGATCCATGCACATCAACAGGTATGGTGCTAATCTACAGGTAATATATACTGGAACACCTTCCCAATTAAAATATACCTTTTAATAATAATCTATTAAAATCTGGCCTACAGCCGGACTACAAATACAAGGAAGGTCGACATACAATACAAACATTGTCATACAATGGCAAAGAGGTATATTGGAAGTGGCTACAGTTACACCTATACATCTATTGTAATCTCGTATAGGTGTAACTGTAGCCACTTCCAATATACCTCTTTGCAATTGTATGACAATGTTTGTATTGTATGTCGACCTTCCTTGTATTTGTAGTCCGGCTGTAGGCCAGATTTTAATAGATTATTATTAAAAGGTATATTTTAATTGGGAAGGTGTTCCAGTATATATTACCTGTAGATTAGCACCTGAAGGTCATCAGTGAACTATAATATATTGTTTTCTATGTTTATTGGTCCTCAGCTGTGTGCCACACATAGAGTATCTCATGTGGGGGTAATCTTAATCCTACGGATTGCTCACCAGTCCTGCATATACATCTAGGTGTAACTGTAGCCACTTCCAATATACCTCTTTGCCATTGTATGACAATGTTTGTATTGTATGTCGACCTTCCTTGTATTTGTAGTCCGGCTGTAGGCCAGATTTTAATAGATTATTATTAAAAGGTATATTTTAATTGGGAAGGTGTTCCAGTATATATTACCTGTAGATTAGCACCTGAAGGTCATCAGTAAACTATAATATATTGTTTTCTATGTTTATTGGTCCTCAGCTGTGTGCCACACATAGAGTATCTCATGTGGGGGTAATCTTAATCCTACGGATTGCTCACCAGTCCTGCATACACTGCGTGCAGAATTATTAGGCAAATGAGTATTTTGACCACATCATCCTCTTTATGCATGTTGTCTTACTCCAAGCTGTATAGGCTCGAAAGCCTACTACCAATTAAGCATATTAGGTGATGTGCATCTCTGTAATGAGAAGGGGTGTGGTCTAATGACATCAACACCCTATATCAGGTGTGCATAATTATTAGGCAACTTCCTTTCCTTTGGCAAAATGGGTCAAAAGAAGGACTTGACAGGCTCAGAAAAGTCAAAAATAGTGAGATATCTTGCAGAGGGATGCAGCACTCTTAAAATTGCAAAGCTTCTGAAGCGTGATCATCGAACAATCAAGCGTTTCATTCAAAATAGTCAACAGGGTCGCAAGAAGCGTGTGGAAAAACCAAGGCGCGTGGCTGGATTGGTAAAGGGCAGAGAGCTCCAGTCCGACTCAGACGCCAGCAAGGTGGAGGTGGAGTACTGGTTTGGGCTGGTATCATCAAAGATGAGCTTGTGGGGCCTTTTCGGGTTGAGGATGGAGTCAAGCTCAACTCCCAGTCCTACTGCCAGTTTCTGGAAGACACCTTCTTCAAGCACCGGTACAGGAAGAAGTCTGCATCCTTCAAGAAAAACATGATTTTCATGCAGGACAATGCTCCATCACACGCGTCCAAGTACTCCACAGCGTGGCTGGCAAGAAAGGGTATAAAAGAAGAAAATCTAATGACATGGCCTCCTTGTTCACCTGATCTGAACCCCATTGAGAACCTGTGGTCCATCATCAAATGTGAGATTTACAAGGAGGGAAAACAGTACACCTCTCTGAACAGTGTCTGGGAGGCTGTGGTTGCTGCTGCACGCAATGTTGATGGTGAACAGATCAAAACACTGACAGAATCCATGGATGGCAGGCTTTTGAGTGTCCTTGCAAAGAAAGGTGGCTATATTGGTCACTGATTTGTTTTTGTTTTGTTTTTGAATGTCAGAAATGTATATTTGTGAATGTTGAGATGTTATATTGGTTTCACTGGTAAAAATAAATAATTGAAATGGGTATATATTTGTTTTTTGTTAAGTTGCCTAATAATTATGCACAGTAATAGTCACCTGCACACACAGATATCCCCCTAAATTAGCTAAAACTAAAAACAAACTAAAAACTACTTCCAAAAATATTCAGCTTTGATATTAATGAGTTTTTTGGGTTCATTGAGAACATGGTTGTTGTTCAATAATAAAATTAATCCTCAAAAATACAACTTGCCTAATAATTCTGCACTCCCTGTATACATCTAGGTGTAACTGTAGCCACTTCCAATATACCTCTTTGCCATTGTATGACAATGTTTGTATTGTATGTCGACCTTCCTTGTATTTGTAGTCCGGCTGTAGGCCAGATTTTAATAGATTATTATTAAAAGGTATATTTTAATTGGGAAGGTGTTCCAGTATATATTACCTGTAGATTAGCACCTGAAGGTCATCAGTGAACTATAATATATTGTTTTCTATGTTTATTGGTCCTCAGCTGTGTCGCACACATAGAGTATCTCATGTGGGGGTAATCTTAATCCTACGGATTGCTCACCAGTCCTGCATATACATCTATTGTAATCTCGTATAGGTGTAACTGTAGCCACTTCCAATATACCTCTTTGCCATTGTATGACAATGTTTGTATTGTATGTCGACCTTCCTTGTATTTGTAGTCCGGCTGTAGGCCAGATTTTAATAGATTATTATTAAAAGGTATATTTTAATTGGGAAGGTGTTCCAGTATATATTCAATTATTCTTCCCTTAGATATATTTACTGCTAAACAGGTTTTTAATGTGGTAATCTACAGGTAAGCATGCATTTTTGTTTGTGTCAAACAAAGATGTCAGTTTATGGAAAGATTTGTTTGAGGGAAAAATGGCGCTTCTGTGCAGATTGGGATACTGTCCAGCGACTATTCGCAGGCCCAGAACACAAAAACCTTCTTATCTGTTTCTGACGGTATGGCCATATGAACTTCGAGAGTACCCCTCTTTACTCACTGTTGCTACTTGGGGGAAGGAAGCGGTCACCGACGGAGCAATGCATTTTCTGGCTTTTGCTTTTTGGCCACTGCAATGCAGGTGCAGATCAGTTTAGCGTCTGCAACTCAACACCTATCATGAGATACCATACCTTTTATGGATTTTTGGAGCTGGCAGAATGAGAATGCACCTGTAGTCCATTGAGCTAGTACTCAATGTACTTAGCACCCGTGTAACTGCCTCACCTGCTCCAGGAATCCAAAAGCAGGTTCTAACCCAGTATTTTAACCCCCAGAGACCCAGTGTTATAATATTACAACATCACATTTAAGGCTACAAAAATAAACCCTCCTCCAGTTTCTTCTTTTTAAAAACTTATGTACATTACTAATAGGTCCTATTGTTCAGTTCTGCAACACTATTGGATGGTTGAATGTGTAAATAGGCCTGTTTATCTGGCCATGAAGTCATACAACCCGGGTGCCTGCTTTGGATTACATCATCTTGTTGTTTTGGACGGGATAAATCAAGACTCAAGTAAAAACTTGAAAATATTTTTTTCTGTGATAAATAGTTAAGGCTGCATGCAGCCTGTTATTGTGGGAGGGGCCAGGTCCCCTTACTTAAGCCCCCTCGTACAGCTCACCATCACCGCGCCCGCCGACCAGCACTTCGTGTGACTCACGTCACTTCCGGTAAGCACGCCTCCCCAGGTAAGTAGCGCCGCACGCCTCCTGCCTCCCGCCGGTGTCTCCGGTCCGTCCGACCGACTTCGGGACCGAGGTCGGCCGCAGGCCCGCTCCCCCTCACCGCCTCCGGCCCCGTGAGCTCCCTCCACCGCCGTCGTGTCGCGTCCGTCCTCTCGCGAGAGGTCGGGCGCATGCGCAGCCGGCTACCGGGCCGGCTGCCGCATCAAGTCCTGCACGCTGGCCGTAGGGGTGGTGGACAGAGGGGGAGCCCCGCTCACGGCCGCTCCTGCCTCCCACGCTCCTGTCATGGCCGTTCTTGCTTGCCACACTCCCGTGCCCCAGAGTGCAGGCCTTTCCAGCATCCACGGTGCACACACACTCGGGGGGTCTGTTACATACAGCTGCATGCTCGTGCAGGGGTACATTAGTCAGCCGACCGCCCGTGCCTTCTGCCAGCCCATGGTTGTTATGGTGGCCAGCCTGTATTCGTGCAGGTTGGCTAAGCCACGCCCATTTGGTGTCAACATAGCAGGGCTGGCAGATGCAGCTTCAGGTCATATCCGCCACTCTGGCCGGTCTGTGGTCCTGACACGCATTAATTGCCCATCACGTTGAAGTGGCGCTGTTGGGTAATTAATGGTCCGCCCCCTCCACGTCTCTCCTGGCTCCATCCAGCTCGCCGTGCCTGGCTCCTGGGTTCCACCTCCAGGCCACCCGCTCCGCCAGGTTGGCACGGACCACAGACTCCTCCACGCCCACCCAGGGGGGACCCGTGGCCTTTCAGGCCTGCGCACGCCCCTGCCAACCCACGGCCTCCGAGCCGGTCCCACGGGGGCTCCGACCCTTGTGGCTCCCCAATTTTTCACATGCATGTTCCTTTCCCAGGTGCCAGTAGCGTTCGTGGTCCCCGACGAGTTTTTTCGCGACTTCCTGACGTCAGGTTCATGTCCGCAGAAGGTCGCTGCCGGCCAACTCGCGGGTATTCGCAAGCTTGAGGGTGTTCAGGTAGGTAATCCTGGGCTGCTCCCCGCAGTTCCTCCCACCCATATCCCGGGTTGCCTCCACGGAGGCAAGCAGGGATGTTTTCTTTCTCACTCAACCTGAGACGTTCAGGCATCTTCTCTGTCCTTCTTAAACCGGAGGCGTTCTGGTCCTTCTCTGCCCAGGTACCCTGAAGCGTTCAGGTGTCTTCTCTGCACATTCCTGCCTGAGTCAGTCAGGTGTCTTCTCTGTCCAGGCACCCTGAAGCGTTCAGGTGTCTTCTCTGTCCATCTTGGCCTGAGGCGTTCAGGTGTCTTCTCTGTCCAGGGACCCTGAAGCGTTCAGGTGTCTTCTCTGTCCATCTTGGCCTGAGGCGTTCAGGTGTCTTCTCTGTCCAGGGACCCTGAAGCGTTCAGGTGTCTTCTCTGTCCATCTGGCCTGAGGCGTTCAGGTGTCTTCTCTGCCCAGGTACCCTGAAGCGTTCAGGTGTCTTCTCTGCACATTTCTGCCTGAGTCAGTCAGGTGTCTTCGCTGTCCAGGTACCCTGAAGCGCTCTGGTGTCTTCTCGGTCCATCCTAGCCTGAGGCGTTCAGGTGGCTTCTCTGTCCCAGCACCCTGAAACGTTCAGGTGTCTCCTCTATCCATCCAGCCTGCGACGTTCAGGTCTCTTCCCTGCCGGGTGCCCTGATGCGTTCGGGTGTCTCCCCCGTCCGCTGTCACTTTGGCGTCAGGGTCGTTCCTGGTCTCGTTAGCGCACGGGGGCAGCCACCTTTAGGGTAGTCTGTCGGTGCGACAGGTGTCTCCCAGTCCCCACGCATCTTGCAGCACCCAGGCAACTTGCTCGCGTCCCCAACCTGAAACGTTCAGGTCACTCCTCACCGCCCGTCCTGGAACTCCACTTTTTCCTGGTTCATGTTTTATCCACGTCTCCCTGTTGCCATTAGCAGCCGACACAGCGGTGTGTCCGCACGCATCAGCATTGGTTTTCAGGTCCTGCGCTGCAATTTTCTCACGTCGCTCCTAACTTTTCCAGTCCTCAGGGCCAGCCGGGTCGTTCCCGTTAATCCGCAGGCGGTAAGGCAAGGGTGTTGATTCCACGCTCTCAGGTACGTCCTCAAATATGTTCGCCCTCGTCCTCAGCAGTCAGGGTACTCGTCCCCAGGACCTCTCCAGCTGCCATATTGTTGTCTCTAATTCCAGGTATTGCAAGGTCTCCACTATCTTGAAGCTATGTCGCAGGTCTCTGATGTCGACGACACTTTGTCCCTCCCGGGTACTTCGGTCTCCAGCCAAGGTGGCCCTGTTGCCCTCCGAAGATGGACCGTGCCGATGCTCATTGCGGAGTTGGCCAAGAGAGGTATCAGGCACCCAGCCTCAGCCAGGAAGGCCGAGCTATACCGGCTATTGATGACCGAGCCCAGCCCTCCTGCAAGAGAAGATCCACCCCCTGCCATCCAGCAGTCCCTGGTGCTGTTACAGGCCTCCTTGGATTCGCTCATCTCGTCCGTTGCCGACATCAGGACCAGGGTGGTGGACTTGGAGTCCAGGACACCAGCGTCATCCCAGGCAGTGGTCCCCGTCACCGATCCCCCGCTATCCCTGCTTCCGGCTCCAGGTACGTCCCCGGCTGCTCCGGTGGTGGCTCCTGCGCACTTGGTGCCGGACCATATCAGGAGGGACATCTTGGCGGGCAAGGACGTGAATCTCGCGTCCATCCTGATTGCGTCCCACGATGCCGCAGACAACAAGACTTTTGACTGCGGGGAGGTCTCGGTGGTCCTTCGGGCCAAGGATGGACGTCTCAACCGCAAGCTCTCTGTCGTCGAGTTTGTTTTGGCCTTCGGCCTGTTTAGAGACGTGCTCTGCTCCGCTTTCCCGGCCCGCCGGGAGGAGCTGGACACATATCTACACAGGGTCACGGGACTTGGGCACAAGTACGGCGGCACGGCGTTCTATGATTACCACCGCTCCTTTTCAGCCAAGGCCGCCGCCGCGCTTGCCCAGTTTCAGTTCTCCGTCAACTGGGCCATGCTGGACATGGAGTTGTTCTGCCAGCATTTCGCCGGTCTCCGGGCCCCCGCTTGTTCGACCTGCCAGTCGATTTTCCACTCCACCGAGTGGTGTCCTCAAACGGCCACGGCCCAACCAGACAAGGCTATTCCAGGCCCCTCTGGGGTCCCCCGCAGTCCCTCCACCACCGATAAGTTGCAATAACTTCAACTTTGGTTCCTGTCTGTTTAGCGGTTGCAGGGCCCTGCACATCTGCTCCATTTGCTTCAGGGCTCACCCCAGGTCCACATGTCCCAAGAAGGCGTACAAGCGCCTATGACTAGCCGACTGCGACATCGACCTCCTGGCTCTCCTGTTACGGGACCATCCGGTGCCAGGGTTCGTGGACTTCCTGGTCACTGGCCTCTGCTCCGGGTTTGACACAGGGTTGGTGGCACTACCCCATTCCAACTGGGAGTGCGACAATCTGCAGTCAGCCAGGTCAGATCCCACCGCTGTACAGGAACTCCTGAATTCGGAGGTGGAGAAAGGGTTCCTCCTGGGCCCTTTCAACCAGGTTCCTTTCTCCCGCTGGCGGATCAGCCCCATAGGCATCGTGTCCAAAATAGATTCGAATAAAAAACGTTTGATTTACGATCTCTCCGCCCCCCATGATTCCGTCATCCCCAGCATCAATTCGCTCATCCCTTCTGAAGAATTTTCCATGACCTATGCGTCCATAGACGAAGCCATTGCCCTCATCCTTAGCGCCGGGAAAGGCGCCTGGTTGTCTAAAACTGACATAGCGGACGCCTTCAAACTGCTGCCCATCGCCCCTCACCTTTGGCAGTTCTATGGCATCAGGTGGGAGGGCAGGTTCTATTTTGCCAACAGGTTGACCTTCGGCTCAAAAAGCAGCCCGTGGTTATTCGACCAATTGGCGCAGGCCCTGCACTGGATCCTGATCCACCACGGCAGCGCCCCAGCGGTCATACATTACCTGGACGACTTCCTCCTCATAGAACCTCCGCTATGTCGGCCATCCGGGCTGCTCTCCCTCCTGGAGATCTTTGCCGCCCTTGCCATCCCTATTTCGCAGGGAAAGACCGCGGGGCCGGTCACTTCCATCACCTTCCTGGGTATTGTCCTGGACTCAGACAGAATGGAAGCCAGGCTTCCGGAGGCAAAGCTGTCCCAGATACGGGAAGTCGTGGCCAGGGCCATCACCTCTTCCCAGGTGACCAAGGTCGAGCTACAGTCCATCCTGGGTCGGCTGAACTTTGCCTTAAGGGTCATGCCCCAGGGCAGGGCTTTCATTTCCCGGCTGCTCTCGCTCCTTCCCTCAGCCTCCGAACCCAGCAGCATTGTCCACTTGGACAGGGCTGCCATGGCAGATTTGCGCATGTGGGACAGCTTTCTGTTATCTTGGAACGGGGTCAGCCTGTTTGTCCCCTCATGGTCCCAGTCATCTACCAGGGTGTTTGCTGATGCCGCAGCATCCCGGGGTTTCGCGGCCATCTTCGGGTCCCAGTGGCTGGCTGGCCCATGGCCTCCTCAGGTCAGTTCCGACCCTCAGTCCCTCAGCTCATCACCGTTCCTGGAATGTTACCCCATCGTGGCGGCCGCATCCGTCTGGGGTCATCTCTGGGCGAATTCCAGCGTCATGTTTATATCTGACAGTCAGGACCTGGTGGACATCATCTCCAAAGGCCGAGCTAAGTCGGCCAGGGTCATGTCCTTGTTGCGCAAACTGGTCTGGCTAGCCATGACCCATAACTTTCATTTTTCATGTTCCCATATCCCAGGTGCCAGCAACACGGCGGCCGATGCCTTATCGAGGTTCAATTTTCACACCTTCTTTCAGGTATGTCCAGAAGCAGACCGGACCGGGGCCCGGATTCCCGGCTTCAGCGACCTGATGTTGGACTGAGGTCGCTGCTGGCAACCGCCGAGGACCTCAGGCACCGATCCCTTTCGGTCAACACGGCTCGCAACTACGGCACAGGTTGGAACCACTTCCAGAAGTTTTCCAGGGACCATCCCCAACTGGATATGTCCTTCATTGCGTACATCATGGCTTTCATGGCCCATTGCCATGTCAACCTCAAGCTGGCACCCAGCACCATCCGTTTGTACCTGGCCGGGGCACAGCATTTCTTAGCCCTTCAGAACCCTGAAGTACGCGCGGCGTTCACATCCCAAGCCGTCAAGGCCACGCTCAGGGGCATTGAGAAAAACAGTAAAGACTCCAACCCGTCCCGTCGGCCGGTCTCCGGTGAGCTGTTTAGGCAGCTGTCTGCATCCCTAGATGGCAATCCCTTTGGCCATTTCACTAGTCTGGTCATCAAAGCCGCCATGTACCTAAGCTTCTACGGCTTCCTTCGTCCAGGAGAATTTTCAGTTGCTTCCCTGAAGACGATCTTCCTGAAAAAGAAGCAGCTATCCTGGAGCCAGGATCATCTGGTATTAAGCCTGCCTTCCACCAAGACGTCCCAAACCGGTCCTCCCATACTGATCCGGTTCTTCAAGTCCGGGAACGCCTGGTGTCCGGTGGTGGTACTCCAACATCTCCTGGGTTCCACACCATCTCCAGATCCAGAGTCTCCGTTGCTGCCATTCCAAGGGAAACCCCTATCCACGTCACAGTTTGTCTCCCACATCAGATCCCTGGTCGCAGGGTTGGGGGTGGACCCCAAAACCATATCAGGACATTCGTTCCGCATCGGAGCGGCTTCAGCGGCTTCCAAGCACGGGACGCCTCCGCACGTCATCCGTCACATGGGTAGGTGGAGATCTGCTTGTTTTTCCCGGTACATCCCGGATCCGCTGACTGAAACCCGGCAGGTATTCCGTTCCTTGGTTTTGTAACCCTGTTCCACATGCATTAAACAGCAGCACTTCTCCTACCTGGTGTCTTTTTGGCCCTCTTTTAGGCAGGCCCACGTCCCGTGGCTCCAGGCACACCCCAGCCACTGTCTAGCCCCCTCCTGTCACCTTACTGACCGTGGCCGCGGCCACAAATAGTTAAGGCTGCATGCAGCCTGTTATTGTGGGAGGGGCCAGGTCCCCTTACTTAAGCCCCCTCGTACAGCTCACCATCACCGCGCCCGCCGACCAGCACTTCACCCACCCGTTCCCCCCCCCCTTTTTTCTACTCTCTCTAGGGTTGGCCCTCTTTTAGGCAGGCCCACGTCCCGTGGCTCCAGGCACACCCCAGCCACTGTCTAGCCCCCTCCTGTCACCTTACTGACCGTGGCCGCGGCCACAATTGATATGTGTAGATCATACAGATTTTATGGCATCATTGAATATACTGATATTGAGAGATTTGGAGCTGGTTATTTCTATGTTGTAATTTTACAACAGTGTGTCAAAGGGGTAGCAAGGTTTTGTCTGCACAGTAGAAGGAGTATGGAGTTATTTGTGAAGTGGACAAGGAAAATAAATTAACCAACGGCCACCTAACTTCTGATGTTCACATCACCCCAACAGAGGTAGTGCATCCTGATGCCCAGACCATGCCCAGTGACAGGTATCGATGGCTGAAAAAGAATTTCATCAGTCCCATTACTGATTTTTCTGGTCAGGATGTCAGTAATGGTGTCCAATCCCTCTGTATACCACTGAGTACTTTCAGAAGTCTGTGACAGAAGACATGATCAACGCTCTGGCAGATAACACCAATAAGTACAGTTTTCAGAAGAAAGGATCTTCCATAAACACAAAGGAAATAGAGCAGATGATTGGCATGTATCTGAAGATGGGTCTTGTCCAAATGCCTGGAGTCCGCATGTACTGGGAAGCAGACACAAGATACAGTCCTGTCTTCGATGTAATGTCACAAAACAGATTCCAGTCTCTGTTGACATCATTATATTTTGTGAGCAATCTAACCATGTCTGAGATGGAACAAAACACTGACAAAATCTGGAAACTCAGACCATGACTTGATGCTTTCAGAGAGAAATGCCTAAAGGTGGTCCCTGAAGAACATAACTCTGTTGATGAAATGATGATCCCTTTCAGGGGGAAATTCAGCAGCATCAAACAGTACATGCGTGGCAAGCCAAACCCATGGGGGTTAAAGCTGTGGGCAAGGACTGGAATCTCTGGTATACTTTGGTATACTTTGTGATTTTGATGTGTACCAAGGCAGTGTGGATGGAATACGGGCAAGATCTGAACTTGGACTATCAGGGGATGTTGTGATGAAACTTGCGTCCACGCTGCCACATGGTCACAACTACAAGATCTATGCAGACAAATTTTTCACCAGCTTCCCATTGATTGTTAGGCTGCTGGATTGTGGAATTCATTACACAGGAACAGCCAGACAAGTGCGCCTTCCCAACTGTAACCTTGAGGATGAGAAAAGCTTGAAGAAAAAGGGGAGAGGAAGCTTTGATGTCAGAGTGGAGTCAAACCACAACATTTGTGCTGTGAAATGGATCGACAACAGGCAGGTTTATACTTGTGTCATCCTTTGCTGGCCCACAACCAGTGGAGAAGATTCAACGCTGGGACAAAACTGCCAAAGATTTGTTGAAGTTGAGAGGCCTTACATTGTGGCTGCCTATAACAAATTCATGGGCGGAGTGGATTTGTTAGACTCATTTGCAGCAAAATACAAGTTTCCTGCTGCTGGTACCTTTACATCTTCTGGCACACCATTGTCCTAGATGTGATCAATGCTTGGCTCCTGTACAAAAGGGACTGCAAAGCTTTGGATATCCCAAAGAAACAGATGCTAAACAGGAGACTGTTTCAGGCCCAGTTGGCATCTTCTCTTATCCTGATCGACACGGCTGTATCAGTGCCAAAGCGAGGGCGACCATCTGCAAGCCCAGTTTCATCCAGGGGGGGCCCCTTGACTTCCCAAAAGAGGCAGTATACAGATGATGGAGGTTCTTCAGCTGCCAAAAAGTCAAATGCACACCCTCCAAAGGAAGTTTGCAAGGACATGATTGGACATTTTCCCATCAAAGCCGATAGAGGACGGTGACTACACTGTGCTAAAGGCTACACCAACACACTTTGCAGGAAGTGCAATGTTCGCCTCTGCTTTTCAGAGCAAAATAACAGTTTTTGGGACTACCATAATTGAATAAATCAACAAATAAAACAAGCATGATTTGCACATATAGTCTGGATCCAGTGTTTTTTAAATATGATACTCATTTTTTTAAATTAAATTGATAATAAAATTACATTTTTTTCTATTATACTATTCTTATTGTGTAGATACATAAACGTATGTGGGTCTTTATCAGCTGTAGAGTACAAATAAACTTTTAATTGTTCCTTACATGTGTTCAGAGTGTGAGTGATATTAATGAAATTCTGTTACCCTACAGGCCCTGGGTTGCCATTTTACAACATCCTCCCCAAAAGATACTAAAATGTAAAAAAAAAAACAACTGATTTAGGCATCACAAGCCTCCTAGAACAACATGTGAAAGGTTGAAAAAAAGGTGTAGATCAGTTTAGCGTCTGCAACTCAACACCTATCATACCTTTTATGCATTTTTGTAGCTGGCAGAATGAGAATGCACCTGTTGTCCAATTAAAGTTCTGTGCTAGTACACAATGTACTTAGCATCTCTTCAACTGCCCTACCTGCTCCAGGAATCCAAAAGGAGGTCCTAACCCAGTATTTTAATGCAGCTTTAAACAATAGTACTCAGAAACTAGGCTTCGTCCATGCTGACTTCTGTGGTTGCAATCCAAACCCATCCCAACATTTCTTATCCATTGATATGACAGCTCTGTTTAACTGCAAATCAAAATGGCTGCCTCCAGGAAAATCAATATGGCAGCCTCCATGAAAATTTCAATAGACGGAATACTTAGCGTGTCATAATGGAACCCTTCAGCATCCATGGATGATGACATCACAAAAGGCCCTTGGTGTTTTCCTCCCTAGCAGCAGCCATGATCCTTCATTGTTCAGTCAGGTGTGGATCCATGCACATCAACAGATATGGTGCCAATCCACAGGTAAGGGCACGTTTTCGTGTGTGTCAAACAAAGGTGTCAGTTTATGGAAAGATTTGTTTGAGGAAAAAATGGCGCTTTTGTGCAGATTAGAATATTGTACAGCGTCTAATAGCAGGCCTAGAACACAAAAACCTTCTTATCTGTTTCTGACTGTTATGGCCATATGAACTCCAAGAGTACCTCTCTTTATCCGCTAATGCAACTTGGGGGAAAGAAGCAGCCACCGATAGAGCTATGCATTTTCTGGTTCTTGCTTTTTGGCCACTGCAATGCAGGTGCAGATCAGTTTAGCGTCTGCAACTTACCCCCTCTCATGAGATACCATATCTTTTATGGATTTTTTAAGCTGGCAGAATGAGAATGCGCCTGTTATCCAATCAAAGTTCTGTGCTAGTACTCAATGTACTTAGCATCTCTGCAACTGCCCTATCTGCTCCAGGAATCCAAAAGCATGTTCTAACCCAGAATTTCAATGCAGCTATAAACAGTGGTGCTCAGAGACTAGGCTTCGTCCATGCTGACTTCTGTGTTTGCAATCAAAACCCTTCCCAACATTTCTTATCCATTGAAATGACAGCTCTGTTTAACAGCAAATCAAAATGGCTGCCTCCAGAAAATCAATATGGCAGCCTCCATGAAAATTTCAATAGACGGAACACTGAGCATGTCATAATGGAACCCTTCAGCATCCATGGATGATGACATCACAAGGGGCCCTTGCTGTTTTAATCCCCGGCAGCAGCCATGATTCTTTATTCTTCAGTCAGGTGTGGATCCATGCACATCAACAGGTATGGTGCCAATCCACAGTTAAGGGCGCGTTTTTGTTTGTGTGAAACGAAGGTGTCAGTTTATGGAAAGATTTGCTTGACGGAAAAATTGTATTTCTGTGCAGATTGGATTACTGTCCAGCATCTATTAGCAGGCCCAGAATACAAAAACCTTCTTATCTGTTTCTGACGGTATGGCCATATGAACTTCAAGAGCACCCCTCTTTACCCCCTGTTGCAACTTGGGGGAAGGAAGCGGTCACCGACGGAGCAATGCCTTATCTGGCTTTTGCTTTTTGGCCACTGCAATGCAGGTGCAGATCAATTTAGCGTCTGCAACTCACCCCCTCTCATGAGATACCATAACTTTTATGGATTTTTGTAACTGGGAGAATGAGAATGCGCCTGTTGTCCAATCAAAGTTCTGTGCTAGTACTCAATGTACTTAGCACCTCTGCAACTGCCCTATGTGCTCCAGGAATCCAAAAGCAGGCTCTCCTCAGGTTTTCCTCTTGACATCCTTGGCTGATGAACTCTGTCTGTTTAACTACATATATATATATATATATATATATATATATACAGTACAGACCAAAAGTTTGGACACACCTTCTCATTCAAAGAGTTTTCTTTATTTTCATGACTATGAAGGCATCAAAACTATGAATTAACACATGTGTGAAACAACTGAAAATATGTCATATTCTAGGTTCTTCAAAGTAGCCACCTTTTGCTTTGATTACTGCTTTGCACACTCTTGGCATTCTCTTGATGAGCTTCAAGAAGTAGTCCCCTGGACTGCTATGCTATATAATCTGCTGGTACTCCACATGTTTTTTTCTTCTTTTTTTTTTGGTCTGTCTTTTGTGGTTTTGGTATCGTCTCCGCTGTGCCCCTAGGAGTATGGATGAAACTGGGTCTAATTTTTGTTTTTTATATGTTTGATAATATAATGCCAGCAAAGGTTCAAAATAGGAAGTCTTTGGGCTCAAGTGGGAGGTAGCCCAATCTCAAGAATGGATAAATTCTTGAATTCACTGCAATATAAGACTAGGACTAATCAGAAGGGTAATAGGGAGAATAAAGTTGATACAACAGACTCACTAAATACAGAGGAAATTAGTGATAGAGAAGAGGGAAAGAGATATAAGAATGCAACAACAGATGAGAAGATAGAATTGGTGGATAGGAAGCTGACAGATATCCTGAATGCGGTTCAGCAATCGAACCAAGCATTAGGAGATCTGTCGGTCAAAATTTCCACCGTTCAAACGGATCTGTCTGTGATTAAAGATTAGATGGATAAAGTACGTGAGAAAGTTAAAGATCTCCAATTGGTTACAAAATATACGGGGGGATGGTCGAAAAAGCGAAACGGGTGGTCATATTTGACGTAGTGGCGAGACATCTTCCCTCGATTATATGTCTCCTTGAAATGCATCTTACATATGAGAACATCAGCATTGCAAAAAGGAAATGGGCAAAATATGACGCTTGCTGCTCGGCCCTCTCCCGGGGTGTTAGTGTTTATGTCCACAGGAGTGTGGACTATATTCCAATTGTCTACAGAATTGATAGAGAAGGTAGATTTGTTTTTCTGCATTGTCAGTTAAACGGTACTGTTTGCATATTGGCATTTGTGTATGTTCCTCCACCATTCTCTATGTCTGTCATGTCATACCTGGTGGACTTTATTGGCTCTAGAGCAGGGGTAGGCAACCTCCGGCACTCCAGCTGTTGTGAAACTACAACTCCCAGCATGCATACTTGTTCTGCTTTTCTAAGAACTCTCATAGAAATGAATGAAGCATGCTGGGAATTGTAGTTTCACAACAGCTGGAGTGCCGAAGGTTGCTGATCCCTGCTCTAGAGCAAGGTGCCCGGTTTTGATAACCAGGGACTTTAATGATATAATGAACCTAGAGGAAGATAGATCTTCCAAGGATCATGTATATAAAGCAAATAAAGATAAACTAACACTGCTAAGAAGGGTCTGTCTGGAAATGGCATTGACAGACATTTGGCAATATCTATACGGAGAAAAAATATTTTTTTGTTTTAGTCGAGGGAATACAGTAATGTGTAGAATAGACCTAGCTTTAGCCAACCTTTATTTTTTTGATATGGTAGCAAAAATGAAGTATGAAATACATCCGATCTCCGACCATTCTCCTATAGTGGTAACGACTAAAATGTGGAAAGACGAAATAAGACGAAAACGAGAAGTTTCAGACTAAACCCCCACTGGATTAGGTTGGTTAAGGAGCAGGAAAATATAACAAACGAGATCCGGGAATTTTGGCTATTGAATGCTCCGTCGGCACCTATGCAGTTTGTATGGGATTCTTTTAAAGCGTTTTTGCGTGGAGTTTATATAGCCAAAATTAACGGGGGAAAAAAAGAATACGCAGCAAAATAACTAGCTTTAAAAAGAAGGGTCCAGTCCCTACAGGGAGAGATAGTCAATAATACGAACTGCGCTGTACAATTACAGTTTCAAGAAGTTAGAATGGAGTACAAAAATTATCTATTAGATAAAGCACAGCATAGTTTTTTTTTTACAGGAGCCAAATACTTCTCTCAGGGAGGGAAACCTGGAAATCTTTTATTATCTTTGATCCAAAACCCAAAAAATATCAATGGAATAAAAAATATTAGATTGGAAAATGGGGTGGTTACTATGCGCCCGGAGGAGATTGAGCGGGAGTTCATTAAGTATTATAAAATCTTATATATAAATAATAATAAGCAGAAGGATGGAGACATTGAAAAGTTCTTGGAGAACATTAATCTCCCTAAACTAACAGAGGAGGAATGTAAAATACTAAACCTACAAGACCATCCGTGGAAATTCTTCTCCAGGGACTGACGAGCTCCCGTTTAAAATTTATCGCCAGTATGGAGATACAATCTTGCCAATGTTACTACAGGTCTTAAACAAAACCTATCAGACTGGTGAACTCCCTTCATCTCTATCTGAAGCTGTGATCACGCTTATTTTAAAAAAGGATGAAAAAGAGATAGGGGCATACCCCCCGATCTCTTTGTTAAATACAGACTATAAAATCTGTGCAAAAATATTCGCTAATAAATTAAAGGGAGTTATTGACAAATTAATTCATCCAGATCAGACTGGGTTTATACCCAAGAGATTGGTACAATCCAGCAAAGGTAGAGCTTTTGTGAATATGCAGGTCGAAGAGGGGGAAGGTTCCCGCTCCATCCTGTCATTAGACGCTGAGAAGGCGTTTGACAGGGTGGAGTGGAAATATCTCTGGAGAGTAATGCATAGGATGAATCTGGGCCAATACTTTATCAAGTGGGTCCAGATTCTATATAACTACCCCAAAGCTAGAATAAATATCAATGGAGTATGGTCTGAGCAAAAAGAGTTGTATAGAGGAACAAGACAGGGATGCCCCCTTTCCCCTTTACTGTTTGCTCAATTTATAGAACTGCTGGCAACTAAAATTAGATCGGATGAAACGATTAAAGGTTTTGGTATGAATGGGACCTCCGATAAGATAACTATGTATGCAGATGATATTTTAATCTTCTTGGAGAATCCAACATCTCAGTTGTTTCATCCTCTGTTATCTCGGGATATAAAATCAACTGGACTAAATCAGTATTGTTACCGCTTGATCAGGCATCTCTACCAAATTCTGTAGAAATCAGGGTATTAAAACCTACGGAATCCTTTGAATATTTGGGTGTAAAGCTGAGTGCAAGTATCCTAGACTTTATGAAATTAAATGTCTCTCCCTTGTTGATTAGATGCAAAAGTAAAACAATGTTTGGCGGAAGTTATCAATAGGACAAGCGGACAGAATTGCACTAATAAAAATGGTGTTACTTACCCAGATTTTGTATATTTTGGCAGCTTGTCCAGTTTGGATAGAGGACTGTTTCTTCAACCACCTGGAGCGGCTGCTGAATGACTTAATCTGGGGAAGAAAAAGGGTAAAACTAAAACAAAAATATCTTTGGTTAGCGGAAGAGGATGGAGGGCTATCTGTTCCCTTTTTCCAGGGATATTACTTAGCCTCACAAGTCCAGTGGCTAAAATCCGGGGGAAATAATATAAAAGAATACCTGGAAAGGGGTTTTAATGGCCCAAAATATAATATATTTAGCATATTAGAGACAGAATTTATTAAAAATAAAGGGAAAAAGTGCCCATTATGTCAAATGGTTGACTTGGCTTGGGGGAAAATTAAAAGAATACTAGACATCTTGAACACTTCACATTTTTCACCTTTGTGGTGTAATACCAATATGAGAGAATTTAAACTAATTGCAGAATATAAGTATTGGGAAAAGTATGGTATTATTTCTGTATCACAGTTATTTAAGAGTGGGGAAATAAGAGCACTAAAAGAGTTATGTCCAACATTTCTTATCCATTGAAATGACAGCTCTGTTTAGCTAGAAATCAAAATTGCTGCCTCCAGAAAATCAATATGGCAGCCTCCATAAAAATCTCAGCGGACGGAACACTGAGCGTGTCACAATGTAACCCTTTAGCATCAATGGATGATGACATCACAATGGTCCCTTGCTGGTTTCCTTTCTGGCAACAGCCATGATTTTTCATTCTTCAGTCAGGTGTGGATCCATGCACATCAACAGGTATGGTGCCAATCTACAGGTAAGCGTGCATTTTTGTTTGTGTCAAACAAAGATGTCAGTTTATGGAAAGATTTGTTTGAGGGAAAAATGGCATTTCTGTGCAGATTGGGATACTGTCCAGCGACTATTCGCAGGCCCAGAACACAAAAACCTTCTTATCTGTTTCAGATATGGCCATATGAACTTCGAGAGTACCCCTCTTTACTCCCTGTTGCAACTTGGGGGAAGGAAGCGGTCACCGACGGAGCAATGCATTTTCTGGCTTTTGCTTTTTGGCCACTGCAATGCAGGTGCAGATCAGTTTAGCGTCTGCAACTCAACACCTATCATGAGATACCATACCTTTTATGGATTTTTGGAGCTGGCAGAATGAGAATGCGCCTGTTGTCCAATCAAAGTTCTGTGCTAGTACACAATATATTTAGCACCTCTGCAACTGCCCTACCAGCTCCAGGAATCCAAAAGCAGGTTCTAACCCAGTATTTTAATGCAGCTTTAAACAATAGTGCTCAGAAACTAGGCTTCGTCCATGCTGACTTCTTTGGTTGCAATCCAAATCCTTCACAACATTTCTTATCCATTGAATTGACAGCTCTGTTTAACTGCAAATCAAAATGGCTGCCTCCAGAAAATCAATATGGCAGCCTCCATGAAAATTTCAATAGAAGGAACACTGAGCGTGTCTTAATAGAACCCTTCAGCATCCATGGATGATGACACCACAAAGGGCCCTTGCTGTTTTAATCCCTGGCAGCAGCCATGATTCTTCATTCTTCAATCATTTGTGGATCCATGCACATCAACAGGTATGGTTCCAATCCACAGGTAAGGGCGCGTTTTTGTTTGTGTGAAACGAAAGTGTCAGTTTATGGAAAGATTTGTTTTGACGGAAAAATTGCATTTCTGTGCAGATTGGATTTCTGTCCAGCATCTATTAGCAGGCCAAGAATACAAAAACATTCTTATCAGTTTATGACGGTATGGCCACATAGAAACATAGAATGTGTCGGCAGATAAGAACCATTTGGCCCATCTAGTCTGCACATTATACTAAATACTATGAATAGCCCTTGGCCCATTCTTATATGAAGGATGGCCTTATGCCTATCCCATGCATGCTTAAACTCCTTCACTGTATTTGCAGCTACCACTTCTGCAGGAAGGCTATTCCATGCATCCACCACTCTCTCAGTAAATTAATACTTCCTGATATTACTTTGAAACCTTTGCCCCTCTAATTTAAAACTATGTCCTCTTGCAGCAGTTTTTCTTCTTTTAAATATTCTCTCCTCTTTTACCTTGTTGATTCCCTTTATGTATTTAAAAGTTTCTATCATATCCCCTCTGTCTCGTCTTTCTTCCAAGCTATACATGTTAAGGTCCTTTAATATTTCCTGATAAGTTTTATCCTGCAATCCATGTACTAGTTTAGAAGCTCTTCTCTGAACTCTCTCCAAAGTATCAATATCCTTCTGGAGATATGGTCTCCAGTAGGGTTGAGCGAACCCGAACTGTAAAGTTCGGGTTCATACCGAACTTTAGGAATTTTGGACCCCAGACCCGAACATTTCCGTAAAAGTTGGGGTTCGGTGTTTGGCGCTTTCTTGGCGCTTTTTGAAAGGCTGCAGAGCAGCCAATCAACAAGCGGTTAACTGTCTGACCTTAGAAGCCATCACAGCCATGCATACTAATGACATGGCTGTGATTGGCCAGAGCAGCATGTGACACAGGCTCTATATAAGCTTGAGTCATGTAGCGCTGCACGTCACTCTGCTGTTACAAGTGTAGGGAGAGAATAGGAGAGAATCTAACTCAGCGATCTACAGAGAAATAATTGTGTGGGTGCAGGGCACAATCGTTTTACCCTGCCCTGAGGCCATTGACCAAAAAAACACAACTTATAATTCTGTTAGTTAGGTGGGCGGCGGCGGCCATTTTATGCAAGCTCAGTGCACTAACACTGCATCTGAGCTTTTGGGACATTGCAAATCACCATTTTTTGGGGCAAACTACAACATCTTGATTAGTCAGTGTGCAATTTAAGCTAGAAATACACCCATCATTTTCTGGGGTTTGAAAAACACAATTTAAAAAAAAAAAAAAAACTGCATTTTCCAGATCTGCAAGTGTTTAATTCAAGTTTAATATACAGCTTTCATATTCTGTTTCCAAAAAAACACTTTTTTGGCAATCTACAACATCTGGATTAGTCAGTGTGCAATTTAAGCTAGAAATACACCCATCATTTTCGGGGTTTGAAAAACACACCTTTTTTGACAAATATCACTATTTTCAGGCCTTGCAGCATCAGCACGTGTAAAATTACAGGCTTAGGGCCCTTTCACACTTGCGTTCTTTTCTTCCGGCATAGAGTTCCGTCGTCGGGGCTCTATGCCGGAAGAATCCTGATCAGTTTTATCCTAATGCATTCTGAATGGAGAGAAATCCGTTCAGGATGCATCAGGATGTCTTCAGTTCCGGACCGGAACGTTTTTTGGCCGGAGAAAATACCGCAGCATGCTGCGCTTTTTGCTCCGGCCAAAAATCCTGAACACTTGCTGCAAGGCCGGATCCGGAATTAATGCCCATTGAAAGGCATTAATCTGGATCCGGCCTTAAGCTAAACGTCGTTTCGGCGCATTGCCGGATCCGACGTTTAGCTTTTTCTGAATTAGTTACCATGGCTGCCAAGACGCAAAAGTCCTGGCAGCCATGGTAAAGTGTAGTGGGGAGCGGGGGAGCAGTATACTTACCGTCCTTGCGGCTCCCGGGGTGCTTCAGAGTGACGTCAGGGCGCCCCACGCGCATGGATGATGTGATCGCATGGACACGTCATCCATGCGCATGGGGCGCTCTGACGTCATTCTGGAGCGCCCCGGGAGCCTCACGGACTGTAAGTATACTGCTCCCCCGCTCCCCACTACTACTATGGCAACCAGGACTTTAATAGCGTCCTGGCTGCCATAGTAACACTGAACGCATTTTGAAGACGGATCCGTCTTCAAATGCTTTCAGTTCACTTGCGTTTTTCCGGATCCGGCGTGTAATTCCGGCAAATGGAGTACACGCCGGATCCGGACAACGCAAGTGCAAAAGAGCCCTTATATACTGCTGTCAAATTTAGTTGTTAAACAAAAACTTGTTTGGGCACAAAAAATTTAGTTGGCAGCCTTTGATGCAGATGTCATTGTGAGATACACCCTTAATACATTTGGGTTACATTCAGAGATTTTAAATACCGCCATTTGGTGCACCAATATTGAATTCAGGCCTACACTGGTTCAGGCCGTGTGAGATATACCCTCTACATACAGGGGTTGGATTCAGGCATTTGAAATACAGCCATTTGAAATACAGCCATTTTGGGCAAATAAATATTTAATTCAGGCCTACACTGGTACAGACAGTGTGAGATACCCCCTCTACATACAGGGGTTTGAATCAGGCATTTGGAATACAGCCATTTTTGCCACAGAAATATTTAATTCAGGCCTACACTGGTTCAGACCGTGTGAGATACACCCTTTACATACTGTCATTCTATTCTACTATTAATTAAACACCCATTTAGGGCAAGATCCTAAATTCAAATAATATGAGGAGAGCGTCAAATAAGGAATGTGGCCCAGGTCGTGGTGCTGCTGGTGGAGCTCCTGTTGCAGGGAGAGGACGTAGTCGATCTGTGCCAGCTACACGCACAAGTGAAACCCCTTCCTCAGGTGCGAGTAGGCGACAAAACCTGCAGCAGTATTTGGTCGGGCCTAATGCTGCTCTACGAATGGTGAGGCCTGAACAAATACAGGCGATAGTAGAGTGGATCCAGTTCCTTCACATTGTCTCCCACCGAGTCTCCTGCTGAAAGACCACAGTTGGCACCTGCAGCTGATGTCCATCAGTCTTTCATCTCACCCCCTTGCAAATCAGCCAAGCAATCTGAGCCCCAAGTCATGCAGCAGTCTCTTCTGCTTTTTGATGACTCTGTTAGCAGGGTTTCCCAGGGACATCCACCTAGCCCTGCCCCAGAATTGGAAGAGATTGAGTGCACCGATGCCCAACCACTTATCTTTCAAGATGAGTACATGGGAGGACCATCGCAGCATGTCTTGGATGATGACGAAACACAGGTGCCAACTGCTGGGGCTTTCGAAAGTGTGCAGAGCGACAAGGAAGGCAGGGGGGAAGACTGGGTGGAAGAAGATGTGGAGGACGATGAGGTCCTCGACCCCACATGGAATCAAGGTCATGCGAGTGACCTATGTAGTTTGGAGGAAGAGGCGGTGGTCGCACAGAGCCACCAGCACAGCAGAAGAGGGAGCAGGGTGCAAAAGCAGAGCGGCCGTCCTCTAGACAGTACGCCTGCTACTGCCCACCGCAGCAAGGGACCGAGCACACCAAAGCCAGGAGTTCCAAGGAGTTTTCTGGCGTGGCTGTTCTTCAGACAATGTGCTGACGACAAGACACGAGTGGTTTGCACGCTGTGCAATCAGAGCCTGAAGCTAGGCATAAACGTTCTCAACCTGAGCACAACCTGCATGACCAGGCATTTAAGTGCAAAGCACGAGCTTCAGTGGAGTAGACACCTCAAAAAGCAAGAAAGGTCTCTTGCTCCTCCTGCTTCCTCTTCTGCTGCAGTCGCAGCCTCTTCATCCACCTCTGGAGTGACAGTGCCACCTGCCACCCCGCAAACTGAGGATCTGCCAGCAACACCAACACCTGGGTCACCAAGCATCTCCACAATGTCCCACAGAAGCGTTCAGCTCTCCATATCCCAAATGCTGGAGAGGAAGAGGAAGTACCCCCCTACCCACCCGCGATCCCTAGCCCTGAATGCCAGCATTTGTAAATTACTGGCCTTTGAAATGCTGTCATTCCGTCTGGTGGAGACGGATAGTTTTAAAGGCCTTATGGCGGTGGCTGTTCCACAGTACGTCGTGCCCAGCCGCCACTACTTTTCAAGGGGAGCCATCCCTTCCCTTCACAACCAAGTAGGGGACAAAATCAGGTGTGCACTGCGCAACGCCATCTGTGGCAAGGTGCACCTGACTACGGATACGTGGACCAGTAAGCACGGTCAGGGCCGTTATATCTCCATAACAGAACACTGGGTAAATGCAGTGGGGGCTGGGCCTGAGGGAGATAGCAGTTTGGCGCATGTCCTTCCACCACAAGGATTGCAGGGCGCTTCAGTTTGCCTCTTGTTGCTTCCTCCTCCTACTCTGCTTCCTCATCCTCTACCAGCTCCTCATCCCGTCAGCGTAGCACCTTCACCACCAACTTCAGCACAGCCAGGGGTAAACGACAGCAGGCAGTATTAAAACGTATCTGTTTGGGGGACAAACCCCACACCGCGCAGGAGCTGTAGACAGACTGATGAGTGGTTTGTGCCAGTGAGCCTCAAGCCTGGCCTGGTGGTGTGCGATAATGGGCGAAATCTCGTAGCAGCTCTGGGACTAACCGGTTTGACGCACATCCCTTGCCTGGCGCATGTGCTGAATTTGGTGGTGCAGAGATTCCTTAAAAATTACCCCGATATGTCAGAGCTGCTGCATAAAGTGCGGGCTGTCTGTGCGCGCTTTCGACGTTCTCACAGAAGTCCAGGCAGGAAGCTCTATATCTGGCAACCAGAGAAGTGAGAGATGGGAATATAAGGAGGTTGGGATTGCTGGACAAGAAACAGCTGAGGAGGAGAAGCTACGGATCCCTGAGTGAGCCAAAAAGGATTGCAAGGCAAACCCAGAAAGCTACCATTAATAAACAGCACTGTCTTTAGACATAGAGCGCGCAGCCACCCGCTGCGACTTCCTGACCCCGGGTATACCGGAGTCAGGCGTGGCTCTTGACACCCTCGTGACAGTACCCCCTCCGGACACTCAGGACTAGGTCTCTCAGGATGAGAGGCATGAAAAGCCCGAACTAACCTGTCGGCGTTTACCTCAGACGCTGGAACCCACATTCTTTCCTCGGGACCGTAATCCCTCTAATGCACCAGATATTGAAGAGAGCGGCGGACCCGACGAGAATCAACAATTTTGGATATTTAAAACTCTAGATTACCATCCACAACAACAGGAGGAGGTGGCAGCGGTGACGGTTCTAGAGGTGGAACATACTTCTTGAGTAACGACTTATGGAAGACGTTATGGATTTTAAAAGTCTGAGGTATCTCTAGGCGAAAAGCCACGGGGTTAATGATGGCTACTATTTTGTAAGGGCCAATGAACCTAGGACCTAGTTTCCAAGAGGGAACCTTTAATTTAATATTCCTAGTAGACAACCACACATAGTCATTCACTCCTAGGTCCGGACCTGGCGACCGTCTCTTATCAGCCATGCATTTATATTTACCTCCCATATTTTTCAAATTAGCTTGCACTTTCTGCCATACAGAAGAAAGAGATGACGAAAACCGCTCCTCTTCGGGAACCCTTTGAAAGTACAGAATTGGGGATGAAAACCATATGCACCAAGAAATGGTGACTTGCTAGTAGATTCCTGACGGCGATTATTTATGGCAAACTCGGCTAACGGTAAATATGATGACCACACCTCTTGGTTTTCAGACACAAAACATTTTAGATATATCAAGGTTTTGGTTGGTACGCTCAGTCTGTCCATTCGACTGAGGATGGAAAGCTGAGGAAAAGGACAAGTGTACCCCCAAACGGGAACAAAAAGCTTTCCAAAGTTTAGAAATAAACTGGGTTCCCCGATCCGAAACAACATCGGAAGGGACCCCGTGAAGCTTCACGATTTCACTGATGAATACCTGAGCAAGAGTCTTAGCATTAGGTAGTGCGGGTAACGCAATGAAGTATACCATTTTGCTAAACCTGTCCACTACTACCAAGATAACTGTTTTAAGTCAGTGATAAAATCCATTGACAGATGTGTCCATGGCCTATTGGGAATGACAAGTGGCAATAAAGACCCTGCAGGACGTGTATGAGAGACTTTCGCGCGCGCACAAGTAGAACAGGAAGACACAAAATCCATTACATCCTGACGCAACCTTGGCCACCAAAAACGATGAGACAAAAGCTCCAAGGTTGCTTTACTACCCGGGTGCCCAGCAAGTGCCGAATTATGATGTTCCTTTAATAATTCGAGAAGCAGGTTTAACGGTACAAACAATTTCTCTGAGGGGCAAGAGACCGGGGCGTCCCCCTGGGCCTCTAACACCTTCCCCTCCAGAACAGAGTGTACCGCAGAGACAACCACTCCTCTTTGTAGAATGGGTACCGGATCACTCACATTACCCCCTCCAGGGAAACAACTAGATAATGCATCTGCCTTGGTATTTTTTGCCCCAGGACGATAGGTAATAACAAAGTTAAACCTGGTAAAAATAGCGACCACCTAGCTTGTCTAGAGGTGAGACACTTAGCTGATTCGAGGTACAGAAGGTTTTTGTGGTCTGTAATCACCGTGACGGGGTGGACTGCCCCCTCTAAAAAGTGATGCCATTCTTCAAACGCTAGTTTAATAGCTAATAGTTCCCTATTGCCAATATCATAGTTCTTCTCTGCTGCAGATAGTTTTTTAGAAAAGAACGCACAAGGACGCCATTTGCCAGGAGACGGACCCTGAGACAGCACAGCCCCCACTCCCACCTCTGACGCATCTACTTCAACAATAAAAGGCTGGGAGACATCAGGTTGGATTAGTACAGGTGCCGAGGTAAACCTCTCTTTTAGAGAGGAAAAAGCAATTTTAGCGGCGTCAGACCATTTAGAAAAATCTGTCCCCTTCCTAGTCATGTCAGTAAGGGGTTTTACAATCACCGAATAATTTTTAATGAACTTTCTATAGAAATTTGCGAAGCCCAAGAACCGTTGCAGTGCTTTGAGGTTCTCAGGAAGATCCCAATCTAAAATTGCCTGGACTTTCCTAGGATCCATACGGAAACCTGAAGCAGATAATAAATAACCTAGGAACTGTATTTCCTGAACGGCGAAGACACACTTTTCAATTTTAGCATATAATTTATTCGTCCGTAGGACCTGCAGTACCTGTCTGACATGCACCTCGTGTGTTTTCAGATCAGACGAATAAATTTAAATATCATCTAGGTATATCACCACAAACCTACCGATAAGATGACTAAAAATGTAATTGACGAAATGTTGGAAGACAGCAGGAGCATTGGTCAGACCGAAAGGCATGACTAGATTTTCATAATGCCCCTCAGGGGTGTTAAAAGCTGTCTTCCACTCATCCCCTTCCTTGATACGAATCAGATTGTAGGCCCCCCCTAAGATCAACTTTGGAGAACCACCTAGCACCCGCAATCTGATTAAACAGGTCAGGAATGAGAGGAAGAGGGTATGGGTCTCGGATGGTTATCCGGTTTAATTCGCGAAAATCTAGGCAAGGACGCAGGCTCCCATCTTTCTTTTTAACGAAGAAAAACCCTGCAGCCACGGGTGAAGAAGAGGGTCTGATGTGTCCCTTAGCCAAGCTCTCGGAGATATAATCTTTCATGGCTTGTCTCTCGGGACCCGAAAGATTATATAACCTGGTCTTGGGTAATTTTGCACCGGGAATCAGGTTAACCGGGCAATCATAAGGACGGTGAGGTGGTAACTTCTGGCAACCCTTTTCAGAAAAAAACGTCCTCAAAGTCCGAAACAAATGTAGGTAGGGTAGCTATGGAGGAGACTAAGCAATTGCTATTTAAGCAATTTTCTCTGCAATGCTCACTCCACTCCAATATCTCCCTGGCCTGCCAATCCACCACTGGATTGTGCGCTACCAACCAGGGAAGACCCAACACCACAGGAGTGGGAAGCCCCTCCAGAACATAACATGAAAGCCACTCGTTATGGTGGTCCCCTACCCGAAGGTGTAAGTTATGGACAATGTGAGTGAGGTTTCTCTGAGACAGAGGAGCAGAATCAATAGCGAATATGGGAATAGGTCTCTGTAGCGTACAGAGAGACAAACCCATAGTGTGGGCAAAATGGGCATCTATCAAATTTACTCCTGCTCCACTGTCTAGAAAAAAAGAAATAGTCTCTGTCTTAACACCAAAAACAACAACCGCTGGCAACACAAATTGCGATGTTCGTATGGAGGAAACGTATACCCCCCAGCTGATATCCTCCACACAGCCTGGGGTTAGAAGTTTTCCGACAGTCTTTTGTTTTTGAGAAAGGAAGGACAGACATTAATAAAATGACAGTAATAAAAATAGAATGGGCACTCATATACCTGGTACACTAGGTAGGCAATGCGACTCAAACAATGTAATAATAATATATTAATTTATTGATAGCGATTGTGTATATCAATATACAATTAATACCCTAATAGTTATACCCTCTAAATAAACCTAAATGGTTAAAATACACATAAAACTAATTGATAAAATAAGCATAAATCTATCCACTGTTGTAGCTAATGGAAAGTCGGTCCAGCGTTAATAGAAGGCACACACTAGTAGATCTTCCGTTATCTACAGCAGTGGCTGACAGCAAATGTGACTTCAGTGAAAATATAAAATGTGGATTATATAAATAAATAAATAAATAAAAATTCAAGAGTGAAATTACGTGGTATAGCACAGTGACTTGAAATGTCCAATAGATAAAATGTGACAATCTACTGGATCAGCATAATATAGTGCAAATGGTTAATAAAATAGTGAATATATAAATATATAAGTGTATAAATAACTCTAAGAAATCAATACAATCGCTGTCTCCCACTGGTAGTTCTATTCCTAAAATAGTCCTTTTTAATATTAGAACGTGTGACCTGGATTACGGCTTCATCCACATATTTGTCCGCAGGTAAGCTCAGTTGAACAGCCGCAACAAACACGGCAAAATGCTTGCACAGTAGTATTGAAGTGTCCAATGATGTTGCAATGCAATCAAACAATAGTGCCAATGTAGCAAACAGTGTATCAGAATAGTTAAGCAGCAATGAACATATGTCCAGCAATATTAGGCCGATTCACATATATCGGAGCTGATAGCTCTTACTTACATATACTCCCACCGTGGCGTCCCACGTGGTGTAAGTTTCAAGCAAACTTGCCTTTCTGTAGCGCAGCTGAGCTGTCTGTTACGATGCTGTATCCTCCCGACTGTGAGCTGGAATACTGGCTGTGTCACGCTGCAGGTGCACGTCCGGTTTCTTTTGGATATTTCACCTGTTTGGGTCAGTACTAATGCTGAAATCTTTAACCCATCAGTCTCTGTATTGTATCCGAGGAGACCAGCAGTTCAATAGTCCTTAGAACCGCAATTTTGGGCTCCTTTAGAAATCCTTTAGAAAGCGCTTTCTCAATCCAGTATAGTATAGAGTTGTTGCCGGTATATTGTCAGATCCAATTATTCCTCACCAGACGCGTTTCAAAGGCTACCTGCCTTCTTCCTCAGTGGCTAATTTGGAACTGGCTATGCCGGCTTTTTATCCTCCATAAGGCTCTTGATTAAACCTGAAATGGACCTGAAGGATCTGGGTTTCACAAGTACAATTGTTTTATATTGCGGTAATGTTGCGGTATGTTTGCGGTTTTTCTATATACCCATGCGTTTTTCTATATTATATATTCCTAGGTCCACCAGAATCCTTATGCATATAAGATTTTTGTTATACCTGGTAAAAATCCAAACTTATATCGATAATATCATCCTATCTCATGGATTGTTAAAAACACATTATTCTTACTAAAATGCTATATATAGAGAAAAGCTTATAAACCTTTATTATATTAAAAAACATATTAAATAGTAGAGAGCTTCTATATTAGGACTAAAATATATATATATTTTATATAAAAAAATCTAAAAATATAAATATAAAAATAAATATAAAAATAAAATTAAAAATATTATTTTGGTATTATATGCATATATAAATATTCATAAATACACAGCAGACTGTATCTAATGGGGCTCATCCCCTCAATGGTTCGGGCAGAGTGTATATTCATATTCATTAATACACAGCAGACTGTATCTAATGGGGCTCATCCCCTCAATGGTTCGGGCAGAGTGTATAGGGTATAGATGGACTGGGGTCGGAGATCTCCAGCGCAGGGGGGGGTCATAGTGCTGCTAAACAGCCCGACCAGTACCCCCCATGAGCCGAAGACACCCGACCCATCATAAAAACCCAAATATTTCCAACTCGGCGTTTAGTCCAGCTGGAGCCAAACTGTGCTATACCACGTCACTGTGCTATACCACGTAATTTCACTCTTGAATTTTTATTTATTTATTTATATAATCCACATTTTATATTTTCACTGAAGTCACATTTGCTGTCAGCCACTGCTGTAGATAACGGAAGATCTACTAGTGTGTGCCTTCTATTAACCCTGGACCGACTTTCCATTAGCTACAACAGTGGATAGATTTATGCTTATTTTATCAATTAGTTTTATGTGTATTTTAACCATTTAGGTTTATTTAGAGGGTATAACTATTAGGGTATTAATTGTATATTGATATACACAATCGCTATCAATAAATTAATATATTATTATTACATTGTTTGAGTCGCATTGCCTACCTAGTGTACCAGGTATATGAGTGCCCATTCTATTTTTATTACTATTGTTTTCTGGTGATTGGGTACAACATCTGTTTGGAGCACCGTGCCATCCTAAAATCAGAGGTGAGCCGTCCCCTACTCTCGGTTTCTCATTTATTCTATACGTACCCACTGAGGACAGAGCTCCCCCTGTTTTAGGGATGGATATCTGGAATCACATGGAAAGCAAGCGACTCAAAGTAGAAACATATAGGTTTGAAGATTTTTCTACTCATGATTTAAATGTCACTGGAGGTGAGAAATCTATAGAAGAGACATTCAGGGAACTGGAACCACTGTTGTTGAAACAATTAAGACAACAGTGGGAAATAAAGTCACTGAAATTATGTATTGAGGATAAGAAAATCCCTAAGGGGTTAATGATATCTAAGATCCCTGCACAAGACCTTTGTAATGATGAATTCAATAAGGAGTGGGAAGCATTGCTCTTCTCCCAGTCAATAATGTTAATACAACTTATTATAAAAAGGAGAAGTAAATTATTGGAAGAATTGACTGAGAGAATAAACAAAATAAAAATCTCTGTTGAAAAATTACCAGCCAATGAAGAATTAGCTATATGGCAGGCACGGATATGCAGGAGTTTAGATAAAATGGAATCAGAGATAATATATAAAAAAACAAAAAAATATAGATTTAATGCCAAACCAATGGAAGGATATCAATATAGAAATAATTCACAAGAAGGCGATTTAAATATTAGACCTTTGAGCTACCACAATGATGATATACATCCTCCCAGGTTTAATATACCGGTGAATAATAGATTTGAGGCATTGAACGATAACCATTTTTTAGACAGAACTCCACCCCACCACAAGACAAGAATCAGACAGAGATCACAGACACCAATCAATACACATGTCCAACACCAACAGTTAGGGACAGGCCACAACATGAGAATCAGACACAGATCGAGATCACCAATAAGAGATCAACCACATACGTACAATCTGAGGACCAGGCCCAATTATCAAATAGACGATTACGAGCCACAACAGAGGACGCGTCCCCCTCAGAATTACAGACAGCAATACACACCCAAACATCTGAGAGAGGGGACCCACAGACATCCACAGAATCTAGACCTAAAAGAAAGACACGAAGATCCCAAAGAAAAAAGAGGGACTTACAACAGACACAGATAAATAATTCAGACGCTGTAGTGAACCTCAGTTCGGCCGTCTTGACTGATTCTCAGAGAAGACTGCTAAACAGGGGTCTCAAGTTTGCACCTACAGCGAAAATGAATAAATTTGACACGTACGTAGGGATAGAGAAATTTGTGAGGAAACTGTGCTTGAAAAAATATTTTCTAAAAAATCCGATATTAGCAAGTATAGATGAACATGTGGATGGTGAAATCCAACACACAATCTTGAAACCAAAATCCAAAAAATTTCCTAGACAGGAAATTGGAGTAGAGATAGCGACTTTTAGAAAAAATATAGAGACAGACTTGAGGAAAGTATCTGATAAACAGTTGAGGAGAAATAATTTGACCTCACAGGAGATTAAAGCAATCAAAGAATTGCAAACAATCAATAACCTTACTATTCGTCCTGCTGATAAAGGTGGAGCCATTGTGCTTCTTGAAACTACAAAATATAATGCAGAGTGCCTAAGACAGCTTGCGGATATAACTACATATAAGAAACTGAGGAAGGATCCAATAGAGGAATTCTCGAAATTATTAAATCAATACTGTGATGGAGGTCTGGAGGACGGACTGCTTTCTAAACAGGAATTTGATTTTATCTTGGGGACACAGCAGAGACTACCCGTGTTTTACTGTCTTCCTAAGATACACAAAAGTATGTCGGATCCACCGGGTCGCCCTATAATTTCGGGTATAGAGTCTTTGTCATCCAATTTGTCCAAATATATAGACCAACTAATTCAGCCCACAGTGAAGAATACTCCATCGTATCTTAAAGACACCACACAGATTGTCCAGATATTAGAGAATCTGAAGGTGGAGTCTCACTGGCTTATAGGGACATTGGATGTTCAATCGCTCTATACCGTGATTGACCACGAACAGGGCATAAACAATATGAAATTACAGTTGCGGAATTATGGTAATCTTGGAGAGAGACAAATTTAATTTCTGGCAGAAGGTGTGAGATATATTTTAACACATAATTATTTCTTTTTTGAGGGGGCTTATTACCTCCAGACTCGTGGCACTGCCATGGGCACCAGGTTCGCCCCCAGCTATGCCAATCTATTTATGGCACAGTGGGAACAAGAGACCATCTTGCCCAGGCTGGGGTCGGACCTGGTGCTCTGGCAGCGCTACATCGACGATATCATTTTTGTCTGGCAGGGAGATATATCTAGCCTCCATACCTTCTTGGAAGATATTAATAGAAATGAATGTAATCTCAAATTCTCCTCCAACATCAATCAGGAATATACAGAATTCCTGGATATTCGGATCACTACTGAGATGGATCACTATGTTTGCACTACCTTCCAGAAAGAGGTAGCCAAGAACAGCTTTATCCTCTTTTCTAGCTGTCATCTGCCATCATGGTTATTGAATATACCTACGGGACAGTTCCGTAGAATAAAGAGGAACTGTACTAACCAGACAGAATTTGAGGATGAAGCTGTTTCTATGAAGAAAAAATTTTTGGAGAAAGAATATCCAGAGACAGTTGTTGAAAAAGCACTATGCAAGGTTAGAAAAATGGATAGAAAGATGTTTTTCGAAAGTAAACAAAAGAAGGATGAGAAACCCAGTGATGATAACAAATTCCGTATTATACTGCCTTATAATGCACAACATAAAAAAATAGAACAAAGTATTAAAAATAATTGGCACCTTATCCAGAAGGATAAAATTATAGGCCCTTTAATCCCGCCATTACCGGAGATAGTGTATACTAAGGCCCCCAATTTGGGCCTAAAAATAGCACCATCTATTAAAAATCATATAAGAGAAACCGGTTCTGTGAACAAATGGTTAAAAAGGAGTGGGTTCCACAGATGTGGAGGCTGTATAAATTGTAGGAATATGTCGTTTGCAAAAAAGACTATGCGAGTGACCTCAACACAAAATAATTTTTCAGTTGAGATAAAAGATCTTCTCACTTGCAATAGTTCAAACGTAATCTACATTATTGAATGCCCATGTGCTAAACAATATATTGGCAGGACTAAGAGACCCCTAAAAGTGAGGATAGCGGAACATATAAATAATATCAAGAAAGGGTACGACAAACATGTACTATCAAAACATTTTAAATTGATACATAATCAAGATCCCAAGGCTTTAACTTTTGCAGCATTTGAACAAATAGAACGCCATTGGAGGGGGGGCAATCATATTGCCCGTATGTCTAGGGCGGAGTCTAGGAAGATCTTCGAATTCGGCAGTTTGGCTCCAGCTGGACTAAACGCCGAGTTGGAAATATTTGGGTTTTTATGATGGGTCGGGTGTCTTCGGCTCATGGGGGGTACTGGTCGGGCTGTTTAGCAGCACTATGACCCCCCCTGCGCTGGAGATCTCCGACCCCAGTCCATCTATACCCTATACACTCTGCCCGAACCATTGAGGGGATGAGCCCCATTAGATACAGTCTGCTGTGTATTAATGAATATGAATATACACTCTGCCCGAACCATTGAGGGGATGAGCCCCATTAGATACAGTCTGCTGTGTATTTATGAATATTTATATATGCATATAATACCAAAATAATATTTTTAATTTTATTTTTATATTTATTTTTATATTTATATTTTTAGATTTTTTTATATAAAATATATATATTTTTTAGTCCTAATATAGAAGCTCTCTACTATTTAATATGTTTTTTAATATAATAAAGGTTTATAAGCTTTTCTCTATATATAGCATTTTAGTAAGAATAATGTGTTTTTAACAATCCATGAGATAGGATGATATTATCGATATAAGTTTGGATTTTTACCAGGTATAACAAAAATCTTATATGCATAAGGATTCTGGTGGACCTAGGAATATATAATATAGAAAAACGCATGGGTATATAGAAAAACCGCAAACATACCGCAACATTACCGCAATATAAAACAATTGTACTTGTGAAACCCAGATCCTTCAGGTCCATTTCAGGTTTAATCAAGAGCCTTATGGAGGATAAAAAGCCGGCATAGCCAGTTCCAAATTAGCCACTGAGGAAGAAGGCAGGTAGCCTTTGAAACGCGTCTGATGAGGAATAATTGGATCTGACAATATACCGGCAACAACTCTATACTATACTGGATTGAGAAAGCGCTTTCTAAAGGATTTCTAAAGGAGCCCAAAATTGCGGTTCTAAGGACTATTGAACTGCTGGTCTCCTCGGATACAATACAGAGACTGATGGGTTAAAGATTTCAGCATTAGTACTGACCCAAACAGGTGAAATATCCAAAAGAAACCGGACGTGCACCTGCAGCGTGACACAGCCAGTATTCCAGCTCACAGTCGGGAGGATACAGCATCGTAACAGACAGCTCAGCTGCGCTACAGAAAGGCAAGTTTGCTTGAAACTTACACCACGTGGGACGCCACGGTGGGAGTATATGTAAGTAAGAGCTATCAGCTCCGATATATGTGAATCGGCCTAATATTGCTGGACATATGTTCATTGCTGCTTAACTATTCTGATACACTGTTTGCTACATTGGCACTATTGTTTGATTGCATTGCAACATCATTGGACACTTCAATACTACTGTGCAAGCATTTTGCCGTGTTTGTTGCGGCTGTTCAACTGAGCTTACCTGCGGACAAATATGTGGATGAAGCCGTAATCCAGGTCACACGTTCTAATATTAAGAAGGACTATTTTAGGAATAGAACTACCAGTGGGAGACAGCGATTGTATTGATTTCTTAGAGTTATTTATACACTTATATATTTATATATTCACTATTTTATTAACCATTTGCACTATATTATGCTGATCCAGTAGATTGTCACATTTTATCTATTGGACATTTCAAGTCACTGTGCTATACCACGTAATTTCACTCTTGAATTTTTATTTATTTATTTATTTATTTATATAATCCACATTTTATATTTTCACTGAAGTCACATTTGCTGTCAGCCACTGCTGTAGATAACGGAAGATCTACTAGTGTGTGCCTTCTATTAACGCTGGACCGACTTTCCATTAGCTACAACAGTGGATAGATTTATGCTTATTTTATCAATTAGTTTTATGTGTATTTTAACCATTTAGGTTTATTTAGAGGGTATAACTATTAGGGTATTAATTGTATATTGATATACACAATCGCTATCAATAAATTAATATATTATTATTACATTGTTTGAGTCGCATTGCCTACCTAGTGTACCAGGTATATGAGTGCCCATTCTATTTTTATTACTATTGTTTTCTGGTGATTGGGTACAACATCTGTTTGGAGCACCGTGCCATCCTAAAATCAGAGGTGAGCCGTCCCCTACTCTCGTTTTCTCATTAATAAAATGACCCCTCTCCCCACAGAAAAAACAAACCCCACGCCTACGGCGAGCCTCAGGAGGATGGACCTGACGAGTAGTTCCTCCTAGCTGCATAGGCTCTTCTAGGTCCGTACAGACTAACTGCTGCTTGAGAGGGGTTACCAGTTGCTCCGGATTTTTCAATCTGTCCCTAAGACGTCTATCTATCCTGGTAGAAAGGGACATAACCGCATCAAGGGAAAAGGGAGTCTCATACAGCGCAAGCGCATCCTTAATCCTTTCGGATAACCCAGAGCAGAACTGACTCCTGAGAGCCGAGTCGTTCCACTGGGTATCCGTAGCCCACCTACAGAACTCTGAGCAATACTCCTCTACTGGCCGCTCTCTCTGTAGGAGTCTCCGTAACTTTGATTCAGCCAGTGCGATTCGGTCAGGGTCATCATATATGAGACCCAAAAAATTCATCCACTGACCGGAGAGCCTGGGAATCAGTGGGTAAAGAGAACGCCCAGGATTGCGGGTCCCCCTGAAGCAGGGAAATAACAACCCCCACCCGCTGTTCTTCATTACCAGAGGAGTAAGGGTGCAGTTTAAAATATAATTTACAGGCCTCACGGAACGTCACAAATTTGTCCCTTCCCCCAGAAAATCTGTCAGGAAGAGCAACCTTGGGTTCCGCAACAACCTGGTTACCTGTAGCAACCACTGGGCTTGCGGTCTGTAGCAATTTCTGCTGTTGCTGGAGGACCGACGCCTTCAATCCTGCCACCTCCATAGACAGGCCTTGAAGTTGCTTTGACAAAGCAGCAATTGGATCCATACTGGATTCTAAGTAGGTAGAAAGAAAAAGTTTTTATTTTTTTTACCTGTACAAAATAAGGGCCAGATATAATGTAATGACCGGCGTCACGCAAAGGGAGGGAAATGGGAAGGCCCTGTCCAAGGGAGAGGGAAAGATGGTGACCCCTGACTCACCTTGCGGCTGGCACCTGACTGCCCTGACGTCCCTAGACGGGTTCCTCACCCGTACGCCGATCACGTGCCTAAACCCTGGCTTTCCCTGAGATGAGCCCTATGTAGTGAACGGGGCAGTGGGATCACTAGTCTGCACCACTGACACTAAGAGGAAAACACCAAGGAGAGGACAGACAATACAGACAAACATATAATCCCAGGTGGGCGACAACAGCAGACCACCAAGGCCCAACAGGGATCCGGAGGCTAACGTTCTGGAACAACAACCAGGGATCACAGCTACACAGCTCCAGTGGGTCAGTATAGAAGTCCAGGCAGGAAGCTCTATATCTGGCAACCAGAGAAGTGAGAGATGGGAATATAAGGAGGTTGGGATTGCTGGACAAGAAACAGCTGAGGAGGAGAAGCTACGGATCCCTGAGTGAGCCAAAAAGGATTGCAAGGCAAACCCAGAAAGCTACCATTAATAAACAGCACTGTCTTTAGACATAGAGCGCGCAGCCACCCGCTGCGACTTCCTGACCCCGAGTATTACGGAGTCAGGCGTGGCTCTTGACACCCTCGTGACACTCACCCTGCGGCTGCTTGCCTGTCAGCGCTGCAGCGTAACTTCGGCCTTCCCGCTCACCGCCTCATATGCGACGTGCCCACAAGGTGGAACTCCACCTTGCACATGCTGGCCAGACTGTGCGAGCAGCAGCAGGCGATAGTGGAGTTTCAGCTGCAGCTCGCACGGGTGAGTCCCTCGGCAGAACAGCACCACTTCACCACAAATGACTGGGCCTCCATGCGAGACCTGTGTTCCTTGTTGCGCTGTTTCGAGTACTCCACCAATATGGCAGTGCCGATAACGCCGTTCTCAGCGTTACTATCCCACTTCTATGCCTCCTTGAAAAAACGCTCCTGGCGATGATGAAAGAGGATGTGGCACAGGAGGAGGAGGAAGAGGGATCATTTCGTAGGCCAGTCTTCCCAAGTTGCTCCGAGGGTGGGTTCCTGGACCCACAAACCCAAGGTACACAATTGTCCAGCCAGGCCACAGTTCTGGAGGATGACGAGGTGGAGGATGAGTAGATGGAGGAGGAGGAACCATGTTCACAGCAGGGTGGCACCCAGACCAGCTCATGGCCATCACTGGTGCGTGGATGCGGGGATACAGAGGACACAGACGATACACCTCCCACAGAGGACAGCTTTTCATTTCCTCTGGGCAGCCTGGCACACATCAGCGATTACATGTTGCAGTGTCTCCGCAACAACCGCCGAGTTGCCCTTATTCTAACTTGTGCTGATTACTGGGTGGCCACGCTGCTGGATCCCCGTTACAAGGACAACGTACCATCCTAAATTCCGTCACTGGAGCGTGATCGTAAGATGCGCGAGTACAAGCGCACGCTGGTAGACGCTCTGCTGGTGGCATTCCCACCTGACAGCGGGGGCACAGTGGAAGCACAAGGCGAAGGCAGAGGATGAGGAAGAGGTCGCCAACGCAGCTGGGGCACCGCCAGCAGCTCAGAAGGCAGGGTTAGCATGGCCGAAATGTGGAAACGCTTTGTCAGCACGCCACAACAACCAGCACCACCAGCTGATATGGAACGTCTTAGCAGGAGGCAGCATTTCACCAACTTGGTGGAGCAGTATGTGTGCACACGCCTACACGTACTGAATGACGGGTCTGCCCCCTTCAACTTCTGGGTCTTCAAATTGGGCACATGGCCTGAGCATGCCCTTTACGCCTTGGAGGTGCTGGCCTGCCCTGCAGCCAGTGTATTATCTGAACGTGTGTTTAGCACGGCAGGGGGCGTCATCACAGACAAGCGCAGCCGCCTGTCCACAGCCAATGTGGACAAGCTCACGTTCATTAAAATCAACCAGGCATGGATCCCCCAGGACTTGTCTGTACCTTGTGCAGAATAGACATGTATACCGGCACTAAGCAGCCAATGTTATACTGCAGAGCAATTGCTCTTGTTTGTATTTTGGATATTTCACACTCTTTTGGAGTGTACCTTAATTTTACAAAATTCAATTAAAACCAAAAGCCTGTGTTTGCTATCTCGTCCTCCTCCACCGCCGCTTCCACCTACACAGCTACGTCCACCGCCTCCTCAAACTCCTACTCCATATGGAACTCCACCTCATAAATCACATTTATTTATTTTTTATACGTGTTTTATTTTATCTTATTTCACTACTATGTCATTTACATTTTCTGGTGAAATTCATCAATTTTTGGGTGTATAGTACCACTGCTATACCTAGTAGGCCGGTTAAAAACAAAATAAATGTCATTAACATTTTCTGGTGAAATTAACCAATTTTTGGGTGTATAGTAGCAATGCTATACCTAGTAGGCCGATTAAAAAAACAAATAAAAAATTGGCATTAACATTTTCGGGTGAAATTTACAAATTTTTGGGTGTATAGTACCACTGCTATACCTAGTAGGCCGGTTAAAAACAAAATAAATGTCATTAACATTTTCTGGTGAAATTAACCAATTTTTGGGTGTATAGTAGCAATGCTATACCTAGTAGGCCGATTAAAAAAACAAATAAAAAATTGGCATTAACATTTTCGGGTGAAATTTACAAATTTTTGGGTGTATAGTACCACTGCTATACCTAGTATGCCGGTTAAAAACAAAAAAAATGTCATTAACATTTTCTGCTGAAATTAACCAATTTTTGGGTGCATAGTACCAATGCTATACCTAATAGGCCGGTTAAAAAAACGAATAAAAAATTGTCATTAACATTTTCTGGTGAAATTAACCAATTTTTGGTTGTATAGTACCACTGCTTTACCTAGTAGGCCGTTTAAAAAAAAATAATTGTCAGTTGCATTTTCAGTTGAAATTCACCAATTTTTGGGTGTATAGTACCACTGCTATACCTAGTAGACAGGTTAAACAATAACACAATTTGTCTGTTACATTTTATGGTGAAATTCACCAAATTTTGGGTGTGATGTACCACTGCTATACCTAGTAGGCCGTTTAAAAAAAAAGTCAGTTACATTTTCGGGTAAAATTTACCAATTTTTGGGTGTATAGTACCACTGATATACCTAGTAGGCAGGTTAACAAAAAAAAATAATTGTCAGTTACATTTTCTGGTGAAATTCAGCAATTTTTTGGTGTGATGTACCACTGCTATACCTATTAGACCGGTAAAAAAAAAAACCATTTGGCAGTTACATTTTATGGTCAAATTCACTAATTTTTGGGTGTAATATACCCGTCCTCTACCTAGTTTACAGCTTAATAAATTTCAATAATTTTTATTTTACATTTTCGGGTGACAATAAACAATTGTTTTCTGTCATAGACCCCTGCTCTACCACGTAGACACGGATTTCTGTAATTTTTCTGTTACATTCTTGGGTTGACATTATACAATTTTAGACGTGAACAAACCCCTTGTAATGGAACACCTAGCACCCCGACCGGGTACCTCCGTCGATAGATGCTCCTAGTGCTTCCAGAGGACTCCAAGCACTCCACTTGACACCGTCAGCACTGCAGACCCCACGAACTGCCGAAGCTTGGTGGAGGTCTCGCCGTCTCCTACCCACCCTGGACCTACGACAAGGCTCCAGGCTCCTGTGGGTGAACCTCTCCTAAATCCAGAGACAGGAACCAGGAGCAAGCTCTTACAAGAGCTTATACTTAGGGGAGTATTGTGATATAGCAATCCCCAAGAGTGTAGTTATTCCATCCCACAAACATGAGCCAAGACTTCATGAAGGTATAAAACAGGAACACTTTATTGAGGGCTACCCGCCCGTATTTATGCAGGTCCCCATCTGGTGGACACGCCCCTAGGGCACCAGAAGGAAGACTGTGACACAGGACAGATACGTAGCACTCAGGATACACAGACACAACACATCCCCACTGTTACAAAACTGTTATTTACCCTGTTAGTCTGAATGGATGAAGCACATGGTGAGAACAATGGATGGCGGCCATTTTAACTCACAGACACTGTTCTGACTTTTCAACACGGTGCTATCTTGCCTGTATTTGGTGCACAGAGACATCATTCAGTAGTTTGAAACTACCAAACAGGGGACACATTTATTAGTGACTATTTTCTGTATAACTTGTATATTTTCGGTGTAACTGGCATAAAACTGTATCTTCCAAACTACTGAACGGATCTGGGTGAATTTCGGATATGGGGTTCACCCAGATCCCCCGGTTCCGATGATATACTTGTTATGGGGTTATTGCATGTTTTGGGGTTCCTGTGATATGTTTTATAAAACTGTATTTCTCTGCCTGTGATAATTATATTAGCCATTGTATTCAGTAATCTTATCACAGGCAGAAAGGAGGATTTTGTGTGGGAGTGTCTGTGTTTATTGTATGGATTGATCGGTTGTATTTCAAACCCCTGTGGGCAGTACTATGTTTGTGGATTGTAAATAAAAGAGGCTGTATGCCCCAGGACAGTCAGTCCTAGCTTGACCTTCAAATCACAGCCTCGCCTCGTTTTGTGGGGGGGAAAGATTATCCTAGCTGTAAAATAGCTAGTGGGATTGTTCTACATTTACAGGATCCTTCTGGATATTGAGACGAAGCGGCTCCTCTTACTCTCTCCCTAAACAGAGATCCAGACTATCCAAGCGGTCCAGCTTCCAGCTAGCCTGGGAGTAACCGTAACATTTGGATGGCAGCGGTGGGATTGTCCTGGATTTCCTAGGAGAGGTACTGAACGGATGGAGAGCGCTTACAAAAAATTGAAACGTGCGACCCTGAAGGATTTATTCGAAAGCAGAGGGGGGAACGCCAGCAACCGTCCGAGAAGGGAACTGATCGCAGAATTAACCGAACTGAATCAGGGCTTCACGATGGCAGAAACCCCGACCACGAGTAGTGACGAAAAGACCAGGATTGTTCGGGAGAGGCTCTCGCTATATGGGCCGAACCCACCTATGGAACTGGTGCAGCAGTTGATGGCAGAAGCGGACGAGGATATACGGAAGGCTCGAGCCCACAAACTCAGCCTAGTGACCGCACACCGCAATGCAGAAGCACCGCAGGTAATCGTTCCTGTCGAAAACGCCGGGAGGCCAAAGATACCCTATGCGGCTTTTAGACCCTTCCTACAGAGCGAGACAGGAATCAATGAATATTTGGCAGACTTCGAAAGGCAATGTGCCCTGCACCAGATTCCCAACAGAGAGTGGCCCACGATATTGTCTGGGAAACTATCCGGGCGAGCCCTGGAAGCATTTCGGACTCTGGGCGCTGAGGAAGTGACACAGTATGAGCTGGTCAAAGAGCAGAAGCGCAGC